>NC_139226.1:112043246-113243246 GCF_055691185.1 Crinia signifera | reverse complement strand
AAAATTCTAAAAGTTCCTGTTTTTCTGCTTTAAACTCTAGGTACACATCCAAAATGCATTACTGAGTTGAAAGAAGTTGATTCTGGTGCATGGTTTTGAAACCGCAGTCAGAAAAAAAATTACATCCATATCAACATTTTTATCAGCTCTGGACCTGTCGTTTTGGTCAAAAAATGAAAATTCTAAAAGTTCCTGTTTTTCTGCTTTAAACTCTAGGTACACATCCAAAATGTATTACTGAGTTGAAAGAAGTGAATTCTGGTGCATGGTTTTGAAATCGCAGTCAGAAAAAAAATTACATCCATATCAACATTTTTATCAGCTCTGGTCCTGTCGTTTTGGTCAAAAAATTAAAATTCTAAAAGTTCCTCTTTTTCTGCTTTAAACTCTAGGTACACATCCAAAATGAATTACTGAGTTGAAAGAAGTTGATTCTGGTGCATGGTTTTGAAACCGCAGTCAGAAAAAAAATTACATCCATATCAACATTTTTATCAGCTCCGGACCTGTCGTTTTGGTCAAAAATTTAAAATTCTAAAAGTTCATGTTTTTCTGCTTTAAACTCTAGGTACACATCCAAAATGCATTACTGAGTTGAAAGAAGTTGATTCTGGTGCATGGTTTTGAAATCGCAGTCAGAAAAAAAAATACATCCATATCAACATTTTTATCAGCTCTGAACCTGTCGTTTTGGTCAATAAATGAAAATTCTAAAAGTTCCTGTTTTTCTGCTTTAAACTCTAGGTACACATCCAAAATGCATTACTGAGTTGAAAGAAGTTGATTCTGGTGCATGGTTTTGAAACCGCAGTCAGAAAAAAAATTACATCCATATCAACATTTTTATCAGCTCCGGTCCTGTCGTTTTGGTCAAAAAATGAAAATTCTAAAAGTTCCTGTTTTTCTGCTTTAAACTCTAGGTACACATCCAAAATGTATTACTGAGTTGAAAGAAGTTGATTCTGGTGCATAGTTTTGAAACCGCAGTCAGAAAAAAAAATACATCCATATCAACATTTTTATCAGCTCTGGACCTGTCGTTTTGGTCAAAAAATGAAAATTCTAAAAGTTCCTGTTTTTCTGCTTTAAACTCTAGGTACACATCCAAAATGTATTACTGAGTTGAAAGAAGTTGATTATGGTGCATGGTTTTGAAACCGCAGTCAGAAAAAAAATTACATCCATATCAACATTTGTATCAGCTTCGGTCCTGTTGTTTTAATCAAAAAATGAAAATTCTAAAAGTTCCTGTTTTTCTGCTTTAAACTCTAGGTACACATCCAAAATGCATTACTGAGTTGAAAGAAGTTGATTCTGGTGCATGGTTTTGAAACCGCAGTCAAAAAAAAAAATAACATCCATATCAACATTTTTATCAGCTCCGGTCCTGTCGTTTTGGTCAAAAAATGAAAATTCTAAAAGTTCCTATTTTTCTGCTTTAAACTCTAGGTACACATCCAAAATGTATTACTGAGTTGAAAGAAGTTGATTCTGGTGCATGGTTTTGAAACCGCAGTCAGAAAAAAAATTACATCCATATCAACATTTTTATCAGCTCCGGTCCTGTTGTTTTGGTCAAAAAATGAAAATTCTAAAAGTTCCTGTTTTTCTGCTTTAAACTCTAGGTACACATCCAAATTGCATTACTGAGTTGAAAGAAGTGAATTCTGGTGCATGGTTTTGAAATCGCAGTCAGAAAAAAGATAACATCCATATCAACATTTTTATCAGCTCCGGTCCTGTCGTTTTGGTCAAAAAATGAAAATTCTAAAAGTTCCTGTTTTTCTGCTTTAAACTCTAGGTACACATCCAAAATGCATTACTGAGTTGAAAGAAGTTGATTCTGGTGCATGGTTTTGAAACCGCAGTCAGAAAAAAAATTACATCCATATCAACATTTTTATCAGCTCCGGTCCTGTCGTTTTGGTCAAAAAATGAAAATTCTAAAAGTTCCTGTTTTTCTGCTTTAAACTCTAGGTACACATCCAAAATGTATTACTGAGTTGAAATAAGTTGATTCTGGTGCATGGTTTTGAAACCGCAGTCAGAAAAAAAATTACATCCATATCAACATTTTTATCAGCTCCGGTCCTGTTGTTTTGGTCAAAAAATGAAAATTCTAAAAGTTCCTGTTTTTCTGCTTTAAACTCTAGGTACACATCCAAAATGTATTACTGAGTTGAAAGAAGTTGATTCTGGTGCATGGTTTTGAAACCGCAGTCAGAAAAAAAATTACATCCATATCAACATTTTTATCAGCTCCGGTCCTGTCGTTTTGGTCAAAAAATGAAAATTCTAAAAGTTCCTGTTTTTCTGCTTTAAACTCTAGGTACACATCCAAAATGTATTACTGAGTTGAAAGAAGTTGATTCTGGTGCATGGTTTTGAAACCGCAGTCAGAAAAAAAATTACATCCATATCAACATTTTTATCAGCTCCGGACCTGTCGTTTTGGTCAAAAATTGAAAATTCTAAAAGTTCCAGTTTTTCTGCTTTAAACTCTAGGTACACATCCAAAATTCATTACTGATTTGAAAGAAGTGAATTCTGGTGCATGGTTTTAAATCGCAGTCAGAAAAAAAATAACATCCATATCAACATTTTTATCACCTCCGGTCCTGTTGTTTTGGTCAAAAAATAAAAATTCTAAAAGTTCCTGTTTTTCTGCTTTAAACTCTAGGTACACATCCAAAATGTATTACTGAGTTGAAAGAAGTGAATTCTGGTGCATGGTTTTGAAATCGCAGTCAGAAAAAAAATAACATCCATATCAACATTTTTATCAGCTCCGGTCCTGTCGTTTTGGTCAAAAAAATGAAAATTCTAAAAGTTCCTATTTTTCTGCTTTAAACTCTAGGTACACATCCAAAATGCATTAATGAGTTGAAAGAAGTTGATTCTGGTGCATGGTTTTGAAACCGCAGTCAGAAAAAAAATTACATCCATATCAACATTTTTATCAGCTCCGGTCCTGTCGTTTTGGTCAAAAAATGAAAATTCTAAAAGTTCCTGTTTTTCTGCTTTAAACTCTAGGTACACATCCAAAATGCATTACTGAGTTGAAAGAAGTTGATTCTGGTGCATGGTTTTGAAATCGCAGTCAGAAAAAAAGATAACATCCATATCAACATTTTTATCAGCTCCGGTCCTGTCGTTTTGGTCAAAAAATGAAAATTCTAAAAATTCCTGTTTTTCTGCTTTAAACTCTAGGTACACATCGAAAATGCATTACTGAGTTGAAAGAAGTGAATTCTGGTGCATGGTTTTGAAATCGCAGTCAGAAAAAAAATTACATCCATATCAACATTTTTATCAGCTCCGGACCTGTCGTTTTGGTCAAAAAATTAAAATTCTAAAAGTTCCTGTTTTTCTGCTTTAAACTCTAGGTACACATCCAAAATGCATTACTGAGTTGAAAGAAGTTGATTCTGGTGCATGGTTTTGAAACTGCAGTCAGAAAAAAAATTACATCCATATCAACATTTTTATCAGATCCGGACCTGTCGTTTTGGTCAAAAAATGAAAATTCTAAAAGTTCCTGTTTTTCTGCTTTAAACTCTAGGTACACATCCAAAATGCATTACTGAGTTGAAAGAAGTGAATTCTGGTGCATGGTTTTGAAATCGCAGTCAGAAAAAAAATAACATCCATATCAACATTTTTATCAGCTCCGGTCCTGTCGTTTTGGTCAAAAAATTAAAATACTAAAAGTTCCTGTTTTTCTGCTTTAAACTCTAGGTACACATCCAAAATGCATTACTGAGTTGAAAGAAGTTGATTCTGGTGCATGGTTTTGAAACCGCAGTCAGAAAAAAAATTACATCCATATCAACATTTTTATCAGCTCCGGTCCTGTCGTTTTGGTCAAAAAATTAAAATTCTAAAAGTTCCTCTTTTTCTGCTTTAAACTCTAGGTACACATCCAAAATGAATTACTGAGTTGAAAGAAGTTGATTCTGGTGCATGGTTTTGAAACCGCAGTCAGAAAAAAAATTACATCCATATCAACATTTTTATCAGCTCCGGACCTGTCGTTTTGGTCAGAAATTAAAAATTCTAAAAGTTCCTGTTTTTCTGCTTTAAACTCTAGGTACACATCCAAAATGCATTACTGCGTTGAAAGAAGTTGATTCTGGTGCATAGTTTTGAAATCGCAGTCAGAAAAAAAAGTTACATCCATATCAACATTTTTATCAGCTCTGAACCTGTCGTTTTGGTCAATAAATGAAAATTCTAAAAGTTCCTGTTTTTCTGCTTTAAACTCTAGGTACACATCCAAAATGCATTACTGAGTTGAAAGAAGTTGATTCTGGTGCATGGTTTTGAATCCGCAGTCAGAAAAAAAATTACATCCATATCAACATTTTTATCAGCTCTGAACCTGTCGTTTTGGTCAAAAAATGAAAATTCTAAAAGTTCCTGTTTTTCTGCTTTAAACTCTAGGTACACATCCAAAATGTATTACTGAGTTGAAAGAAGTTGATTCTGGTGCATGGTTTTGAAACCGCAGTCAGAAAAAAAATTACATCAATATCAACATTTTTATCAGCTCCGGTCCTGTCGTTTTGGTCAAAAAATGAAAATTCTAAAAGTTCCTGTTTTTCTGCTTTAAACTCTAGGTACACATCCAAAATGCATTACTGAGTTGAAAGAAGTTGATTCTGGTGCATGGTTTTGAAACCGCAGTCAAAAAAAAAAAAACATTTATGTCAACATTTTTATCAGCTCCGGTCCTGTCGTTTTGGTCAAAAAAAATGAAAATTCTAAAAGTTCCTATTTTTCTGCTTTAAACTCTAGGTACACATCCAAAATGTTTTACTGAGTTGAAAGAAGTTGATTCTGGTGCATGGTTTTGAAACCGCAGTCAAAAAAAAAATAACATCCATGTCAACATTTTTATCAGCTCCGGTCCTGTCGTTTTGGTCAAAAAAATGAAAATTCTAAAAGTTCCTATTTTTCTGCTTTAAACTCTAGGTACACATCCAAAATGTTTTACTGAGTTGAAAGAAGTTGATTCTGGTGCATGGTTTTGAAACCGCAGTCAGAAAAAAATTACATCCATATCAACATTTTTATGAGCTCCGGACCTGTCGTTTTGGTCAAAAAATGAAAATTCTAAAAGTTCCTGTTTTTCTGCTTTAAACTCTAGGTACACATCCAAAATGTATTACTGAGTTGAAAGAAGTTGATTCTGGTGCATGGTTTTGAAACCGCAGTCAAAAAAAAAATAACATCCATATCAACATTTTTATCAGCTCCGGTCCTGTCGTTTTGGTCAAAAAATGAAAATTCTAAAAGTTCCTATTTTTCTGCTTTAAACTCTAGGTACACATCCAAAATTCATTACTGAGTTGAAAGAAGTTGATTCTGGTGCATGGTTTTGAAATCGCAGTCAGAAAAAAAGATAACATCCATATCAACATTTTTATCAGCTTCGGTCCTGTCGTTTTGGTCAAAAAATGAAAATTCTAAAAGTTCCTGTTTTTCTGCTTTAAACTCTAGGTACACATCCAAAATGTATTACTGAGTTGAAAGAAGTTGATTCTGGTGCATGGTTTTGAAACCGCAGTCAGAAAAAAAATTAGATCCATATCAACATTTTTATCAGCTCTGGACCTGTCGTTTTGGTCAAAAAATGAAAATTCTAAAAGTTCCTGTTTTTCTGCTTTAAACTCTAGGTACACATCCAAAATGTATTACTGAGTTGAAAGAAGTTGATTCTGGTGCATGGTTTTGAATCCGCAGTCAGAAAAAAAATTACATCCATATCAACATTTTTATCAGCTCTGAACCTGTCGTTTTGGTCAAAAAATGAAAATTTTAAAAGTTCCTGTTTTTCTGCTTTAAACTCTAGGTACACATCCAAAATGTATTACTGAGTTGAAAGAAGTTGATTCTGGTGCATGGTTTTGAAACCGCAGTCAGAAAAAAAATTACATCAATATCAACATTTTTATCAGCTCCGGTCCTGTCGTTTTGGTCAAAAAATGAAAATTCTAAAAGTTCCTGTTTTTCTGCTTTAAACTCTAGGTACACATCCAAAATGCATTACTGAGTTGAAAGAAGTTGATTCTGGTGCATGGTTTTGAAACCGCAGTCAAAAAAAAAATAACATCCATGTCAACATTTTTATCAGCTCCGGTCCTGTCGTTTTGGTCAAAAAAATGAAAATTCTAAAAGTTCCTATTTTTCTGCTTTAAACTCTAGGTACACATCCAAAATGTTTTACTGAGTTGAAAGAAGTTGATTCTGGTGCATGGTTTTGAAACCGCAGTCAGAAAAAAATTACATCCATATCAACATTTTTATGAGCTCCGGACCTGTCGTTTTGGTCAAAAAATGAAAATTCTAAAAGTTCCTGTTTTTCTGCTTTAAACTCTAGGTACACATCCAAAATGTATTACTGAGTTGAAAGAAGTTGATTCTGGTGCATGGTTTTGAAACCGCAGTCAAAAAAAAAATAACATCCATATCAACATTTTTATCAGCTCCGGTCCTGTCGTTTTGGTCAAAAAATGAAAATTCTAAAAGTTCCTATTTTTCTGCTTTAAACTCTAGGTACACATCCAAAATTCATTACTGAGTTGAAAGAAGTTGATTCTGGTGCATGGTTTTGAAATCGCAGTCAGAAAAAAAAGATAACATCCATATCAACATTTTTATCAGATTCGGTCCTGTCGTTTTGGTCAAAAAATGAAAATTCTAAAAGTTCCTGTTTTTCTGCTTTAAACTCTAGGTACACATCCAAAATGTATTACTGAGTTGAAAGAAGTTGATTCTGGTGCATGGTTTTGAAACCGCAGTCAGAAAAAAAATTACATCAATATCAACATTTTTATCAGCTCCGGTCCTGTCGTTTTGGTCAAAAAATTAAAATTCTAAAAGTTCCTGTTTTTCTGCTTTAAACTCTAGGTACACATCCAAAATGCATTACTGAGTTGAAAGAAGTGAATTCTGGTTCATGGTTTTGAAATCGCAGTCAGAAAAAAAATTACATCCATATCAACATTTTTATCAGCTCCGGACCTGTCGTTTTGGTCAAAAAATGAAAATTCTAAAAGTTCCTGTTTTTCTGCTTTAAACTCTAGGTACACATCCAAAATGCATTACTGAGTTGAAAGAAGTTGATTCTGGTGCATGGTTTTCAAACTGCAGTCAGAAAAAAAATTACATCCATATCAACATTTTTATCAGCTCCGGACCTGTCGTTTTGGTCAAAAAATGAAAATTCTAAAAGTTCCTGTTTTTCTGCTTTAAACTCTAGGTACACATCCAAAATGCATTACTGAGTTGAAAGAAGTGAATTCTGGTGCATGGTTTTGAAATCGCAGTCAGAAAAAAAATAACATCCATATCAACATTTTTATCAGCTCCGGTCCTGTCGTTTTGGTCAAAAAAATAAAAATTCTAAAAGTTCCTGTTTTTCTGCTTTAAACTCTAGGTACACATCCAAAATGCATTACTGATTCGAAAGAAGTTGATTCTGGTGCATGGTTTTGAAACCGCAGTCAGAAAAAAAATTACATCCATATCAACATTTTTATCAGCTCCGGTCCTGTCGTTTTGGTCAAAAAATTAAAATTCTAAAAGTTCCTCTTTTTCTGCTTTAAACTCTAGGTACACATCCAAAATGAATTACTGAGTTGAAAGAAGTTGATTCTGGTGCATGGTTTTGAAACCGCAGTCAGAAAAAAAATTACATCCATATCAACATTTTTATCAGCTCTGAACCTGTCGTTTTAGTCAAAAATTAAAAATTCTAAAAGTTCCTGTTTTTCTGCTTTAAACTCTAGGTACACATCCAAAATGCATTACTGAGTTGAAAGAAGTTGATTCTGGTGCATGGTTTTGAAATCGCAGTCAGAAAAAAAATTACATCCATATCAACATTTTTATCAGCCTCGAACCTGTCGTTTTGGTCAATAAATGAAAATTCTAAAAGTTCCTGTTTTTCTGCTTTAAACTCTAGGTACACATCCAAAATGCATTACTAAGTTGAAAGAAGTTGATTCTGGTGCATGGTTTTGAAACCGCAGTCAAAAAAAAAATTACATCCATATCAACATTTGTATCAGCTCCGGTCCTGTTGTTTTAATCCAAAAATGAAAATTCTAAAAGTTCCTGTTTTTCTGCTTTAAACTCTAGGTACACATCCAAAATGCATTACTTAGTTGAAAGAAGTTGATTCTGGTGCATGGTTTTGAAACCGCAGTAAAAAAAAAATAACATCCATATCAACATTTGTATCAGCTCCGGTCCTGTCGTTTTGGTCAAAAAATGAAAATTCTAAAAGTTCCTATTTTTCTGCTTTAAACTCTAGGTACACATCCAAAATGTATTACTGAGTTGAAAGAAGTTGATTCTGGTGCATGGTTTTGAAACCGCAGTCAGAAAAAAAATTACATCCATATCAACATTTTTATCAGCTCTGGACCTGTCGTTTTGGCCAAAAAATGAAAATTCTAAAAGTTCCTGTTTTTCTGCTTTAAACTCTAGGTACACATCCAAAATGTATTACTGAGTTGAAAGAAGTAGATTCTGGTGCATGGTTTTGAAACCGCAGTCGGAAAAAAAATTACATCAATATCAACATTTTTATCAGCTCCGGTCCTGTCGTTTTGGTCAAAAAATGAAAATTCTAAAAGTTCCTGTTTTTCTGCTTTAAACTCTAGGTACACATCCAAAATGCATTACTGAGTTGAAAGAAGTGAATTCTGGTGCATGGTTTTGAAATCGCAGTCAGAAAAAAAAATACATCCATATCAACATTTTTATCAGCTCCGGACCTGTCGTTTTGGTCAAAAAATGAAAATTCTAAAAGTTCCTGTTTTTCTGCTTTAAACTCTAGGTACACATCCAAAATGCATTACTGAGTTGAAAGAAGTTGATTCTGGTGCATGGTTTTGAAACTGCAGTCAGAAAAAAAATTACTTCCATATCAACATTTTTATCAGCTCCCCGGACCTGTCGTTTTGGTCAAAAAATGAAAATTCTAAAAGTTCCTGTTTTTCTGCTTTAAACTCTAGGTACACATACAAAATGCATTACTGAGTTGAAAGAAGTGAATTCTGGTGCATGGTTTTGAAATCACAGTCAGAAAAAAATAACATCCATATCAACATTTTTATCAGCTCCGGTCCTGTCGTTTTGGTCAAAAAATGAAAATTCTAAAAGTTCCTGTTTTTTAGCTTTAAACTCTAGGTACACATCCAAAATGCATTACTGAGTTGAAAGAAGTTGATTCTGGTGCATGGTTTTGAAACCGCAGTCAGAAAAAAAATTACATCCATATCATCATTTTTATCAGCTCCGGTCCTGTTGTTTTGGTCAAAAAATGAAAATTCTAAAAGTTCCTGTTTTTCTGCTTTAAACTCTAGGTACACATCCAAAATGCATTACTGAGTTGAAAGAAGTTGATTCTGGTGCATGGTTTTGAAATCGCAGTCAGAAAAAAAGATAACATCCATATCAACATTTTTATCAGCTCCGGTCCTGTCGTTTTGGTCAAAAAATGAAAATTCTAAAAGTTCCTGTTTTTCTGCTTTAAACTTTAGGTACACATCCAAAATGTATTACTGAGTTGAAAGAAGTTGATTCTGGTGCATGGTTTTGAAACCGCAGTCAGAAAAAAAATTACATCAATATCAACATTTTTATCAGCTCCGGTCCTGTCGTTTTGGTCAAAAAATGAAAATTCTAAAAGTTCCTGTTTTTCTGCTTTAAACTCTAGGTACACATCCAAAATGCATTACTGAGTTGAAAGAAGTGAATTCTGGTGCATGGTTTTGAAATCGCAGTCAGAAAAAAAATTACATCCATATCAACATTTTTATCAGCTTCGGACCTGTCGTTTTGGTCAAAAAATGAAAATTCTAAAAGTTCCTGTTTTTCTGCTTTAAACTCTAGGTACACATCCAAAATGCATTACTGAGTTGAAAGAAGTTGATTCTGGTGCATGGTTTTGAAACTGCAGTCAGAAAAAAAATTACATCCATATCAACATTTTTATCATCTCCGGACCTGTCGGTTTGGTCAAAAAATGAAAATTCTAAAAGTTCCTGTTTTTCTGCTTTAAACTCTAGGTACACATCCAAAATGCATTACTGAGTTGAAAGAAGTGAATTCTGGTGCATGGTTTTAAAATCGCAGTCAGAAAAAAAATAACATCCATATCAACATTTTTATCAGCTCCGGTCCTGTCGTTTTGGTCAAAAAAATGAAAATTCTAAAAGTTCCTGTTTTTCTGCTTTAAACTCTAGGTACACATCCAAAATGCATTACTGAGTTGAAAGAAGTTGATTCTGGTGCATGGTTTTGAAACCGCAGTCAGAAAAAAAATTACATCCATATCAACATTTTTATCAGCTCTGGACCTGTCGTTTTGGTCAAAATATGAAAATTCTAAAAGTTCCTGTTTTTCTGCTTTAAACTCTAGGTACACATCCAAAATGTATTACTGAGTTGAAAGAAGTGAATTCTGGTGCATGGTTTTGAAATCGCAGTCAGAAAAAAAATTACATCCATATCAACATTTTTATCAGCTCCGGTCCTGTCGTTTTGGTCAAAAAATTAAAATTCTAAAAGTTCCTCTTTTTCTGCTTTAAACTCTAGGTACACATCCAAAATGAATTACTGAGTTGAAAGAAGTTGATTCTGGTGCATGGTTTTGAAACCGCAGTCAGAAAAAAAATTACATCCATATCAACATTTTTATCAGCTCCGGACCTGTCGTTTTGGTCAAAAATTAAAAATTCTAAAAGTTCATGTTTTTCTGCTTTAAACTCTAGGTACACATCCAAAATGCATTACTGAGTTGAAAGAAGTTGATTCTGGTGCATGGTTTTGAAATCGCAGTCAGAAAAAAAAATACATCCATATCAACATTTTTATCAGCTCTGAACCTGTCGTTTTGGTCAATAAATGAAAATTCTAAAAGTTCCTGTTTTTCTGCTTTAAACTCTAGGTACACATCCAAAATGCATTACTGAGTTGAAAGAAGTTGATTCTGGTGCATGGTTTTGAAACCGCAGTCAGAAAAAAAATTACATCCATATCAACATTTTTATCAGCTCCGGTCCTGTCGTTTTGGTCAAAAAATGAAAATTCTAAAAGTTCCTGTTTTTCTGCTTTAAACTCTAGGTACACATCCAAAATGTATTACTGAGTTGAAAGAAGTTGATTCTGGTGCATAGTTTTGAAACCGCAGTCAGAAAAAAAAATACATCCATATCAACATTTTTATCAGCTCTGGACCTGTCGTTTTGGTCAAAAAATGAAAATTCTAAAAGTTCCTGTTTTTCTGCTTTAAACTCTAGGTACACATCCAAAATGTATTACTGAGTTGAAAGAAGTTGATTCTGGTGCATGGTTTTGAAACCGCAGTCAGAAAAAAAATTACATCCATATCAACATTTGTATCAGCTTCGGTCCTGTTGTTTTAATCAAAAAATGAAAATTCTAAAAGTTCCTGTTTTTCTGCTTTAAACTCTAGGTACACATCCAAAATGCATTACTGAGTTGAAAGAAGTTGATTCTGGTGCATGGTTTTGAAACCGCAGTCAAAAAAAAAAATAACATCCATATCAACATTTTTATCAGCTCCGGTCCTGTCGTTTTGGTCAAAAAATGAAAATTCTAAAAGTTCCTATTTTTCTGCTTTAAACTCTAGGTACACATCCAAAATGTATTACTGAGTTGAAAGAAGTTGATTCTGGTGCATGGTTTTGAAACCGCAGTCAGAAAAAAAATTACATCCATATCAACATTTTTATCAGCTCCGGTCCTGTTGTTTTGGTCAAAAAATGAAAATTCTAAAAGTTCCTGTTTTTCTGCTTTAAACTCTAGGTACACATCCAAATTGCATTACTGAGTTGAAAGAAGTGAATTCTGGTGCATGGTTTTGAAATCGCAGTCAGAAAAAAGATAACATCCATATCAACATTTTTATCAGCTCCGGTCCTGTCGTTTTGGTCAAAAAATGAAAATTCTAAAAGTTCCTGTTTTTCTGCTTTAAACTCTAGGTACACATCCAAAATGCATTACTGAGTTGAAAGAAGTTGATTCTGGTGCATGGTTTTGAAACCGCAGTCAGAAAAAAAATTACATCCATATCAACATTTTTATCAGCTCCGGTCCTGTCGTTTTGGTCAAAAAATGAAAATTCTAAAAGTTCCTGTTTTTCTGCTTTAAACTCTAGGTACACATCCAAAATGTATTACTGAGTTGAAATAAGTTGATTCTGGTGCATGGTTTTGAAACCGCAGTCAGAAAAAAAATTACATCCATATCAACATTTTTATCAGCTCTGAACCTGTTGTTTTGGTCAAAAAATGAAAATTCTAAAAGTTCCTGTTTTTCTGCTTTAAACTCTAGGTACACATCCAAAATGTATTACTGAGTTGAAAGAAGTTGATTCTGGTGCATGGTTTTGAAACCGCAGTCAGAAAAAAAATTACATCCATATCAACATTTTTATCAGCTCCGGACCTGTCGTTTTGGTCAAAAAATGAAAATTCTAAAAGTTCCTGTTTTCCTGCTTTAAACTCTAGGTACACATCCAAAATGAATTACTGAGTTGAAAGAAGTTGATTCTGGTGCATGGTTTTGAAACCGCAGTCAGAAAAAAAATTACATCCATATCAACATTTTTATCAGCTCCGGACCTGTCGTTTTGGTCAAAAATTGAAAATTCTAAAAGTTCCAGTTTTTCTGCTTTAAACTCTAGGTACACATCCAAAATTCATTACTGATTTGAAAGAAGTGAATTCTGGTGCATGGTTTTAAATCGCAGTCAGAAAAAAAATAACATCCATATCAACATTTTTATCACCTCCGGTCCTGTTGTTTTGGTCAAAAAATAAAAATTCTAAAAGTTCCTGTTTTTCTGCTTTAAACTCTAGGTACACATCCAAAATGTATTACTGAGTTGAAAGAAGTGAATTCTGGTGCATGGTTTTGAAATCGCAGTCAGAAAAAAAATAACATCCATATCAACATTTTTATCAGCTCCGGTCCTGTCGTTTTGGTCAAAAAAATGAAAATTCTAAAAGTTCCTATTTTTCTGCTTTAAACTCTAGGTACACATCCAAAATGCATTAATGAGTTGAAAGAAGTTGATTCTGGTGCATGGTTTTGAAACCGCAGTCAGAAAAAAAATTACATCCATATCAACATTTTTATCAGCTCCGGTCCTGTCGTTTTGGTCAAAAAATGAAAATTCTAAAAGTTCCTGTTTTTCTGCTTTAAACTCTAGGTACACATCCAAAATGCATTACTGAGTTGAAAGAAGTTGATTCTGGTGCATGGTTTTGAAATCGCAGTCAGAAAAAAAGATAACATCCATATCAACATTTTTATCAGCTCCGGTCCTGTCGTTTTGGTCAAAAAATGAAAATTCTAAAAATTCCTGTTTTTCTGCTTTAAACTCTAGGTACACATCCAAAATGCATTACTGAGTTGAAAGAAGTGAATTCTGGTGCATGGTTTTGAAATCGCAGTCAGAAAAAAAATTACATCCATATCAACATTTTTATCAGCTCCGGACCTGTCGTTTTGGTCAAAAAATTAAAATTCTAAAAGTTCCTGTTTTTCTGCTTTAAACTCTAGGTACACATCCAAAATGCATTACTGAGTTGAAAGAAGTTGATTCTGGTGCATGGTTTTGAAACTGCAGTCAGAAAAAAAATTACATCCATATCAACATTTTTATCAGATCCGGACCTGTCGTTTTGGTCAAAAAATGAAAATTCTAAAAGTTCCTGTTTTTCTGCTTTAAACTCTAGGTACACATCCAAAATGCATTACTGAGTTGAAAGAAGTGAATTCTGGTGCATGGTTTTGAAATCGCAGTCAGAAAAAAAATAACATCCATATCAACATTTTTATCAGCTCCGGTCCTGTCGTTTTGGTCAAAAAATTAAAATACTAAAAGTTCCTGTTTTTCTGCTTTAAACTCTAGGTACACATCCAAAATGCATTACTGAGTTGAAAGAAGTTGATTCTGGTGCATGGTTTTGAAACCGCAGTCAGAAAAAAAATTACATCCATATCAACATTTTTATCAGCTCCGGTCCTGTCGTTTTGGTCAAAAAATTAAAATTCTAAAAGTTCCTCTTTTTCTGCTTTAAACTCTAGGTACACATCCAAAATGAATTACTGAGTTGAAAGAAGTTGATTCTGGTGCATGGTTTTGAAACCGCAGTCAGAAAAAAAATTACATCCATATCAACATTTTTATCAGCTCCGGACCTGTCGTTTTGGTCAGAAATTAAAAATTCTAAAAGTTCCTGTTTTTCTGCTTTAAACTCTAGGTACACATCCAAAATGCATTACTGAGTTGAAAGAAGTTGATTCTGGTGCATAGTTTTGAAATCGCAGTCAGAAAAAAAAGTTACATCCATATCAACATTTTTATCAGCTCTGAACCTGTCGTTTTGGTCAATAAATGAAAATTCTAAAAGTTCCTGTTTTTCTGCTTTAAACTCTAGGTACACATCCAAAATGCATTACTGAGTTGAAAGAAGTTGATTCTGGTGCATGGTTTTGAATCCGCAGTCAGAAAAAAAATTACATCCATATCAACATTTTTATCAGCTCTGAACCTGTCGTTTTGGTCAAAAAATGAAAATTCTAAAAGTTCCTGTTTTTCTGCTTTAAACTCTAGGTACACATCCAAAATGTATTACTGAGTTGAAAGAAGTTGATTCTGGTGCATGGTTTTGAAACCGCAGTCAGAAAAAAAATTACATCAATATCAACATTTTTATCAGCTCCGGTCCTGTCGTTTTGGTCAAAAAATGAAAATTCTAAAAGTTCCTGTTTTTCTGCTTTAAACTCTAGGTACACATCCAAAATGCATTACTGAGTTGAAAGAAGTTGATTCTGGTGCATGGTTTTGAAACCGCAGTCAAAAAAAAAAAAACATTTATGTCAACATTTTTATCAGCTCCGGTCCTGTCGTTTTGGTCAAAAAAAATGAAAATTCTAAAAGTTCCTATTTTTCTGCTTTAAACTCTAGGTACACATCCAAAATGTTTTACTGAGTTGAAAGAAGTTGATTCTGGTGCATGGTTTTGAAACCGCAGTCAAAAAAAAAATAACATCCATGTCAACATTTTTATCAGCTCCGGTCCTGTCGTTTTAGTCAAAAAAATGAAAATTCTAAAAGTTCCTATTTTTCTGCTTTAAACTCTAGGTACACATCCAAAATGTTTTACTGAGTTGAAAGAAGTTGATTCTGGTGCATGGTTTTGAAACCGCAGTCAGAAAAAAATTACATCCATATCAACATTTTTATGAGCTCCGGACCTGTCGTTTTGGTCAAAAAATGAAAATTCTAAAAGTTCCTGTTTTTCTGCTTTAAACTCTAGGTACACATCCAAAATGTATTACTGAGTTGAAAGAAGTTGATTCTGGTGCATGGTTTTGAAACCGCAGTCAAAAAAAAAATAACATCCATATCAACATTTTTATCAGCTCCGGTCCTGTCGTTTTGGTCAAAAAATGAAAATTCTAAAAGTTCCTATTTTTCTGCTTTAAACTCTAGGTACACATCCAAAATTCATTACTGAGTTGAAAGAAGTTGATTCTGGTGCATGGTTTTGAAATCGCAGTCAGAAAAAAAGATAACATCCATATCAACATTTTTATCAGCTTCGGTCCTGTCGTTTTGGTCAAAAAATGAAAATTCTAAAAGTTCCTGTTTTTCTGCTTTAAACTCTAGGTACACATCCAAAATGTATTACTGAGTTGAAAGAAGTTGATTCTGGTGCATGGTTTTGAAACCGCAGTCAGAAAAAAAATTACATCAATATCAACATTTTTATCAGCTCCGGTCCTGTCGTTTTGGTCAAAAAATGAAAATTCTAAAAGTTCCTGTTTTTCTGCTTTAAACTCTAGGTACACATCCAAAATGCATTACTGAGTTGAAAGAAGTGAATTCTGGTTCATGGTTTTGAAATCGCAGTCAGAAAAAAAATTACATCCATATCAACATTTTTATCAGCTCCGGACCTGTCGTTTTGGTCAAAAAATGAAAATTCTAAAAGTTCCTGTTTTTCTGCTTTAAACTCTAGGTACACATCCAAAATGCATTACTGAGTTGAAAGAAGTTGATTCTGGTGCATGGTTTTCAAACTGCAGTCAGAAAAAAAATTACATCCATATCAACATTTTTATCAGCTCCGGACCTGTCGTTTTGGTCAAAAAATGAAAATTCTAAAAGTTCCTGTTTTTCTGCTTTAAACTCTAGGTACACATCCAAAATGCATTACTGAGTTGAAAGAAGTGAATTCTGGTGCATGGTTTTGAAATCGCAGTCAGAAAAAAAATAACATCCATATCAACATTTTTATCAGCTCCGGTCCTGTCGTTTTGGTCAAAAAAATAAAAATTCTAAAAGTTCCTGTTTTTCTGCTTTAAACTCTAGGTACACATCCAAAATGCATTACTGAGTTGAAAGAAGTTGATTCTGGTGCATGGTTTTGAAACCGCAGTCAGAAAAAAAATTACATCCATATCAACATTTTTATCAGCTCCGGTCCTGTCGTTTTGGTCAAAAAATGAAAATTCTAAAAGTTCCTGTTTTTCTGCTTTAAACTCTAGGTACACATCCAAAATGCATTACTGAGTTGAAAGAAGTGAATTCTGGTGCATGGTTTTGAAATCGCAGTCAGAAAAAAAATAACATCCATATCAACATTTTTATCAGCTCCGGTCCTGTCGTTTTGGTCAAAAAAATAAAAATTCTAAAAGTTCCTGTTTTTCTGCTTTAAACTCTAGGTACACATCCAAAATGCATTACTGAGTTGAAAGAAGTTGATTCTGGTGCATGGTTTTGAAACCGCAGTCAGAAAAAAAATTACATCCATATCAACATTTTTATCAGCTCCGGTCCTGTCGTTTTGGTCAAAAAATTAAAATTCTAAAAGTTCCTCTTTTTCTGCTTTAAACTCTAGGTACACATCCAAAATGAATTACTGAGTTGAAAGAAGTTGATTCTGGTGCATGGTTTTGAAACCGCAGTCAGAAAAAAAATTACATCCATATCAACATTTTTATCAGCTCTGAACCTGTCGTTTTGGTCAAAAATTAAAAATTCTAAAAGTTCCTGTTTTTCTGCTTTAAACTCTAGGTACACATCCAAAATGCATTACTGAGTTGAAAGAAGTTGATTCTGGTGCATGGTTTTGAAATCGCAGTCAGAAAAAAAATTACATCCATATCAACATTTTTATCAGCCTCGAACCTGTCGTTTTGGTCAATAAATGAAAATTCTAAAAGTTCCTGTTTTTCTGCTTTAAACTCTAGGTACACATCCAAAATGCATTACTAAGTTGAAAGAAGTTGATTCTGGTGCATGGTTTTGAAACCGCAGTCAAAAAAAAATTACATCCATATCAACATTTGTATCAGCTCCGGTCCTGTTGTTTTAATCCAAAAATGAAAATTCTAAAAGTTCCTGTTTTTCTGCTTTAAACTCTAGGTACACATCCAAAATGCATTACTTAGTTGAAAGAAGTTGATTCTGGTGCATGGTTTTGAAACCGCAGTCAAAAAAAAAAATAACATCCATATCAACATTTTTATCAGCTCCGGTCCTGTCGTTTTGGTCAAAAAATGAAAATTCTAAAAGTTCCTATTTTTCTGCTTTAAACTCTAGGTACACATCCAAAATGTATTACTGAGTTGAAAGAAGTTGATTCTGGTGCATGGTTTTGAAACCGCAGTCAGAAAAAAAATTACATCCATATCAACATTTTTATCAGCTCTGGACCTGTCGTTTTGGTCAAAAAATGAAAATTCTAAAAGTTCCTGTTTTTCTGCTTTAAACTCTAGGTACACATCCAAAATGTATTACTGAGTTGAAAGAAGTAGATTCTGGTGCATGGTTTTGAAACCGCAGTCGGAAAAAAAATTACATCAATATCAACATTTTTATCAGCTCCCCGGACCTGTCGTTTTGGTCAAAAAATGAAAATTCTAAAAGTTCCTGTTTTTCTGCTTTAAACTCTAGGTACACATACAAAATGCATTACTGAGTTGAAAGAAGTGAATTCTGGTGCATGGTTTTGAAATCACAGTCAGAAAAAAATAACATCCATATCAACATTTTTATCAGCTCCGGTCCTGTCGTTTTGGTCAAAAAATTAAAATTCTAAAAGTTCCTGTTTTTTAGCTTTAAACTCTAGGTACACATCCAAAATGCATTACTGAGTTGAAAGAAGTTGATTCTGGTGCATGGTTTTGAAACCGCAGTCAGAAAAAAAATTACATCCATATCAACATTTTTATCAGCTCCGGTCCTGTCGTTTTGGTCAAAAAATGAAAATTCTAAAAGTTCCTGTTTTGCTGCTTTAAACTCTAGGTACACATCCAAAATGCATTACTGAGTTGAAAGAAGTTGATTCTGGTGCATGGTTTTGAAACCGCAGTCAAAAAAAAAAAACATTTATGTCAACATTTTTATCAGCTCCGGTCCTGTCGTTTTGGTCAAAAAAAATGAAAATTCTAAAAGTTCCTATTTTTCTGCTTTAAACTCTAGGTACACATCCAAAATGTTTTACTGAGTTGAAAGAAGTTGATTCTGGTGCATGGTTTTGAAACCGCAGTCAAAAAAAAATAACATCCATGTCAACATTTTTATCAGCTCCGGTCCTGTCGTTTTGGTCAAAAAAATGAAAATTCTAAAAGTTCCTATTTTTCTGCTTTAAACTCTAGGTACACATCCAAAATGTTTTACTGAGTTGAAAGAAGTTGATTCTGGTGCATGGTTTTGAAACCGCAGTCAGAAAAAAATTACATCCATATCAACATTTTTATGAGCTCCGGACCTGTCGTTTTGGTCAAAAAATGAAAATTCTAAAAGTTCCTGTTTTTCTGCTTTAAACTCTAGGTACACATCCAAAATGTATTACTGAGTTGAAAGAAGTTGATTCTGGTGCATGGTTTTGAAACCGCAGTCAAAAAAAAAATAACATCCATATCAACATTTTTATCAGCTCCGGTCCTGTCGTTTTGGTCAAAAAATGAAAATTCTAAAAGTTCCTATTTTTCTGCTTTAAACTCTAGGTACACATCCAAAATTCATTACTGAGTTGAAAGAAGTTGATTCTGGTGCATGGTTTTGAAATCGCAGTCAGAAAAAAAGATAACATCCATATCAACATTTTTATCAGCTTCGGTTCTGTCGTTTTGGTCAAAAAATGAAAATTCTAAAAGTTCCTGTTTTTCTGCTTTAAACTCTAGGTACACATCCAAAATGTATTACTGAGTTGAAAGAAGTTGATTCTGGTGCATGGTTTTGAAACCGCAGTCAGAAAAAAAATTACATCAATATCAACATTTTTATCAGCTCCGGTCCTGTCGTTTTGGTCAAAAAATGAAAATTCTAAAAGTTCCTGTTTTTCTGCTTTAAACTCTAGGTACACATCCAAAATGCATTACTGAGTTGAAAGAAGTGAATTCTGGTTCATGGTTTTGAAATCGCAGTCAGAAAAAAAATTACATCCATATCAACATTTTTATCAGCTCCGGACCTGTCGTTTTGGTCAAAAAATGAAAATTCTAAAAGTTCCTGTTTTTCTGCTTTAAACTCTAGGTACACATCCAAAATGCATTACTGAGTTGAAAGAAGTTGATTCTGGTGCATGGTTTTCAAACTGCAGTCAGAAAAAAAATTACATCCATATCAACATTTTTATCAGCTCCGGACCTGTCGTTTTGGTCAAAAAATGAAAATTCTAAAAGTTCCTGTTTTTCTGCTTTAAACTCTAGGTACACATCCAAAATGCATTACTGAGTTGAAAGAAGTGAATTCTGGTGCATGGTTTTGAAATCGCAGTCAGAAAAAAAATAACATCCATATCAACATTTTTATCAGCTCCGGTCCTGTCGTTTTGGTCAAAAAAATAAAAATTCTAAAAGTTCCTGTTTTTCTGCTTTAAACTCTAGGTACACATCCAAAATGCATTACTGAGTTGAAAGAAGTTGATTCTGGTGCATGGTTTTGAAACCGCAGTCAGAAAAAAAATTACATCCATATCAACATTTTTATCAGCTCCGGTCCTGTCGTTTTGGTCAAAAAATTAAAATTCTAAAAGTTCCTCTTTTTCTGCTTTAAACTCTAGGTACACATCCAAAATGAATTACTGAGTTGAAAGAAGTTGATTCTGGTGCATGGTTTTGAAACCGCAGTCAGAAAAAAAATTACATCCATATCAACATTTTTATCAGCTCTGAACCTGTCGTTTTGGTCAAAAATTAAAAATTCTAAAAGTTCCTGTTTTTCTGCTTTAAACTCTAGGTACACATCCAAAATGCATTACTGAGTTGAAAGAAGTTGATTCTGGTGCATGGTTTTGAAATCGCAGTCAGAAAAAAAATTACATCCATATCAACATTTTTATCAGCCTCGAACCTGTCGTTTTGGTCAATAAATGAAAATTCTAAAAGTTCCTGTTTTTCTGCTTTAAACTCTAGGTACACATCCAAAATGCATTACTAAGTTGAAAGAAGTTGATTCTGGTGCATGGTTTTGAAACCGCAGTCAAAAAAAAAATTACATCCATATCAACATTTGTATCAGCTCCGGTCCTGTTGTTTTAATCCAAAAATGAAAATTCTAAAAGTTCCTATTTTTCTGCTTTAAACTCTAGGTACACATCCAAAATGTATTACTGAGTTGAAAGAAGTTGATTCTGGTGCATGGTTTTGAAACCGCAGTCAGAAAAAAAATTACATCCATATCAACATTTTTATCAGCTCTGGACCTGTCGTTTTGGTCAAAAAATGAAAATTCTAAAAGTTCCTGTTTTTCTGCTTTAAACTCTAGGTACACATCCAAAATGTATTACTGAGTTGAAAGAAGTAGATTCTGGTGCATGGTTTTGAAACCGCAGTCGGAAAAAAAATTACATCAATATCAACATTTTTATCAGCTCCCCGGACCTGTCGTTTTGGTCAAAAAATGAAAATTCTAAAAGTTCCTGTTTTTCTGCTTTAAACTCTAGGTACACATACAAAATGCATTACTGAGTTGAAAGAAGTGAATTCTGGTGCATGGTTTTGAAATCACAGTCAGAAAAAAATAACATCCATATCAACATTTTTATCAGCTCCGGTCCTGTCGTTTTGGTCAAAAAATGAAAATTCTAAAAGTTCCTGTTTTTTAGCTTTAAACTCTAGGTACACATCCAAAATGCATTACTGAGTTGAAAGAAGTTGATTCTGGTGCATGGTTTTGAAACCGCAGTCAGAAAAAAAATTACATCCATATCAACATTTTTATCAGCTCCGGTCCTGTCGTTTTGGTCAAAAAATGAAAATTCTAAAAGTTCCTGTTTTTCTGCTTTAAACTCTAGGTACACATCCAAAATGTATTACTGAGTTGAAAGAAGTTGATTCTGGTGCATGGTTTTGAAACCGCAGTCAGAAAAAAAATTACATCCATATGATCATTTTTATCAGCTCCGGTCCTGTTGTTTTGGTCAAAAAATGAAAATTCTAAAAGTTCCTGTTTTTCTGCTTTAAACTCTAGGTACACATCCAAAATGCATTACTGAGTTGAAAGAAGTTGATTCTGGTGCATGGTTTTGAAATCGCAGTCAGAAAAAAAGATAACATCCATATCAACATTTTTATCAGCTCCGGTCCTGTCGTTTTGGTCAAAAAATGAAAATTCTAAAAGTTCCTGTTTTTCTGCTTTAAACTCTAGGTACACATCCAAAATGTATTACTGAGTTGAAAGAAGTTGATTCTGGTGCATGGTTTTGAAACCGCAGTCAGAAAAAAAATTACATCAATATCAACATTTTTATCAGCTCCGGTCCTGTCGTTTTGGTCAAAAAATGAAAATTCTAAAAGTTCCTGTTTTTCTGCTTTAAACTCTAGGTACACATCCAAAATGCATTACTGAGTTGAAAGAAGTGAATTCTGGTGCATGGTTTTGAAATCGCAGTCAGAAAAAAAATTACATCCATATCAACATTTTTATCAGCTCCGGACCTGTCGTTTTGGTCAAAAAATGAAAATTCTAAAAGTTCCTGTTTTTCTGCTTTAAACTCTAGGTACACATCCAAAATGCATTACTGAGTTGAAAGAAGTTGATTCTGGTGCATGGTTTTGAAACTGCAGTCAGAAAAAAAATTACATCCATATCAACATTTTTATCATCTCCGGACCTGTCGGTTTGGTCAAAAAATGAAAATTCTAAAAGTTCCTGTTTTTCTGCTTTAAACTCTAGGTACACATCCAAAATGCATTACTGAGTTGAAAGAAGTGAATTCTGGTGCATGGTTTTAAAATCGCAGTCAGAAAAAAAATAACATCCATATCAACATTTTTATCAGCTCCGGTCCTGTCGTTTTGGTCAAAAAAATGAAAATTCTAAAAGTTCCTGTTTTTCTGCTTTAAACTCTAGGTACACATCCAAAATGCATTACTGAGTTGAAAGAAGTTGATTCTGGTGCATGGTTTTGAAACCGCAGTCAGAAAAAAAATTACATCCATATCAACATTTTTATCAGCTCTGGACCTGTCGTTTTGGTCAAAAAATGAAAATTCTAAAAGTTCCTGTTTTTCTGCTTTAAACTCTAGGTACACATCCAAAATGTATTACTGAGTTGAAAGAAGTGAATTCTGGTGCATGGTTTTGAAATCGCAGTCAGAAAAAAAATTACATCCATATCAACATTTTTATCAGCTCCGGTCCTGTCGTTTTGGTCAAAAAATTAAAATTCTAAAAGTTCCTCTTTTTCTGCTTTAAACTCTAGGTACACATCCAAAATGAATTACTGAGTTGAAAGAAGTTGATTCTGGTGCATGGTTTTGAAACCGCAGTCAGAAAAAAAATTACATCCATATCAACATTTTTATCAGCTCCGGACCTGTCGTTTTGGTCAAAAATTAAAAATTCTAAAAGTTCCTGTTTTTCTGCTTTAAACTCTAGGTACACATCCAAAATGCATTACTGAGTTGAAAGAAGTTGATTCTGGTGCATGGTTTTGAAATCGCAGTCAGAAAAAAAAATACATCCATATCAACATTTTTATCAGCTCTGAACCTGTCGTTTTGGTCAATAAATGAAAATTCTAAAAGTTCCTGTTTTTCTGCTTTAAACTCTAGGTACACATCCAAAATGCATTACTGAGTTGAAAGAAGTTGATTCTGGTGCATGGTTTTGAAACCGCAGTCAGAAAAAAAATTACATCCATATCAACATTTTTATCAGCTCCGGTCCTGTCGTTTTGGTCAAAAAATGAAAATTCTAAAAGTTCCTGTTTTTCTGCTTTAAACTCTAGGTACACATCCAAAATGTATTACTGAGTTGAAAGAAGTTGATTCTGGTGCATGGTTTTGAAACCGCAGTCAGAAAAAAAATTACATCCATATCAACATTTTTATCAGCTCCGGTCCTGTTGTTTTGGTCAAAAAATGAAAATTCTAAAAGTTCCTGTTTTTCTGCTTTAAACTCTAGGTACACATCCAAATTGCATTACTGAGTTGAAAGAAGTGAATTCTGGTGCATGGTTTTGAAATCGCAGTCAGAAAAAAGATAACATCCATATCAACATTTTTATCAGCTCCGGTCCTGTCGTTTTGGTCAAAAAATGAAAATTCTAAAAGTTCCTGTTTTTCTGCTTTAAACTCTAGGTACACATCCAAAATGCATTACTGAGTTGAAAGAAGTTGATTCTGGTGCATGGTTTTGAAACCGCAGTCAGAAAAAAAATTACATCCATATCAACATTTTTATCAGCTCCGGTCCTGTCGTTTTGGTCAAAAAATGAAAATTCTAAAAGTTCCTGTTTTTCTGCTTTAAACTCTAGGTACACATCCAAAATGTATTACTGAGTTGAAAGAAGTTGATTCTGGTGCATGGTTTTGAAACCGCAGTCAGAAAAAAAATTACATCCATATCAACATTTTTATCAGCTCTGAACCTGTTGTTTTGGTCAAAAAATGAAAATTCTAAAAGTTCCTGTTTTTCTGCTTTAAACTCTAGGTACACATCCAAAATGTATTACTGAGTTGAAAGAAGTTGATTCTGGTGCATGGTTTTGAAACCGCAGTCAGAAAAAAAATTACATCCATATCAACATTTTTATCAGCTCCGGACCTGTCGTTTTGGTCAAAAAATGAAAATTCTAAAAGTTCCTGTTTTTCTGCTTTAAACTCTAGGTACACATCCAAAATGAATTACTGAGTTGAAAGAAGTTGATTCTGGTGCATGGTTTTGAAACCGCAGTCAGAAAAAAAATTACATCCATATCAACATTTTTATCAGCTCCGGACCTGTCGTTTTGGTCAAAAATTGAAAATTCTAAAAGTTCCTGTTTTTCTGCTTTAAACTCTAGGTACACATCCAAAATTCATTACTGATTTGAAAGAAGTGAATTCTGGTGCATGGTTTTAAATCGCAGTCAGAAAAAAAATAACATCCATATCAACATTTTTATCACCTCCGGTCCTGTTGTTTTGGTCAAAAAATGAAAATTCTAAAAGTTCCTGTTTTTCTGCTTTAAACTCTAGGTACACATCCAAAATTCATTACTGATTTGAAAGAAGTGAATTCTGGTGCATGGTTTTAAATCGCAGTCAGAAAAAAAATAACATCCATATCAACATTTTTATCACCTCCGGTCCTGTTGTTTTGGTCAAAAAATGAAAATTCTAAAAGTTCCTGTTTTTCTGCTTTAAACTCTAGGTACACATCCAAATTGCATTACTGAGTTGAAAGAAGTGAATTCTGGTGCATGGTTTTGAAATCGCAGTCAGAAAAAAGATAACATCCATATCAACATTTTTATCAGCTCCGGTCCTGTCGTTTTGGTCAAAAAATGAAAATTCTAAAAGTTCCTGTTTTTCTGCTTTAAACTCTAGGTACACATCCAAAATGCATTACTGAGTTGAAAGAAGTTGATTCTGGTGCATGGTTTTGAAACCGCAGTCAGAAAAAAAATTACATCCATATCAACATTTTTATCAGCTCCGGTCCTGTCGTTTTGGTCAAAAAATGAAAATTCTAAAAGTTCCTGTTTTTCTGCTTTAAACTCTAGGTACACATCCAAAATGTATTACTGAGTTGAAAGAAGTTGATTCTGGTGCATGGTTTTGAAACCGCAGTCAGAAAAAAAATTACATCCATATCAACATTTTTATCAGCTCTGAACCTGTCGTTTTGGTCAATAAATGAAAATTCTAAAAGTTCCTGTTTTTCTGCTTTAAACTCTAGGTACACATCCAAAATGCATTACTGAGTTGAAAGAAGTTGATTCTGGTGCACGGTTTTGAAACCGCAGTCAGAAAAAAAATTACATCCATATCAACATTTTTATCAGCTCCGGTCCTGTCGTTTTGGTCAAAAAATGAAAATTCTAAAAGTTCCTGTTTTTCTGCTTTAAACTCTAGGTACACATCCAAAATGTATTACTGAGTTGAAAGAAGTTGATTCTGGTGCATGGTTTTGAAACCGCAGTCAGAAAAAAAATTACATCCATATCAACATTTTTATCAGCTCCGGTCCTGTTGTTTTGGTCAAAAAATGAAAATTCTAAAAGTTCCTGTTTTTCTGCTTTAAACTCTAGGTACACATCCAAATTGCATTACTGAGTTGAAAGAAGTGAATTCTGGTGCATGGTTTTGAAATCGCAGTCAGAAAAAAGATAACATCCATATCAACATTTTTATCAGCTCCGGTCCTGTCGTTTTGGTGAAAAAATGAAAATTCTAAAAGTTCCTGTTTTTCTGCTTTAAACTCTAGGTACACATCCAAAATGCATTACTGAGTTGAAAGAAGTTGATTCTGGTGCATGGTTTTGAAACCGCAGTCAGAAAAAAAATTACATCCATATCAACATTTTTATCAGCTCCGGTCCTGTCGTTTTGGTCAAAAAATGAAAATTCTAAAAGTTCCTGTTTTTCTGCTTTAAACTCTAGGTACACATCCAAAATGTATTACTGAGTTGAAAGAAGTTGATTCTGGTGCATGGTTTTGAAACCGCAGTCAGAAAAAAAATTACATCCATATCAACATTTTTATCAGCTCTGAACCTGTTGTTTTGGTCAAAAAATGAAAATTCTAAAAGTTCCTGTTTTTCTGCTTTAAACTCTAGGTACACATCCAAAATGTATTACTGAGTTGAAAGAAGTTGATTCTGGTGCATGGTTTTGAAACCGCAGTCAGAAAAAAAATTACATCCATATCAACATTTTTATCAGCTCCGGACCTGTCGTTTTGGTCAAAAAATGAAAATTCTAAAAGTTCCTGTTTTTCTGCTTTAAACTCTAGGTACACATCCAAAATGAATTACTGAGTTGAAAGAAGTTGATTCTGGTGCATGGTTTTGAAACCGCAGTCAGAAAAAAAATTACATCCATATCAACATTTTTATCAGCTCCGGACCTGTCGTTTTGGTCAAAAATTGAAAATTCTAAAAGTTCCTGTTTTTCTGCTTTAAACTCTAGGTACACATCCAAAATTCATTACTGATTTGAAAGAAGTGAATTCTGGTGCATGGTTTTAAATCGCAGTCAGAAAAAAAATAACATCCATATCAACATTTTTATCACCTCCGGTCCTGTTGTTTTGGTCAAAAAATGAAAATTCTAAAAGTTCCTGTTTTTCTGCTTTAAACTCTAGGTACACATCCAAAATGTATTACTGAGTTGAAAGAAGTTGATTCTGGTGCATGGTTTTGAAACCGCAGTCAGAAAAAAAATTACATCCATATCAACATTTTTATCAGCTCCGGTCCTGTTGTTTTGGTCAAAAAATGAAAATTCTAAAAGTTCCTGTTTTTCTGCTTTAAACTCTAGGTACACATCCAAATTGCATTACTGAGTTGAAAGAAGTGAATTCTGGTGCATGGTTTTGAAATCGCAGTCAGAAAAAAGATAACATCCATATCAACATTTTTATCAGCTCCGGTCCTGTCGTTTTGGTCAAAAAATGAAAATTCTAAAAGTTCCTGTTTTTCTGCTTTAAACTCTAGGTACACATCCAAAATGCATTACTGAGTTGAAAGAAGTTGATTCTGGTGCATGGTTTTGAAACCGCAGTCAGAAAAAAAATTACATCCATATCAACATTTTTATCAGCTCCGGTCCTGTCGTTTTGGTCAAAAAATGAAAATTCTAAAAGTTCCTGTTTTTCTGCTTTAAACTCTAGGTACACATCCAAAATGTATTACTGAGTTGAAAGAAGTTGATTCTGGTGCATGGTTTTGAAACCGCAGTCAGAAAAAAAATTACATCCATATCAACATTTTTATCAGCTCTGAACCTGTCGTTTTGGTCAATAAATGAAAATTCTAAAAGTTCCTGTTTTTCTGCTTTAAACTCTAGGTACACATCCAAAATGCATTACTGAGTTGAAAGAAGTTGATTCTGGTGCATGGTTTTGAAACCGCAGTCAGAAAAAAAATTACATCCATATCAACATTTTTATCAGCTCCGGTCCTGTTGTTTTGGTCAAAAAATGAAAATTCTAAAAGTTCCTGTTTTTCTGCTTTAAACTCTAGGTACACATCCAAATTGCATTACTGAGTTGAAAGAAGTGAATTCTGGTGCATGGTTTTGAAATCGCAGTCAGAAAAAAGATAACATCCATATCAACATTTTTATCAGCTCCGGTCCTGTCGTTTTGGTGAAAAAATGAAAATTCTAAAAGTTCCTGTTTTTCTGCTTTAAACTCTAGGTACACATCCAAAATGCATTACTGAGTTGAAAGAAGTTGATTCTGGTGCATGGTTTTGAAACCGCAGTCAGAAAAAAAATTACATCCATATCAACATTTTTATCAGCTCCGGTCCTGTCGTTTTGGTCAAAAAATGAAAATTCTAAAAGTTCCTGTTTTTCTGCTTTAAACTCTAGGTACACATCCAAAATGTATTACTGAGTTGAAAGAAGTTGATTCTGGTGCATGGTTTTGAAACCGCAGTCAGAAAAAAAATTACATCCATATCAACATTTTTATCAGCTCTGAACCTGTTGTTTCGGTCAAAAAATGAAAATTCTAAAAGTTCCTGTTTTTCTGCTTTAAACTCTAGGTACACATCCAAAATGTATTACTGAGTTGAAAGAAGTTGATTCTGGTGCATGGTTTTGAAACCGCAGTCAGAAAAAAAATTACATCCATATCAACATTTTTATCAGCTCCGGACCTGTCGTTTTGGTCAAAAAATGAAAATTCTAAAAGTTCCTGTTTTTCTGCTTTAAACTCTAGGTACACATCCAAAATGAATTACTGAGTTGAAAGAAGTTGATTCTGGTGCATGGTTTTGAAACCGCAGTCAGAAAAAAAATTACATCCATATCAACATTTTTATCAGCTCCGGACCTGTCGTTTTGGTCAAAAATTGAAAATTCTAAAAGTTCCTGTTTTTCTGCTGTAAACTCTAGGTACACATCCAAAATTCATTACTGATTTGAAAGAAGTGAATTCTGGTGCATGGTTTTAAATCGCAGTCAGAAAAAAAATAACATCCATATCAACATTTTTATCACCTCCGGTCCTGTTGTTTTGGTCAAAAAATGAAAATTCTAAAAGTTCCTGTTTTTCTGCTTTAAACTCTAGGTACACATCCAAAATGTATTACTGAGTTGAAAGAAGTTGATTCTGGTGCATGGTTTTGAAACCGCAGTCAGAAAAAAAATTACATCCATATCAACATTTTTATCAGCTCCGGTCCTGTTGTTTTGGTCAAAAAATGAAAATTCTAAAAGTTCCTGTTTTTCTGCTTTAAACTCTAGGTACACATCCAAATTGCATTACTGAGTTGAAAGAAGTGAATTCTGGTGCATGGTTTTGAAATCGCAGTCAGAAAAAAGATAACATCCATATCAACATTTTTATCAGCTCCGGTCCTGTCGTTTTGGTCAAAAAATGAAAATTCTAAAAGTTCCTGTTTTTCTGCTTTAAACTCTAGGTACACATCCAAAATGCATTACTGAGTTGAAAGAAGTTGATTCTGGTGCATGGTTTTGAAACCGCAGTCAGAAAAAAAATTACATCCATATCAACATTTTTATCAGCTCCGGTCCTGTCGTTTTGGTCAAAAAATGAAAATTCTAAAAGTTCCTGTTTTTCTGCTTTAAACTCTAGGTACACATCCAAAATGTATTACTGAGTTGAAAGAAGTTGATTCTGGTGCATGGTTTTGAAACCGCAGTCAGAAAAAAAATTACATCCATATCAACATTTTTATCAGCTCTGAACCTGTTGTTTTGGTCAAAAAATGAAAATTCTAAAAGTTCCTGTTTTTCTGCTTTAAACTCTAGGTACACATCCAAAATGTATTACTGAGTTGAAAGAAGTTGATTCTGGTGCATGGTTTTGAAACCGCAGTCAGAAAAAAAATTACATCCATATCAACATTTTTATCAGCTCCGGACCTGTCGTTTTGGTCAAAAAATGAAAATTCTAAAAGTTCCTGTTTTTCTGCTTTAAACTCTAGGTACACATCCAAAATGAATTACTGAGTTGAAAGAAGTTGATTCTGGTGCATGGTTTTGAAACCGCAGTCAGAAAAAAAATTACATCCATATCAACATTTTTATCAGCTCCGGACCTGTCGTTTTGGTCAAAAATTGAAAATTCTAAAAGTTCCTGTTTTTCTGCTTTAAACTCTAGGTACACATCCAAAATTCATTACTGATTTGAAAGAAGTGAATTCTGGTGCATGGTTTTAAATCGCAGTCAGAAAAAAAATAACATCCATATCAACATTTTTATCACCTCCGGTCCTGTTGTTTTGGTCAAAAAATGAAAATTCTAAAAGTTCCTGTTTTTCTGCTTTAAACTCTAGGTACACATCCAAAATGTATTACTGAGTTGAAAGAAGTTGATTCTGGTGCATGGTTTTGAAACCGTAGTCAGAAAAAAAATTACATCCATATCAACATTTTTATCAGCTCCGGTCCTGTCGTTTTGGTCAAAAAATGAAAATTCTAAAAGTTCCTGTTTTTCTGCTTTAAACTCTAGGTACACATCCAAAATGCATTACTGAGTTGAAAGAAGTGAATTCTGGTGCATGGTTTTGAAATCGCAGTCAGAAAAAAAATAACATCCATATCAACATTTTTATCAGCTCCGGTCCTGTCGTTTTGGTCAAAAAAATGAAAATTCTAAAAGTTCCTATTTTTCTGCTTTAAACTCTAGGTACACATCCAAAATGCATTAATGAGTTGAAAGAAGTTGATTCTGGTGCATGGTTTTGAAACCGCAGTCAGAAAAAAAATTACATCCATATCAACATTTTTATCAGCTCCGGTCCTGTCGTTTTGGTCAAAAAATGAAAATTCTAAAAGTTCCTGTTTTTCTGCTTTAAACTCTAGGTACACATCCAAAATGCATTACTGAGTTGAAAGAAGTTGATTCTGGTGCATGGTTTTGAAATCGCAGTCAGAAAAAAAGATAATATCCATATCAACATTTTTATCAGCTCCGGTCCTGTCGTTTTGGTCAAAAAATGAAAATTCTAAAAATTCCTGTTTTTCTGCTTTAAACTCTAGGTACACATCCAAAATGCATTACTGAGTTGAAAGAAGTGAATTCTGGTGCATGGTTTTGAAATCGCAGTCAGAAAAAAAATTACATCCATATCAACATTTTTATCAGCTCCGGACCTGTCGTTTTGGTCAAAAAATTAAAATTCTAAAAGTTCCTGTTTTTCTGCTTTAAACTCTAGGTACACATCCAAAATGCATTACTGAGTTGAAAGAAGTTGATTCTGGTGCATGGTTTTGAAACTGCAGTCAGAAAAAAAATTACATCCATATCAACATTTTTATCAGATCCGGACCTGTCGTTTTGGTCAAAAAATGAAAATTCTAAAAGTTCCTGTTTTTCTGCTTTAAACTCTAGGTACACATCCAAAATGCATTACTGAGTTGAAAGAAGTGAATTCTGGTGCATGGTTTTGAAATCGCAGTCAGAAAAAAAATAACATCCATATCAACATTTTTATCAGCTCCGGTCCTGTCGTTTTGGTCAAAAAATGAAAATTCTAAAAGTTCCTGTTTTTCTGCTTTAAACTCTAGGTACACATCCAAAATGCATTACTGAGTTGAAAGAAGTTGATTCTGGTGCATAGTTTTGAAATAGCAGTCAGAAAAAAAAGTTACATCCATATCAACATTTTTATCAGCTCTGAACCTGTCGTTTTGGTCAATAAATGAAAATTCTAAAAGTTCCTGTTTTTCTGCTTTAAACTCTAGGTACACATCCAAAATGCATTACTGAGTTGAAAGAAGTTGATTCTGGTGCATGGTTTTGAAACCGCAGTCAGAAAAAAATTACATCCATATCAACATTTTTATGAGCTCCGGACCTGTCGTTTTGGTCAAAAAATTTAAATTCTAAAAGTTCCTGTTTTTCTGCTTTAAACTCTAGGTACACATCCAAAATGCATTACTGAGTTGAAAGAAGTGAATTCTGGTGCATGGTTTTGAAATCGCAGTCAGAAAAAAGATAACATCCATATCAACATTTTTATCAGCTCCGGTCCTGTCGTTTTGGTCAAAAAATGAAAATTCTAAAAGTTCCTGTTTTTCTGCTTTAAACTCTAGGTACACATCCAAAATGCATTACTGAGTTGAAAGAAGTTGATTCTGGTGCATGGTTTTGAAACCGCAGTCAGAAAAAAAATTACATCCATATCAACATTTTTATCAGCTCCGGTCCTGTCGTTTTGGTCAAAAAATGAAAATTCTAAAAGTTCCTGTTTTTCTGCTTTAAACTCTAGGTACACATCCAAAATGCATTACTGAGTTGAAAGAAGTGAATTCTGGTGCATGGTTTTGAAATCGCAGTCAGAAAAAAGATAACATCCATATCAACATTTTTATCAGCTCCGGTCCTGTCGTTTTGGTCAAAAAATGAAACTTCTATAAGTTCCTGTTTTTCTGCTTTAAACTCTAGGTACACATCCAAAATGCATTACTGAGTTGAAAGAAGTTGATTCTGGTGCATGGTTTTGAAACCGCAGTCAGAAAAAAAATTACATCCATATCAACATTTTTATCAGCTCCGGTCCTGTCGTTTTGGTCAAAAAATGAAAATTCTAAAAGTTCCTGTTTTTCTGCTTTAAACTCTAGGTACACATCCAAAATGTATTACTGAGTTGAAAGAAGTTGATTCTGGTGCATGGTTTTGAAACCGCAGTCAGAAAAAAAATTACATCCATATCAACATTTTTATCAGCTCTGAACCTGTCGTTTTGGTCAAAAAATGAAAATTCTAAAAGTTCCTGTTTTTCTGCTTTAAACTCTAGGTACACATCCAAAATGTATTACTGAGTTGAAAGAAGTTGATTCTGGTGCATGGTTTTGAAACCGCAGTCAGAAAAAAAATTACATCCATATCAACATTTTTATCAGCTCCGGACCTGTCGTTTTGGTCAAAAAATGAAAATTCTAAAAGTTCCTGTTTTTCTGCTTTAAACTCTAGGTACACATCCAAAATGAATTACTGAGTTGAAAGAAGTTGATTCTGGTGCATGGTTTTGAAACCGCAGTCAGAAAAAAAATTACATCCATATCAACATTTTTATCAGCTCCGGACCTGTCGTTTTGGTCAAAAATTGAAAATTCTAAAAGTTCCTGTTTTTCTGCTTTAAACTCTAGGTACACATCCAAAATTCATTACTGATTTGAAAGAAGTGAATTCTGGTGCATGGTTTTAAATCGCAGTCAGAAAAAAAATAACATCCATATCAACATTTTTATCACCTCCGGTCCTGTTGTTTTGGTCAAAAAATGAAAATTCTAAAAGTTCCTGTTTTTCTGCTTTAAACTCTAGGTACACATCCAAAATGTATTACTGAGTTGAAAGAAGTTGATTCTGGTGCATGGTTTTGAAACCGCAGTCAGAAAAAAAATTACATCCATATCAACATTTTTATCAGCTCCGGTCCTGTTGTTTTGGTCAAAAAATGAAAATTCTAAAAGTTCCTGTTTTTCTGCTTTAAACTCTAGGTACACATCCAAATTGCATTACTGAGTTGAAAGAAGTGAATTCTGGTGCATGGTTTTGAAATCGCAGTCAGAAAAAAGATAACATCCATATCAACATTTTTATCAGCTCCGGTCCTGTCGTTTTGGTCAAAAAATGAAAATTCTAAAAGTTCCTGTTTTTCTGCTTTAAACTCTAGGTACACATCCAAAATGCATTACTGAGTTGAAAGAAGTTGATTCTGGTGCATGGTTTTGAAACCGCAGTCAGAAAAAAAATTACATCCATATCAACATTTTTATCAGCTCCGGTCCTGTCGTTTTGGTCAAAAAATGAAAATTCTAAAAGTTCCTGTTTTTCTGCTTTAAACTCTAGGTACACATCCAAAATGTATTACTGAGTTGAAAGAAGTTGATTCTGGTGCATGGTTTTGAAACCGCAGTCAGAAAAAAAATTACATCCATATCAACATTTTTATCAGCTCTGAACCTGTCGTTTTGGTCAATAAATGAAAATTCTAAAAGTTCCTGTTTTTCTGCTTTAAACTCTAGGTACACATCCAAAATGCATTACTGAGTTGAAAGAAGTTGATTCTGGTGCATGGTTTTGAAACCGCAGTCAGAAAAAAAATTACATCCATATCAACATTTTTATCAGCTCCGGTCCTGTCGTTTTGGTCAAAAAATGAAAATTCTAAAAGTTCCTGTTTTTCTGCTTTAAACTCTAGGTACACATCCAAATTGCATTACTGAGTTGAAAGAAGTGAATTCTGGTGCATGGTTTTGAAATCGCAGTCAGAAAAAAGATAACATCCATATCAACATTTTTATCAGCTCCGGTCCTGTCGTTTTGGTGAAAAAATGAAAATTCTAAAAGTTCCTGTTTTTCTGCTTTAAACTCTAGGTACACATCCAAAATGCATTACTGAGTTGAAAGAAGTTGATTCTGGTGCATGGTTTTGAAACCGCAGTCAGAAAAAAAATTACATCCATATCAACATTTTTATCAGCTCCGGTCCTGTCGTTTTGGTCAAAAAATGAAAATTCTAAAAGTTCCTGTTTTTCTGCTTTAAACTCTAGGTACACATCCAAAATGTATTACTGAGTTGAAAGAAGTTGATTCTGGTGCATGGTTTTGAAACCGCAGTCAGAAAAAAAATTACATCCATATCAACATTTTTATCAGCTCTGAACCTGTTGTTTTGGTCAAAAAATGAAAATTCTAAAAGTTCCTGTTTTTCTGCTTTAAACTCTAGGTACACATCCAAAATGTATTACTGAGTTGAAAGAAGTTGATTCTGGTGCATGGTTTTGAAACCGCAGTCAGAAAAAAAATTACATCCATATCAACATTTTTATCAGCTCCGGACCTGTCGTTTTGGTCAAAAAATGAAAATTCTAAAAGTTCCTGTTTTTCTGCTTTAAACTCTAGGTACACATCCAAAATGAATTACTGAGTTGAAAGAAGTTGATTCTGGTGCATGGTTTTGAAACCGCAGTCAGAAAAAAAATTACATCCATATCAACATTTTTATCAGCTCCGGACCTGTCGTTTTGGTCAAAAATTGAAAATTCTAAAAGTTCCTGTTTTTCTGCTTTAAACTCTAGGTACACATCCAAAATTCATTACTGATTTGAAAGAAGTGAATTCTGGTGCATGGTTTTAAATCGCAGTCAGAAAAAAAATAACATCCATATCAACATTTTTATCACCTCCGGTCCTGTTGTTTTGGTCAAAAAATGAAAATTCTAAAAGTTCCTGTTTTTCTGCTTTAAACTCTAGGTACACATCCAAAATGTATTACTGAGTTGAAAGAAGTTGATTCTGGTGCATGGTTTTGAAACCGTAGTCAGAAAAAAAATTACATCCATATCAACATTTTTATCAGCTCCGGTCCTGTCGTTTTGGTCAAAAAATGAAAATTCTAAAAGTTCCTGTTTTTCTGCTTTAAACTCTAGGTACACATCCAAAATGCATTACTGAGTTGAAAGAAGTGAATTCTGGTGCATGGTTTTGAAATCGCAGTCAGAAAAAAAATAACATCCATATCAACATTTTTATCAGCTCCGGTCCTGTCGTTTTGGTCAAAAAATGAAAATTCTAAAAGTTCCTGTTTTTCTGCTTTAAACTCTAGGTACACATCCAAAATGCATTACTGAGTTGAAAGAAGTTGATTCTGGTGCATGGTTTTGAAATCGCAGTCAGAAAAAAAGATAACATCCATATCAACATTTTTATCAGCTCCGGTCCTGTCGTTTTGGTCAAAAAATGAAAATTCTAAAAATTCCTGTTTTTCTGCTTTAAACTCTAGGTACACATCCAAAATGCATTACTGAGTTGAAAGAAGTGAATTCTGGTGCATGGTTTTGAAATCGCAGTCAGAAAAAAAATTACATCCATATCAACATTTTTATCAGCTCCGGACCTGTCGTTTTGGTCAAAAAATTAAAATTCTAAAAGTTCCTGTTTTTCTGCTTTAAACTCTAGGTACACATCCAAAATGCATTACTGAGTTGAAAGAAGTTGATTCTGGTGCATGGTTTTGAAACTGCAGTCAGAAAAAAAATTACATCCATATCAACATTTTTATCAGATCCGGACCTGTCGTTTTGGTCAAAAAATGAAAATTCTAAAAGTTCCTGTTTTTCTGCTTTAAACTCTAGGTACACATCCAAAATGCATTACTGAGTTGAAAGAAGTGAATTCTGGTGCATGGTTTTGAAATCGCAGTCAGAAAAAAAATAACATCCATATCAACATTTTTATCAGCTCCGGTCCTGTCGTTTTGGTCAAAAAATGAAAATTCTAAAAGTTCCTGTTTTTCTGCTTTAAACTCTAGGTACACATCCAAAATGCATTACTGAGTTGAAAGAAGTTGATTCTGGTGCATAGTTTTGAAATAGCAGTCAGAAAAAAAAGTTACATCCATATCAACATTTTTATCAGCTCTGAACCTGTCGTTTTGGTCAATAAATGAAAATTCTAAAAGTTCCTGTTTTTCTGCTTTAAACTCTAGGTACACATCCAAAATGCATTACTGAGTTGAAAGAAGTTGATTCTGGTGCATGGTTTTGAAACCGCAGTCAGAAAAAAATTACATCCATATCAACATTTTTATGAGCTCCGGACCTGTCGTTTTGGTCAAAAAATTTAAATTCTAAAAGTTCCTGTTTTTCTGCTTTAAACTCTAGGTACACATCCAAAATGCATTACTGAGTTGAAAGAAGTGAATTCTGGTGCATGGTTTTGAAATCGCAGTCAGAAAAAAGATAACATCCATATCAACATTTTTATCAGCTCCGGTCCTGTCGTTTTGGTCAAAAAATGAAAATTCTAAAAGTTCCTGTTTTTCTGCTTTAAACTCTAGGTACACATCCAAAATGCATTACTGAGTTGAAAGAAGTTGATTCTGGTGCATGGTTTTGAAACCGCAGTCAGAAAAAAAATTACATCCATATCAACATTTTTATCAGCTCCGGTCCTGTCGTTTTGGTCAAAAAATGAAAATTCTAAAAGTTCCTGTTTTTCTGCTTTAAACTCTAGGTACACATCCAAAATGCATTACTGAGTTGAAAGAAGTGAATTCTGGTGCATGGTTTTGAAATCGCAGTCAGAAAAAAGATAACATCCATATCAACATTTTTATCAGCTCCGGTCCTGTCGTTTTGGTCAAAAAATGAAACTTCTATAAGTTCCTGTTTTTCTGCTTTAAACTCTAGGTACACATCCAAAATGCATTACTGAGTTGAAAGAAGTTGATTCTGGTGCATGGTTTTGAAACCGCAGTCAGAAAAAAAATTACATCCATATCAACATTTTTATCAGCTCCGGTCCTGTCGTTTTGGTCAAAAAATGAAAATTCTAAAAGTTCCTGTTTTTCTGCTTTAAACTCTAGGTACACATCCAAAATGCATTACTGAGTTGAAAGAAGTGAATTCTGGTGCATGGTTTTGAAATCGCAGTCAGAAAAAAGATAACATCCATATCAACATTTTTATCAGCTCCGGTCCTGTCGTTTTGGTCAAAAAATGAAAATTCTAAAAGTTCCTGTTTTTCTGCTTTAAACTCTAGGTACACATCCAAAATGCATTACTGAGTTGAAAGAAGTTGATTCTGGTGCATGGTTTTGAAACCGCAGTCAGAAAAAAAATTACATCCATATCAACATTTTTATCAGCTCCGGTCCTGTCGTTTTGGTCAAAAAATGAAAATTCTAAAAGTTCCTGTTTTTCTGCTTTAAACTCTAGGTACACATCCAAAATGCATTACTGAGTTGAAAGAAGTGAATTCTGGTGCATGGTTTTGAAATCGCAGTCAGAAAAAAGATAACATCCATATCAACATTTTTATCAGCTCCGGTCCTGTCGTTTTGGTCAAAAAATGAAACTTCTATAAGTTCCTGTTTTTCTGCTTTAAACTCTAGGTACACATCCAAAATGCATTACTGAGTTGAAAGAAGTTGATTCTGGTGCATGGTTTTGAAACCGCAGTCAGAAAAAAAATTACATCCATATCAACATTTTTATCAGCTCCGGTCCTGTCGTTTTGGTCAAAAAATGAAAATTCTAAAAGTTCCTGTTTTTCTGCTTTAAACTCTAGGTACACATCCAAAATGTATTACTGAGTTGAAAGAAGTTGATTCTGGTGCATGGTTTTGAAACCGCAGTCAGAAAAAAAATTACATCCATATCAACATTTTTATCAGCTCTGAACCTGTCGTTTTGGTCAAAAAATGAAAATTCTAAAAGTTCCTGTTTTTCTGCTTTAAACTCTAGGTACACATCCAAAATGTATTACTGAGTTGAAAGAAGTTGATTCTGGTGCATGGTTTTGAAACCGCAGTCAGAAAAAAAATTACATCCATATCAACATTTTTATCAGCTCCGGACCTGTCGTTTTGGTCAAAAAATGAAAATTCTAAAAGTTCATGTTTTTCTGCTTTAAACTCTAGGTACACATCCAAAATGAATTACTGAGTTGAAAGAAGTTGATTCTGGTGCATGGTTTTGAAACCGCAGTCAGAAAAAAAATTACATCCATATCAACATTTTTATCATCTCCGGACCTGTCGTTTTGGTCAAAAATTGAAAATTCTAAAAGTTCCTGTTTTTCTGCTTTAAACTCTAGGTACACATCCAAAATGCATTACTGAGTTGAAAGAAGTGAATTCTGGTGCATGGTTTTGAAATCGCAGTCAGAAAAAAAATAACATCCATATCAACATTTTTATCAGCTCCGGACCTGTCGTTTTGGTCAAAAAATGAAAATTCTAAAAGTTCCTGTTTTTCTGCTTTAAACTCTAGGTACACATCCAAAATGCATTACTGAGTTGAAAGAAGTGAATTCTGGTGCATGGTTTTGAAATCGCAGTCAGAAAAAAGATAACATCCATATCAACATTTTTATCAGCTCCGGTCCTGTCGTTTTGGTCAAAAAATGAAAATTCTAAAAGTTCCTGTTTTTCTGCTTTAAACTCTAGGTACACATCCAAAATGTATTACTGAGTTGAAAGAAGTTGATTCTGGTGCATGGTTTTGAAACCGCAGTCAGAAAAAAAATTACATCCATATCAACATTTTTATCAGCTCTGAACCTGTCGTTTTGGTCAAAAAATGAAAATTCTAAAAGTTCCTGTTTTTCTGCTTTAAACTCTAGGTACACATCCAAAATGTATTACTGAGTTGAAAGAAGTTGATTCTGGTGCATGGTTTTGAAACCGCAGTCAGAAAAAAAAATTACATCCATATCAACATTTTTATCAGCTCTGAACCTGTCGTTTTGGTCAAAAAATGAAAATTCTAAAAGTTCCTGTTTTTCTGCTTTAAACTCTAGGTACACATCCAAAATGCATTACTGAGTTGAAAGAAGTTGATTCTGGTGCATGGTTTTGAAATCGCAGTCAGAAAAAAAAAATACATCCATATCAACATTTTTATCAGCTCTGAACCTGTCGTTTTGGTCAATAAATGAAAATTCTAAAAGTTCCTGTTTTTCTGCTTTAAACTCTAGGTACACATCCAAAATGCATTACTGAGTTGAAAGAAGTTGATTCTGGTGCATGGTTTTGAAACCGCAGTCAGAAAAAAAATTACATCCATATCAACATTTTTATCAGCTCAGGTCCTGTCGTTTTGGTCAAAAAATGAAAATTCTAAAAGTTCCTGTTTTTCTGCTTTAAACTCTAGGTACACATCCAAAATGTATTACTGAGTTGAAAGAAGTTGATTCTGGTGCATAGTTTTGAAACCGCAGTCAGAAAAAAAATTACATCCATATCAACATTTTTATCAGCTCTGGACCTGTCGTTTTGGTCAAAAAATGAAAATTCTAAAAGTTCCTGTTTTTCTGCTTTAAACTCTAGGTACACATCCAAAATGTATTACTGAGTTGAAAGAAGTTGATTCTGGTGCATGGTTTTGAAACCGCAGTCAGAAAAAAAATTACATCCATATCAACATTTGTATCAGCTTCGGTCCTGTTGTTTTAATCAAAAAATGAAAATTCTAAAAGTTCCTGTTTTTCTGCTTTAAACTCTAGGTACACATCCAAAATGCATTACTGAGTTGAAAGAAGTGAATTCTGGTGCATGGTTTTGAAATCGCAGTCAGAAAAAAAATAACATCCATATCAACATTTTTATCAGCTCCGGACCTGTCGTTTTGGTCAAAAAAATGAAAATTCTAAAAGTTCCTGTTTTTCTGCTTTAAACTCTAGGTACACATCCAAAATGCATTACTGAGTTGAAAGAAGTGAATTCTGGTGCATGGTTTTGAAATCGCAGTCAGAAAAAAGATAACATCCATATCAACATTTTTATCAGCTCCGGTCCTGTCGTTTTGGTCAAAAAATGAAAATTCTAAAAGTTCCTGTTTTTCTGCTTTAAACTCTAGGTACACATCCAAAATGTATTACTGAGTTGAAAGAAGTTGATTCTGGTGCATGGTTTTGAAACCGCAGTCAGAAAAAAAATTACATCCATATCAACATTTTTATCAGCTCTGAACCTGTCGTTTTGGTCAAAAAATGAAAATTCTAAAAGTTCCTGTTTTTCTGCTTTAAACTCTAGGTACACATCCAAAATGTATTACTGAGTTGAAAGAAGTTGATTCTGGTGCATGGTTTTGAAACCGCAGTCAGAAAAAAAATTACTTCCATATCAACATTTTTATCAGCTCTGAACCTGTCGTTTTGGTCAAAAAATGAAAATTCTAAAAGTTCCTGTTTTTCTGCTTTAAACTCTAGGTACACATCCAAAATGCATTACTGAGTTGAAAGAAGTTGATTCTGGTGCATGGTTTTGAAATCGCAGTCAGAAAAAAAAAATACATCCATATCAACATTTTTATCAGCTCTGAACCTGTCGTTTTGGTCAATAAATGAAAATTCTAAAAGTTCCTGTTTTTCTGCTTTAAACTCTAGGTACACATCCAAAATGCATTACTGAGTTGAAAGAAGTTGATTCTGGTGCATGGTTTTGAAACCGCAGTCAGAAAAAAAATTACATCCATATCAACATTTTTATCAGCTCCGGTCCTGTCGTTTTGGTCAAAAAATGAAAATTCTAAAAGTTCCTGTTTTTCTGCTTTAAACTCTAGGTACACATCCAAAATGTATTACTGAGTTGAAAGAAGTTGATTCTGGTGCATAGTTTTGAAACCGCAGTCAGAAAAAAAATTACATCCATATCAACATTTTTATCAGCTCTGGACCTGTCGTTTTGGTCAAAAAATGAAAATTCTAAAAGTTCCTGTTTTTCTGCTTTAAACTCTAGGTACACATCCAAAATGTATTACTGAGTTGAAAGAAGTTGATTCTGGTGCATGGTTTTGAAACCGCAGTCAGAAAAAAAATTACATCCATATCAACATTTGTATCAGCTTCGGTCCTGTTGTTTTAATCAAAAAATGAAAATTCTAAAAGTTCCTGTTTTTCTGCTTTAAACTCTAGGTACACATCCAAAATGCATTACTGAGTTGAAAGAAGTTGATTCTGGTGCATGGTTTTGAAACCGCAGTCAAAAAAAAAATAACATCCATATCAACATTTTTATCAGCTCCGGTCCTGTCGTTTTGGTCAAAAAATGAAAATTCTAAAAGTTCCTATTTTTCTGCTTTAAACTCTAGGTACACATCCAAAATGTATTACTGAGTTGAAAGAAGTTGATTCTGGTGCATGGTTTTGAAACCGCAGTCAGAAAAAAAATTACATCCATATCAACATTTTTATCTGCTCCGGTCCTGTTGTTTTGGTCAAAAAATGAAAATTCTAAAAGTTCCTGTTTTTCTGCTTTAAACTCTAGGTACACATCCAAATTGCATTACTGAGTTGAAAGAAGTGAATTCTGGTGCATGGTTTTGAAATCGCAGTCAGAAAAAAGATAACATCCATATCAACATTTTTATCAGCTCCGGTCCTGTCGTTTTGGTCAAAAAATGAAAATTCTAAAAGTTCCTGTTTTTCTGCTTTAAACTCTAGGTACACATCCAAAATGCATTACTGAGTTGAAAGAAGTTGATTCTGGTGCATGGTTTTGAAACCGCAGTCAGAAAAAAAATTACATCCATATCAACATTTTTATCAGCTCCGGTCCTGTCGTTTTGGTCAAAAAATGAAAATTCTAAAAGTTCCTGTTTTTCTGCTTTAAACTCTAGGTACACATCCAAAATGTATTACTGAGTTGAAAGAAGTTGATTCTGGTGCATGGTTTTGAAACCGCAGTCAGAAAAAAAATTACATCCATATCAACATTTTTATCAGCTCTGAACCTGTTGTTTTGGTCAAAAAATGAAAATTCTAAAAGTTCCTGTTTTTCTGCTTTAAACTCTAGGTACACATCCAAAATGTATTACTGAGTTGAAAGAAGTTGATTCTGGTGCATGGTTTTGAAACCGCAGTCAGAAAAAAAATTACATCCATATCAACATTTTTATCAGCTCCGGACCTGTCGTTTTGGTCAAAAAATGAAAATTCTAAAAGTTCCTGTTTTTCTGCTTTAAACTCTAGGTACACATCCAAAATGAATTACTGAGTTGAAAGAAGTTGATTCTGGTGCATGGTTTTGAAACCGCAGTCAGAAAAAAAATTACATCCATATCAACATTTTTATCAGCTCCGGACCTGTCGTTTTGGTCAAAAATTGAAAATTCTAAAAGTTCCTGTTTTTCTGCTTTAAACTCTAGGTACACATCCAAAATTCATTACTGATTTGAAAGAAGTGAATTCTGGTGCATGGTTTTAAATCGCAGTCAGAAAAAAAATAACATCCATATCAACATTTTTATCACCTCCGGTCCTGTTGTTTTGGTCAAAAAATGAAAATTCTAAAAGTTCCTGTTTTTCTGCTTTAAACTCTAGGTACACATCCAAAATGTATTACTGAGTTGAAAGAAGTTGATTCTGGTGCATGGTTTTGAAACCGTAGTCAGAAAAAAAATTACATACATATCAACATTTTTATCAGCTCCGGTCCTGTCGTTTTGGTCAAAAAATGAAAATTCTAAAAGTTCCTGTTTTTCTGCTTTAAACTCTAGGTACACATCCAAAATGAATTACTGAGTTGAAAGAAGTTGATTCTGGTGCATGGTTTTGAAACCGCAGTCAGAAAAAAAATTACATCCATATCAACATTTTTATCAGCTCCGGACCTGTCGTTTTGGTCAAAAATTGAAAATTCTAAAAGTTCCTGTTTTTCTGCTTTAAACTCTAGGTACACATCCAAAATTCATTACTGATTTGAAAGAAGTGAATTCTGGTGCATGGTTTTAAATCGCAGTCAGAAAAAAAATAACATCCATATCAACATTTTTATCACCTCCGGTCCTGTTGTTTTGGTCAAAAAATGAAAATTCTAAAAGTTCCTGTTTTTCTGCTTTAAACTCTAGGTACACATCCAAAATGTATTACTGAGTTGAAAGAAGTTGATTCTGGTGCATGGTTTTGAAACCGTAGTCAGAAAAAAAATTACATACATATCAACATTTTTATCAGCTCCGGTCCTGTCGTTTTGGTCAAAAAATGAAAATTCTAAAAGTTCCTGTTTTTCTGCTTTAAACTCTAGGTACACATCCAAAATGCATTACTGAGTTGAAAGAAGTGAATTCTGGTGCATGGTTTTGAAATCGCAGTCAGAAAAAAAATAACATCCATATCAACATTTTTATCAGCTCCGGTCCTGTCGTTTTGGTCAAAAAAATGAAAATTCTAAAAGTTCCTATTTTTCTGCTTTAAACTCTAGGTACACATCCAAAATGCATTAATGAGTTGAAAGAAGTTGATTCTGGTGCATGGTTTTGAAACCGCAGTCAGAAAAAAAATTACATCCATATCAACATTTTTATCAGCTCCGGTCCTGTCGTTTTGGTCAAAAAATGAAAATTCTAAAAGTTCCTGTTTTTCTGCTTTAAACTCTAGGTACACATACAAAATGCATTACTGAGTTGAAAGAAGTTGATTCTGGTGCATGGTTTTGAAATCGCAGTCAGAAAAAAAGATAACATCCATATCAACATTTTTATCAGCTCCGGACCTGTCGTTTTGGTCAAAAAATTAAAATTCTAAAAGTTCCTGTTTTTCTGCTTTAAACTCTAGGTACACATCCAAAATGCATTACTGAGTTGAAAGAAGTCGATTCTGGTGCATGGTTTTGAAACTGCAGTCAGAAAAAAAATTACATCCATATCAACATTTTTATCAGATCCGGACCTGTCGTTTTGGTCAAAAAATGAAAATTCTAAAAGTTCCTGTTTTTCTGCTTTAAACTCTAGGTACACATCCAAAATGCATTACTGAGTTGAAAGAAGTGAATTCTGGTGCATGGTTTTGAAATCGCAGTCAGAAAAAAAATAACATCCATATCAACATTTTTATCAGCTCCGGTCCTGTCGTTTTGGTCAAAAAATTAAAATTCTAAAAGTTCCTCTTTTTCTGCTTTAAACTCTAGGTACACATCCAAAATGAATTACTGAGTTGAAAGAAGTTGATTCTGGTGCATGGTTTTGAAACCGCAGTCAGAAAAAAAATTACATCCATATCAACATTTTTATCAGCTCCGGACCTGTCGTTTTGGTCAGAAATTAAAAATTCTAAAAGTTCCTGTTTTTCTGCTTTAAACTCTAGGTACACATCCAAAATGCATTACTGAGTTGAAAGAAGTTGATTCTGGTGCATAGTTTTGAAATCGCAGTCAGAAAAAAAAGTTACATCCATATCAACATTTTTATCAGCTCTGAACCTGTCGTTTTGGTCAATAAATGAAAATTCTAAAAGTTCCTGTTTTTCTGCTTTAAACTCTAGGTACACATCCAAAATGCATTACTGAGTTGAAAGAAGTTGATTCTGGTGCATGGTTTTGAAACCGCAGTCAAAAAAAAAAAACATTTATGTCAACATTTTTATCAGCTCCGGTCCTGTCGTTTTGGTCAAAAAAAATGAAAATTCTAAAAGTTCCTATTTTTCTGCTTTAAACTCTAGGTACACATCCAAAATGTTTTACTGAGTTGAAAGAAGTTGATTCTGGTGCATGGTTTTGAAACCGCAGTCAAAAAAAAAATAACATCCATGTCAACATTTTTATCAGCTCCGGTCCTGTCGTTTTGGTCAAAAAAATGAAAATTCTAAAAGTTCCTATTTTTCTGCTTTAAACTCTAGGTACACATCCAAAATGTTTTACTGAGTTGAAAGAAGTTGATTCTGGTGCATGGTTTTGAAACCGCATTCAGAAAAAAATTACATCCATATCAACATTTTTATGAGCTCCGGACCTGTCGTTTTGGTCAAAAAATGAAAATTCTAAAAGTTCCTGTTTTTCTGCTTTAAACTCTAGGTACACATCCAAAATGTATTACTGAGTTGAAAGAAGTTGATTCTGGTGCATGGTTTTGAAACCGCAGTCAAAAAAAAAATAACATCCATATCAACATTTTTATCAGCTCCGGTCCTGTCGTTTTGGTCAAAAAATGAAAATTCTAAAAGTTCCTATTTTTCTGCTTTAAACTCTAGGTACACATCCAAAATTCATTACTGAGTTGAAAGAAGTTGATTCTGGTGCATGGTTTTGAAATCGCAGTCAGAAAAAAAGATAACATCCATATCAACATTTTTATCAGCTTCGGTCCTGTCGTTTTGGTCAAAAAATGAAAATTCTAAAAGTTCCTGTTTTTCTGCTTTAAACTCTAGGTACACATCCAAAATGTATTACTGAGTTGAAAGAAGTTGATTCTGGTGCATGGTTTTGAAACCGCAGTCAGAAAAAAAATTACATCAATATCAACATTTTTATCAGCTCCGGTCCTGTCGTTTTGGTCAAAAAATGAAAATTCTAAAAGTTCCTGTTTTTCTGCTTTAAACTCTAGGTACACATCCAAAATGCATTACTGAGTTGAAAGAAGTGAATTCTGGTTCATGGTTTTGAAATCGCAGTCAGAAAAAAAATTACATCCATATCAACATTTTTATCAGCTCCGGACCTGTCGTTTTGGTCAAAAAATGAAAATTCTAAAAGTTCCTGTTTTTCTGCTTTAAACTCTAGGTACACATCCAAAATGCATTACTGAGTTGAAAGAAGTTGATTCTGGTGCATGGTTTTCAAACTGCAGTCAGAAAAAAAATTACATCCATATCAACATTTTTATCAGCTCCGGACCTGTCGTTTTGGTCAAAAAATGAAAATTCTAAAAGTTCCTGTTTTTCTGCTTTAAACTCTAGGTACACATCCAAAATGCATTACTGAGTTGAAAGAAGTGAATTCTGGTGCATGGTTTTGAAATCGCAGTCAGAAAAAAAATAACATCCATATCAACATTTTTATCAGCTCCGGTCCTGTCGTTTTGGTCAAAAAAATAAAAATTCTAAAAGTTCCTGTTTTTCTGCTTTAAACTCTAGGTACACATCCAAAATGCATTACTGAGTTGAAAGAAGTTGATTCTGGTGCATGGTTTTGAAACCGCAGTCAGAAAAAAAATTACATCCATATCAACATTTTTATCAGCTCCGGTCCTGTCGTTTTGGTCAAAAAATTAAAATTCTAAAAGTTCCTCTTTTTCTGCTTTAAACTCTAGGTACACATCCAAAATGAATTACTGAGTTGAAAGAAGTTGATTCTGGTGCATGGTTTTGAAACCGCAGTCAGAAAAAAAATTACATCCATATCAACATTTTTATCAGCTCTGAACCTGTCGTTTTGGTCAAAAATTAAAAATTCTAAAAGTTCCTGTTTTTCTGCTTTAAACTCTAGGTACACATTCAAAATGCATTACTGAGTTGAAAGAAGTTGATTCTGGTGCATGGTTTTGAAATCGCAGTCAGAAAAAAAATTACATCCATATCAACATTTTTATCAGCCTCGAACCTGTCGTTTTGGTCAATAAATGAAAATTCTAAAAGTTCCTGTTTTTCTGCTTTAAACTCTAGGTACACATCCAAAATGCATTACTAAGTTGAAAGAAGTTGATTCTGGTGCATGGTTTTGAAACCGCAGTCAAAAAAAAAATTACATCCATATCAACATTTGTATCAGCTCCGGTCCTGTTGTTTTAATCCAAAAATTAAAATTCTAAAAGTTCCTGTTTTTCTGCTTTAAACTCTAGGTACACATCCAAAATGCATTACTTAGTTGAAAGAAGTTGATTCTGGTGCATGGTTTTGAAACCGCAGTCAAAAAAAAAATAACATCCATATCAACATTTTTATCAGCTCCGGTCCTGTCGTTTTGGTCAAAAAATGAAAATTCTAAAAGTTCCTATTTTTCTGCTTTAAACTCTAGGTACACATCCAAAATGTATTACTGAGTTGAAAGAAGTTGATTCTGGTGCATGGTTTTGAAACCGCAGTCAGAAAAAAAATTACATCCATATCAACATTTTTATCAGCTCTGGACCTGTCGTTTTGGTCAAAAAATGAAAATTCTAAAAGTTCCTGTTTTTCTGCTTTAAACTCTAGGTACACATCCAAAATGTATTACTGAGTTGAAAGAAGTAGATTCTGGTGCATGGTTTTGAAACCGCAGTCGGAAAAAAAATTACATCAATATCAACATTTTTATCAGCTCCCCGGACCTGTCGTTTTGGTCAAAAAATGAAAATTCTAAAAGTTCCTGTTTTTCTGCTTTAAACTCTAGGTACACATACAAAATGCATTACTGAGTTGAAAGAAGTGAATTCTGGTGCATGGTTTTGAAATCACAGTCAGAAAAAAATAACATCCATATCAACATTTTTATCAGCTCCGGTCCTGTCGTTTTGGTCAAAAAATGAAAATTCTAAAAGTTCCTGTTTTTTAGCTTTAAACTCTAGGTACACATCCAAAATGCATTACTGAGTTGAAAGAAGTTGATTCTGGTGCATGGTTTTGAAACCGCAGTCAGAAAAAAAATTACATCCATATCAACATTTTTATCAGCTCCGGTCCTGTCGTTTTGGTCAAAAAATGAAAATTCTAAAAGTTCCTGTTTTTCTGCTTTAAACTCTAGGTACACATCCAAAATGTATTACTGAGTTGAAAGAAGTTGATTCTGGTGCATGGTTTTGAAACCGCAGTCAGAAAAAAAATTACATCCATATCATCATTTTTATCAGCTCCGGTCCTGTTGTTTTGGTCAAAAAATGAAAATTCTAAAAGTTCCTGTTTTTCTGCTTTAAACTCTAGGTACACATCCAAAATGCATTACTGAGTTGAAAGAAGTTGATTCTGGTGCATGGTTTTGAAATCGCAGTCAGAAAAAAAGATAACATCCATATCAACATTTTTATCAGCTCCGGTCCTGTCGTTTTGGTCAAAAAATGAAAATTCTAAAAGTTCCTGTTTTTCTGCTTTAAACTCTAGGTACACATCCAAAATGTATTACTGAGTTGAAAGAAGTTGATTCTGGTGCATGGTTTTGAAACCGCAGTCAGAAAAAAAATTACATCCATATCAACATTTTTATCAGCTCCGGTCCTGTCGTTTTGGTCAAAAAATGAAAATTCTAAAAGTTCCTGTTTTTCTGCTTTAAACTCTAGGTACACATCCAAAATGCATTACTGAGTTGAAAGAAGTGAATTCTGGTGCATGGTTTTGAAATCGCAGTCAGAAAAAAAATTACATCCATATCAACATTTTTATCAGCTCCGGACCTGTCGTTTTGGTCAAAAAATGAAAATTCTAAAAGTTCCTGTTTTTCTGCTTTAAACTCTAGGTACACATACAAAATGCATTACTGAGTTGAAAGAAGTGAATTCTGGTGCATGGTTTTGAAATCACAGTCAGAAAAAAATAACATCCATATCAACATTTTTATCAGCTCCGGTCCTGTCGTTTTGGTCAAAAAATGAAAATTCTAAAAGTTCCTGTTTTTCTGCTTTAAACTCTAGGTACACATCCAAAATGCATTACTGAGTTGAAAGAAGTGAATTCTGGTGCATGGTTTTAAAATCGCAGTCAGAAAAAAAATAACATCCATATCAACATTTTTATCAGCTCCGGTCCTGTCGTTTTGGTCAAAAAAATGAAAATTCTAAAAGTTCCTGTTTTTCTGCTTTAAACTCTAGGTACACATCCAAAATGCATTACTGAGTTGAAAGAAGTTGATTCTGGTGCATGGTTTTGAAACCGCAGTCAGAAAAAAAATTACATCCATATCAACATTTTTATCAGCTCTGGACCTGTCGTTTTGGTCAAAAAATGAAAATTCTAAAAGTTCCTGTTTTTCTGCTTTAAACTCTAGGTACACATCCAAAATGTATTACTGAGTTGAAAGAAGTGAATTCTGGTGCATGGTTTTGAAATCGCAGTCAGAAAAAAAATTACATCCATATCAACATTTTTATCAGCTCCGGTCCTGTCGTTTTGGTCAAAAAATGAAAATTCTAAAAGTTCCTGTTTTTCTGCTTTAAACTCTAGGTACACATCCAAAATGTATTACTGAGTTGAAAGAAGTTGATTCTGGTGCATGGTTTTGAAACCGCAGTCAGAAAAAAAATTACATCCATATCAACATTTTTATCAGCTCCGGTCCTGTTGTTTTGGTCAAAAAATGAAAATTCTAAAAGTTCCTGTTTTTCTGCTTTAAACTCTAGGTACACATCCAAATTGCATTACTGAGTTGAAAGAAGTGAATTCTGGTGCATGGTTTTGAAATCGCAGTCAGAAAAAAGATAACATCCATATCAACATTTTTATCAGCTCCGGTCCTGTCGTTTTGGTCAAAAAATGAAAATTCTAAAAGTTCCTGTTTTTCTGCTTTAAACTCTAGGTACACATCCAAAATGCATTACTGAGTTGAAAGAAGTTGATTCTGGTGCATGGTTTTGAAACCGCAGTCATAAAAAAAATTACATCCATATCAACATTTTTATCAGCTCCGGTCCTGTCGTTTTGGTCAAAAAATGAAAATTCTAAAAGTTCCTGTTTTTCTGCTTTAAACTCTAGGTACACATCCAAAATGTATTACTGAGTTGAAAGAAGTTGATTCTGGTGCATGGTTTTGAAACCGCAGTCAGAAAAAAAATTACATCCATATCAACATTTTTATCAGCTCTGAACCTGTCGTTTTGGTCAAAAAATGAAAATTCTAAAAGTTCCTGTTTTTCTGCTTTAAACTCTAGGTACACATCCAAAATGTATTACTGAGTTGAAAGAAGTTGATTCTGGTGCATGGTTTTGAAACCGCAGTCAGAAAAAAAATTACATCCATATCAACATTTTTATCAGCTCCGGACCTGTCGTTTTGGTCAAAAAATGAAAATTCTAAAAGTTCCTGTTTTTCTGCTTTAAACTCTAGGTACACATCCAAAATGAATTACTGAGTTGAAAGAAGTTGATTCTGGTGCATGGTTTTGAAACCGCAGTCAGAAAAAAAATTACATCCATATCAACATTTTTATCAGCTCCGGACCTGTCGTTTTGGTCAAAAATTGAAAATTCTAAAAGTTCCTGTTTTTCTGCTTTAAACTCTTGGTACACATCCAAAATTCATTACTGATTTGAAAGAAGTGAATTCTGGTGCATGGTTTTAAATCGCAGTCAGAAAAAAAATAACATCCATATCAACATTTTTATCACCTCCGGTCCTGTTGTTTTGGTCAAAAAATGAAAATTCTAAAAGTTCCTGTTTTTCTGCTTTAAACTCTAGGTACACATCCAAAATGTATTACTGAGTTGAAAGAAGTTGATTCTGGTGCATGGTTTTGAAACCGCAGTCAGAAAAAAAATTACATCCATATCAACATTTTTATCAGCTCCGGTCCTGTTGTTTTGGTCAAAAAATGAAAATTCTAAAAGTTCCTGTTTTTCTGCTTTAAACTCTAGGTACACATCCAAATTGCATTACTGAGTTGAAAGAAGTGAATTCTGGTGCATGGTTTTGAAATCGCAGTCAGAAAAAAGATAACATCCATATCAACATTTTTATCAGCTCCGGTCCTGTCGTTTTTGTCAAAAAATGAAAATTCTAAAAGTTCCTGTTTTTCTGCTTTAAACTCTAGGTACACATCCAAAATGCATTACTGAGTTGAAAGAAGTTGATTCTGGTGCATGGTTTTGAAACCGCAGTCAGAAAAAAAATTACATCCATATCAACATTTTTATCAGCTCCGGTCCTGTCGTTTTGGTCAAAAAATGAAAAGTCTAAAAGTTCCTGTTTTTCTGCTTTAAACTCTAGGTACACATCCAAAATGTATTACTGAGTTGAAAGAAGTTGATTCTGGTGCATGGTTTTGAAACCGCAGTCAGAAAAAAAATTACATTCATATCAACATTTTTATCAGCTCTGAACCTGTTGTTTTGGTCAAAAAATGAAAATTCTAAAAGTTCCTGTTTTTCTGCTTTAAACTCTAGGTACACATCCAAAATGTATTACTGAGTTGAAAGAAGTTGATTCTGGTGCATGGTTTTGAAACCGCAGTCAGAAAAAAAATTACATCCATATCAACATTTTTATCAGCTCCGGACCTGTCGTTTTGGTCAAAAAATGAAAATTCTAAAAGTTCCTGTTTTTCTGCTTTAAACTCTAGGTACACATCCAAAATGAATTACTGAGTTGAAAGAAGTTGATTCTGGTGCATGGTTTTGAAACCGCAGTCAGAAAAAAATTACATCCATATCAACATTTTTATCAGCTCCGGACCTGTCGTTTTGGTCAAAAATTGAAAATTCTAAAAGTTCCTGTTTTTCTGCTTTAAACTCTAGGTACACATCCAAAATTCATTACTGATTTGAAAGAAGTGAATTCTGGTGCATGGTTTTAAATCGCAGTCAGAAAAAGATAACATCCATATCAACATTTTTATCACCTCCGGTCCTGTTGTTTTGGTCAAAAAATGAAAATTCTAAAAGTTCCTGTTTTTCTGCTTTAAACTCTAGGTACACATCCAAAATGCATAACTAAGTTGAAAGAAGTTGATTCTGGTGCATGGTTTTGAAACCGCAGTCAGAAAAAAAATTACATCCATATCAACATTTTTATCAGCTCCGGACCTGTCGTTTTGGTCAAAAAATGAAAATTCTAAAAGTTCCTGTTTTTCTGCTTTAAACTCTAGGTACACATCCAAAATGTATTACTGAGTTGAAAGAAGTTGATTCTGGTGCATGGTTTTGAAACCGCAGTCAGAAAAAAAATTACATCCATATCAACATTTTTATCATCTCCGGACCTGTCGTTTTGGTCAAAAAATGAAAATTCTAAAAGTTCCTGTTTTTCTGCTTTAAACTCTAGGTACACATCCAAAATGCATTACTGAGTTGAAAGAAGTGAATTCTGGTGCATGGTTTTGAAATCGCAGTCAGAAAAAAAATAACATCCATATCAACATTTTTATCAGCTCCGGACCTGTCGTTTTGGTCAAAAAATGAAAATTCTAAAAGTTCCTGTTTTTCTGCTTTAAACTCTAGGTACACATCCAAAATGCATTACTGAGTTGAAAGAAGTTGATTCTGGTGCATGGTTTTGAAACCGCAGTCAGAAAAAAAATTACATCCATATCAACATTTTTATCAGCTCCGGTCCTGTCGTTTTGGTCAAAAAATGAAAATTCTAAAAGTTCCTGTTTTTCTGCTTTAAACTCTAGGTACACATCCAAAATGTATTACTGAGTTGAAAGAAGTTGATTCTGGTGCATGGTTTTGAAACCGCAGTCAGAAAAAAAATTACATCCATATCAACATTTTTATCAGCTCTGAACCTGTTGTTTTGGTCAAAAAATGAAAATTCTAAAAGTTCCTGTTTTTCTGCTTTAAACTCTAGGTACACATCCAAAATGTATTACTGAGTTGAAAGAAGTTGATTCTGGTGCATGGTTTTGAAACCGCAGTCAGAAAAAAAATTACATCCATATCAACATTTTTATCAGCTCCGGACCTGTCGTTTTGGTCAAAAAATGAAAATTCTAAAAGTTCATGTTTTTCTGCTTTAAACTCTAGGTACACATCCAAAATGTATTACTGAGTTGAAAGAAGTTGATTCTGGTGCATGGTTTTGAAACCGCAGTCAGAAAAAAAATTACATCCATATCAACATTTTTATGATCTCCGGACCTGTCGTTTTGGTCAAAAATTGAAAATTCTAAAAGTTCCTGTTTTTCTGCTTTAAACTCTAGGTACACATCCAAAATGCATTACTGAGTTGAAAGAAGTGAATTCTGGTGCATGGTTTTGAAATCGCAGTCAGAAAAAAAATAACATCCATATCAACATTTTTATCAGCTCCGGACCTGTCGTTTTGGTCAAAAAATGAAAATTCTAAAAGTTCCTGTTTTTCTGCTTTAAACTCTAGGTACACATCCAAAATGCATTACTGAGTTGAAAGAAGTGAATTCTGGTGCATGGTTTTGAAATCACAGTCAGAAAAAAAATAACATCCATATCAACATTTTTATCAGCTCCGGTCCTGTCGTTTTGGTCAAAAAATTAAAATTCTAAAAGTTCCTGTTTTTCTGCTTTAAACTCTAGGTACACATCCAAAATGCATTACTGAGTTGAAAGAAGTTGATTCTGGTGCATGGTTTTGAAACCACAGTCAGAAAAAAAATTACATCCATATCAACATTTTTATCAGCTCTGGACCTGTCGTTTTGGTCAAAAAATGAAAATTCTAAAAGTTCCTGTTTTTCTGCTTTAAACTCTAGGTACACATCCAAAATGTATTACTGAGTTGAAAGAAGTTGATTCTGGTGCATGGTTTTGAAACCGCAGTCAGAAAAAAAATTACATCCATATCAACATTTTTATCAGCTCCGGTCCTGTTGTTTTGGTCAAAAAATGAAAATTCTAAAAGTTCCTGTTTTTCTGCTTTAAACTCTAGGTACACATCCAAAATGCATTACTGAGTTGCAAGAAGTTGATTCTGGTGCATGGTTTTGAAACCGCAGTCAAAAAAAAACAACATCCATATCAACATTTTTATCAGCTCCGGTCCTGTCGTTTTGGTCAAAAAATGAAAATTCTAAAAGTTCCTGTTTTTCTGCTTTAAACTCTAGGTACACATCCAAAATGTATTACTGAGTTGAAAGAAGTTGATTCTGGTGCATGGTTTTGAAACCGCAGTCAGAAAAAAAATTACATCCATATCATCATTTTTATCAGCTCCGGTCCTGTTGTTTTGGTCAAAAAATGAAAATTCTAAAAGTTCCTGTTTTTCTGCTTTAAACTCTAGGTACACATCCAAAATGCATTACTGAGTTGAAAGAAGTTGATTCTGGTGCATGGTTTTGAAATCGCAGTCAGAAAAAAAGATAACATCCATATCAACATTTTTATCAGCTCCGGTCCTGTCGTTTTGGTCAAAAAATGAAAATTCTAAAAGTTCCTGTTTTTCTGCTTTAAACTCTAGGTACACATCCAAAATGTATTACTGAGTTGAAAGAAGTTGATTCTGGTGCATGGTTTTGAAACCGCAGTCAGAAAAAAAATTACATCCATATCAACATTTTTATCAGCTCCGGTCCTGTCGTTTTGGTCAAAAAATGAAAATTCTAAAAGTTCCTGTTTTTCTGCTTTAAACTCTAGGTACACATCCAAAATGCATTACTGAGTTGAAAGAAGTGAATTCTGGTGCATGGTTTTGAAATCGCAGTCAGAAAAAAAATTACATCCATATCAACATTTTTATCAGCTCCGGACCTGTCGTTTTGGTCAAAAAATGAAAATTCTAAAAGTTCCTGTTTTTCTGCTTTAAACTCTAGGTACACATCCAAAATGCATTACTGAGTTGAAAGAAGTTGATTCTGGTGCATGGTTTTGAAACTGCAGTCAGAAAAAAAATTACATCCATATCAACATTTTTATCATCTCCGGACCTGTCGGTTTGGTCAAAAAATGAAAATTCTAAAAGTTCCTGTTTTTCTGCTTTAAACTCTAGGTACACATCCAAAATGCATTACTGAGTTGAAAGAAGTGAATTCTGGTGCATGGTTTTAAAATCGCAGTCAGAAAAAAAATAACATCCATATCAACATTTTTATCAGCTCCGGTCCTGTCGTTTTGGTCAAAAAATGAAAATTCTAAAAGTTCCTGTTTTTCTGCTTTAAACTCTAGGTACACATCCAAAATGTATTACTGAGTTGAAAGAAGTTGATTCTGGTGCATGGTTTTGAAACCGCAGTCAGAAAAAAAATTACATCCATATCAACATTTTTATCAGCTCCGGTCCTGTCGTTTTGGTCAAAAAATGAAAATTCTAAAAGTTCCTGTTTTTCTGCTTTAAACTCTAGGTACACATCCAAAATGCATTACTGAGTTGAAAGAAGTGAATTCTGGTGCATGGTTTTGAAATCGCAGTCAGAAAAAAAATTACATCCATATCAACATTTTTATCAGCTCCGGTCCTGTCGTTTTGGTCAAAAAATGAAAATTCTAAAAGTTCCTGTTTTTCTGCTTTAAACTCTAGGTACACATCCAAAATGTATTACTGAGTTGAAAGAAGTTGATTCTGGTGCATGGTTTTGAAACCGCAGTCAGAAAAAAAATTACATCCATATCAACATTTTTATCAGCTCTGAACCTGTCGTTTTGGTCAAAAAATGAAAATTCTAAAAGTTCCTGTTTTTCTGCTTTAAACTCTAGGTACACATCCAAAATGTATTACTGAGTTGAAAGAAGTTGATTCTGGTGCATGGTTTTGAAACCGCAGTCAGAAAAAAAATTACATCCATATCAACATTTTTATCAGCTCCGGACCTGTCGTTTTGGTCAAAAAATGAAAATTCTAAAAGTTCATGTTTTTCTGCTTTAAACTCTAGGTACACATCCAAAATGTATTACTGAGTTGAAAGAAGTTGATTCTGGTGCATGGTTTTGAAACCGCAGTCAGAAAAAAAATTACATCCATATCAACATTTTTATGATCTCCGGACCTGTCGTTTTGGTCAAAAATTGAAAATTCTAAAAGTTCCTGTTTTTCTGCTTTAAACTCTAGGTACACATCCAAAATGCATTACTGAGTTGAAAGAAGTGAATTCTGGTGCATGGTTTTGAAATCGCAGTCAGAAAAAAAATAACATCCATATCAACATTTTTATCAGCTCCGGACCTGTCGTTTTGGTCAAAAAATGAAAATTCTAAAAGTTCCTGTTTTTCTGCTTTAAACTCTAGGTACACATCCAAAATGCATTACTGAGTTGAAAGAAGTGAATTCTGGTGCATGGTTTTGAAATCACAGTCAGAAAAAAAATAACATCCATATCAACATTTTTATCAGCTCCGGTCCTGTCGTTTTGGTCAAAAAATTAAAATTCTAAAAGTTCCTGTTTTTCTGCTTTAAACTCTAGGTACACATCCAAAATGCATTACTGAGTTGAAAGAAGTTGATTCTGGTGCATGGTTTTGAAACCACAGTCAGAAAAAAAATTACATCCATATCAACATTTTTATCAGCTCTGGACCTGTCGTTTTGGTCAAAAAATGAAAATTCTAAAAGTTCCTGTTTTTCTGCTTTAAACTCTAGGTACACATCCAAAATGTATTACTGAGTTGAAAGAAGTTGATTCTGGTGCATGGTTTTGAAACCGCAGTCAGAAAAAAAATTACATCCATATCAACATTTTTATCAGCTCCGGTCCTGTTGTTTTGGTCAAAAAATGAAAATTCTAAAAGTTCCTGTTTTTCTGCTTTAAACTCTAGGTACACATCCAAAATGCATTACTGAGTTGCAAGAAGTTGATTCTGGTGCATGGTTTTGAAACCGCAGTCAAAAAAAAACAACATCCATATCAACATTTTTATCAGCTCCGGTCCTGTCGTTTTGGTCAAAAAATGAAAATTCTAAAAGTTCCTGTTTTTCTGCTTTAAACTCTAGGTACACATCCAAAATGTATTACTGAGTTGAAAGAAGTTGATTCTGGTGCATGGTTTTGAAACCGCAGTCAGAAAAAAAATTACATCCATATCATCATTTTTATCAGCTCCGGTCCTGTTGTTTTGGTCAAAAAATGAAAATTCTAAAAGTTCCTGTTTTTCTGCTTTAAACTCTAGGTACACATCCAAAATGCATTACTGAGTTGAAAGAAGTTGATTCTGGTGCATGGTTTTGAAATCGCAGTCAGAAAAAAAGATAACATCCATATCAACATTTTTATCAGCTCCGGTCCTGTCGTTTTGGTCAAAAAATGAAAATTCTAAAAGTTCCTGTTTTTCTGCTTTAAACTCTAGGTACACATCCAAAATGTATTACTGAGTTGAAAGAAGTTGATTCTGGTGCATGGTTTTGAAACCGCAGTCAGAAAAAAAATTACATCCATATCAACATTTTTATCAGCTCCGGTCCTGTCGTTTTGGTCAAAAAATGAAAATTCTAAAAGTTCCTGTTTTTCTGCTTTAAACTCTAGGTACACATCCAAAATGCATTACTGAGTTGAAAGAAGTGAATTCTGGTGCATGGTTTTGAAATCGCAGTCAGAAAAAAAATTACATCCATATCAACATTTTTATCAGCTCCGGACCTGTCGTTTTGGTCAAAAAATGAAAATTCTAAAAGTTCCTGTTTTTCTGCTTTAAACTCTAGGTACACATCCAAAATGCATTACTGAGTTGAAAGAAGTTGATTCTGGTGCATGGTTTTGAAACTGCAGTCAGAAAAAAAATTACATCCATATCAACATTTTTATCATCTCCGGACCTGTCGGTTTGGTCAAAAAATGAAAATTCTAAAAGTTCCTGTTTTTCTGCTTTAAACTCTAGGTACACATCCAAAATGCATTACTGAGTTGAAAGAAGTGAATTCTGGTGCATGGTTTTAAAATCGCAGTCAGAAAAAAAATAACATCCATATCAACATTTTTATCAGCTCCGGTCCTGTCGTTTTGGTCAAAAAAATGAAAATTCTAAAAGTTCCTGTTTTTCTGCTTTAAACTCTAGGTACACATCCAAAATGCATTACTGAGTTGAAAGAAGTTGATTCTGGTGCATGGTTTTGAAACCGCAGTCAGAAAAAAAATTACATCCATATCAACATTTTTATCAGCTCTGGACCTGTCGTTTTGGTCAAAAAATGAAAATTCTAAAAGTTCCTGTTTTTCTGCTTTAAACTCTAGGTACACATCCAAAATGTATTACTGAGTTGAAAGAAGTGAATTCTGGTGCATGGTTTTGAAATCGCAGTCAGAAAAAAAATTACATCCATATCAACATTTTTATCAGCTCCGGTCCTGTCGTTTTGGTCAAAAAATGAAAATTCTAAAAGTTCCTGTTTTTCTGCTTTAAACTCTAGGTACACATCCAAAATGTATTACTGAGTTGAAAGAAGTTGATTCTGGTGCATGGTTTTGAAACCGCAGTCAGAAAAAAAATTACATCCATATCAACATTTTTATCAGCTCCGGTCCTGTTGTTTTGGTCAAAAAATGAAAATTCTAAAAGTTCCTGTTTTTCTGCTTTAAACTCTAGGTACACATCCAAATTGCATTACTGAGTTGAAAGAAGTGAATTCTGGTGCATGGTTTTGAAATCGCAGTCAGAAAAAAGATAACATCCATATCAACATTTTTATCAGCTCCGGTCCTGTCGTTTTGGTCAAAAAATGAAAATTCTAAAAGTTCCTGTTTTTCTGCTTTAAACTCTAGGTACACATCCAAAATGCATTACTGAGTTGAAAGAAGTTGATTCTGGTGCATGGTTTTGAAACCGCAGTCATAAAAAAAATTACATCCATATCAACATTTTTATCAGCTCCGGTCCTGTCGTTTTGGTCAAAAAATGAAAATTCTAAAAGTTCCTGTTTTTCTGCTTTAAACTCTAGGTACACATCCAAAATGTATTACTGAGTTGAAAGAAGTTGATTCTGGTGCATGGTTTTGAAACCGCAGTCAGAAAAAAAATTACATCCATATCAACATTTTTATCAGCTCTGAACCTGTTGTTTTGGTCAAAAAATGAAAATTCTAAAAGTTCCTGTTTTTCTGCTTTAAACTCTAGGTACACATCCAAAATGTATTACTGAGTTGAAAGAAGTTGATTCTGGTGCATGGTTTTGAAACCGCAGTCAGAAAAAAAATTACATCCATATCAACATTTTTATCAGCTCCGGACCTGTCGTTTTGGTCAAAAAATGAAAATTCTAAAAGTTCCTGTTTTTCTGCTTTAAACTCTAGGTACACATCCAAAATGAATTACTGAGTTGAAAGAAGTTGATTCTGGTGCATGGTTTTGAAACCGCAGTCAGAAAAAAAATTACATCCATATCAACATTTTTATCAGCTCCGGACCTGTCGTTTTGGTCAAAAATTGAAAATTCTAAAAGTTCCTGTTTTTCTGCTTTAAACTCTTGGTACACATCCAAAATTCATTACTGATTTGAAAGAAGTGAATTCTGGTGCATGGTTTTAAATCGCAGTCAGAAAAAAAATAACATCCATATCAACATTTTTATCACCTCCGGTCCTGTTGTTTTGGTCAAAAAATGAAAATTCTAAAAGTTCCTGTTTTTCTGCTTTAAACTCTAGGTACACATCCAAAATGTATTACTGAGTTGAAAGAAGTTGATTCTGGTGCATGGTTTTGAAACCGCAGTCAGAAAAAAAATTACATCCATATCAACATTTTTATCAGCTCCGGTCCTGTTGTTTTGGTCAAAAAATGAAAATTCTAAAAGTTCCTGTTTTTCTGCTTTAAACTCTAGGTACACATCCAAATTGCATTACTGAGTTGAAAGAAGTGAATTCTGGTGCATGGTTTTGAAATCGCAGTCAGAAAAAAGATAACATCCATATCAACATTTTTATCAGCTCCGGTCCTGTCGTTTTGGTCAAAAAATGAAAATTCTAAAAGTTCCTGTTTTTCTGCTTTAAACTCTAGGTACACATCCAAAATGCATTACTGAGTTGAAAGAAGTTGATTCTGGTGCATGGTTTTGAAACCGCAGTCAGAAAAAAAATTACATCCATATCAACATTTTTATCAGCTCCGGTCCTGTCGTTTTGGTCAAAAAATGAAAAGTCTAAAAGTTCCTGTTTTTCTGCTTTAAACTCTAGGTACACATCCAAAATGTATTACTGAGTTGAAAGAAGTTGATTCTGGTGCATGGTTTTGAAACCGCAGTCAGAAAAAAAATTACATTCATATCAACATTTTTATCAGCTCTGAACCTGTTGTTTTGGTCAAAAAATGAAAATTCTAAAAGTTCCTGTTTTTCTGCTTTAAACTCTAGGTACACATCCAAAATGTATTACTGAGTTGAAAGAAGTTGATTCTGGTGCATGGTTTTGAAACCGCAGTCAGAAAAAAAATTACATCCATATCAACATTTTTATCAGCTCCGGACCTGTCGTTTTGGTCAAAAAATGAAAATTCTAAAAGTTCCTGTTTTTCTGCTTTAAACTCTAGGTACACATCCAAAATGAATTACTGAGTTGAAAGAAGTTGATTCTGGTGCATGGTTTTGAAACCGCAGTCAGAAAAAAATTACATCCATATCAACATTTTTATCAGCTCCGGACCTGTCGTTTTGGTCAAAAATTGAAAATTCTAAAAGTTCCTGTTTTTCTGCTTTAAACTCTAGGTACACATCCAAAATTCATTACTGATTTGAAAGAAGTGAATTCTGGTGCATGGTTTTAAATCGCAGTCAGAAAAAGATAACATCCATATCAACATTTTTATCACCTCCGGTCCTGTTGTTTTGGTCAAAAAATGAAAATTCTAAAAGTTCCTGTTTTTCTGCTTTAAACTCTAGGTACACATCCAAAATGCATAACTAAGTTGAAAGAAGTTGATTCTGGTGCATGGTTTTGAAACCGCAGTCAGAAAAAAAATTACATCCATATCAACATTTTTATCAGCTCCGGTCCTGTCGTTTTGGTCAAAAAATGAAAATTCTAAAAGTTCCTGTTTTTCTGCTTTAAACTCTAGGTACACATCCAAAATGTATTACTGAGTTGAAAGAAGTTGATTCTGGTGCATGGTTTTGAAACCGCAGTCAGAAAAAAAATTACATCCATATCAACATTTTTATCAGCTCTGAACCTGTCGTTTTGGTCAAAAAATGAAAATTCTAAAAGTTCCTGTTTTTCTGCTTTAAACTCTAGGTACACATCCAAAATGTATTACTGAGTTGAAAGAAGTTGATTCTGGTGCATGGTTTTGAAACCGCAGTCAGAAAAAAAATTACATCCATATCAACATTTTTATCAGCTCCGGACCTGTCGTTTTGGTCAAAAAATGAAAATTCTAAAAGTTCATGTTTTTCTGCTTTAAACTCTAGGTACACATCCAAAATGAATTACTGAGTTGAAAGAAGTTGATTCTGGTGCATGGTTTTGAAACCGCAGTCAGAAAAAAAATTACATCCATATCAACATTTTTATCATCTCCGGACCTGTCGTTTTGGTCAAAAATTGAAAATTCTAAAAGTTCCTGTTTTTCTGCTTTAAACTCTAGGTACACATCCAAAATGCATTACTGAGTTGAAAGAAGTGAATTCTGGTGCATGGTTTTGAAATCGCAGTCAGAAAAAAAATAACATCCATATCAACATTTTTATCAGCTCCGGACCTGTCGTTTTGGTCAAAAAATGAAAATTCTAAAAGTTCCTGTTTTTCTGCTTTAAACTCTAGGTACACATCCAAAATGCATTACTGAGTTGAAAGAAGTTGATTCTGGTGCATGGTTTTGAAACCGCAGTCAGAAAAAAAATTACATCCATATCAACATTTTTATCAGCTCCGGTCCTGTCGTTTTGGTCAAAAAATGAAAATTCTAAAAGTTCCTGTTTTTCTGCTTTAAACTCTAGGTACACATCCAAAATGTATTACTGAGTTGAAAGAAGTTGATTCTGGTGCATGGTTTTGAAACCGCAGTCAGAAAAAAAATTACATCCATATCAACATTTTTATCAGCTCTGAACCTGTCGTTTTGGTCAAAAAATGAAAATTCTAAAAGTTCCTGTTTTTCTGCTTTAAACTCTAGGTACACATCCAAAATGTATTACTGAGTTGAAAGAAGTTGATTCTGGTGCATGGTTTTGAAACCGCAGTCAGAAAAAAAATTACATCCATATCAACATTTTTATCAGCTCCGGACCTGTCGTTTTGGTCAAAAAATGAAAATTCTAAAAGTTCATGTTTTTCTGCTTTAAACTCTAGGTACACATCCAAAATGTATTACTGAGTTGAAAGAAGTTGATTCTGGTGCATGGTTTTGAAACCGCAGTCAGAAAAAAAATTACATCCATATCAACATTTTTATGATCTCCGGACCTGTCGTTTTGGTCAAAAATTGAAAATTCTAAAAGTTCCTGTTTTTCTGCTTTAAACTCTAGGTACACATCCAAAATGCATTACTGAGTTGAAAGAAGTGAATTCTGGTGCATGGTTTTGAAATCGCAGTCAGAAAAAAAATAACATCCATATCAACATTTTTATCAGCTCCGGACCTGTCGTTTTGGTCAAAAAATGAAAATTCTAAAAGTTCCTGTTTTTCTGCTTTAAACTCTAGGTACACATCCAAAATGCATTACTGAGTTGAAAGAAGTGAATTCTGGTGCATGGTTTTGAAATCACAGTCAGAAAAAAAATAACATCCATATCAACATTTTTATCAGCTCCGGTCCTGTCGTTTTGGTCAAAAAATTAAAATTCTAAAAGTTCCTGTTTTTCTGCTTTAAACTCTAGGTACACATCCAAAATGCATTACTGAGTTGAAAGAAGTTGATTCTGGTGCATGGTTTTGAAACCACAGTCAGAAAAAAAATTACATCCATATCAACATTTTTATCAGCTCTAGACCTGTCGTTTTGGTCAAAAAATGAAAATTCTAAAAGTTCCTGTTTTTCTGCTTTAAACTCTAGGTACACATCCAAAATGTATTACTGAGTTGAAAGAAGTTGATTCTGGTGCATGGTTTTGAAACCGCAGTCAGAAAAAAAATTACATCCATATCAACATTTTTATCAGCTCCGGTCCTGTTGTTTTGGTCAAAAAATGAAAATTCTAAAAGTTCCTGTTTTTCTGCTTTAAACTCTAGGTACACATCCAAAATGCATTACTGAGTTGCAAGAAGTTGATTCTGGTGCATGGTTTTGAAACCGCAGTCAAAAAAAAACAACATCCATATCAACATTTTTATCAGCTCCGGTCCTGTCGTTTTGGTCAAAAAATGAAAATTCTAAAAGTTCCTATTTTTCTGCTTTAAACTCTAGGTACACATCCAAAATGTATTACTGAGTTGAAAGAAGTTGATTCTGGTGCATGGTTTTGAAATCGCAGTCAGAAAAAAAGATAACATCCATATCAACATTTTTATCAGCTCCGGTCCTGTCGTTTTGGTCAAAAAATGAAAATTCTAAAAGTTCCTGTTTTTCTGCTTTAAACTCTAGGTACACATCCAAAATGTATTACTGAGTTGAAAGAAGTTGATTCTGGTGCATGGTTTTGAAATCGCAGTCAGAAAAAAAGATAACATCCATATCAACATTTTTATCAGCTCCGGTCCTGTCGTTTTGGTCAAAAAATGAAAATTCTAAAAGTTCCTGTTTTTCTGCTTTAAACTCTAGGTACACATCCAAAATGCATTACTGAGTTGAAAGAAGTTGATTCTGGTGCATGATTTTGAAACCACAGTCAGAAAAAAAATTACATCCATATCAACATTTTTATCAGCTCTGGACCTGTCGTTTTGGTCAAAAAATGAAAATTCTAAAAGTTCCTGTTTTTCTGCTTTAAACTCTAGGTACACATCCAAAATGTATTACTGAGTTGAAAGAAGTTGATTCTGGTGCATGGTTTTGAAACCGCAGTCAGAAAAAAAATTACATCCATATCAACATTTTTATCAGCTCCGGTCCTGTTGTTTTGGTCAAAAAATGAAAATTCTAAAAGTTCCTGTTTTTCTGCTTTAAACTCTAGGTACACATCCAAAATGCATTACTGAGTTGAAAGAAGTTGATTCTGGTGCATGGTTTTGAAACCGCAGTAAAAAAACAACAACATCCATATCAACATTTTTATCAGCTCCGGTCCTGTCGTTTTGGTCAAAAAATGAAAATTCTAAAAGTTCCTATTTTTCTGCTTTAAACTCTAGGTACACATCCAAAATGTATTACTGAGTTGAAAGAAGTTGATTCTGGTGCATGGTTTTGAAACCGCAGTCAGAAAAAAAATTACATCCATATCAACATTTTTATCAGCTCCGGTCCTGTTGTTTTGGTCAAAAAATGAAAATTCTAAAAGTTCCTGTTTTTCTGCTTTAAACTCTAGGTACACATCCAAAATGCATTACTGAGTTGAAAGAAGTTGATTCTGGTGCATGGTTTTGAAACCGCAGTCAGAAAAAAAATTACATCCATATCAACATTTTTATCAGCTCCGGTCCTGTCGTTTTGGTCAAAAAATGAAAATTCTAAAAGTTCCTGTTTTTCTGCTTTAAACTCTAGGTACACATCCAAAATGCATTACTGAGTTGAAAGAAGTTGATTCTGGTGCATGGTTTTGAAATCGCAGTCAGAAAAAAAGATAACATCCATATCAACATTTTTATCAGCTCCGGTCCTGTCGTTTTGGTCAAAAAATGAAAATTCTAAAAGTTCCTGTTTTTCTGCTTTAAACTCTAGGTACACATCCAAAATGTATTACTGAGTTGAAAGAAGTTGATTCTGGTGCATGGTTTTGAAACCGCAGTCAGAAAAAAAATTCCATCAATATCAACATTTTTATCAGCTCCGGTCCTGTCGTTTTGGTCAAAAAATGAAAATTCTAAAAGTTCCTGTTTTTCTGCTTTAAACTCTAGGTACACATCCAAAATGTATTACTGAGTTGAAAGAAGTTGATTCTGGTGCATGGTTTTGAAACCGCAGTCAGAAAAAAAATTACATCCATATCAACATTTTTATCAGCTCCGGTCCTGTTGTTTTGGTCAAAAAATGAAAGTTCTAAAAGTTCCTGTTTTTCTGCTTTAAACTCTAGGTACACATCCAAAATGCATTACTGAGTTGAAAGAAGTTGATTCTGGTGCATGGTTTTGAAACCGCAGTCAGAAAAAAAATTACATCCATATCAACATTTTTATCAGCTCCGGTCCTGTCGTTTTGGTCAAAAAATGAAAATTCTAAAAGTTCCTGTTTTTCTGCTTTAAACTCTAGGTACACATCCAAAATGCATTACTGAGTTGAAAGAAGTTGATTCTGGTGCATGGTTTTGAAATCGCAGTCAGAAAAAAAGATAACATCCATATCAACATTTTTATCAGCTCCGGTCCTGTCGTTTTGGTCAAAAAATGAAAATTCTAAAAGTTCCTGTTTTTCTGCTTTAAACTCTAGGTACACATCCAAAATGTATTACTGAGTTGAAAGAAGTTGATTCTGGTGCATGGTTTTGAAATCGCAGTCAGAAAAAAAGAAAACATCCATATCAACATTTTTATCAGCTCCGGTCCTGTCGTTTTGGTCAAAAAATGAAAATTCTAAAAGTTCCTGTTTTTCTGCTTTAAACTCTAGGTACACATCCAAAATGCATTACTGAGTTGAAAGAAGTTGATTCTGGTGCATGGTTTTGAAACCACAGTCAGAAAAAAAATTACATCCATATCAACATTTTTATCAGCTCTGGACCTGTCGTTTTGGTCAAAAAATGAAAATTCTAAAAGTTCCTGTTTTTCTGCTTTAAACTCTAGGTACACATCCAAAATGTATTACTGAGTTGAAAGAAGTTGATTCTGGTGCATGGTTTTGAAACCGCAGTCAGAAAAAAAATTACATCCATATCAACATTTTTATCAGCTCCGGTCCTGTTGTTTTGGTCAAAAAATGAAAATTCTAAAAGTTCCTGTTTTTCTGCTTTAAACTCTAGGTACACATCCAAAATGCATTACTGAGTTGAAAGAAGTTGATTCTGGTGCATGGTTTTGAAACCGCAGTAAAAAAAAAACAACATCCATATCAACATTTTTATCAGCTCCGGTCCTGTCGTTTTGGTCAAAAAATGAAAATTCTAAAAGTTCCTATTTTTCTGCTTTAAACTCTAGGTACACATCCAAAATGTATTACTGAGTTGAAAGAAGTTGATTCTGGTGCATGGTTTTGAAACCGCAGTCAGAAAAAAAATTACATCCATATCAACATTTTTATCAGCTCCGGTCCTGTTGTTTTGGTCAAAAAATGAAAATTCTAAAAGTTCCTGTTTTTCTGCTTTAAACTCTAGGTACACATCCAAAATGCATTACTGAGTTGAAAGAAGTTGATTCTGGTGCATGGTTTTGAAACCGCAGTCAGAAAAAAAATTACATCCATATCAACATTTTTATCAGCTCCGGTCCTGTCGTTTTGGTCAAAAAATGAAAATTCTAAAAGTTCCTGTTTTTCTGCTTTAAACTCTAGGTACACATCCAAAATGCATTACTGAGTTGAAAGAAGTTGATTCTGGTGCATGGTTTTGAAATCGCAGTCAGAAAAAAAGATAACATCCATATCAACATTTTTATCAGCTCCGGTCCTGTCGTTTTGGTCAAAAAATGAAAATTCTAAAAGTTCCTGTTTTTCTGCTTTAAACTCTAGGTACACATCCAAAATGTATTACTGAGTTGAAAGAAGTTGATTCTGGTGCATGGTTTTGAAACCGCAGTCAGAAAAAAAATTCCATCAATATCAACATTTTTATCAGCTCCGGTCCTGTCGTTTTGGTCAAAAAATGAAAATTCTAAAAGTTCCTGTTTTTCTGCTTTAAACTCTAGGTACACATCCAAAATGTATTACTGAGTTGAAAGAAGTTGATTCTGGTGCATGGTTTTGAAACCGCAGTCAGAAAAAAAATTACATCCATATCAACATTTTTATCAGCTCCGGTCCTGTCGTTTTGGTCAAAAAATGAAAATTCTAAAAGTTCATGTTTTTCTGCTTTAAACTCTAGGTACACATCCAAAATGCATTACTGAGTTGAAAGAAGTTGATTCTGGTGCATGGTTTTGAAATCGCAGTCAGAAAAAAAGATAACATCCATATCAACATTTTTATCAGCTCCGGACCTGTCGTTTTGGTCAAAAAATGAAAATTCTAAAAGTTCCTGTTTTTCTGCTTTAAACTCTAGGTACACATCCAAAATGCATTACTGAGTTGAAAGAAGTGAATTCTGGTGCATGGTTTTGAAATCACAGTCAGAAAAAAAATAACATCCATATGAACATTTTTATCAGCTCCGGTCCTGTCGTTTTGGTCAAAAAATGAAAATTCTAAAAGTTCCTGTTTTTCTGCTTTATTTATTTATTATTTATTTATTTGCAGTTTCTTATATAGCGCAGCAGATTCCGTTGCGCTTTACAATAGTGCTTTAAACTCTAGGTACACATCCAAAATGCATTACTGAGTTGAAAGAAGTTGATTCTGGTGCATGGTTTTGAAACCACAGTCAGAAAAAAAATTACATCCATATCAACATTTTTATCAGCTCTGGACCTGTCGTTTTGGTCAAAAAATGAAAATTCTAAAAGTTCCTGTTTTTCTGCTTTAAACTCTAGGTACACATCCAAAATGTATTACTGAGTTGAAAGAAGTTGATTCTGGTGCATGGTTTTGAAACCGCAGTCAGAAAAAAAATTACATCCATATCAACATTTTTATCAGCTCCGGTCCTGTTGTTTTGGTCAAAAAATGAAAATTCTAAAAGTTCCTGTTTTTCTGCTTTAAACTCTAGGTACACATCCAAAATGCATTACTGAGTTGCAAGAAGTTGATTCTGGTGCATGGTTTTGAAACCGCAGTCAAAAAAAAACAACATCCATATCAACATTTTTATCAGCTCCGGTCCTGTCGTTTTGGTCAAAAAATGAAAATTCTAAAAGTTCCTATTTTTCTGCTTTAAACTCTAGGTACACATCCAAAATGTATTACTGAGTTGAAAGAAGTTGATTCTGGTGCATGGTTTTGAAACCGCAGTCAGAAAAAAAATTACATCCATATCAACATTTTTATCAGCTCCGGTCCTGTTGTTTTGGTCAAAAAATGAAAATTCTAAAAGTTCCTGTTTTTCTGCTTTAAACTCTAGGTACACATCCAAAATGCATTACTGAGTTGAAAGAAGTTGATTCTGGTGCATGGTTTTGAAACCGCAGTCAGAAAAAAAATTACATCCATATCAACATTTTTATCAGCTCCGGTCCTGTCGTTTTGGTCAAAAAATGAAAATTCTAAAAGTTCCTGTTTTTCTGCTTTAAACTCTAGGTACACATCCAAAATGCATTACTGAGTTGAAAGAAGTTGATTCTGGTGCATGGTTTTGAAATCGCAGTCAGAAAAAAAGATAACATCCATATCAGCATTTTTATCAGCTCCGGTCCTGTCGTTTTGGTCAAAAAATGAAAATTCTAAAAGTTCCTGTTTTTCTGCTTTAAACTCTAGGTACACATCCAAAATGTATTACTGAGTTGAAAGAAGTTGATTCTGGTGCATGGTTTTGAAATCGCAGTCAGAAAAAAAGATAACATCCATATCAACATTTTTATCAGCTCCGGTCCTGTCGTTTTGGTCAAAAAATGAAAATTCTAAAAGTTCCTGTTTTTCTGCTTTAAACTCTAGGTACACATCCAAAATGCATTACTGAGTTGAAAGAAGTTGATTCTGGTGCATGGTTTTGAAACCACAGTCAGAAAAAAAATTACATCCATATCAACATTTTTATCAGCTCTGGACCTGTCGTTTTGGTCAAAAAATGAAAATTCTAAAAGTTCCTGTTTTTCTGCTTTAAACTCTAGGTACACATCCAAAATGTATTACTGAGTTGAAAGAAGTTGATTCTGGTGCATGGTTTTGAAACCGCAGTCAGAAAAAAAATTACATCCATATCAACATTTTTATCAGCTCCGGTCCTGTTGTTTTGGTCAAAAAATGAAAATTCTAAAAGTTCCTGTTTTTCTGCTTTAAACTCTAGGTACACATCCAAAATGCATTACTGAGTTGAAAGAAGTTGATTCTGGTGCATGGTTTTGAAACCGCAGTCAAAAAACAACAACATCCATATCAACATTTTTATCAGCTCCGGTCCTGTAGTTTTGGTCAAAAAATGAAAATTCTAAAAGTTCCTATTTTTCTGCTTTAAACTCTAGGTACACATCCAAAATGTATTACTGAGTTGAAAGAAGTTGATTCTGGTGCATGGTTTTGAAACCGCAGTCAGAAAAAAAATTACATCCATATCAACATTTTTATCAGCTCCGGTCCTGTTGTTTTGGTCAAAAAATGAAAATTCTAAAAGTTCCTGTTTTTCTGCTTTAAACTCTAGGTACACATCCAAAATGCATTACTGAGTTGAAAGAAGTTGATTCTGGTGCATGGTTTTGAAACCGCAGTCAGAAAAAAAATTACATCCATATCAACATTTTTATCAGCTCCGGTCCTGTCGTTTTGGTCAAAAAATGAAAATTCTAAAAGTTCCTGTTTTTCTGCTTTAAACTCTAGGTACACATCCAAAATGCATTACTGAGTTGAAAGAAGTTGATTCTGGTGCATGGTTTTGAAATCGCAGTCAGAAAAAAAGATAACATCCATATCAACATTTTTATCAGCTCCGGTCCTGTCGTTTTGGTCAAAAAATGAAAATTCTAAAAGTTCCTGTTTTTCTGCTTTAAACTCTAGGTACACATCCAAAATGTATTACTGAGTTGAAAGAAGTTGATTCTGGTGCATGGTTTTGAAACCGCAGTCAGAAAAAAAATTCCATCAATATCAACATTTTTATCAGCTCCGGTCCTGTCGTTTTGGTCAAAAAATGAAAATTCTAAAAGTTCCTGTTTTTCTGCTTTAAACTCTAGGTACACATCCAAAATGTATTACTGAGTTGAAAGAAGTTGATTCTGGTGCATGGTTTTGAAACCGCAGTCAGAAAAAAAATTACATCCATATCAACATTTTTATCAGCTCCGGTCCTGTTGTTTTGGTCAAAAAATGAAAGTTCTAAAAGTTCCTGTTTTTCTGCTTTAAACTCTAGGTACACATCCAAAATGCATTACTGAGTTGAAAGAAGTTGATTCTGGTGCATGGTTTTGAAACCGCAGTCAGAAAAAAAATTACATCCATATCAACATTTTTATCAGCTCCGGTCCTGTCGTTTTGGTCAAAAAATGAAAATTCTAAAAGTTCCTGTTTTTCTGCTTTAAACTCTAGGTACACATCCAAAATGCATTACTGAGTTGAAAGAAGTTGATTCTGGTGCATGGTTTTGAAATCGCAGTCAGAAAAAAAGATAACATCCATATCAACATTTTTATCAGCTCCGGTCCTGTCGTTTTGGTCAAAAAATGAAAATTTTAAAAGTTCCTGTTTTTCTGCTTTAAACTCTAGGTACACATCCAAAATGTATTACTGAGTTGAAAGAAGTTGATTCTGGTGCATGGTTTTGAAATCGCAGTCAGAAAAAAAGATAACATCCATATCAACATTTTTATCAGCTCCGGTCCTGTCGTTTTGGTCAAAAAATGAAAATTCTAAAAGTTCCTGTTTTTCTGCTTTAAACTCTAGGTACACATCCAAAATGCATTACTGAGTTGAAAGAAGTTGATTCTGGTGCATGGTTTTGAAACCACAGTCAGAAAAAAAATTACATCCATATCAACATTTTTATCAGCTCTGGACCTGTCGTTTTGGTCAAAAAATTAAAATTCTAAAAGTTCCTGTTTTTCTGCTTTAAACTCTAGGTACACATCCAAAATGTATTACTGAGTTGAAAGAAGTTGATTCTGGTGCATGGTTTTGAAACCGCAGTCAGAAAAAAAATTACATCCATATCAACATTTTTATCAGCTCCGGTCCTGTTGTTTTGGTCAAAAAATGAAAATTCTAAAAGTTCCTGTTTTTCTGCTTTAAACTCTAGGTACACATCCAAAATGCATTACTGAGTTGAAAGAAGTTGATTCTGGTGCATGGTTTTGAAAACGCAGTCAAAAAAAACCAACATCCATATCAACATTTTTATCAGCTCCGGTCCTGTCGTTTTGGTCAAAAAATGAAAATTCTAAAAGTTCCTATTTTTCTGCTTTAAACTCTAGGTACACATCCAAAATGTATTACTGAGTTGAAAGAAGTTGATTCTGGTGCATGGTTTTGAAACCGCAGTCAGAAAAAAAATTACATCCATATCAACATTTTTATCAGCTCCGGTCCTGTTGTTTTGGTCAAAAAATGAAAATTCTAAAAGTTCCTGTTTTTCTGCTTTAAACTCTAGGTACACATCCAAAATGCATTACTGAGTTGAAAGAAGTTGATTCTGGTGCATGGTTTTGAAACCGCAGTCAGAAAAAAAATTACATCCATATCAACATTTTTATCAGCTCCGGTCCTGTCGTTTTGGTCAAAAAATGAAAATTCTAAAAGTTCCTGTTTTTCTGCTTTAAACTCTAGGTACACATCCAAAATGCATTACTGAGTTGAAATAAGTTGATTCTGGTGCATGGTTTTGAAACCGCAGTCAAAAAAAAACAACATCCATATCAACATTTTTATCAGCTCCGGTCCTGTCGTTTTGGTCAAAAAATGAAAATTCTAAAAGTTCCTATTTTTCTGCTTTAAACTCTAGGTACACATCCAAAATGTATTACTGAGTTGAAAGAAGTTGATTCTGGTGCATGGTTTTGAAACCGCAGTCAGAAAAAAAATTACATCCATATCAACATTTTTATCAGCTCCGGTCCTGTTGTTTTGGTCAAAAAATGAAAATTCTAAAAGTTCCTGTTTTTCTGCTTTAAACTCTAGGTACACATCCAAAATGCATTACTGAGTTGAAAGAAGTTGATTCTGGTGCATGGTTTTGAAACCGCAGTCAGAAAAAAAATTACATCCATATCAACATTTTTATCAGCTCCGGTCCTGTCGTTTTGGTCAAAAAATGAAAATTCTAAAAGTTCCTGTTTTTCTGCTTTAAACTCTAGGTACACATCCAAAATGCATTACTGAGTTGAAAGAAGTTGATTCTGGTGCATGGTTTTGAAATCGCAGTCAGAAAAAAAGATAACATCCATATCAACATTTTTATCAGCTCCGGTCCTGTCGTTTTGGTCAAAAAATGAAAATTCTAAAAGTTCCTGTTTTTCTGCTTTAAACTCTAGGTACACATCCAAAATGTATTACTGAGTTGAAAGAAGTTGATTCTGGTGCATGGTTTTGAAATCGCAGTCAGAAAAAAAGATAACATCCATATCAACATTTTTATCAGCTCCGGTCCTGTCGTTTTGGTCAAAAAATGAAAATTCTAAAAGTTCCTGTTTTTCTGCTTTAAACTCTAGGTACACATCCAAAATGCATTACTGAGTTGAAAGAAGTTGATTCTGGTGCATGGTTTTGAAACCACAGTCAGAAAAAAAATTACATCCATATCAACATTTTTATCAGCTCTGGACCTGTCGTTTTGGTCAAAAAATGAAAATTCTAAAAGTTCCTGTTTTTCTGCTTTAAACTCTAGGTACACATCCAAAATGTATTACTGAGTTGAAAGAAGTTGATTCTGGTGCATGGTTTTGAAACCGCAGTCAGAAAAAAAATTACATCCATATCAACATTTTTATCAGCTCCGGTCCTGTTGTTTTGGTCAAAAAATGAAAATTCTAAAAGTTCCTGTTTTTCTGCTTTAAACTCTAGGTACACATCCAAAATGCATTACTGAGTTGAAAGAAGTTGATTCTGGTGCATGGTTTTGAAACCGCAGTAAAAAAAAAACAACATCCATATCAACATTTTTATCAGCTCCGGTCCTGTCGTTTTGGTCAAAAAATGAAAATTCTAAAAGTTCCTATTTTTCTGCTTTAAACTCTAGGTACACATCCAAAATGTATTACTGAGTTGAAAGAAGTTGATTCTGGTGCATGGTTTTGAAACCGCAGTCAGAAAAAAAATTACATCCATATCAACATTTTTATCAGCTCCGGTCCTGTTGTTTTGGTCAAAAAATGAAAATTCTAAAAGTTCCTGTTTTTCTGCTTTAAACTCTAGGTACACATCCAAAATGCATTACTGAGTTGAAAGAAGTTGATTCTGGTGCATGGTTTTGAAACCGCAGTCAGAAAAAAAATTACATCCATATCAACATTTTTATCAGCTCCGGTCCTGTCGTTTTGGTCAAAAAATGAAAATTCTAAAAGTTCCTGTTTTTCTGCTTTAAACTCTAGGTACACATCCAAAATGCATTACTGAGTTGAAAGAAGTTGATTCTGGTGCATGGTTTTGAAATCGCAGTCAGAAAAAAAGATAACATCCATATCAACATTTTTATCAGCTCCGGTCCTGTCGTTTTGGTCAAAAAATGAAAATTCTAAAAGTTCCTGTTTTTCTGCTTTAAACTCTAGGTACACATCCAAAATGTATTACTGAGTTGAAAGAAGTTGATTCTGGTGCATGGTTTTGAAACCGCAGTCAGAAAAAAAATTCCATCAATATCAACATTTTTATCAGCTCCGGTCCTGTCGTTTTGGTCAAAAAATGAAAATTCTAAAAGTTCCTGTTTTTCTGCTTTAAACTCTAGGTACACATCCAAAATGTATTACTGAGTTGAAAGAAGTTGATTCTGGTGCATGGTTTTGAAACCGCAGTCAGAAAAAAAATTACATCCATATCAACATTTTTATCAGCTCCGGTCCTGTTGTTTTGGTCAAAAAATGAAAGTTCTAAAAGTTCCTGTTTTTCTGCTTTAAACTCTAGGTACACATCCAAAATGCATTACTGAGTTGAAAGAAGTTGATTCTGGTGCATGGTTTTGAAACCGCAGTCAGAAAAAAAATTACATCCATATCAACATTTTTATCAGCTCCGGTCCTGTCGTTTTGGTCAAAAAATGAAAATTCTAAAAGTTCCTGTTTTTCTGCTTTAAACTCTAGGTACACATCCAAAATGCATTACTGAGTTGAAAGAAGTTGATTCTGGTGCATGGTTTTGAAATCGCAGTCAGAAAAAAAGATAACATCCATATCAACATTTTTATCAGCTCCGGTCCTGTCGTTTTGGTCAAAAAATGAAAATTCTAAAAGTTCCTGTTTTTCTGCTTTAAACTCTAGGTACACATCCAAAATGTATTACTGAGTTGAAAGAAGTTGATTCTGGTGCATGGTTTTGAAATCGCAGTCAGAAAAAAAGATAACATCCATATCAACATTTTTATCAGCTCCGGTCCTGTCGTTTTGGTCAAAAAATGAAAATTCTAAAAGTTCCTGTTTTTCTGCTTTAAACTCTAGGTACACATCCAAAATGCATTACTGAGTTGAAAGAAGTTGATTCTGGTGCATGGTTTTGAAACCACAGTCAGAAAAAAAATTACATCCATATCAACATTTTTATCAGCTCTGGACCTGTCGTTTTGGTCAAAAAATGAAAATTCTAAAAGTTCCTGTTTTTCTGCTTTAAACTCTAGGTACACATCCAAAATGTATTACTGAGTTGAAAGAAGTTGATTCTGGTGCATGGTTTTGAAACCGCAGTCAGAAAAAAAATTACATCCATATCAACATTTTTATCAGCTCCGGTCCTGTTGTTTTGGTCAAAAAATGAAAATTCTAAAAGTTCCTGTTTTTCTGCTTTAAACTCTAGGTACACATCCAAAATGCATTACTGAGTTGAAAGAAGTTGATTCTGGTGCATGGTTTTGAAACCGCAGTAAAAAAACAACAACATCCATATCAACATTTTTATCAGCTCCGGTCCTGTCGTTTTGGTCAAAAAATGAAAATTCTAAAAGTTCCTATTTTTCTGCTTTAAACTCTAGGTACACATCCAAAATGTATTACTGAGTTGAAAGAAGTTGATTCTGGTGCATGGTTTTGAAACCGCAGTCAGAAAAAAAATTACATCCATATCAACATTTTTATCAGCTCCGGTCCTGTTGTTTTGGTCAAAAAATGAAAATTCTAAAAGTTCCTGTTTTTCTGCTTTAAACTCTAGGTACACATCCAAAATGCATTACTGAGTTGAAAGAAGTTGATTCTGGTGCATGGTTTTGAAACCGCAGTCAGAAAAAAAATTACATCCATATCAACATTTTTATCAGCTCCGGTCCTGTCGTTTTGGTCAAAAAATGAAAATTCTAAAAGTTCCTGTTTTTCTGCTTTAAACTCTAGGTACACATCCAAAATGCATTACTGAGTTGAAAGAAGTTGATTCTGGTGCATGGTTTTGAAATCGCAGTCAGAAAAAAAGATAACATCCATATCAACATTTTTATCAGCTCCGGTCCTGTCGTTTTGGTCAAAAAATGAAAATTCTAAAAGTTCCTGTTTTTCTGCTTTAAACTCTAGGTACACATCCAAAATGTATTACTGAGTTGAAAGAAGTTGATTCTGGTGCATGGTTTTGAAACCGCAGTCAGAAAAAAAATTCCATCAATATCAACATTTTATCAGCTCCGGTCCTGTCGTTTTGGTCAAAAAATGAAAATTCTAAAAGTTCCTGTTTTTCTGCTTTAAACTCTAGGTACACATCCAAAATGTATTACTGAGTTGAAAGAAGTTGATTCTGGTGCATGGTTTTGAAACCGCAGTCAGAAAAAAAATTACATCCATATCAACATTTTTATCAGCTCCGGTCCTGTCGTTTTGGTCAAAAAATGAAAATTCTAAAAGTTCCTGTTTTTCTGCTTTAAACTCTAGGTACACATCCAAAATGCATTACTGAGTTGAAAGAAGTTGATTCTGGTGCATGGTTTTGAAATCGCAGTCAGAAAAAAAGATAACATCCATATCAACATTTTTATCAGCTCCGGACCTGTCGTTTTGGTCAAAAAATGAAAATTCTAAAAGTTCCTGTTTTTCTGCTTTAAACTCTAGGTACACATCCAAAATGCATTACTGAGTTGAAAGAAGTGAATTCTGGTGCATGGTTTTGAAATCACAGTCAGAAAAAAAGATAACATCCATATCAACATTTTTATCAGCTCCGGTCCTGTCGTTTTGGTCAAAAAATGAAAATTCTAAAAGTTCCTGTTTTTCTGCTTTAAACTCTAGGTACACATCCAAAATGCATTACTGAGTTGAAAGAAGTTGATTCTGGTGCATGGTTTTGAAACCACAGTCAGAAAAAAAATTACATCCATATCAACATTTTTATCAGCTCTGGACCTGTCGTTTTGGTCAAAAAATGAAAATTCTAAAAGTTCCTGTTTTTCTGCTTTAAACTCTAGGTACACATCCAAAATGTATTACTGAGTTGAAAGAAGTTGATTCTGGTGCATGGTTTTGAAACCGCAGTCAGAAAAAAAATTACATCCATATCAACATTTTTATCAGCTCCGGTCCTGTTGTTTTGGTCAAAAAATGAAAATTCTAAAAGTTCCTGTTTTTCTGCTTTAAACTCTAGGTACACATCCAAAATGCATTACTGAGTTGAAAGAAGTTGATTCTGGTGCATGGTTTTGAAACCGCAGTAAAAAAACAACAACATCCATATCAACATTTTTATCAGCTCCGGTCCTGTCGTTTTGGTCAAAAAATGAAAATTCTAAAAGTTCCTATTTTTCTGCTTTAAACTCTAGGTACACATCCAAAATGTATTACTGAGTTGAAAGAAGTTGATTCTGGTGCATGGTTTTGAAACCGCAGTCAGAAAAAAAATTACATCCATATCAACATTTTTATCAGCTCCGGTCCTGTTGTTTTGGTCAAAAAATGAAAATTCTAAAAGTTCCTGTTTTTCTGCTTTAAACTCTAGGTACACATCCAAAATGCATTACTGAGTTGAAAGAAGTTGATTCTGGTGCATGGTTTTGAAACCGCAGTCAGAAAAAAAATTACATCCATATCAACATTTTTATCAGCTCCGGTCCTGTCGTTTTGGTCAAAAAATGAAAATTCTAAAAGTTCCTGTTTTTCTGCTTTAAACTCTAGGTACACATCCAAAATGCATTACTGAGTTGAAAGAAGTTGATTCTGGTGCATGGTTTTGAAATCGCAGTCAGAAAAAAAGATAACATCCATATCAACATTTTTATCAGCTCCGGTCCTGTCGTTTTGGTCAAAAAATGAAAATTCTAAAAGTTCCTGTTTTTCTGCTTTAAACTCTAGGTACACATCCAAAATGTATTACTGAGTTGAAAGAAGTTGATTCTGGTGCATGGTTTTGAAACCGCAGTCAGAAAAAAAATTCCATCAATATCAACATTTTATCAGCTCCGGTCCTGTCGTTTTGGTCAAAAAATGAAAATTCTAAAAGTTCCTGTTTTTCTGCTTTAAACTCTAGGTACACATCCAAAATGTATTACTGAGTTGAAAGAAGTTGATTCTGGTGCATGGTTTTGAAACCGCAGTCAGAAAAAAAATTACATCCATATCAACATTTTTATCAGCTCCGGTCCTGTCGTTTTGGTCAAAAAATGAAAATTCTAAAAGTTCCTGTTTTTCTGCTTTAAACTCTAGGTACACATCCAAAATGCATTACTGAGTTGAAAGAAGTTGATTCTGGTGCATGGTTTTGAAATCGCAGTCAGAAAAAAAGATAACATCCATATCAACATTTTTATCAGCTCCGGACCTGTCGTTTTGGTCAAAAAATGAAAATTCTAAAAGTTCCTGTTTTTCTGCTTTAAACTCTAGGTACACATCCAAAATGCATTACTGAGTTGAAAGAAGTGAATTCTGGTGCATGGTTTTGAAATCACAGTCAGAAAAAAAATAACATCCATATCAACATTTTTATCAGCTCCGGTCCTGTCGTTTTGGTCAAAAAATGAAAATTCTAAAAGTTCCTGTTTTTCTGCTTTATTTATTTATTATTTATTTATTTGCAGTTTCTTATATAGCGCAGCAGATTCCGTTGCGCTTTACAATAGTGCTTTAAACTCTAGGTACACATCCAAAATGCATTACTGAGTTGAAAGAAGTTGATTCTGGTGCATGGTTTTGAAACCACAGTCAGAAAAAAAATTACATCCATATCAACATTTTTATCAGCTCTGGACCTGTCGTTTTGGTCAAAAAATGAAAATTCTAAAAGTTCCTGTTTTTCTGCTTTAAACTCTAGGTACACATCCAAAATGTATTACTGAGTTGAAAGAAGTTGATTCTGGTGCATGGTTTTGAAACCGCAGTCAGAAAAAAAATTACATCCATATCAACATTTTTATCAGCTCCGGTCCTGTTGTTTTGGTCAAAAAATGAAAATTCTAAAAGTTCCTGTTTTTCTGCTTTAAACTCTAGGTACACATCCAAAATGCATTACTGAGTTGCAAGAAGTTGATTCTGGTGCATGGTTTTGAAACCGCAGTAAAAAAAAAACAACATCCATATCAACATTTTTATCAGCTCCGGTCCTGTCGTTTTGGTCAAAAAATGAAAATTCTAAAAGTTCCTATTTTTCTGCTTTAAACTCTAGGTACACATCCAAAATGTATTACTGAGTTGAAAGAAGTTGATTCTGGTGCATGGTTTTGAAACCGCAGTCAGAAAAAAAATTACATCCATATCAACATTTTTATCAGCTCCGGTCCTGTTGTTTTGGTCAAAAAATGAAAATTCTAAAAGTTCCTGTTTTTCTGCTTTAAACTCTAGGTACACATCCAAAATGTATTACTGAGTTGAAAGAAGTTGATTCTGGTGCATGGTTTTGAAACCGCAGTCAGAAAAAAAATTACATCCATATCAACATTTTTATCAGCTCTGAACCTGTCGTTTTGGTCAAAAAATGAAAATTCTAAAAGTTCCTGTTTTTCTGCTTTAAACTCTAGGTACACATCCAAAATGTATTACTGAGTTGAAAGAAGTTGATTCTGGTGCATGGTTTTGAAACCGCAGTCAGAAAAAAAATTACATCCATATCAACATTTTTATCAGCTCCGGACCTGTCGTTTTGGTCAAAAAATGAAAATTCTAAAAGTTCATGTTTTTCTGCTTTAAACTCTAGGTACACATCCAAAATGAATTACTGAGTTGAAAGAAGTTGATTCTGGTGCATGGTTTTGAAACCGCAGTCAGAAAAAAAATTACATCCATATCAACATTTTTATCATCTCCGGACCTGTCGTTTTGGTCAAAAATTGAAAATTCTAAAAGTTCCTGTTTTTCTGCTTTAAACTCTAGGTACACATCCAAAATGCATTACTGAGTTGAAAGAAGTGAATTCTGGTGCATGGTTTTGAAATCGCAGTCAGAAAAAAAATAACATCCATATCAACATTTTTATCAGCTCCGGACCTGTCGTTTTGGTCAAAAAATGAAAATTCTAAAAGTTCCTGTTTTTCTGCTTTAAACTCTAGGTACACATCCAAAATGCATTACTGAGTTGAAAGAAGTTGATTCTGGTGCATGGTTTTGAAACCGCAGTCAGAAAAAAAATTACATCCATATCAACATTTTTATCAGCTCCGGTCCTGTCGTTTTGGTCAAAAAATGAAAATTCTAAAAGTTCCTGTTTTTCTGCTTTAAACTCTAGGTACACATCCAAAATGTATTACTGAGTTGAAAGAAGTTGATTCTGGTGCATGGTTTTGAAACCGCAGTCAGAAAAAAAATTACATCCATATCAACATTTTTATCAGCTCTGAACCTGTCGTTTTGGTCAAAAAATGAAAATTCTAAAAGTTCCTGTTTTTCTGCTTTAAACTCTAGGTACACATCCAAAATGTATTACTGAGTTGAAAGAAGTTGATTCTGGTGCATGGTTTTGAAACCGCAGTCAGAAAAAAAATTACATCCATATCAACATTTTTATCAGCTCCGGACCTGTCGTTTTGGTCAAAAAATGAAAATTCTAAAAGTTCATGTTTTTCTGCTTTAAACTCTAGGTACACATCCAAAATGTATTACTGAGTTGAAAGAAGTTGATTCTGGTGCATGGTTTTGAAACCGCAGTCAGAAAAAAAATTACATCCATATCAACATTTTTATGATCTCCGGACCTGTCGTTTTGGTCAAAAATTGAAAATTCTAAAAGTTCCTGTTTTTCTGCTTTAAACTCTAGGTACACATCCAAAATGCATTACTGAGTTGAAAGAAGTGAATTCTGGTGCATGGTTTTGAAATCGCAGTCAGAAAAAAAATAACATCCATATCAACATTTTTATCAGCTCCGGACCTGTCGTTTTGGTCAAAAAATGAAAATTCTAAAAGTTCCTGTTTTTCTGCTTTAAACTCTAGGTACACATCCAAAATGCATTACTGAGTTGAAAGAAGTGAATTCTGGTGCATGGTTTTGAAATCACAGTCAGAAAAAAAATAACATCCATATCAACATTTTTATCAGCTCCGGTCCTGTCGTTTTGGTCAAAAAATTAAAATTCTAAAAGTTCCTGTTTTTCTGCTTTAAACTCTAGGTACACATCCAAAATGCATTACTGAGTTGAAAGAAGTTGATTCTGGTGCATGGTTTTGAAACCACAGTCAGAAAAAAAATTACATCCATATCAACATTTTTATCAGCTCTGGACCTGTCGTTTTGGTCAAAAAATGAAAATTCTAAAAGTTCCTGTTTTTCTGCTTTAAACTCTAGGTACACATCCAAAATGTATTACTGAGTTGAAAGAAGTTGATTCTGGTGCATGGTTTTGAAACCGCAGTCAGAAAAAAAATTACATCCATATCAACATTTTTATCAGCTCCGGTCCTGTTGTTTTGGTCAAAAAATGAAAATTCTAAAAGTTCCTGTTTTTCTGCTTTAAACTCTAGGTACACATCCAAAATGCATTACTGAGTTGCAAGAAGTTGATTCTGGTGCATGGTTTTGAAACCGCAGTCAAAAAAAAACAACATCCATATCAACATTTTTATCAGCTCCGGTCCTGTCGTTTTGGTCAAAAAATGAAAATTCTAAAAGTTCCTATTTTTCTGCTTTAAACTCTAGGTACACATCCAAAATGTATTACTGAGTTGAAAGAAGTTGATTCTGGTGCATGGTTTTGAAACCGCAGTCAGAAAAAAAATTACATCCATATCAACATTTTTATCAGCTCCGGTCCTGTTGTTTTGGTCAAAAAATGAAAATTCTAAAAGTTCCTGTTTTTCTGCTTTAAACTCTAGGTACACATCCAAAATGCATTACTGAGTTGAAAGAAGTTGATTCTGGTGCATGGTTTTGAAACCGCAGTCAGAAAAAAAATTACATCCATATCAACATTTTTATCAGCTCCGGTCCTGTCGTTTTGGTCAAAAAATGAAAATTCTAAAAGTTCCTGTTTTTCTGCTTTAAACTCTAGGTACACATCCAAAATGCATTACTGAGTTGAAAGAAGTTGATTCTGGTGCATGGTTTTGAAATCGCAGTCAGAAAAAAAGATAACATCCATATCAACATTTTTATCAGCTCCGGTCCTGTCGTTTTGGTCAAAAAATGAAAATTCTAAAAGTTCCTGTTTTTCTGCTTTAAACTCTAGGTACACATCCAAAATGTATTACTGAGTTGAAAGAAGTTGATTCTGGTGCATGGTTTTGAAATCGCAGTCAGAAAAAAAGATAACATCCATATCAACATTTTTATCAGCTCCGGTCCTGTCGTTTTGGTCAAAAAATGAAAATTCTAAAAGTTCCTGTTTTTCTGCTTTAAACTCTAGGTACACATCCAAAATGCATTACTGAGTTGAAAGAAGTTGATTCTGGTGCATGATTTTGAAACCACAGTCAGAAAAAAAATTACATCCATATCAACATTTTTATCAGCTCTGGACCTGTCGTTTTGGTCAAAAAATGAAAATTCTAAAAGTTCCTGTTTTTCTGCTTTAAACTCTAGGTACACATCCAAAATGTATTACTGAGTTGAAAGAAGTTGATTCTGGTGCATGGTTTTGAAACCGCAGTCAGAAAAAAAATTACATCCATATCAACATTTTTATCAGCTCCGGTCCTGTTGTTTTGGTCAAAAAATGAAAATTCTAAAAGTTCCTGTTTTTCTGCTTTAAACTCTAGGTACACATCCAAAATGCATTACTGAGTTGAAAGAAGTTGATTCTGGTGCATGGTTTTGAAACCGCAGTAAAAAAAAAACAACATCCATATCAACATTTTTATCAGCTCCGGTCCTGTCGTTTTGGTCAAAAAATGAAAATTCTAAAAGTTCCTATTTTTCTGCTTTAAACTCTAGGTACACATCCAAAATGTATTACTGAGTTGAAAGAAGTTGATTCTGGTGCATGGTTTTGAAACCGCAGTCAGAAAAAAAATTACATCCATATCAACATTTTTATCAGCTCCGGTCCTGTTGTTTTGGTCAAAAAATGAAAATTCTAAAAGTTCCTGTTTTTCTGCTTTAAACTCTAGGTACACATCCAAAATGCATTACTGAGTTGAAAGAAGTTGATTCTGGTGCATGGTTTTGAAACCGCAGTCAGAAAAAAAATTACATCCATATCAACATTTTTATCAGCTCCGGTCCTGTCGTTTTGGTCAAAAAATGAAAATTCTAAAAGTTCCTGTTTTTCTGCTTTAAACTCTAGGTACACATCCAAAATGCATTACTGAGTTGAAAGAAGTTGATTCTGGTGCATGGTTTTGAAATCGCAGTCAGAAAAAAAGATAACATCCATATCAACATTTTTATCAGCTCCGGTCCTGTCGTTTTGGTCAAAAAATGAAAATTCTAAAAGTTCCTGTTTTTCTGCTTTAAACTCTAGGTACACATCCAAAATGTATTACTGAGTTGAAAGAAGTTGATTCTGGTGCATGGTTTTGAAACCGCAGTCAGAAAAAAAATTCCATCAATATCAACATTTTTATCAGCTCCGGTCCTGTCGTTTTGGTCAAAAAATGAAAATTCTAAAAGTTCCTGTTTTTCTGCTTTAAACTCTAGGTACACATCCAAAATGTATTACTGAGTTGAAAGAAGTTGATTCTGGTGCATGGTTTTGAAACCGCAGTCAGAAAAAAAATTACATCCATATCAACATTTTTATCAGCTCCGGTCCTGTTGTTTTGGTCAAAAAATGAAAGTTCTAAAAGTTCCTGTTTTTCTGCTTTAAACTCTAGGTACACATCCAAAATGCATTACTGAGTTGAAAGAAGTTGATTCTGGTGCATGGTTTTGAAACCGCAGTCAGAAAAAAAATTACATCCATATCAACATTTTTATCAGCTCCGGTCCTGTCGTTTTGGTCAAAAAATGAAAATTCTAAAAGTTCCTGTTTTTCTGCTTTAAACTCTAGGTACACATCCAAAATGCATTACTGAGTTGAAAGAAGTTGATTCTGGTGCATGGTTTTGAAATCGCAGTCAGAAAAAAAGATAACATCCATATCAACATTTTTATCAGCTCCGGTCCTGTCGTTTTGGTCAAAAAATGAAAATTCTAAAAGTTCCTGTTTTTCTGCTTTAAACTCTAGGTACACATCCAAAATGTATTACTGAGTTGAAAGAAGTTGATTCTGGTGCATGGTTTTGAAATCGCAGTCAGAAAAAAAGAAAACATCCATATCAACATTTTTATCAGCTCCGGTCCTGTCGTTTTGGTCAAAAAATGAAAATTCTAAAAGTTCCTGTTTTTCTGCTTTAAACTCTAGGTACACATCCAAAATGCATTACTGAGTTGAAAGAAGTTGATTCTGGTGCATGGTTTTGAAACCACAGTCAGAAAAAAAATTACATCCATATCAACATTTTTATCAGCTCTGGACCTGTCGTTTTGGTCAAAAAATGAAAATTCTAAAAGTTCCTGTTTTTCTGCTTTAAACTCTAGGTACACATCCAAAATGTATTACTGAGTTGAAAGAAGTTGATTCTGGTGCATGGTTTTGAAACCGCAGTCAGAAAAAAAATTACATCCATATCAACATTTTTATCAGCTCCGGTCCTGTTGTTTTGGTCAAAAAATGAAAATTCTAAAAGTTCCTGTTTTTCTGCTTTAAACTCTAGGTACACATCCAAAATGCATTACTGAGTTGAAAGAAGTTGATTCTGGTGCATGGTTTTGAAACCGCAGTAAAAAAAAAACAACATCCATATCAACATTTTTATCAGCTCCGGTCCTGTCGTTTTGGTCAAAAAATGAAAATTCTAAAAGTTCCTATTTTTCTGCTTTAAACTCTAGGTACACATCCAAAATGTATTACTGAGTTGAAAGAAGTTGATTCTGGTGCATGGTTTTGAAACCGCAGTAAAAAAACAACAACATCCATATCAACATTTTTATCAGCTCCGGTCCTGTCGTTTTGGTCAAAAAATGAAAATTCTAAAAGTTCCTGTTTTTCTGCTTTAAACTCTAGGTACACATCCAAAATGCATTACTGAGTTGAAAGAAGTTGATTCTGGTGCATGGTTTTGAAACCGCAGTCAGAAAAAAAATTACATCCATATCAACATTTTTATCAGCTCCGGTCCTGTCGTTTTGGTCAAAAAATGAAAATTCTAAAAGTTCCTGTTTTTCTGCTTTAAACTCTAGGTACACATCCAAAATGCATTACTGAGTTGAAAGAAGTTGATTCTGGTGCATGGTTTTGAAATCGCAGTCAGAAAAAAAGATAACATCCATATCAACATTTTTATCAGCTCCGGTCCTGTCGTTTTGGTCAAAAAATGAAAATTCTAAAAGTTCCTGTTTTTCTGCTTTAAACTCTAGGTACACATCCAAAATGTATTACTGAGTTGAAAGAAGTTGATTCTGGTGCATGGTTTTGAAACCGCAGTCAGAAAAAAAATTCCATCAATATCAACATTTTTATCAGCTCCGGTCCTGTCGTTTTGGTCAAAAAATGAAAATTCTAAAAGTTCCTGTTTTTCTGCTTTAAACTCTAGGTACACATCCAAAATGTATTACTGAGTTGAAAGAAGTTGATTCTGGTGCATGGTTTTGAAACCGCAGTCAGAAAAAAAATTACATCCATATCAACATTTTTATCAGCTCCGGTCCTGTCGTTTTGGTCAAAAAATGAAAATTCTAAAAGTTCATGTTTTTCTGCTTTAAACTCTAGGTACACATCCAAAATGCATTACTGAGTTGAAAGAAGTTGATTCTGGTGCATGGTTTTGAAATCGCAGTCAGAAAAAAAGATAACATCCATATCAACATTTTTATCAGCTCCGGACCTGTCGTTTTGGTCAAAAAATGAAAATTCTAAAAGTTCCTGTTTTTCTGCTTTAAACTCTAGGTACACATCCAAAATGCATTACTGAGTTGAAAGAAGTGAATTCTGGTGCATGGTTTTGAAATCACAGTCAGAAAAAAAATAACATCCATATCAACATTTTTATCAGCTCCGGTCCTGTCGTTTTGGTCAAAAAATGAAAATTCTAAAAGTTCCTGTTTTTCTGCTTTATTTATTTATTATTTATTTATTTGCAGTTTCTTATATAGCGCAGCAGATTCCGTTGCGCTTTACAATAGTGCTTTAAACTCTAGGTACACATCCAAAATGCATTACTGAGTTGAAAGAAGTTGATTCTGGTGCATGGTTTTGAAACCACAGTCAGAAAAAAAATTACATCCATATCAACATTTTTATCAGCTCTGGACCTGTCGTTTTGGTCAAAAAATGAAAATTCTAAAAGTTCCTGTTTTTCTGCTTTAAACTCTAGGTACACATCCAAAATGTATTACTGAGTTGAAAGAAGTTGATTCTGGTGCATGGTTTTGAAACCGCAGTCAGAAAAAAAATTACATCCATATCAACATTTTTATCAGCTCCGGTCCTGTTGTTTTGGTCAAAAAATGAAAATTCTAAAAGTTCCTGTTTTTCTGCTTTAAACTCTAGGTACACATCCAAAATGCATTACTGAGTTGCAAGAAGTTGATTCTGGTGCATGGTTTTGAAACCGCAGTCAAAAAAAAACAACATCCATATCAACATTTTTATCAGCTCCGGTCCTGTCGTTTTGGTCAAAAAATGAAAATTCTAAAAGTTCCTATTTTTCTGCTTTAAACTCTAGGTACACATCCAAAATGTATTACTGAGTTGAAAGAAGTTGATTCTGGTGCATGGTTTTGAAACCGCAGTCAGAAAAAAAATTACATCCATATCAACATTTTTATCAGCTCCGGTCCTGTTGTTTTGGTCAAAAAATGAAAATTCTAAAAGTTCCTGTTTTTCTGCTTTAAACTCTAGGTACACATCCAAAATGCATTACTGAGTTGAAAGAAGTTGATTCTGGTGCATGGTTTTGAAACCGCAGTCAGAAAAAAAATTACATCCATATCAACATTTTTATCAGCTCCGGTCCTGTCGTTTTGGTCAAAAAATGAAAATTCTAAAAGTTCCTGTTTTTCTGCTTTAAACTCTAGGTACACATCCAAAATGCATTACTGAGTTGAAAGAAGTTGATTCTGGTGCATGGTTTTGAAATCGCAGTCAGAAAAAAAGATAACATCCATATCAGCATTTTTATCAGCTCCGGTCCTGTCGTTTTGGTCAAAAAATGAAAATTCTAAAAGTTCCTGTTTTTCTGCTTTAAACTCTAGGTACACATCCAAAATGTATTACTGAGTTGAAAGAAGTTGATTCTGGTGCATGGTTTTGAAATCGCAGTCAGAAAAAAAGATAACATCCATATCAACATTTTTATCAGCTCCGGTCCTGTCGTTTTGGTCAAAAAATGAAAATTCTAAAAGTTCCTGTTTTTCTGCTTTAAACTCTAGGTACACATCCAAAATGCATTACTGAGTTGAAAGAAGTTGATTCTGGTGCATGGTTTTGAAACCACAGTCAGAAAAAAAATTACATCCATATCAACGATTTTATCAGCTCTGGACCTGTCGTTTTGGTCAAAAAATGAAAATTCTAAAAGTTCCTGTTTTTCTGCTTTAAACTCTAGGTACACATCCAAAATGTATTACTGAGTTGAAAGAAGTTGATTCTGGTGCATGGTTTTGAAACCGCAGTCAGAAAAAAAATTACATCCATATCAACATTTTTATCAGCTCCGGTCCTGTTGTTTTGGTCAAAAAATGAAAATTCTAAAAGTTCCTGTTTTTCTGCTTTAAACTCTAGGTACACATCCAAAATGCATTACTGAGTTGAAAGAAGTTGATTCTGGTGCATGGTTTTGAAACCGCAGTCAAAAAACAACAACATCCATATCAACATTTTTATCAGCTCCGGTCCTGTCGTTTTGGTCAAAAAATTAAAATTCTAAAAGTTCCTATTTTTCTGCTTTAAACTCTAGGTACACATCCAAAATGTATTACTGAGTTGAAAGAAGTTGATTCTGGTGCATGGTTTTGAAACCGCAGTCAGAAAAAAAATTACATCCATATCAACATTTTTATCAGCTCCGGTCCTGTTGTTTTGGTCAAAAAATGAAAATTCTAAAAGTTCCTGTTTTTCTGCTTTAAACTCTAGGTACACATCCAAAATGCATTACTGAGTTGAAAGAAGTTGATTCTGGTGCATGGTTTTGAAACCGCAGTCAGAAAAAAAATTACATCCATATCAACATTTTTATCAGCTCCGGTCCTGTCGTTTTGGTCAAAAAATGAAAATTCTAAAAGTTCCTGTTTTTCTGCTTTAAACTCTAGGTACACATCCAAAATGCATTACTGAGTTGAAAGAAGTTGATTCTGGTGCATGGTTTTGAAATCGCAGTCAGAAAAAAAGATAACATCCATATCAACATTTTTATCAGCTCCGGTCCTGTCGTTTTGGTCAAAAAATGAAAATTCTAAAAGTTCCTGTTTTTCTGCTTTAAACTCTAGGTACACATCCAAAATGTATTACTGAGTTGAAAGAAGTTGATTCTGGTGCATGGTTTTGAAACCGCAGTCAGAAAAAAAATTCCATCAATATCAACATTTTTATCAGCTCCGGTCCTGTCGTTTTGGTCAAAAAATGAAAATTCTAAAAGTTCCTGTTTTTCTGCTTTAAACTCTAGGTACACATCCAAAATGTATTACTGAGTTGAAAGAAGTTGATTCTGGTGCATGGTTTTGAAACCGCAGTCAGAAAAAAAATTACATCCATATCAACATTTTTATCAGCTCCGGTCCTGTTGTTTTGGTCAAAAAATGAAAGTTCTAAAAGTTCCTGTTTTTCTGCTTTAAACTCTAGGTACACATCCAAAATGCATTACTGAGTTGAAAGAAGTTGATTCTGGTGCATGGTTTTGAAACCGCAGTCAGAAAAAAAATTACATCCATATCAACATTTTTATCAGCTCCGGTCCTGTCGTTTTGGTCAAAAAATGAAAATTCTAAAAGTTCCTGTTTTTCTGCTTTAAACTCTAGGTACACATCCAAAATGCATTACTGAGTTGAAAGAAGTTGATTCTGGTGCATGGTTTTGAAATCGCAGTCAGAAAAAAAGATAACATCCATATCAACATTTTTATCAGCTCCGGTCCTGTCGTTTTGGTCAAAAAATGAAAATTCTAAAAGTTCCTGTTTTTCTGCTTTAAACTCTAGGTACACATCCAAAATGTATTACTGAGTTGAAAGAAGTTGATTCTGGTGCATGGTTTTGAAATCGCAGTCAGAAAAAAAGATAACATCCATATCAACATTTTTATCAGCTCCGGTCCTGTCGTTTTGGTCAAAAAATGAAAATTCTAAAAGTTCCTGTTTTTCTGCTTTAAACTCTAGGTACACATCCAAAATGCATTACTGAGTTGAAAGAAGTTGATTCTGGTGCATGGTTTTGAAACCACAGTCAGAAAAAAAATTACATCCATATCAACATTTTTATCAGCTCTGGACCTGTCGTTTTGGTCAAAAAATTAAAATTCTAAAAGTTCCTGTTTTTCTGCTTTAAACTCTAGGTACACATCCAAAATGTATTACTGAGTTGAAAGAAGTTGATTCTGGTGCATGGTTTTGAAACCGCAGTCAGAAAAAAAATTACATCCATATCAACATTTTTATCAGCTCCGGTCCTGTTGTTTTGGTCAAAAAATGAAAATTCTAAAAGTTCCTGTTTTTCTGCTTTAAACTCTAGGTACACATCCAAAATGCATTACTGAGTTGAAAGAAGTTGATTCTGGTGCATGGTTTTGAAACCGCAGTCAAAAAAAACCAACATCCATATCAACATTTTTATCAGCTCCGGTCCTGTCGTTTTGGTCAAAAAATGAAAATTCTAAAAGTTCCTATTTTTCTGCTTTAAACTCTAGGTACACATCCAAAATGTATTACTGAGTTGAAAGAAGTTGATTCTGGTGCATGGTTTTGAAACCGCAGTCAGAAAAAAAATTACATCCATATCAACATTTTTATCAGCTCCGGTCCTGTTGTTTTGGTCAAAAAATGAAAATTCTAAAAGTTCCTGTTTTTCTGCTTTAAACTCTAGGTACACATCCAAAATGCATTACTGAGTTGAAAGAAGTTGATTCTGGTGCATGGTTTTGAAACCGCAGTCAGAAAAAAAATTACATCCATATCAACATTTTTATCAGCTCCGGTCCTGTCGTTTTGGTCAAAAAATGAAAATTCTAAAAGTTCCTGTTTTTCTGCTTTAAACTCTAGGTACACATCCAAAATGCATTACTGAGTTGAAAGAAGTTGATTCTGGTGCATGGTTTTGAAATCGCAGTCAGAAAAAAAGATAACATCCATATCAACATTTTTATCAGCTCCGGTCCTGTCGTTTTGGTCAAAAAATGAAAATTCTAAAAGTTCCTGTTTTTCTGCTTTAAACTCTAGGTACACATCCAAAATGTATTACTGAGTTGAAAGAAGTTGATTCTGGTGCATGGTTTTGAAATCGCAGTCAGAAAAAAAGATAACATCCATATCAACATTTTTATCAGCTCCGGTCCTGTCGTTTTGGTCAAAAAATGAAAATTCTAAAAGTTCCTGTTTTTCTGCTTTAAACTCTAGGTACACATCCAAAATGCATTACTGAGTTGAAAGAAGTTGATTCTGGTGCATGGTTTTGAAACCACAGTCAGAAAAAAAATTACATCCATATCAACATTTTTATCAGCTCTGGACCTGTCGTTTTGGTCAAAAAATGAAAATTCTAAAAGTTCCTGTTTTTCTGCTTTAAACTCTAGGTACACATCCAAAATGTATTACTGAGTTGAAAGAAGTTGATTCTGGTGCATGGTTTTGAAACCGCAGTCAGAAAAAAAATTACATCCATATCAACATTTTTATCAGCTCCGGTCCTGTTGTTTTGGTCAAAAAATGAAAATTCTAAAAGTTCCTGTTTTTCTGCTTTAAACTCTAGGTACACATCCAAAATGCATTACTGAGTTGAAAGAAGTTGATTCTGGTGCATGGTTTTGAAACCGCAGTAAAAAAAAAACAACATCCATATCAACATTTTTATCAGCTCCGGTCCTGTCGTTTTGGTCAAAAAATGAAAATTCTAAAAGTTCCTATTTTTCTGCTTTAAACTCTAGGTACACATCCAAAATGTATTACTGAGTTGAAAGAAGTTGATTCTGGTGCATGGTTTTGAAACCGCAGTCAGAAAAAAAATTACATCCATATCAACATTTTTATCAGCTCCGGTCCTGTTGTTTTGGTCAAAAAATGAAAATTCTAAAAGTTCCTGTTTTTCTGCTTTAAACTCTAGGTACACATCCAAAATGCATTACTGAGTTGAAAGAAGTTGATTCTGGTGCATGGTTTTGAAACCGCAGTCAGAAAAAAAATTACATCCATATCAACATTTTTATCAGCTCCGGTCCTGTCGTTTTGGTCAAAAAATGAAAATTCTAAAAGTTCCTGTTTTTCTGCTTTAAACTCTAGGTACACATCCAAAATGCATTACTGAGTTGAAAGAAGTTGATTCTGGTGCATGGTTTTGAAATCGCAGTCAGAAAAAAAGATAACATCCATATCAACATTTTTATCAGCTCCGGTCCTGTCGTTTTGGTCAAAAAATGAAAATTCTAAAAGTTCCTGTTTTTCTGCTTTAAACTCTAGGTACACATCCAAAATGTATTACTGAGTTGAAAGAAGTTGATTCTGGTGCATGGTTTTGAAACCGCAGTCAGAAAAAAAATTCCATCAATATCAACATTTTTATCAGCTCCGGTCCTGTCGTTTTGGTCAAAAAATGAAAATTCTAAAAGTTCCTGTTTTTCTGCTTTAAACTCTAGGTACACATCCAAAATGTATTACTGAGTTGAAAGAAGTTGATTCTGGTGCATGGTTTTGAAACCGCAGTCAGAAAAAAAATTACATCCATATCAACATTTTTATCAGCTCCGGTCCTGTTGTTTTGGTCAAAAAATGAAAGTTCTAAAAGTTCCTGTTTTTCTGCTTTAAACTCTAGGTACACATCCAAAATGCATTACTGAGTTGAAAGAAGTTGATTCTGGTGCATGGTTTTGAAACCGCAGTCAGAAAAAAAATTACATCCATATCAACATTTTTATCAGCTCCGGTCCTGTCGTTTTGGTCAAAAAATGAAAATTCTAAAAGTTCCTGTTTTTCTGCTTTAAACTCTAGGTACACATCCAAAATGCATTACTGAGTTGAAAGAAGTTGATTCTGGTGCATGGTTTTGAAATCGCAGTCAGAAAAAAAGATAACATCCATATCAACATTTTTATCAGCTCCGGTCCTGTCGTTTTGGTCAAAAAATGAAAATTCTAAAAGTTCCTGTTTTTCTGCTTTAAACTCTAGGTACACATCCAAAATGTATTACTGAGTTGAAAGAAGTTGATTCTGGTGCATGGTTTTGAAATCGCAGTCAGAAAAAAAGATAACATCCATATCAACATTTTTATCAGCTCCGGTCCTGTCGTTTTGGTCAAAAAATGAAAATTCTAAAAGTTCCTGTTTTTCTGCTTTAAACTCTAGGTACACATCCAAAATGCATTACTGAGTTGAAAGAAGTTGATTCTGGTGCATGGTTTTGAAACCACAGTCAGAAAAAAAATTACATCCATATCAACATTTTTATCAGCTCTGGACCTGTCGTTTTGGTCAAAAAATGAAAATTCTAAAAGTTCCTGTTTTTCTGCTTTAAACTCTAGGTACACATCCAAAATGTATTACTGAGTTGAAAGAAGTTGATTCTGGTGCATGGTTTTGAAACCGCAGTCAGAAAAAAAATTACATCCATATCAACATTTTTATCAGCTCCGGTCCTGTTGTTTTGGTCAAAAAATGAAAATTCTAAAAGTTCCTGTTTTTCTGCTTTAAACTCTAGGTACACATCCAAAATGCATTACTGAGTTGAAAGAAGTTGATTCTGGTGCATGGTTTTGAAATCGCAGTCAGAAAAAAAGATAACATCCATATCAACATTTTTATCAGCTCCGGTCCTGTCGTTTTGGTCAAAAAATGAAAATTCTAAAAGTTCCTGTTTTTCTGCTTTAAACTCTAGGTACACATCCAAAATGTATTACTGAGTTGAAAGAAGTTGATTCTGGTGCATGGTTTTGAAACCGCAGTCAGAAAAAAAATTCCATCAATATCAACATTTTATCAGCTCCGGTCCTGTCGTTTTGGTCAAAAAATGAAAATTCTAAAAGTTCCTGTTTTTCTGCTTTAAACTCTAGGTACACATCCAAAATGTATTACTGAGTTGAAAGAAGTTGATTCTGGTGCATGGTTTTGAAACCGCAGTCAGAAAAAAAATTACATCCATATCAACATTTTTATCAGCTCCGGTCCTGTCGTTTTGGTCAAAAAATGAAAATTCTAAAAGTTCCTGTTTTTCTGCTTTAAACTCTAGGTACACATCCAAAATGCATTACTGAGTTGAAAGAAGTTGATTCTGGTGCATGGTTTTGAAATCGCAGTCAGAAAAAAAGATAACATCCATATCAACATTTTTATCAGCTCCGGACCTGTCGTTTTGGTCAAAAAATGAAAATTCTAAAAGTTCCTGTTTTTCTGCTTTAAACTCTAGGTACACATCCAAAATGCATTACTGAGTTGAAAGAAGTGAATTCTGGTGCATGGTTTTGAAATCACAGTCAGAAAAAAAATAACATCCATATCAACATTTTTATCAGCTCCGGTCCTGTCGTTTTGGTCAAAAAATGAAAATTCTAAAAGTTCCTGTTTTTCTGCTTTATTTATTTATTATTTATTTATTTGCAGTTTCTTATATAGCGCAGCAGATTCCGTTGCGCTTTACAATAGTGCTTTAAACTCTAGGTACACATCCAAAATGCATTACTGAGTTGAAAGAAGTTGATTCTGGTGCATGGTTTTGAAACCACAGTCAGAAAAAAAATTACATCCATATCAACATTTTTATCAGCTCTGGACCTGTCGTTTTGGTCAAAAAATGAAAATTCTAAAAGTTCCTGTTTTTCTGCTTTAAACTCTAGGTACACATCCAAAATGTATTACTGAGTTGAAAGAAGTTGATTCTGGTGCATGGTTTTGAAACCGCAGTCAGAAAAAAAATTACATCCATATCAACATTTTTATCAGCTCCGGTCCTGTTGTTTTGGTCAAAAAATGAAAATTCTAAAAGTTCCTGTTTTTCTGCTTTAAACTCTAGGTACACATCCAAAATGCATTACTGAGTTGCAAGAAGTTGATTCTGGTGCATGGTTTTGAAACCGCAGTAAAAAAAAAACAACATCCATATCAACATTTTTATCAGCTCCGGTCCTGTCGTTTTGGTCAAAAAATGAAAATTCTAAAAGTTCCTATTTTTCTGCTTTAAACTCTAGGTACACATCCAAAATGTATTACTGAGTTGAAAGAAGTTGATTCTGGTGCATGGTTTTGAAACCGCAGTCAGAAAAAAAATTACATCCATATCAACATTTTTATCAGCTCCGGTCCTGTTGTTTTGGTCAAAAAATGAAAATTCTAAAAGTTCCTGTTTTTCTGCTTTAAACTCTAGGTACACATCCAAAATGCATTACTGAGTTGAAAGAAGTTGATTCTGGTGCATGGTTTTGAAACTGCAGTCAGAAAAAAAATTACATCCATATCAACATTTTTATCAGCTCCGGTCCTGTCGTTTTGGTCAAAAAATGAAAATTCTAAAAGTTCCTGTTTTTCTGCTTTAAACTCTAGGTACACATCCAAAATGCATTACTGAGTTGAAAGAAGTTGATTCTGGTGCATGGTTTTGAAACCGCAGTCAGAAAAAAAATTACATCCATATCAACATTTTTATCAGCTCCGGTCCTGTTGTTTTGGTCAAAAAATGAAAATTCTAAAAGTTCCTGTTTTTCTGCTTTAAACTCTAGGTACACATCCAAAATGCATTACTGAGTTGAAAGAAGTTGATTCTGGTGCATGGTTTTGAAACCGCAGTAAAAAAAAAACAACATCCATATCAACATTTTTATCAGCTCCGGTCCTGTCGTTTTGGTCAAAAAATGAAAATTCTAAAAGTTCCTATTTTTCTGCTTTAAACTCTAGGTACACATCCAAAATGTATTACTGAGTTGAAAGAAGTTGATTCTGGTGCATGGTTTTGAAACCGCAGTCAGAAAAAAAATTACATCCATATCAACATTTTTATCAGCTCCGGTCCTGTCGTTTTGGTCAAAAAATGAAAATTCTAAAAGTTCCTGTTTTTCTGCTTTAAACTCTAGGTACACATCCAAAATGCATTACTGAGTTGAAAGAAGTTGATTCTGGTGCATGGTTTTGAAATCGCAGTCAGAAAAAAAGATAACATCCATATCAACATTTTTATCAGCTCCGGTCCTGTCGTTTTGGTCAAAAAATGAAAATTCTAAAAGTTCCTGTTTTTCTGCTTTAAACTCTAGGTACACATCCAAAATGTATTACTGAGTTGAAAGAAGTTGATTCTGGTGCATGGTTTTGAAATCGCAGTCAGAAAAAAAGATAACATCCATATCAACATTTTTATCAGCTCCGGTCCTGTCGTTTTGGTCAAAAAATGAAAATTCTAAAAGTTCCTGTTTTTCTGCTTTAAACTCTAGGTACACATCCAAAATGCATTACTGAGTTGAAAGAAGTTGATTCTGGTGCATGGTTTTGAAACCACAGTCAGAAAAAAAATTACATCCATATCAACATTTTTATCAGCTCTGGACCTGTCGTTTTGGTCAAAAAATTAAAATTCTAAAAGTTCCTGTTTTTCTGCTTTAAACTCTAGGTACACATCCAAAATGTATTACTGAGTTGAAAGAAGTTGATTCTGGTGCATGGTTTTGAAACCGCAGTCAGAAAAAAAATTACATCCATATCAACATTTTTATCAGCTCCGGTCCTGTTGTTTTGGTCAAAAAATGAAAATTCTAAAAGTTCCTGTTTTTCTGCTTTAAACTCTAGGTACACATCCAAAATGCATTACTGAGTTGAAAGAAGTTGATTCTGGTGCATGGTTTTGAAACCGCAGTCAAAAAAAACCAACATCCATATCAACATTTTTATCAGCTCCGGTCCTGTCGTTTTGGTCAAAAAATGAAAATTCTAAAAGTTCCTATTTTTCTGCTTTAAACTCTAGGTACACATCCAAAATGTATTACTGAGTTGAAAGAAGTTGATTCTGGTGCATGGTTTTGAAACCGCAGTCAGAAAAAAAATTACATCCATATCAACATTTTTATCAGCTCCGGTCCTGTTGTTTTGGTCAAAAAATGAAAATTCTAAAAGTTCCTGTTTTTCTGCTTTAAACTCTAGGTACACATCCAAAATGCATTACTGAGTTGAAAGAAGTTGATTCTGGTGCATGGTTTTGAAACCGCAGTCAGAAAAAAAATTACATCCATATCAACATTTTTATCAGCTCCGGTCCTGTCGTTTTGGTCAAAAAATGAAAATTCTAAAAGTTCCTGTTTTTCTGCTTTAAACTCTAGGTACACATCCAAAATGCATTACTGAGTTGAAATAAGTTGATTCTGGTGCATGGTTTTGAAACCGCAGTCAAAAAAAAACAACATCCATATCAACATTTTTATCAGCTCCGGTCCTGTCGTTTTGGTCAAAAAATGAAAATTCTAAAAGTTCCTATTTTTCTGCTTTAAACTCTAGGTACACATCCAAAATGTATTACTGAGTTGAAAGAAGTTGATTCTGGTGCATGGTTTTGAAACCGCAGTCAGAAAAAAAATTACATCCATATCAACATTTTTATCAGCTCCGGTCCTGTTGTTTTGGTCAAAAAATGAAAATTCTAAAAGTTCCTGTTTTTCTGCTTTAAACTCTAGGTACACATCCAAAATGCATTACTGAGTTGAAAGAAGTTGATTCTGGTGCATGGTTTTGAAACCGCAGTCAGAAAAAAAATTACATCCATATCAACATTTTTATCAGCTCCGGTCCTGTCGTTTTGGTCAAAAAATGAAAATTCTAAAAGTTCCTGTTTTTCTGCTTTAAACTCTAGGTACACATCCAAAATGCATTACTGAGTTGAAAGAAGTTGATTCTGGTGCATGGTTTTGAAATCGCAGTCAGAAAAAAAGATAACATCCATATCAACATTTTTATCAGCTCCGGTCCTGTCGTTTTGGTCAAAAAATGAAAATTCTAAAAGTTCCTGTTTTTCTGCTTTAAACTCTAGGTACACATCCAAAATGTATTACTGAGTTGAAAGAAGTTGATTCTGGTGCATGGTTTTGAAATCGCAGTCAGAAAAAAAGATAACATCCATATCAACATTTTTATCAGCTCCGGTCCTGTCGTTTTGGTCAAAAAATGAAAATTCTAAAAGTTCCTGTTTTTCTGCTTTAAACTCTAGGTACACATCCAAAATGCATTACTGAGTTGAAAGAAGTTGATTCTGGTGCATGGTTTTGAAACCACAGTCAGAAAAAAAATTACATCCATATCAACATTTTTATCAGCTCTGGACCTGTCGTTTTGGTCAAAAAATGAAAATTCTAAAAGTTCCTGTTTTTCTGCTTTAAACTCTAGGTACACATCCAAAATGTATTACTGAGTTGAAAGAAGTTGATTCTGGTGCATGGTTTTGAAACCGCAGTCAGAAAAAAAATTACATCCATATCAACATTTTTATCAGCTCCGGTCCTGTTGTTTTGGTCAAAAAATGAAAATTCTAAAAGTTCCTGTTTTTCTGCTTTAAACTCTAGGTACACATCCAAAATGCATTACTGAGTTGAAAGAAGTTGATTCTGGTGCATGGTTTTGAAACCGCAGTAAAAAAAAAACAACATCCATATCAACATTTTTATCAGCTCCGGTCCTGTCGTTTTGGTCAAAAAATGAAAATTCTAAAAGTTCCTATTTTTCTGCTTTAAACTCTAGGTACACATCCAAAATGTATTACTGAGTTGAAAGAAGTTGATTCTGGTGCATGGTTTTGAAACCGCAGTCAGAAAAAAAATTACATCCATATCAACATTTTTATCAGCTCCGGTCCTGTTGTTTTGGTCAAAAAATGAAAATTCTAAAAGTTCCTGTTTTTCTGCTTTAAACTCTAGGTACACATCCAAAATGCATTACTGAGTTGAAAGAAGTTGATTCTGGTGCATGGTTTTGAAACCGCAGTCAGAAAAAAAATTACATCCATATCAACATTTTTATCAGCTCCGGTCCTGTCGTTTTGGTCAAAAAATGAAAATTCTAAAAGTTCCTGTTTTTCTGCTTTAAACTCTAGGTACACATCCAAAATGCATTACTGAGTTGAAAGAAGTTGATTCTGGTGCATGGTTTTGAAATCGCAGTCAGAAAAAAAGATAACATCCATATCAACATTTTTATCAGCTCCGGTCCTGTCGTTTTGGTCAAAAAATGAAAATTCTAAAAGTTCCTGTTTTTCTGCTTTAAACTCTAGGTACACATCCAAAATGTATTACTGAGTTGAAAGAAGTTGATTCTGGTGCATGGTTTTGAAACCGCAGTCAGAAAAAAAATTCCATCAATATCAACATTTTTATCAGCTCCGGTCCTGTCGTTTTGGTCAAAAAATGAAAATTCTAAAAGTTCCTGTTTTTCTGCTTTAAACTCTAGGTACACATCCAAAATGTATTACTGAGTTGAAAGAAGTTGATTCTGGTGCATGGTTTTGAAACCGCAGTCAGAAAAAAAATTACATCCATATCAACATTTTTATCAGCTCCGGTCCTGTTGTTTTGGTCAAAAAATGAAAGTTCTAAAAGTTCCTGTTTTTCTGCTTTAAACTCTAGGTACACATCCAAAATGCATTACTGAGTTGAAAGAAGTTGATTCTGGTGCATGGTTTTGAAACCGCAGTCAGAAAAAAAATTACATCCATATCAACATTTTTATCAGCTCCGGTCCTGTCGTTTTGGTCAAAAAATGAAAATTCTAAAAGTTCCTGTTTTTCTGCTTTAAACTCTAGGTACACATCCAAAATGCATTACTGAGTTGAAAGAAGTTGATTCTGGTGCATGGTTTTGAAATCGCAGTCAGAAAAAAAGATAACATCCATATCAACATTTTTATCAGCTCCGGTCCTGTCGTTTTGGTCAAAAAATGAAAATTCTAAAAGTTCCTGTTTTTCTGCTTTAAACTCTAGGTACACATCCAAAATGTATTACTGAGTTGAAAGAAGTTGATTCTGGTGCATGGTTTTGAAATCGCAGTCAGAAAAAAAGATAACATCCATATCAACATTTTTATCAGCTCCGGTCCTGTCGTTTTGGTCAAAAAATGAAAATTCTAAAAGTTCCTGTTTTTCTGCTTTAAACTCTAGGTACACATCCAAAATGCATTACTGAGTTGAAAGAAGTTGATTCTGGTGCATGGTTTTGAAACCACAGTCAGAAAAAAAATTACATCCATATCAACATTTTTATCAGCTCTGGACCTGTCGTTTTGGTCAAAAAATGAAAATTCTAAAAGTTCCTGTTTTTCTGCTTTAAACTCTAGGTACACATCCAAAATGTATTACTGAGTTGAAAGAAGTTGATTCTGGTGCATGGTTTTGAAACCGCAGTCAGAAAAAAAATTACATCCATATCAACATTTTTATCAGCTCCGGTCCTGTTGTTTTGGTCAAAAAATGAAAATTCTAAAAGTTCCTGTTTTTCTGCTTTAAACTCTAGGTACACATCCAAAATGCATTACTGAGTTGAAAGAAGTTGATTCTGGTGCATGGTTTTGAAACCGCAGTAAAAAAAAACAACATCCATATCAACATTTTTATCAGCTCCGGTCCTGTCGTTTTGGTCAAAAAATGAAAATTCTAAAAGTTCCTATTTTTCTGCTTTAAACTCTAGGTACACATCCAAAATGTATTACTGAGTTGAAAGAAGTTGATTCTGGTGCATGGTTTTGAAACCGCAGTCAGAAAAAAAATTACATCCATATCAACATTTTTATCAGCTCCGGTCCTGTTGTTTTGGTCAAAAAATGAAAATTCTAAAAGTTCCTGTTTTTCTGCTTTAAACTCTAGGTACACATCCAAAATGCATTACTGAGTTGAAAGAAGTTGATTCTGGTGCATGGTTTTGAAACCGCAGTCAGAAAAAAAATTACATCCATATCAACATTTTTATCAGCTCCGGTCCTGTCGTTTTGGTCAAAAAATGAAAATTCTAAAAGTTCCTGTTTTTCTGCTTTAAACTCTAGGTACACATCCAAAATGCATTACTGAGTTGAAAGAAGTTGATTCTGGTGCATGGTTTTGAAATCGCAGTCAGAAAAAAAGATAACATCCATATCAACATTTTTATCAGCTCCGGTCCTGTCGTTTTGGTCAAAAAATGAAAATTCTAAAAGTTCCTGTTTTTCTGCTTTAAACTCTAGGTACACATCCAAAATGTATTACTGAGTTGAAAGAAGTTGATTCTGGTGCATGGTTTTGAAACCGCAGTCAGAAAAAAAATTCCATCAATATCAACATTTTATCAGCTCCGGTCCTGTCGTTTTGGTCAAAAAATGAAAATTCTAAAAGTTCCTGTTTTTCTGCTTTAAACTCTAGGTACACATCCAAAATGTATTACTGAGTTGAAAGAAGTTGATTCTGGTGCATGGTTTTGAAACCGCAGTCAGAAAAAAAATTACATCCATATCAACATTTTTATCAGCTCCGGTCCTGTCGTTTTGGTCAAAAAATGAAAATTCTAAAAGTTCCTGTTTTTCTGCTTTAAACTCTAGGTACACATCCAAAATGCATTACTGAGTTGAAAGAAGTTGATTCTGGTGCATGGTTTTGAAATCGCAGTCAGAAAAAAAGATAACATCCATATCAACATTTTTATCAGCTCCGGACCTGTCGTTTTGGTCAAAAAATGAAAATTCTAAAAGTTCCTGTTTTTCTGCTTTAAACTCTAGGTACACATCCAAAATGCATTACTGAGTTGAAAGAAGTGAATTCTGGTGCATGGTTTTGAAATCACAGTCAGAAAAAAAATAACATCCATATCAACATTTTTATCAGCTCCGGTCCTGTCGTTTTGGTCAAAAAATGAAAATTCTAAAAGTTCCTGTTTTTCTGCTTTATTTATTTATTATTTATTTATTTGCAGTTTCTTATATAGCGCAGCAGATTCCGTTGCGCTTTACAATAGTGCTTTAAACTCTAGGTACACATCCAAAATGCATTACTGAGTTGAAAGAAGTTGATTCTGGTGCATGGTTTTGAAACCACAGTCAGAAAAAAAATTACATCCATATCAACATTTTTATCAGCTCTGGACCTGTCGTTTTGGTCAAAAAATGAAAATTCTAAAAGTTCCTGTTTTTCTGCTTTAAACTCTAGGTACACATCCAAAATGTATTACTGAGTTGAAAGAAGTTGATTCTGGTGCATGGTTTTGAAACCGCAGTCAGAAAAAAAATTACATCCATATCAACATTTTTATCAGCTCCGGTCCTGTTGTTTTGGTCAAAAAATGAAAATTCTAAAAGTTCCTGTTTTTCTGCTTTAAACTCTAGGTACACATCCAAAATGCATTACTGAGTTGCAAGAAGTTGATTCTGGTGCATGGTTTTGAAACCGCAGTAAAAAAACAACAACATCCATATCAACATTTTTATCAGCTCCGGTCCTGTCGTTTTGGTCAAAAAATGAAAATTCTAAAAGTTCCTATTTTTCTGCTTTAAACTCTAGGTACACATCCAAAATGTATTACTGAGTTGAAAGAAGTTGATTCTGGTGCATGGTTTTGAAACCGCAGTCAGAAAAAAAATTACATCCATATCAACATTTTTATCAGCTCCGGTCCTGTTGTTTTGGTCAAAAAATGAAAATTCTAAAAGTTCCTGTTTTTCTGCTTTAAACTCTAGGTACACATCCAAAATGCATTACTGAGTTGAAAGAAGTTGATTCTGGTGCATGGTTTTGAAACCGCAGTCAGAAAAAAAATTACATCCATATCAACATTTTTATCAGCTCCGGTCCTGTCGTTTTGGTCAAAAAATGAAAATTCTAAAAGTTCCTGTTTTTCTGCTTTAAACTCTAGGTACACATCCAAAATGCATTACTGAGTTGAAAGAAGTTGATTCTGGTGCATGGTTTTGAAACCGCAGTCAGAAAAAAAATTACATCCATATCAACATTTTTATCAGCTCCGGTCCTGTTGTTTTGGTCAAAAAATGAAAATTCTAAAAGTTCCTGTTTTTCTGCTTTAAACTCTAGGTACACATCCAAAATGCATTACTGAGTTGAAAGAAGTTGATTCTGGTGCATGGTTTTGAAACCGCAGTAAAAAAAAAACAACATCCATATCAACATTTTTATCAGCTCCGGTCCTGTCGTTTTGGTCAAAAAATGAAAATTCTAAAAGTTCCTATTTTTCTGCTTTAAACTCTAGGTACACATCCAAAATGTATTACTGAGTTGAAAGAAGTTGATTCTGGTGCATGGTTTTGAAACCGCAGTCAGAAAAAAAATTACATCCATATCAACATTTTTATCAGCTCCGGTCCTGTTGTTTTGGTCAAAAAATGAAAATTCTAAAAGTTCCTGTTTTTCTGCTTTAAACTCTAGGTACACATCCAAAATGCATTACTGAGTTGAAAGAAGTTGATTCTGGTGCATGGTTTTGAAACCGCAGTCAGAAAAAAAATTACATCCATATCAACATTTTTATCAGCTCCGGTCCTGTCGTTTTGGTCAAAAAATGAAAATTCTAAAAGTTCCTGTTTTTCTGCTTTAAACTCTAGGTACACATCCAAAATGCATTACTGAGTTGAAAGAAGTTGATTCTGGTGCATGGTTTTGAAATCGCAGTCAGAAAAAAAGATAACATCCATATCAACATTTTTATCAGCTCCGGTCCTGTCGTTTTGGTCAAAAAATGAAAATTCTAAAAGTTCCTGTTTTTCTGCTTTAAACTCTAGGTACACATCCAAAATGTATTACTGAGTTGAAAGAAGTTGATTCTGGTGCATGGTTTTGAAACCGCAGTCAGAAAAAAAATTCCATCAATATCAACATTTTTATCAGCTCCGGTCCTGTCGTTTTGGTCAAAAAATGAAAATTCTAAAAGTTCCTGTTTTTCTGCTTTAAACTCTAGGTACACATCCAAAATGTATTACTGAGTTGAAAGAAGTTGATTCTGGTGCATGGTTTTGAAACCGCAGTCAGAAAAAAAATTACATCCATATCAACATTTTTATCAGCTCCGGTCCTGTTGTTTTGGTCAAAAAATGAAAGTTCTAAAAGTTCCTGTTTTTCTGCTTTAAACTCTAGGTACACATCCAAAATGCATTACTGAGTTGAAAGAAGTTGATTCTGGTGCATGGTTTTGAAACCGCAGTCAGAAAAAAAATTACATCCATATCAACATTTTTATCAGCTCCGGTCCTGTCGTTTTGGTCAAAAAATGAAAATTCTAAAAGTTCCTGTTTTTCTGCTTTAAACTCTAGGTACACATCCAAAATGCATTACTGAGTTGAAAGAAGTTGATTCTGGTGCATGGTTTTGAAATCGCAGTCAGAAAAAAAGATAACATCCATATCAACATTTTTATCAGCTCCGGTCCTGTCGTTTTGGTCAAAAAATGAAAATTCTAAAAGTTCCTGTTTTTCTGCTTTAAACTCTAGGTACACATCCAAAATGTATTACTGAGTTGAAAGAAGTTGATTCTGGTGCATGGTTTTGAAATCGCAGTCAGAAAAAAAGATAACATCCATATCAACATTTTTATCAGCTCCGGTCCTGTCGTTTTGGTCAAAAAATGAAAATTCTAAAAGTTCCTGTTTTTCTGCTTTAAACTCTAGGTACACATCCAAAATGCATTACTGAGTTGAAAGAAGTTGATTCTGGTGCATGGTTTTGAAACCACAGTCAGAAAAAAAATTACATCCATATCAACATTTTTATCAGCTCTGGACCTGTCGTTTTGGTCAAAAAATGAAAATTCTAAAAGTTCCTGTTTTTCTGCTTTAAACTCTAGGTACACATCCAAAATGTATTACTGAGTTGAAAGAAGTTGATTCTGGTGCATGGTTTTGAAACCGCAGTCAGAAAAAAAATTACATCCATATCAACATTTTAATCAGCTCCGGTCCTGTTGTTTTGGTCAAAAAATGAAAATTCTAAAAGTTCCTGTTTTTCTGCTTTAAACTCTAGGTACACATCCAAAATGCATTACTGAGTTGAAAGAAGTTGATTCTGGTGCATGGTTTTGAAATCGCAGTCAGAAAAAAAGATAACATCCATATCAACATTTTTATCAGCTCCGGACCTGTCGTTTTGGTCAAAAAAAGAAAATTCTAAAAGTTCCTGTTTTTCTGCTTTAAACTCTAGGTACACATCCAAAATGCATTACTGAGTTGAAAGAAGTGAATTCTGGTGCATGGTTTTGAAATCACAGTCAGAAAAAAAATAACATCCATATCAACATTTTTATCAGCTCCGGTCCTGTCGTTTTGGTCAAAAAATGAAAATTCTAAAAGTTCCTGTTTTTCTGCTTTATTTATTTATTATTTATTTATTTGCAGTTTCTTATATAGCGCAGCAGATTCCGTTGCGCTTTACAATAGTGCTTTAAACTCTAGGTACACATCCAAAATGCATTACTGAGTTGAAAGAAGTTGATTCTGGTGCATGGTTTTGAAACCACAGTCAGAAAAAAAATTACATCCATATCAACATTTTTATCAGCTCTGGACCTGTCGTTTTGGTCAAAAAATGAAAATTCTAAAAGTTCCTGTTTTTCTGCTTTAAACTCTAGGTACACATCCAAAATGTATTACTGAGTTGAAAGAAGTTGATTCTGGTGCATGGTTTTGAAACCGCAGTAAAAAAACAACAACATCCATATCAACATTTTTATCAGCTCCGGTCCTGTCGTTTTGGTCAAAAAATGAAAATTCTAAAAGTTCCTATTTTTCTGCTTTAAACTCTAGGTACACATCCAAAATGTATTACTGAGTTGAAAGAAGTTGATTCTGGTGCATGGTTTTGAAACCGCAGTCAGAAAAAAAATTACATCCATATCAACATTTTTATCAGCTCCGGTCCTGTTGTTTTGGTCAAAAAATGAAAATTCTAAAAGTTCCTGTTTTTCTGCTTTAAACTCTAGGTACACATCCAAAATGCATTACTGAGTTGAAAGAAGTTGATTCTGGTGCATGGTTTTGAAACCGCAGTCAGAAAAAAAATTACATCCATATCAACATTTTTATCAGCTCCGGTCCTGTCGTTTTGGTCAAAAAATGAAAATTCTAAAAGTTCCTGTTTTTCTGCTTTAAACTCTAGGTACACATCCAAAATGCATTACTGAGTTGAAAGAAGTTGATTCTGGTGCATGGTTTTGAAACCGCAGTCAGAAAAAAAATTACATCCATATCAACATTTTTATCAGCTCCGGTCCTGTCGTTTTGGTCAAAAAATGAAAATTCTAAAAGTTCCTGTTTTTCTGCTTTAAACTCTAGGTACACATCCAAAATGTATTACTGAGTTGAAAGAAGTTGATTCTGGTGCATGGTTTTGAAATCGCAGTCAGAAAAAAAGATAACATCCATATCAACATTTTTATCAGCTCCGGTCCTGTCGTTTTGGTCAAAAAATGAAAATTCTAAAAGTTCCTGTTTTTCTGCTTTAAACTCTAGGTACACATCCAAAATGCATTACTGAGTTGAAAGAAGTTGATTCTGGTGCATGGTTTTGAAACCACAGTCAGAAAAAAAATTACATCCATATCAACATTTTTATCAGCTCTGGACCTGTCGTTTTGGTCAAAAAATGAAAATTCTAAAAGTTCCTGTTTTTCTGCTTTAAACTCTAGGTACACATCCAAAATGTATTACTGAGTTGAAAGAAGTTGATTCTGGTGCATGGTTTTGAAACCGCAGTCAGAAAAAAAATTACATCCATATCAACATTTTTATCAGCTCCGGTCCTGTTGTTTTGGTCAAAAAATGAAAATTCTAAAAGTTCCTGTTTTTCTGCTTTAAACTCTAGGTACACATCCAAAATGCATTACTGAGTTGAAAGAAGTTGATTCTGGTGCATGGTTTTGAAACCGCAGTCAAAAAAAAAACAACATCCATATCAACATTTTTATCAGCTCCGGTCCTGTCGTTTTGGTCAAAAAATGAAAATTCTAAAAGTTCCTATTTTTCTGCTTTAAACTCTAGGTACACATCCAAAATGTATTACTGAGTTGAAAGAAGTTGATTCTGGTGCATGGTTTTGAAACCGCAGTCAGAAAAAAAATTACATCCATATCAACATTTTTATCAGCTCCGGTCCTGTTGTTTTGGTCAAAAAATGAAAATTCGAAAAGTTCCTGTTTTTCTGCTTTAAACTCTAGGTACACATCCAAAATGCATTACTGAGTTGAAAGAAGTTGATTCTGGTGCATGGTTTTGAAACCGCAGTCAGAAAAAAAATTACATCCATATCAACATTTTTATCAGCTCCGGTCCTGTCGTTTTGGTCAAAAAATGAAAATTCTAAAAGTTCCTGTTTTTCTGCTTTAAACTCTAGGTACACATCCAAAATGCATTACTGAGTTGAAAGAAGTTGATTCTGGTGCATGGTTTTGAAATCGCAGTCAGAAAAAAAGATAACATCCATATCAACATTTTTATCAGCTCCGGTCCTGTCGTTTTGGTCAAAAAATGAAAATTCTAAAAGTTCCTGTTTTTCTGCTTTAAACTCTAGGTACACATCCAAAATGTATTACTGAGTTGAAAGAAGTTGATTCTGGTGCATGGTTTTGAAACCGCAGTCAGAAAAAAAATTCCATCAATATCAACATTTTTATCAGCTCCGGTCCTGTCGTTTTGGTCAAAAAATGAAAATTCTAAAAGTTCCTGTTTTTCTGCTTTAAACTCTAGGTACACATCCAAAATGTATTACTGAGTTGAAAGAAGTTGATTCTGGTGCATGGTTTTGAAACCGCAGTCAGAAAAAAAATTACATCCATATCAACATTTTTATCAGCTCCGGTCCTGTTGTTTTGGTCAAAAAATGAAAGTTCTAAAAGTTCCTGTTTTTCTGCTTTAAACTCTAGGTACACATCCAAAATGCATTACTGAGTTGAAAGAAGTTGATTCTGGTGCATGGTTTTGAAACCGCAGTCAGAAAAAAAATTACATCCATATCAACATTTTTATCAGCTCCGGTCCTGTCGTTTTGGTCAAAAAATGAAAATTCTAAAAGTTCCTGTTTTTCTGCTTTAAACTCTAGGTACACATCCAAAATGCATTACTGAGTTGCAAGAAGTTGATTCTGGTGCATGGTTTTGAAACCGCAGTCAAAAAAAAACAACATCCATATCAACATTTTTATCAGCTCCGGTCCTGTCGTTTTGGTCAAAAAATGAAAATTCTAAAAGTTCCTATTTTTCTGCTTTAAACTCTAGGTACACATCCAAAATGTATTACTGAGTTGAAAGAAGTTGATTCTGGTGCATGGTTTTGAAACCGCAGTCAGAAAAAAAATTACATCCATATCAACATTTTTATCAGCTCCGGTCCTGTTGTTTTGGTCAAAAAATGAAAATTCTAAAAGTTCCTGTTTTTCTGCTTTAAACTCTAGGTACACATCCAAAATGCATTACTGAGTTGAAAGAAGTTGATTCTGGTGCATGGTTTTGAAACCGCAGTCAGAAAAAAAATTACATCCATATCAACATTTTTATCAGCTCCGGTCCTGTCGTTTTGGTCAAAAAATGAAAATTCTAAAAGTTCCTGTTTTTCTGCTTTAAACTCTAGGTACACATCCAAAATGCATTACTGAGTTGAAAGAAGTTGATTCTGGTGCATGGTTTTGAAATCGCAGTCAGAAAAAAAGATAACATCCATATCAACATTTTTATCAGCTCCGGTCCTGTCGTTTTGGTCAAAAAATGAAAATTCTAAAAGTTCCTGTTTTTCTGCTTTAAACTCTAGGTACACATCCAAAATGTATTACTGAGTTGAAAGAAGTTGATTCTGGTGCATGGTTTTGAAATCGCAGTCAGAAAAAAAGATAACATCCATATCAACATTTTTATCAGCTCCGGTCCTGTCGTTTTGGTCAAAAAATGAAAATTCTAAAAGTTCCTGTTTTTCTGCTTTAAACTCTAGGTACACATCCAAAATGCATTACTGAGTTGAAAGAAGTTGATTCTGGTGCATGGTTTTGAAACCACAGTCAGAAAAAAATTACATCCATATCAACATTTTTATCAGCTCTGGACCTGTCGTTTTGGTCAAAAAATGAAAATTCTAAAAGTTCCTGTTTTTCTGCTTTAAACTCTAGGTACACATCCAAAATGTATTACTGAGTTGAAAGAAGTTGATTCTGGTGCATGGTTTTGAAACCGCAGTCAGAAAAAAAATTACATCCATATCAACATTTTTATCAGCTCCGGTCCTGTTGTTTTGGTCAAAAAATGAAAATTCTAAAAGTTCCTGTTTTTCTGCTTTAAACTCTAGGTACACATCCAAAATGCATTACTGAGTTGAAAGAAGTTGATTCTGGTGCATGGTTTTGAAACCGCAGTCAAAAAAAAACAACATCCATATCAACATTTTTATCAGCTCCGGTCCTGTCGTTTTGGTCAAAAAATGAAAATTCTAAAAGTTCCTATTTTTCTGCTTTAAACTCTAGGTACACATCCAAAATGTATTACTGAGTTGAAAGAAGTTGATTCTGGTGCATGGTTTTGAAACCGCAGTCAGAAAAAAAATTACATCCATATCAACATTTTTATCAGCTCCGGTCCTGTTGTTTTGGTCAAAAAATGAAAATTCTAAAAGTTCCTGTTTTTCTGCTTTAAACTCTAGGTACACATCCAAAATGCATTACTGAGTTGAAAGAAGTTGATTCTGGTGCATGGTTTTGAAACCGCAGTCAGAAAAAAAATTACATCCATATCAACATTTTTATCAGCTCCGGTCCTGTCGTTTTGGTCAAAAAATGAAAATTCTAAAAGTTCCTGTTTTTCTGCTTTAAACTCTAGGTACACATCCAAAATGCATTACTGAGTTGAAAGAAGTTGATTCTGGTGCATGGTTTTGAAATCGCAGTCAGAAAAAAAGATAACATCCATATCAACATTTTTATCAGCTCCGGTCCTGTCGTTTTGGTCAAAAAATGAAAATTCTAAAAGTTCCTGTTTTTCTGCTTTAAACTCTAGGTACACATCCAAAATGTATTACTGAGTTGAAAGAAGTTGATTCTGGTGCATGGTTTTGAAACCGCAGTCAGAAAAAAAATTCCATCAATATCAACATTTTTATCAGCTCCGGTCCTGTCGTTTTGGTCAAAAAATGAAAATTCTAAAAGTTCCTGTTTTTCTGCTTTAAACTCTAGGTACACATCCAAAATGTATTACTGAGTTGAAAGAAGTTGATTCTGGTGCATGGTTTTGAAACCGCAGTCAGAAAAAAAATTACATCCATATCAACATTTTTATCAGCTCCGGTCCTGTTGTTTTGGTCAAAAAATGAAAGTTCTAAAAGTTCCTGTTTTTCTGCTTTAAACTCTAGGTACACATCCAAAATGCATTACTGAGTTGAAAGAAGTTGATTCTGGTGCATGGTTTTGAAACCGCAGTCAGAAAAAAAATTACATCCATATCAACATTTTTATCAGCTCCGGTCCTGTCGTTTTGGTCAAAAAATGAAAATTCTAAAAGTTCCTGTTTTTCTGCTTTAAACTCTAGGTACACATCCAAAATGCATTACTGAGTTGAAAGAAGTTGATTCTGGTGCATGGTTTTGAAATCGCAGTCAGAAAAAAAGATAACATCCATATCAACATTTTTATCAGCTCCGGTCCTGTCGTTTTGGTCAAAAAATGAAAATTCTAAAAGTTCCTGTTTTTCTGCTTTAAACTCTAGGTACACATCCAAAATGTATTACTGAGTTGAAAGAAGTTGATTCTGGTGCATGGTTTTGAAATCGCAGTCAGAAAAAAAGATAACATCCATATCAACATTTTTATCAGCTCCGGTCCTGTCGTTTTGGTCAAAAAATGAAAATTCTAAAAGTTCCTGTTTTTCTGCTTTAAACTCTAGGTACACATCCAAAATGCATTACTGAGTTGAAAGAAGTTGATTCTGGTGCATGGTTTTGAAACCACAGTCAGAAAAAAAATTACATCCATATCAACATTTTTATCAGCTCTGGACCTGTCGTTTTGGTCAAAAAATGAAAATTCTAAAAGTTCCTGTTTTTCTGCTTTAAACTCTAGGTACACATCCAAAATGTATTACTGAGTTGAAAGAAGTTGATTCTGGTGCATGGTTTTGAAACCGCAGTCAGAAAAAAAATTACATCCATATCAACATTTTTATCAGCTCCGGTCCTGTTGTTTTGATCAAAAAATGAAAATTCTAAAAGTTCCTGTTTTTCTGCTTTAAACTCTAGGTACACATCCAAAATGCATTACTGAGTTGAAAGAAGTTGATTCTGGTGCATGGTTTTGAAACCGCAGTCAAAAAAAAACAACATCCATATCAACATTTTTATCAGCTCCGGTCCTGTCGTTTTGGTCAAAAAATGAAAATTCTAAAAGTTCCTATTTTTCTGCTTTAAACTCTAGGTACACATCCAAAATGTATTACTGAGTTGAAAGAAGTTGATTCTGGTGCATGGTTTTGAAACCGCAGTCAGAAAAAAAATTACATCCATATCAACATTTTTATCAGCTCCGGTCCTGTTGTTTTGGTCAAAAAATGAAAATTCTAAAAGTTCCTGTTTTTCTGCTTTAAACTCTAGGTACACATCCAAAATGCATTACTGAGTTGAAAGAAGTTGATTCTGGTGCATGGTTTTGAAACCGCAGTCAGAAAAAAAATTACATCCATATCAACATTTTTATCAGCTCCGGTCCTGTCGTTTTGGTCAAAAAATGAAAATTCTAAAAGTTCCTGTTTTTCTGCTTTAAACTCTAGGTACACATCCAAAATGCATTACTGAGTTGAAATAAGTTGATTCTGGTGCATGGTTTTGAAATCGCAGTCAGAAAAAAAGATAACATCCATATCAACATTTTTATCAGCTCCGGTCCTGTCGTTTTGGTCAAAAAATGAAAATTCTAAAAGTTCCTGTTTTTCTGCTTTAAACTCTAGGTACACATCCAAAATGTATTACTGAGTTGAAAGAAGTTGATTCTGGTGCATGGTTTTGAAACCGCAGTCAGAAAAAAAATTACATCCATATCAACATTTTTATCAGCTCTGGACCTGTCGTTTTGGTCAAAAAATGAAAGTTCTAAAAGTTCCTGTTTTTCTGCTTTAAACTCTAGGTACACATCCAAAATGTATTACTGAGTTGAAAGAAGTTGATTCTGGTGCATGGTTTTGAAACCGCAGTCAGAAAAAAAATTACATCCATATCAACATTTGTATCAGCTCCGGTCCTGTTGTTTTGGTCAAAAAATGAAAATTCTAAAAGTTCCTGTTTTTCTGCTTTAAACTCTAGGTACACATCCAAAATGAATTACTGAGTTGAAAGAAGTTGATTCTGGTGCATGGTTTTGAAACCGCAGTCAGAAAAAAAATTACATCCATATCAACATTTTTATCATCTCCGGACCTGTCGTTTTGGTCAAAAATTGAAAATTCTAAAAGTTCCTGTTTTTCTGCTTTAAACTCTAGGTACACATCCAAAATGCATTACTGAGTTGAAAGAAGTGAATTCTGGTGCATGGTTTTGAAATCACAGTCAGAAAAAAAATAACATCCATATCAACATTTTTATCAGCTCCGGTCCTGTCGTTTTGGTCAAAAAATGAAAATTCTAAAAGTTCCTGTTTTTCTGCTTTATTTATTTATTATTTATTTATTTGCAGTTTCTTATATAGCGCAGCAGATTCCGTTGCGCTTTACAATAGTGCTTTAAACTCTAGGTACACATCCAAAATGCATTACTGAGTTGAAAGAAGTTGATTCTGGTGCATGGTTTTGAAACCACAGTCAGAAAAAAAATTACATCCATATCAACATTTTTATCAGCTCTGGACCTGTCGTTTTGGTCAAAAAATGAAAATTCTAAAAGTTCCTGTTTTTCTGCTTTAAACTCTAGGTACACATCCAAAATGTATTACTGAGTTGAAAGAAGTTGATTCTGGTGCATGGTTTTGAAACCGCAGTAAAAAAACAACAACATCCATATCAACATTTTTATCAGCTCCGGTCCTGTCGTTTTGGTCAAAAAATGAAAATTCTAAAAGTTCCTATTTTTCTGCTTTAAACTCTAGGTACACATCCAAAATGTATTACTGAGTTGAAAGAAGTTGATTCTGGTGCATGGTTTTGAAACCGCAGTCAGAAAAAAAATTACATCCATATCAACATTTTTATCAGCTCCGGTCCTGTTGTTTTGGTCAAAAAATGAAAATTCTAAAAGTTCCTGTTTTTCTGCTTTAAACTCTAGGTACACATCCAAAATGCATTACTGAGTTGAAAGAAGTTGATTCTGGTGCATGGTTTTGAAACCGCAGTCAGAAAAAAAATTACATCCATATCAACATTTTTATCAGCTCCGGTCCTGTCGTTTTGGTCAAAAAATGAAAATTCTAAAAGTTCCTGTTTTTCTGCTTTAAACTCTAGGTACACATCCAAAATGCATTACTGAGTTGAAAGAAGTTGATTCTGGTGCATGGTTTTGAAACCGCAGTCAGAAAAAAAATTACATCCATATCAACATTTTTATCAGCTCCGGTCCTGTCGTTTTGGTCAAAAAATGAAAATTCTAAAAGTTCCTGTTTTTCTGCTTTAAACTCTAGGTACACATCCAAAATGTATTACTGAGTTGAAAGAAGTTGATTCTGGTGCATGGTTTTGAAATCGCAGTCAGAAAAAAAGATAACATCCATATCAACATTTTTATCAGCTCCGGTCCTGTCGTTTTGGTCAAAAAATGAAAATTCTAAAAGTTCCTGTTTTTCTGCTTTAAACTCTAGGTACACATCCAAAATGCATTACTGAGTTGAAAGAAGTTGATTCTGGTGCATGGTTTTGAAACCACAGTCAGAAAAAAAATTACATCCATATCAACATTTTTATCAGCTCTGGACCTGTCGTTTTGGTCAAAAAATGAAAATTCTAAAAGTTCCTGTTTTTCTGCTTTAAACTCTAGGTACACATCCAAAATGTATTACTGAGTTGAAAGAAGTTGATTCTGGTGCATGGTTTTGAAACCGCAGTCAGAAAAAAAATTACATCCATATCAACATTTTTATCAGCTCCGGTCCTGTTGTTTTGGTCAAAAAATGAAAATTCTAAAAGTTCCTGTTTTTCTGCTTTAAACTCTAGGTACACATCCAAAATGCATTACTGAGTTGAAAGAAGTTGATTCTGGTGCATGGTTTTGAAACCGCAGTCAAAAAAAAAACAACATCCATATCAACATTTTTATCAGCTCCGGTCCTGTCGTTTTGGTCAAAAAATGAAAATTCTAAAAGTTCCTATTTTTCTGCTTTAAACTCTAGGTACACATCCAAAATGTATTACTGAGTTGAAAGAAGTTGATTCTGGTGCATGGTTTTGAAACCGCAGTCAGAAAAAAAATTACATCCATATCAACATTTTTATCAGCTCCGGTCCTGTTGTTTTGGTCAAAAAATGAAAATTCGAAAAGTTCCTGTTTTTCTGCTTTAAACTCTAGGTACACATCCAAAATGCATTACTGAGTTGAAAGAAGTTGATTCTGGTGCATGGTTTTGAAACCGCAGTCAGAAAAAAAATTACATCCATATCAACATTTTTATCAGCTCCGGTCCTGTCGTTTTGGTCAAAAAATGAAAATTCTAAAAGTTCCTGTTTTTCTGCTTTAAACTCTAGGTACACATCCAAAATGCATTACTGAGTTGAAAGAAGTTGATTCTGGTGCATGGTTTTGAAATCGCAGTCAGAAAAAAAGATAACATCCATATCAACATTTTTATCAGCTCCGGTCCTGTCGTTTTGGTCAAAAAATGAAAATTCTAAAAGTTCCTGTTTTTCTGCTTTAAACTCTAGGTACACATCCAAAATGTATTACTGAGTTGAAAGAAGTTGATTCTGGTGCATGGTTTTGAAACCGCAGTCAGAAAAAAAATTCCATCAATATCAACATTTTTATCAGCTCCGGTCCTGTCGTTTTGGTCAAAAAATGAAAATTCTAAAAGTTCCTGTTTTTCTGCTTTAAACTCTAGGTACACATCCAAAATGTATTACTGAGTTGAAAGAAGTTGATTCTGGTGCATGGTTTTGAAACCGCAGTCAGAAAAAAAATTACATCCATATCAACATTTTTATCAGCTCCGGTCCTGTTGTTTTGGTCAAAAAATGAAAGTTCTAAAAGTTCCTGTTTTTCTGCTTTAAACTCTAGGTACACATCCAAAATGCATTACTGAGTTGAAAGAAGTTGATTCTGGTGCATGGTTTTGAAACCGCAGTCAGAAAAAAAATTACATCCATATCAACATTTTTATCAGCTCCGGTCCTGTCGTTTTGGTCAAAAAATGAAAATTCTAAAAGTTCCTGTTTTTCTGCTTTAAACTCTAGGTACACATCCAAAATGCATTACTGAGTTGCAAGAAGTTGATTCTGGTGCATGGTTTTGAAACCGCAGTCAAAAAAAAACAACATCCATATCAACATTTTTATCAGCTCCGGTCCTGTCGTTTTGGTCAAAAAATGAAAATTCTAAAAGTTCCTATTTTTCTGCTTTAAACTCTAGGTACACATCCAAAATGTATTACTGAGTTGAAAGAAGTTGATTCTGGTGCATGGTTTTGAAACCGCAGTCAGAAAAAAAATTACATCCATATCAACATTTTTATCAGCTCCGGTCCTGTTGTTTTGGTCAAAAAATGAAAATTCTAAAAGTTCCTGTTTTTCTGCTTTAAACTCTAGGTACACATCCAAAATGCATTACTGAGTTGAAAGAAGTTGATTCTGGTGCATGGTTTTGAAACCGCAGTCAGAAAAAAAATTACATCCATATCAACATTTTTATCAGCTCCGGTCCTGTCGTTTTGGTCAAAAAATGAAAATTCTAAAAGTTCCTGTTTTTCTGCTTTAAACTCTAGGTACACATCCAAAATGCATTACTGAGTTGAAAGAAGTTGATTCTGGTGCATGGTTTTGAAATCGCAGTCAGAAAAAAAGATAACATCCATATCAACATTTTTATCAGCTCCGGTCCTGTCGTTTTGGTCAAAAAATGAAAATTCTAAAAGTTCCTGTTTTTCTGCTTTAAACTCTAGGTACACATCCAAAATGTATTACTGAGTTGAAAGAAGTTGATTCTGGTGCATGGTTTTGAAATCGCAGTCAGAAAAAAAGATAACATCCATATCAACATTTTTATCAGCTCCGGTCCTGTCGTTTTGGTCAAAAAATGAAAATTCTAAAAGTTCCTGTTTTTCTGCTTTAAACTCTAGGTACACATCCAAAATGCATTACTGAGTTGAAAGAAGTTGATTCTGGTGCATGGTTTTGAAACCACAGTCAGAAAAAAATTACATCCATATCAACATTTTTATCAGCTCTGGACCTGTCGTTTTGGTCAAAAAATGAAAATTCTAAAAGTTCCTGTTTTTCTGCTTTAAACTCTAGGTACACATCCAAAATGTATTACTGAGTTGAAAGAAGTTGATTCTGGTGCATGGTTTTGAAACCGCAGTCAGAAAAAAAATTACATCCATATCAACATTTTTATCAGCTCCGGTCCTGTTGTTTTGGTCAAAAAATGAAAATTCTAAAAGTTCCTGTTTTTCTGCTTTAAACTCTAGGTACACATCCAAAATGCATTACTGAGTTGAAAGAAGTTGATTCTGGTGCATGGTTTTGAAACCGCAGTCAAAAAAAAACAACATCCATATCAACATTTTTATCAGCTCCGGTCCTGTCGTTTTGGTCAAAAAATGAAAATTCTAAAAGTTCCTATTTTTCTGCTTTAAACTCTAGGTACACATCCAAAATGTATTACTGAGTTGAAAGAAGTTGATTCTGGTGCATGGTTTTGAAACCGCAGTCAGAAAAAAAATTACATCCATATCAACATTTTTATCAGCTCCGGTCCTGTTGTTTTGGTCAAAAAATGAAAATTCTAAAAGTTCCTGTTTTTCTGCTTTAAACTCTAGGTACACATCCAAAATGCATTACTGAGTTGAAAGAAGTTGATTCTGGTGCATGGTTTTGAAACCGCAGTCAGAAAAAAAATTACATCCATATCAACATTTTTATCAGCTCCGGTCCTGTCGTTTTGGTCAAAAAATGAAAATTCTAAAAGTTCCTGTTTTTCTGCTTTAAACTCTAGGTACACATCCAAAATGCATTACTGAGTTGAAAGAAGTTGATTCTGGTGCATGGTTTTGAAATCGCAGTCAGAAAAAAAGATAACATCCATATCAACATTTTTATCAGCTCCGGTCCTGTCGTTTTGGTCAAAAAATGAAAATTCTAAAAGTTCCTGTTTTTCTGCTTTAAACTCTAGGTACACATCCAAAATGTATTACTGAGTTGAAAGAAGTTGATTCTGGTGCATGGTTTTGAAACCGCAGTCAGAAAAAAAATTCCATCAATATCAACATTTTTATCAGCTCCGGTCCTGTCGTTTTGGTCAAAAAATGAAAATTCTAAAAGTTCCTGTTTTTCTGCTTTAAACTCTAGGTACACATCCAAAATGTATTACTGAGTTGAAAGAAGTTGATTCTGGTGCATGGTTTTGAAACCGCAGTCAGAAAAAAAATTACATCCATATCAACATTTTTATCAGCTCCGGTCCTGTTGTTTTGGTCAAAAAATGAAAGTTCTAAAAGTTCCTGTTTTTCTGCTTTAAACTCTAGGTACACATCCAAAATGCATTACTGAGTTGAAAGAAGTTGATTCTGGTGCATGGTTTTGAAACCGCAGTCAGAAAAAAAATTACATCCATATCAACATTTTTATCAGCTCCGGTCCTGTCGTTTTGGTCAAAAAATGAAAATTCTAAAAGTTCCTGTTTTTCTGCTTTAAACTCTAGGTACACATCCAAAATGCATTACTGAGTTGAAAGAAGTTGATTCTGGTGCATGGTTTTGAAATCGCAGTCAGAAAAAAAGATAACATCCATATCAACATTTTTATCAGCTCCGGTCCTGTCGTTTTGGTCAAAAAATGAAAATTCTAAAAGTTCCTGTTTTTCTGCTTTAAACTCTAGGTACACATCCAAAATGTATTACTGAGTTGAAAGAAGTTGATTCTGGTGCATGGTTTTGAAATCGCAGTCAGAAAAAAAGATAACATCCATATCAACATTTTTATCAGCTCCGGTCCTGTCGTTTTGGTCAAAAAATGAAAATTCTAAAAGTTCCTGTTTTTCTGCTTTAAACTCTAGGTACACATCCAAAATGCATTACTGAGTTGAAAGAAGTTGATTCTGGTGCATGGTTTTGAAACCACAGTCAGAAAAAAAATTACATCCATATCAACATTTTTATCAGCTCTGGACCTGTCGTTTTGGTCAAAAAATGAAAATTCTAAAAGTTCCTGTTTTTCTGCTTTAAACTCTAGGTACACATCCAAAATGTATTACTGAGTTGAAAGAAGTTGATTCTGGTGCATGGTTTTGAAACCGCAGTCAGAAAAAAAATTACATCCATATCAACATTTTTATCAGCTCCGGTCCTGTTGTTTTGATCAAAAAATGAAAATTCTAAAAGTTCCTGTTTTTCTGCTTTAAACTCTAGGTACACATCCAAAATGCATTACTGAGTTGAAAGAAGTTGATTCTGGTGCATGGTTTTGAAACCGCAGTCAAAAAAAAACAACATCCATATCAACATTTTTATCAGCTCCGGTCCTGTCGTTTTGGTCAAAAAATGAAAATTCTAAAAGTTCCTATTTTTCTGCTTTAAACTCTAGGTACACATCCAAAATGTATTACTGAGTTGAAAGAAGTTGATTCTGGTGCATGGTTTTGAAACCGCAGTCAGAAAAAAAATTACATCCATATCAACATTTTTATCAGCTCCGGTCCTGTTGTTTTGGTCAAAAAATGAAAATTCTAAAAGTTCCTGTTTTTCTGCTTTAAACTCTAGGTACACATCCAAAATGCATTACTGAGTTGAAAGAAGTTGATTCTGGTGCATGGTTTTGAAACCGCAGTCAGAAAAAAAATTACATCCATATCAACATTTTTATCAGCTCCGGTCCTGTCGTTTTGGTCAAAAAATGAAAATTCTAAAAGTTCCTGTTTTTCTGCTTTAAACTCTAGGTACACATCCAAAATGCATTACTGAGTTGAAATAAGTTGATTCTGGTGCATGGTTTTGAAATCGCAGTCAGAAAAAAAGATAACATCCATATCAACATTTTTATCAGCTCCGGTCCTGTCGTTTTGGTCAAAAAATGAAAATTCTAAAAGTTCCTGTTTTTCTGCTTTAAACTCTAGGTACACATCCAAAATGTATTACTGAGTTGAAAGAAGTTGATTCTGGTGCATGGTTTTGAAACCGCAGTCAGAAAAAAAATTACATTCATATCAACATTTTTATCAGCTCTGGACCTGTCGTTTTGGTCAAAAAATGAAAGTTCTAAAAGTTCCTGTTTTTCTGCTTTAAACTCTAGGTACACATCCAAAATGTATTACTGAGTTGAAAGAAGTTGATTCTGGTGCATGGTTTTGAAACCGCAGTCAGAAAAAAAATTACATCCATATCAACATTTGTATCAGCTCCGGTCCTGTTGTTTTGGTCAAAAAATGAAAATTCTAAAAGTTCCTGTTTTTCTGCTTTAAACTCTAGGTACACATCCAAAATGAATTACTGAGTTGAAAGAAGTTGATTCTGGTGCATGGTTTTGAAACCGCAGTCAGAAAAAAAATTACATCCATATCAACATTTTTATCATCTCCGGACCTGTCGTTTTGGTCAAAAATTGAAAATTCTAAAAGTTCCTGTTTTTCTGCTTTAAACTCTAGGTACACATCCAAAATGTATTACTGAGTTGAAAGAAGTTGATTCTGGTGCATGGTTTTGAAACCGCAGTCAGAAAAAAAATTACATCCATATCAACATTTTTATCAGCTCTGGACCTGTCGTTTTGGTCAAAAAATGAAAGTTCTAAAAGTTCCTGTTTTTCTGCTTTAAACTCTAGGTACACATCCAAAATGTATTACTGAGTTGAAAGAAGTTGATTCTGGTGCATGGTTTTGAAACCGCAGTCAGAAAAAAAATTACATCCATATCAACATTTGTATCAGCTCCGGTCCTGTTGTTTTGGTCAAAAAATGAAAATTCTAAAAGTTCCTGTTTTTCTGCTTTAAACTCTAGGTACACATCCAAAATGAATTACTGAGTTGAAAGAAGTTGATTCTGGTGCATGGTTTTGAAACCGCAGTCAGAAAAAAAATTACATCCATATCAACATTTTTATCATCTCCGGACCTGTCGTTTTGGTCAAAAATTGAAAATTCTAAAAGTTCCTGTTTTTCTGCTTTAAACTCTAGGTACACATCCAAAATGCATTAGTGAGTTGAAAGAAGTGAATTCTGGTGCATGGTTTTGAAATCGCAGTCAGAAAAAAAATAACATCCATATCAACATTTTTATCAGCTCCGGACCTGTCGTTTTGGTCAAAAAATGAAAATTCTAAAAGTTCCTGTTTTTCTGCTTTAAACTCTAGGTACACATCCAAAATGCATTACTGAGTTGAAAGAAGTTGATTCTGGTGCATGGTTTTGAAACCGCAGTCAGAAAAAAAATTACATCCATATCAACATTTTTATCAGCTCCGGTCCTGTCGTTTTGGTCAAAAAATGAAAATTCTAAAAGTTCCTGTTTTTCTGCTTTAAACTCTAGGTACACATCCAAAATGCATTACTGAGTTGAAAGAAGTTGATTCTGGTGCATGGTTTTGAAACCGCAGTCAGAAAAAAAATTACATCCATATCAACATTTTTATCAGCTCTGGACCTGTCGTTTTGGTAAAAAAATGAAAGTTCTAAAAGTTCCTGTTTTTCTGCTTTAAACTCTAGGTACACATCCAAAATGTATTACTGAGTTGAAAGAAGTTGATTCTGGTGCATGGTTTTGAAACCGCAGTCAGAAAAAAAATTACATCCATATCAACATTTTTATCAGCTCCGGTCCTGTTGTTTTGGTCAAAAAATGAAAATTCTAAAAGTTCCTGTTTTTCTGCTTTAAACTCTAGGTACACATCCAAAATGCATTACTGAGTTGAAAGAAGTTGATTCTGGTGCATGGTTTTGAAACCGCAGTCAGAAAAAAAATTACATCCATATCAACATTTTTATCAGCTCCGGTCCTGTCGTTTTGGTCAAAAAATGAAAATTCTAAAAGTTCCTGTTTTTCTGCTTTAAACTCTAGGTACACATCCAAAATGCATTACTGAGTTGAAAGAAGTTGATTCTGGTGCATGGTTTTGAAACCGCAGTCAGAAAAAAAATTACATCCATATCAACATTTTTATCAGCTCCGGTCCTGTCGTTTTGGTCAAAAAATGAAAATTCTAAAAGTTCCTATTTTTCTGCTTTAAACTCTAGGTACACATCCAAAATGTATTACTGAGTTGAAAGAAGTTGATTCTGGTGCATGGTTTTGAAACCGCAGTCAGAAAAAAAATTACATCCATATCAACATTTTTATCAGCTCCGGACCTGTCGTTTTGGTCAAAAAATGAAAATTCTAAAAGTTCATGTTTTTCTGCTTTAAACTCTAGGTACACATCCAAAATGAATTACTGAGTTGAAAGAAGTTGATTCTGGTGCATGGTTTTGAAACCGCAGTCAGAAAAAAAATTACATCCATATCAACATTTTTATCATCTCCGGACCTGTCGTTTTGGTCAAAAATTGAAAATTCTAAAAGTTCCTGTTTTTCTGCTTTAAACTCTAGGTACACATCCAAAATGCATTACTGAGTTGAAAGAAGTGAATTCTGGTGCATGGTTTTGAAATCGCAGTCAGAAAAAAAATTACATCCATATCAACATTTTTATCAGCTCCGGACCTGTCGTTTTGGTCAAAAAATGAAAATTCTAAAAGTTCATGTTTTTCTGCTTTAAACTCTAGGTACACATCCAAAATGAATTACTGAGTTGAAAGAAGTTGATTCTGGTGCATGGTTTTGAAACCGCAGTCAGAAAAAAAATTACATCCATATCAACATTTTTATCATCTCCGGACCTGTCGTTTTGGTCAAAAATTGAAAATTCTAAAAGTTCCTGTTTTTCTGCTTTAAACTCTAGGTACACATCCAAAATGCATTACTGAGTTGAAAGAAGTGAATTCTGGTGCATGGTTTTGAAATCGCAGTCAGAAAAAAAATAACATCCATATCAAAATTTTTATCAGCTCCGGACCTGTCGTTTTGGTCAAAAAATGAAAATTCTAAAAGTTCCTGTTTCTCTGCTTTAATCTCTAGGTACACATCCAAAATGCATTACTGAGTTGAAAGAAGTGAATTCTGGTGCATGGTTTTGAAATCGCAGTCAGAAAAAAGATAACATCCATATCAACATTTTTATCAGCTCCGGTCCTGTCGTTTTGGTCAAAAAATGAAAATTCTAAAAGTTCCTGTTTTTCTGCTTTAAACTCTAGGTACACATCCAAAATGTATTACTGAGTTGAAAGAAGTTGATTCTGGTGCATGGTTTTGAAACCGCAGTCAGAAAAAAAATTACATCCATATCAACATTTTTATCAGCTCCGGACCTGTCGTTTTGGTCAAAAAATGAAAATTCTAAAAGTTCATGTTTTTTTGCTTTAAACTCTAGGTACACATCCAAAATGAATTACTGAGTTGAAAGAAGTTGATTCTGGTGCATGGTTTTGAAACCGCAGTCAGAAAAAAAATTACATCCATATCAACATTTTTATCATCTCCGGACCTGTCGTTTTGGTCAAAAATTGAAAATTCTAAAAGTTCCTGTTTTTCTGCTTTAAACTCTAGGTACACATCCAAAATGCATTACTGAGTTGAAAGAAGTGAATTCTGGTGCATGGTTTTGAAATCGCAGTCAGAAAAAAAATTACATCCATATCAACATTTTTATCAGCTCCGGACCTGTCGTTTTGGTCAAAAAATGAAAATTCTAAAAGTTCATGTTTTTCTGCTTTAAACTCTAGGTACACATCCAAAATGAATTACTGAGTTGAAAGAAGTTGATTCTGGTGCATGGTTTTGAAACCGCAGTCAGAAAAAAAATTACATCCATATCAACATTTTTATCATCTCCGGACCTGTCGTTTTGGTCAAAAATTGAAAATTCTAAAAGTTCCTGTTTTTCTGCTTTAAACTCTAGGTACACATCCAAAATGCATTACTGAGTTGAAAGAAGTGAATTCTGGTGCATGGTTTTGAAATCGCAGTCAGAAAAAAAATAACATCCATATCAAAATTTTTATCAGCTCCGGACCTGTCGTTTTGGTCAAAAAATGAAAATTCTAAAAGTTCCTGTTTCTCTGCTTTAATCTCTAGGTACACATCCAAAATGCATTACTGAGTTGAAAGAAGTGAATTCTGGTGCATGGTTTTGAAATCGCAGTCAGAAAAAAGATAACATCCATATCAACATTTTTATCAGCTCCGGTCCTGTCGTTTTGGTCAAAAAATGAAAATTCTAAAAGTTCCTGTTTTTCTGCTTTAAACTCTAGGTACACATCCAAAATGTATTACTGAGTTGAAAGAAGTTGATTCTGGTGCATGGTTTTGAAACCGCAGTCAGAAAAAAAATTACATCCATATCAACATTTTTATCAGCTCTGAACCTGTCGTTTTGGTCAAAAAATGAAAATTCTAAAAGTTCCTGTTTTTCTGCTTTAAACTCTAGGTACACATCCAAAATGCATTACTGAGTTGAAAGAAGTTGATTCTGGTGCATGGTTTTGAAACCGCAGTCAGAAAAAAAATTACATCCATATCAACATTTTTATCAGCTCCGGTCCTGTCGTTTTGGTCAAAAAATGAAAATTCTAAAAGTTCCTGTTTTTCTGCTTTAAACTCTAGGTACACATCCAAAATGTATTACTGAGTTGAAAGAAGTTGATTCTGGTGCATGGTTTTGAAACCGCAGTCAGAAAAAAAATTACATCCATATCAACATTTTTATCAGCTCTGAACCTGTCGTTTTGGTCAAAAAATGAAAATTCTAAAAGTTCCTGTTTTTCTGCTTTAAACTCTAGGTACACATCCAAAATGTATTACTGAGTTGAAAGAAGTTGATTCTGGTGCATGGTTTTGAAACCGCAGTCAGAAAAAAAATTACATCCATATCAACATTTTTATCAGCTCCGGACCTGTCGTTTTGGTCAAAAAATGAAAATTCTAAAAGTTCATGTTTTTCTGCTTTAAACTCTAGGTACACATCCAAAATGAATTACTGAGTTGAAAGAAGTTGATTCTGGTGCATGGTTTTGAAACCGCAGTCAGAAAAAATATTACATCCATATCAACATTTTTATCATCTCCGGACCTGTCGTTTTGGTCAAAAATTGAAAATTCTAAAAGTTCCTGTTTTTCTGCTTTAAACTCTAGGTACACATCCAAAATGCATTACTGAGTTGAAAGAAGTGAATTCTGGTGCATGGTTTTGAAATCGCAGTCAGAAAAAAAATAACATCCATATCAACATTTTTATCAGCTCCGGTCCTGTCGTTTTGGTCAAAAAATGAAAATTCTAAAAGTTCCTGTTTTTCTGCTTTAAACTCTAGGTACACATCCAAAATGCATTACTGAGTTGAAAGAAGTTGATTCTGGTGCATGGTTTTGAAACCGCAGTCAGAAAAAAATTACATCCATATCAACATTTTTATCAGCTCCGGTCCTGTCGTTTTGGTCAAAAAATTAAAATTCTAAAAGTTCCTCTTTTTCTGCTTTAAACTCTAGGTACACATCCAAAATGAATTACTGAGTTGAAAGAAGTTGATTCTGGTGCATGGTTTTGAAACCGCAGTCAGAAAAAAAATTACATCCATATCAACATTTTTATCAGCTCCGGACCTGTCGTTTTGGTCAGAAATTAAAAATTCTAAAAGTTCCTGTTTTTCTGCTTTAAACTCTAGGTACACATCCAAAATGCATTACTGAGTTGAAAGAAGTTGATTCTGGTGCATAGTTTTGAAATCGCAGTCAGAAAAAAAAGTTACATCCATATCAACATTTTTATCAGCTCTGAACCTGTCGTTTTGGTCAATAAATGAAAATTCTAAAAGTTCCTGTTTTTCTGCTTTAAACTCTAGGTACACATCCAAAATGCATTACTGAGTTGAAAGAAGTTGATTCTGGTGCATGGTTTTGAAACCGCAGTCAGAAAAAAATTACATCCATATCAACATTTTTATGAGCTCCGGACCTGTCGTTTTGGTCAAAAAATTAAAATTCTAAAAGTTCCTGTTTTTCTGCTTTAAACTCTAGGTACACATCCAAAATGCATTACTGAGTTGAAAGAAGTGAATTCTGGTGCATGGTTTTGAAATCGCAGTCAGAAAAAAGATAACATCCATATCAACATTTTTATCAGCTCCGGTCCTGTCGTTTTGGTCAAAAAATGAAAATTCTAAAAGTTCCTGTTTTTCTGCTTTAAACTCTAGGTACACATCCAAAATGCATTACTGAGTTGAAAGAAGTTGATTCTGGTGCATGGTTTTGAAACCGCAGTCAGAAAAAAAATTACATCCATATCAACATTTTTATCAGCTCCGGTCCTGTCGTTTTGGTCAAAAAATGAAAATTCTAAAAGTTCCTGTTTTTCTGCTTTAAACTCTAGGTACACATCCAAAATGTATTACTGAGTTGAAAGAAGTTGATTCTGGTGCATGGTTTTGAAACCGCAGTCAGAAAAAAAATTACATCCATATCAACATTTTTATCAGCTCTGAACCTGTCGTTTTGGTCAAAAAATGAAAATTCTAAAAGTTCCTGTTTTTCTGCTTTAAACTCTAGGTACACATCCAAAATGTATTACTGAGTTGAAAGAAGTTGATTCTGGTGCATGGTTTTGAAACCGCAGTCAGAAAAAAAATTACATCCATATCAACATTTTTATCAGCTCCGGACCTGTCGTTTTGGTCAAAAAATGAAAATTCTAAAAGTTCATGTTTTTCTGCTTTAAACTCTAGGTACACATCCAAAATGAATTACTGAGTTGAAAGAAGTTGATTCTGGTGCATGGTTTTGAAACCGCAGTCAGAAAAAAAATTACATCCATATCAACATTTTTATCATCTCCGGACCTGTCGTTTTGGTCAAAAATTGAAAATTCTAAAAGTTCCTGTTTTTCTGCTTTAAACTCTAGGTACACATCCAAAATGCATTACTGAGTTGAAAGAAGTGAATTCTGGTGCATGGTTTTGAAATCGCAGTCAGAAAAAAAATAACATCCATATCAAAATTTTTATCAGCTCCGGACCTGTCGTTTTGGTCAAAAAATGAAAATTCTAAAAGTTCCTGTTTCTCTGCTTTAATCTCTAGGTACACATCCAAAATGCATTACTGAGTTGAAAGAAGTGAATTCTGGTGCATGGTTTTGAAATCGCAGTCAGAAAAAAGATAACATCCATATCAACATTTTTATCAGCTCCGGTCCTGTCGTTTTGGTCAAAAAATGAAAATTCTAAAAGTTCCTGTTTTTCTGCTTTAAACTCTAGGTACACATCCAAAATGTATTACTGAGTTGAAAGAAGTTGATTCTGGTGCATGGTTTTGAAACCGCAGTCAGAAAAAAAATTACATCCATATCAACATTTTTATCAGCTCTGAACCTGTCGTTTTGGTCAAAAAATGAAAATTCTAAAAGTTCCTGTTTTTCTGCTTTAAACTCTAGGTACACATCCAAAATGCATTACTGAGTTGAAAGAAGTTGATTCTGGTGCATGGTTTTGAAACCGCAGTCAGAAAAAAAATTACATCCATATCAACATTTTTATCAGCTCCGGTCCTGTCGTTTTGGTCAAAAAATGAAAATTCTAAAAGTTCCTGTTTTTCTGCTTTAAACTCTAGGTACACATCCAAAATGTATTACTGAGTTGAAAGAAGTTGATTCTGGTGCATGGTTTTGAAACCGCAGTCAGAAAAAAAATTACATCCATATCAACATTTTTATCAGCTCTGAACCTGTCGTTTTGGTCAAAAAATGAAAATTCTAAAAGTTCCTGTTTTTCTGCTTTAAACTCTAGGTACACATCCAAAATGTATTACTGAGTTGAAAGAAGTTGATTCTGGTGCATGGTTTTGAAACCGCAGTCAGAAAAAAAATTACATCCATATCAACATTTTTATCAGCTCCGGACCTGTCGTTTTGGTCAAAAAATGAAAATTCTAAAAGTTCATGTTTTTCTGCTTTAAACTCTAGGTACACATCCAAAATGAATTACTGAGTTGAAAGAAGTTGATTCTGGTGCATGGTTTTGAAACCGCAGTCAGAAAAAAAATTACATCCATATCAACATTTTTATCATCTCCGGACCTGTCGTTTTGGTCAAAAATTGAAAATTCTAAAAGTTCCTGTTTTTCTGCTTTAAACTCTAGGTACACATCCAAAATGCATTACTGAGTTGAAAGAAGTGAATTCTGGTGCATGGTTTTGAAATCGCAGTCAGAAAAAAAATAACATCCATATCAACATTTTTATCAGCTCCGGTCCTGTCGTTTTGGTCAAAAAATGAAAATTCTAAAAGTTCCTGTTTTTCTGCTTTAAACTCTAGGTACACATCCAAAATGCATTACTGAGTTGAAAGAAGTTGATTCTGGTGCATGGTTTTGAAACCACAGTCAGAAAAAAAATTACATCCATATCAACATTTTTATCAGCTCTGGACCTGTCGTTTTGGTCAAAAAATGAAAATTCTAAAAGTTCCTGTTTTTCTGCTTTAAACTCTAGGTACACATCCAAAATGTATTACTGAGTTGAAAGAAGTTGATTCTGGTGCATGGTTTTGAAACCGCAGTCAGAAAAAAAATTACATCCATATCAACATTTTTATCAGCTCCGGTCCTGTTGTTTTGGTCAAAAAATGAAAATTCTAAAAGTTCCTGTTTTTCTGCTTTAAACTCTAGGTACACATCCAAAATGCATTACTGAGTTGCAAGAAGTTGATTCTGGTGCATGGTTTTGAAACCGCAGTCAAAAAAAAACAACATCCATATCAACATTTTTATCAGCTCCGGTCCTGTCGTTTTGGTCAAAAAATGAAAATTCTAAAAGTTCCTATTTTTCTGCTTTAAACTCTAGGTACACATCCAAAATGTATTACTGAGTTGAAAGAAGTTGATTCTGGTGCATGGTTTTGAAACCGCAGTCAGAAAAAAAATTACATCCATATCAACATTTTTATCAGCTCCGGTCCTGTTGTTTTGGTCAAAAAATGAAAATTCTAAAAGTTCCTGTTTTTCTGCATTAAACTCTAGGTACACATCCAAAATGCATTACTGAGTTGAAAGAAGTTGATTCTGGTGCATGGTTTTGAAACCGCAGTCAGAAAAAAAATTACATCCATATCAACATTTTTATCAGCTCCGGTCCTGTCGTTTTGGTCAAAAAATGAAAATTCTAAAAGTTCCTGTTTTTCTGCTTTAAACTCTAGGTACACATCCAAAATGCATTACTGAGTTGAAAGAAGTTGATTCTGGTGCATGGTTTTGAAATCGCAGTCAGAAAAAAAGATAACATCTATATCAACATTTTTATCAGCTCCGGTCCTGTCGTTTTGGTCAAAAAATGAAAATTCTAAAAGTTCCTGTTTTTCTGCTTTAAACTCTAGGTACACATCCAAAATGTATTACTGAGTTGAAAGAAGTTGATTCTGGTGCATGGTTTTGAAACCGCAGTCAGAAAAAAAATTCCATCAATATCAACATTTTTATCAGCTCCGGTCCTGTCGTTTTGGTCAAAAAATGAAAATTCTAAAAGTTCCTGTTTTTCTGCTTTAAACTCTAGGTACACATCCAAAATGTATTACTGAGTTGAAAGAAGTTGATTCTGGTGCATGGTTTTGAAACCGCAGTCAGAAAAAAAATTACATCCATATCAACATTTTTATCAGCTCTGGACCTGTCGTTTTGGTAAAAAAATGAAAGTTCTAAAAGTTCCTGTTTTTCTGCTTTAAACTCTAGGTACACATCCAAAATGTATTACTGAGTTGAAAGAAGTTGATTCTGGTGCATGGTTTTGAAACCGCAGTCAGAAAAAAAATTACATCCATATCAACATTTTTATCAGCTCCGGTCCTGTTGTTTTGGTCAAAAAATGAAAATTCTAAAAGTTCCTGTTTTTCTGCTTTAAACTCTAGGTACACATCCAAAATGCATTACTGAGTTGAAAGAAGTTGATTCTGGTGCATGGTTTTGAAACCGCAGTCAGAAAAAAATTACATCCATATCAACATTTTTATGAGCTCTGGACCTGTCGTTTTGGTCAAAAAATTAAAATTCTAAAAGTTCCTGTTTTTCTGCTTTAAACTCTAGGTACACATCCAAAATGCATTACTGAGTTGAAAGAAGTGAATTCTGGTGCATGGTTTTGAAATCGCAGTCAGAAAAAAGATAACATCCATATCAACATTTTTATCAGCTCCGGTCCTGTCGTTTTGTTCAAAAAATGAAAATTCTAAAAGTTCCTGTTTTTCTGCTTTAAACTCTAGGTACACATCCAAAATGCATTACTGAGTTGAAAGAAGTTGATTCTGGTGCATGGTTTTGAAACCGCAGTCAGAAAAAAAATTACATCCATATCAACATTTTTATCAGCTCCGGTCCTGTCATTTTGGTCAAAAAATGAAAATTCTAAAAGTTCCTGTTTTTCTGCTTTAAACTCTAGGTACACATCCAAAATGTATTACTGAGTTGAAAGAAGTTGATTCTGGTGCATGGTTTTGAAACCGCAGTCAGAAAAAAAATTACATCCATATCAACATTTTTATCAGCTCTGAACCTGTCGTTTTGGTCAAAAAATGAAAATTCTAAAAGTTCCTGTTTTTCTGCTTTAAACTCTAGGTACACATCCAAAATGTATTACTGAGTTGAAAGAAGTTGATTCTGGTGCATGTTTTGAAACCGCAGTCAGAAAAAAAATTACATCCATATCAACATTTTTATCAGCTCCGGACCTGTCGTTTTGGTCAAAAAATGAAAATTCTAAAAGTTCATGTTTTTCTGCTTTAAACTCTAGGTACACATCCAAAATGAATTACTGAGTTGAAAGAAGTTGATTCTGGTGCATGGTTTTGAAACCGCAGTCAGAAAAAAAATTACATCCATATCAACATTTTTATCATCTCCGGACCTGTCGTTTTGGTCAAAAATTGAAAATTCTAAAAGTTCCTGTTTTTCTGCTTTAAACTCTAGGTACACATCCAAAATGCATTACTGAGTTGAAAGAAGTTGATTCTGGTGCATAGTTTTGAAATCGCAGTCAGAAAAAAAAGTTACATCCATATCAACATTTTTATCAGCTCTGAACCTGTCGTTTTGGTCAATAAATGAAAATTCTAAAAGTTCCTGTTTTTCTGCTTTAAACTCTAGGTACACATCCAAAATGCATTACTGAGTTGAAAGAAGTTGATTCTGGTGCATGGTTTTGAAACCGCAGTCAGAAAAAAATTACATCCATATCAACATTTTTATCAGCTCCGGTCCTGTCGTTTTGGTCAAAAAATGAAAATTCTAAAAGTTCCTGTTTTTCTGCTTTAAACTCTAGGTACACATCCAAAATGTATTACTGAGTTGAAAGAAGTTGATTCTGGTGCATGGTTTTGAAACCGCAGTCAGAAAAAAAATTACATCCATATCAACATTTTTATCAGCTCCGGTCCTGTTGTTTTGGTCAAAAAATGAAAATTCTAAAAGTTCCTGTTTTTCTGCTTTAAACTCTAGGTACACATCCAAAATGCATTACTGAGTTGAAAGAAGTTGATTCTGGTGCATGGTTTTGAAACCGCAGTCAGAAAAAAATTACATCCATATCAACATTTTTATGAGCTCCGGACCTGTCGTTTTGGTCAAAAAATTAAAATTCTAAAAGTTCCTGTTTTTCTGCTTTAAACTCTAGGTACACATCCAAAATGCATTACTGAGTTGAAAGAAGTGAATTCTGGTGCATGGTTTTGAAATCGCAGTCAGAAAAAAGATAACATCCATATCAACATTTTTATCAGCTCCGGTCCTGTCGTTTTGGTCAAAAAATGAAAATTCTAAAAGTTCCTGTTTTTCTGCTTTAAACTCTAGGTACACATCCAAAATGTATTACTGAGTTGAAAGAAGTTGATTCTGGTGCATGGTTTTGAAACCGCAGTCAGAAAAAAAATTACATCCATATCAACATTTTTATCAGCTCTGAACCTGTCGTTTTGGTCAAAAAATGAAAATTCTAAAAGTTCCTGTTTTTCTGCTTTAAACTCTAGGTACACATCCAAAATGTATTACTGAGTTGAAAGAAGTTGATTCTGGTGCATGGTTTTGAAACCGCAGTCAGAAAAAAATTACATCCATATCAACATTTTTATGAGCTCCGGACCTGTCGTTTTGGTCAAAAAATTAAAATTCTAAAAGTTCCTGTTTTTCTGCTTTAAACTCTAGGTACACATCCAAAATGCATTACTGAGTTGAAAGAAGTGAATTCTGGTGCATGGTTTTGAAATCGCAGTCAGAAAAAAGATAACATCCATATCAACATTTTTATCAGCTCCGGTCCTGTCGTTTTGGTCAAAAAATGAAAATTCTAAAAGTTCCTGTTTTTCTGCTTTAAACTCTAGGTACACATCCAAAATGTATTACTGAGTTGAAAGAAGTTGATTCTGGTGCATGGTTTTGAAACCGCAGTCAGAAAAAAAATTACATCCATATCAACATTTTTATCAGCTCTGAACCTGTCGTTTTGGTCAAAAAATGAAAATTCTAAAAGTTCCTGTTTTTCTGCTTTAAACTCTAGGTACACATCCAAAATGTATTACTGAGTTGAAAGAAGTTGATTCTGGTGCATGGTTTTGAAACCGCAGTCAGAAAAAAAATTACATCCATATCAACATTTTTATCAGCTCCGGACCTGTCGTTTTGGTCAAAAAATGAAAATTCTAAAAGTTCATGTTTTTCTGCTTTAAACTCTAGGTACACATCCAAAATGAATTACTGAGTTGAAAGAAGTTGATTCTGGTGCATGGTTTTGAAACCGCAGTCAGAAAAAAAATTACATCCATATCAACATTTTTATCATCTCCGGACCTGTCGTTTTGGTCAAAAATTGAAAATTCTAAAAGTCCCTGTTTTTCTGCTTTAAACTCTAGGTACACATCCAAAATGCATTACTGAGTTGAAAGAAGTGAATTCTGGTGCATGGTTTTGAAATCGCAGTCAGAAAAAAAAAAACATCCATATCAACATTTTTATCAGCTCCGGACCTGTCGTTTTGGTCAAAAAATGAAAATTCTAAAAGTTCCTGTTTTTCTGCTTTAAACTCTAGTTACACATCCAAAATGTATTACTGAGTTGAAAGAAGTTGATTCTGGTGCATGGTTTTGAAACCGCAGTCAGAAAAAAAATTACATCCATATCAACATTTTTATCAGCTCTGAACCTGTCGTTTTGGTCAAAAAATGAAAATTCTAAAAGTTCCTGTTTTTCTGCTTTAAACTCTAGGTACACATCCAAAATGCATTACTGAGTTGAAAGAAGTTGATTCTGGTGCATAGTTTTGAAATCGCAGTCAGAAAAAAAAGTTACATCCATATCAACATTTTTATCAGCTCTGAACCTGTCGTTTTGGTCAATAAATGAAAATTCTAAAAGTTCCTGTTTTTCTGCTTTAAACTCTAGGTACACATCCAAAATGCATTACTGAGTTGAAAGAAGTTGATTCTGGTGCATGGTTTTGAAACCGCAGTCAGAAAAAAAATTACATCCATATCAACATTTTTATCAGCTCCGGTCCTGTCGTTTTGGTCAAAAAATGAAAATTCTAAAAGTTCCTGTTTTTCTGCTTTAAACTCTAGGTACACATCCAAAATGTATTACTGAGTTGAAAGAAGTTGATTCTGGTGCATGGTTTTGAAACCGCAGTCAGAAAAAAAATTACATCCATATCAACATTTTTATCAGCTCTGGACCTGTCGTTTTGGTCAAAAAATGAAAGTTCTAAAAGTTCCTGTTTTTCTGCTTTAAACTCTAGGTACACATCCAAAATGTATTACTGAGTTGAAAGAAGTTGATTCTGGTGCATGGTTTTGAAACCGCAGTCAGAAAAAAAATTACATCCATATCAACATTTGTATCAGCTCCGGTCCTGTTGTTTTGGTCAAAAAATGAAAATTCTAAAAGTTCCTGTTTTTCTGCTTTCAACTCTAGGTACACATCCAAAATGTATTACTGAGTTGAAAGAAGTTGATTCTGGTGCATGGTTTTGAAACCGCAGTCAGAAAAAAAATTACATCCATATCAACATTTTTATCAGCTCCGGTCCTGTTGTTTTGGTCAAAAAAATGAAAATTCTAAAAGTTCCTGTTTTTCTGCTTTAAACTCTAGGTACACATCCAAAATGCATTACTGAGTTGAAAGAAGTTGATTCTGGTGCATGGTTTTGAAACCGCAGTCAGAAAAAAATTACATCCATATCAACATTTTTATGAGCTCCGGACCTGTCGTTTTGGTCAAAAAATTAAAATTCTAAAAGTTCCTGTTTTTCTGCTTTAAACTCTAGGTACACATCCAAAATGCATTACTGAGTTGAAAGAAGTGAATTCTGGTGCATGGTTTTGAAATCGCAGTCAGAAAAAAGATAACATCCATATCAACATTTTTATCAGCTCCGGTCCTGTCGTTTTGGTCAAAAAATGAAAATTCTAAAAGTTCCTGTTTTTCTGCTTTAAACTCTAGGTACACATCCAAAATGCATTACTGAGTTGAAAGAAGTTGATTCTGGTGCATGGTTTTGAAACCGCAGTCAGAAAAAAAATTACATCCATATCAACATTTTTATCAGCTCCGGTCCTGTCGTTTTGGTCAAAAAATGAAAATTCTAAAAGTTCCTGTTTTTCTGCTTTAAACTCTAGGTACACATCCAAAATGTATTACTGAGTTGAAAGAAGTTGATTCTGGTGCATGGTTTTGAAACCGCAGTCAGAAAAAAAATTACATCCATATCAACATTTTTATCAGCTCTGAACCTGTCGTTTTGGTCAAAAAATGAAAATTCTAAAAGTTCCTGTTTTTCTGCTTTAAACTCTAGGTACACATCCAAAATGTATTACTGAGTTGAAAGAAGTTGATTCTGGTGCATGGTTTTGAAACCGCAGTCAGAAAAAAAATTACATCCATATCAACATTTTTATCAGCTCCGGACCTGTCGTTTTGGTCAAAAAATGAAAATTCTAAAAGTTCATGTTTTTCTGCTTTAAACTCTAGGTACACATCCAAAATGAATTACTGAGTTGAAAGAAGTTGATTCTGGTGCATGGTTTTGAAACCGCAGTCAGAAAAAAAATTACATCCATATCAACATTTTTATCATCTCCGGACCTGTCGTTTTGTTCAAAAATTGAAAATTCTAAAAGTTCCTGTTTTTCTGCTTTAAACTCTAGGTACACATCCAAAATGCATTACTGAGTTGAAAGAAGTGAATTCTGGTGCATGGTTTTGAAATCGCAGTCAGAAAAAAAATAACATCCATATCAACATTTTTATCAGCTCCGGACCTGTCGTTTTGGTCAAAAAATGAAAATTCTAAAAGTTCCTGTTTTTCTGCTTTAAACTCTAGGTACACATCCAAAATGCATTACTGAGTTGAAAGAAGTGAATTCTGGTGCATGGTTTTGAAATCACAGTCAGAAAAAAAATAACATCCATATCAACATTTTTATCAGCTCCGGTCCTGTCGTTTTGGTCAAAAAATGAAAATTCTAAAAGTTCCTGTTTTTCTGCTTTAAACTCTAGGTACACATCCAAAATGCATTACTGAGTTGAAAGAAGTTGATTCTGGTGCATGGTTTTGAAACCACAGTCAGAAAAAAAATTACATCCATATCAACATTTTTATCAGCTCTGGACCTGTCGTTTTGGTCAAAAAATGAAAATTCTAAAAGTTCCTGTTTTTCTGCTTTAAACTCTAGGTACACATCCAAAATGTATTACTGAGTTGAAAGAAGTTGATTCTGGTGCATGGTTTTGAAACCACAGTCAGAAAAAAAATTACATCCATATCAACATTTGTATCAGCTCCGGTCCTGTCGTTTTGGTCAAAAAATGAAAATTCTAAAAGTTCCTGTTTTTCTGCTTTAAACTCAAGGTACACATCCAAAATGTATTACTGAGTTGAAAGAAGTTGATTCTGGTGCATGGTTTTGAAACCGCAGTCAGAAAAAAAATTACATCCATATCAACATTTTTATCAGCTCTGGACCTGTCGTTTTGGTCAAAAAATGAAAGTTCTAAAAGTTCCTGTTTTTCTGATTTAAACTCTAGGTACACATCCAAAATGTATTACTGAGTTGAAAGAAGTTGATTCTGGTGCATGGTTTTGAAACCGCAGTCAGAAAAAAAATTACATCCATATCAACATTTTTATCAGCTCTGAACCTGTCGTTTTGGTCAAAAAATGAAAATTCTAAAAGTTCCTGTTTTTCTGCTTTAAACTCTAGGTACACATCCAAAATGTATTACTGAGTTGAAAGAAGTTGATTCTGGTGCATGGTTTTGAAACCGCAGTCAGAAAAAAAATTACATCCATATCAACATTTTTATCAGCTCTGAACCTGTCGTTTTGGTCAAAAAATGAAAATTCTAAAAGTTCCTGTTTTTCTGCTTTAAACTCTAGGTACACATCCAAAATGTATTACTGAGTTGAAAGAAGTTGATTCTGGTGCATGGTTTTGAAACCGCAGTCAGAAAAAAAATTACATCCATATCAACATTTTTATCAGCTCCGGACCTGTCGTTTTGGTCAAAAATTGAAAATTCTAAAAGTTCCTGTTTTTCTGCTTTAAACTCTAGGTACACATCCAAAATGCATTACTGAGTTGAAAGAAGTTGATTCTGGTGCATAGTTTTGAAATCGCAGTCAGAAAAAAAAGTTACATCCATATCAACATTTTTATCAGCTCTGAACCTGTCGTTTTGGTCAATAAATGAAAATTCTAAAAGTTCCTGTTTTTCTGCTTTAAACTCTAGGTACACATCCAAAATGCATTACTGAGTTGAAAGAAGTTGATTCTGGTGCATGGTTTTGAAACCGCAGTCAGAAAAAAAATTACATCCATATCAACATTTTTATCAGCTCCGGTCCTGTCGTTTTGGTCAAAAAATGAAAATTCTAAAAGTTCCTGTTTTTCTGCTTTAAACTTTAGGTACACATCCAAAATGTATTAATGAGTTGAAAGAAGTTGATTCTGGTGCATGGTTTTGAAACCGCAGTCAGAAAAAAATTTACATCCATATCAACATTTTTATCAGCTCTGGACCTGTCGTTTTGGTCAAAAAATGAAAGTTCTAAAAGTTCCTGTTTTTCTGCTTTAAACTCTAGGTACACATCCAAAATGTATTACTGAGTTGAAAGAAGTTGATTCTGGTGCATGGTTTTGAAACCGCAGTCAGAAAAAAAATTACATCCATATCAACATTTGTATCAGCTCCGGTCCTGTTGTTTTGGTCAAAAAATGAAAATTCTAAAAGTTCCTGTTTTTCTGCTTTCAACTCTAGGTACACATCCAAAATGTATTACTGAGTTGAAAGAAGTTGATTCTGGTGCATGGTTTTGAAACCGCAGTCAGAAAAAAAATTACATCCATATCAACATTTTTATCAGCTCTGAACCTGTTGTTTTGGTCAAAAAATGAAAATTCTAAAAGTTCCTGTTTTTCTGCTTTAAACTCTAGGTACACATCCAAAATGCATTACTGAGTTGAAAGAAGTTGATTCTGGTGCATGGTTTTGAAACCGCAGTCAGAAAAAAATTACATCCATATCAACATTTTTATGAGCTCCGGACCTGTTGTTTTGGTCAAAAAATTAAAATTCTAAAAGTTCCTGTTTTTCTGCTTTAAACTCTAGGTACACATCCAAAATGCATTACTGAGTTGAAAGAAGTGAATTCTGGTGCATGGTTTTGAAATCGCAGTCAGAAAAAAGATAACATCCATATCAACATTTTTATCAGCTCCGGTCCTGTCGTTTTGGTCAAAAAATGAAAATTCTAAAAGTTCCTGTTTTTCTGCTTTAAACTCTAGGTACACATCCAAAATGCATTACTGAGTTGAAAGAAGTTGATTCTGGTGCATGGTTTTGAAACCGCAGTCAGAAAAAAAATTACATCCATATCAACATTTTTATCAGCTCCGGTCCTGTCGTTTTGGTCAAAAAATGAAAATTCTAAAAGTTCCTGTTTTTCTGCTTTAAACTCTAGGTACACATCCAAAATGTATTACTGAGTTGAAAGAAGTTGATTCTGGTGCATGGTTTTGAAACCGCAGTCAGAAAAAAAATTACATCCATATCAACATTTTTATCAGCTCTGAACCTGTCGTTTTGGTCAAAAAATGAAAATTTTAAAAGTTCCTGTTTTTCTGCTTTAAACTCTAGGTACACATCCAAAATGTATTACTGAGTTGAAAGAAGTTGATTCTGGTGCATGGTTTTGAAACCGCAGTCAGAAAAAAAATTACATCCATATCAACATTTTTATCAGCTCCGGTCCTGTTGTTTTGGTCAAAAAAATGAAAATTCTAAAAGTTCCTGTTTTTCTGCTTTAAACTCTAGGTACACATCCAAAATGCATTACTGAGTTGAAAGAAGTTGATTCTGGTGCATGGTTTTGAAACCGCAGTCAGAAAAAAATTACATCCATATCAACATTTTTATGAGCTCCGGACCTGTCGTTTTGGTCAAAAAATTAAAATTCTAAAAGTTCCTGTTTTTCTGCTTTAAACTCTAGGTACACATCCAAAATGCATTACTGAGTTGAAAGAAGTGAATTCTGGTGCATGGTTTTGAAATCGCAGTCAGAAAAAAGATAACATCCATATCAACATTTTTATCAGCTCCGGTCCTGTCGTTTTGGTCAAAAAATGAAAATTCTAAAAGTTCCTGTTTTTCTGCTTTAAACTCTAGGTACACATCCAAAATGCATTACTGAGTTGAAAGAAGTTGATTCTGGTGCATGGTTTTGAAACCGCAGTCAGAAAAAAAATTACATCCATATCAACATTTTTATCAGCTCCGGTCCTGTCGTTTTGGTCAAAAAATGAAAATTCTAAAAGTTCCTGTTTTTCTGCTTTAAACTCTAGGTACACATCCAAAATGTATTACTGAGTTGAAAGAAGTTGATTCTGGTGCATGGTTTTGAAACCGCAGTCAGAAAAAAAATTACATCCATATCAACATTTTTATCAGCTCTGAACCTGTCGTTTTGGTCAAAAAATGAAAATTCTAAAAGTTCCTGTTTTTCTGCTTTAAACTCTAGGTACACATCCAAAATGTATTACTGAGTTGAAAGAAGTTGATTCTGGTGCATGGTTTTGAAACCGCAGTCAGAAAAAAAATTACATCCATATCAACATTTTTATCAGCTCCGGACCTGTCGTTTTGGTCAAAAAATGAAAATTCTAAAAGTTCATGTTTTTCTGCTTTAAACTCTAGGTACACATCCAAAATGAATTACTGAGTTGAAAGAAGTTGATTCTGGTGCATGGTTTTGAAACCGCAGTCAGAAAAAAAATTACATCCATATCAACATTTTTATCATCTCCGGACCTGTCGTTTTGTTCAAAAATTGAAAATTCTAAAAGTTCCTGTTTTTCTGCTTTAAACTCTAGGTACACATCCAAAATGCATTACTGAGTTGAAAGAAGTGAATTCTGGTGCATGGTTTTGAAATCGCAGTCAGAAAAAAAATAACATCCATATCAACATTTTTATCAGCTCCGGACCTGTCGTTTTGGTCAAAAAATGAAAATTCTAAAAGTTCCTGTTTTTCTGCTTTAAACTCTAGGTACACATCCAAAATGCATTACTGAGTTGAAAGAAGTGAATTCTGGTGCATGGTTTTGAAATCACAGTCAGAAAAAAAATAACATCCATATCAACATTTTTATCAGCTCCGGTCCTGTCGTTTTGGTCAAAAAATGAAAATTCTAAAAGTTCCTGTTTTTCTGCTTTAAACTCTAGGTACACATCCAAAATGCATTACTGAGTTGAAAGAAGTTGATTCTGGTGCATGGTTTTGAAACCACAGTCAGAAAAAAAATTACATCCATATCAACATTTTTATCAGCTCTGGACCTGTCGTTTTGGTCAAAAAATGAAAATTCTAAAAGTTCCTGTTTTTCTGCTTTAAACTCTAGGTACACATCCAAAATGTATTACTGAGTTGAAAGAAGTTGATTCTGGTGCATGGTTTTGAAACCACAGTCAGAAAAAAAATTACATCCATATCAACATTTGTATCAGCTCCGGTCCTGTCGTTTTGGTCAAAAAATGAAAATTCTAAAAGTTCCTGTTTTTCTGCTTTAAACTCAAGGTACACATCCAAAATGTATTACTGAGTTGAAAGAAGTTGATTCTGGTGCATGGTTTTGAAACCGCAGTCAGAAAAAAAATTACATCCATATCAACATTTTTATCAGCTCTGGACCTGTCGTTTTGGTCAAAAAATGAAAGTTCTAAAAGTTCCTGTTTTTCTGATTTAAACTCTAGGTACACATCCAAAATGTATTACTGAGTTGAAAGAAGTTGATTCTGGTGCATGGTTTTGAAACCGCAGTCAGAAAAAAAATTACATCCATATCAACATTTTTATCAGCTCTGAACCTGTCGTTTTGGTCAAAAAATGAAAATTCTAAAAGTTCCTGTTTTTCTGCTTTAAACTCTAGGTACACATCCAAAATGTATTACTGAGTTGAAAGAAGTTGATTCTGGTGCATGGTTTTGAAACCGCAGTCAGAAAAAAAATTACATCCATATCAACATTTTTATCAGCTCTGAACCTGTCGTTTTGGTCAAAAAATGAAAATTCTAAAAGTTCCTGTTTTTCTGCTTTAAACTCTAGGTACACATCCAAAATGTATTACTGAGTTGAAAGAAGTTGATTCTGGTGCATGGTTTTGAAACCGCAGTCAGAAAAAAAATTACATCCATATCAACATTTTTATCAGCTCCGGACCTGTCGTTTTGGTCAAAAAATGAAAATTATAAAAGTTCATGTTTTTCTGCTTTAAACTCTAGGTACACATCCAAAATGAATTACTGAGTTGAAAGAAGTTGATTCTGGTGCATGGTTTTGAAACCGCAGTCAGAAAAAAAATTACATCCATATCAACATTTTTATCATCTCCGGACCTGTCGTTTTGGTCAAAAATTGAAAATTCTAAAAGTTCCTGTTTTTCTGCTTTAAACTCTAGGTACACATCCAAAATGCATTACTGAGTTGAAAGAAGTTGATTCTGGTGCATAGTTTTGAAATCGCAGTCAGAAAAAAAAGTTACATCCATATCAACATTTTTATCAGCTCTGAACCTGTCGTTTTGGTCAATAAATGAAAATTCTAAAAGTTCCTGTTTTTCTGCTTTAAACTCTAGGTACACATCCAAAATGCATTACTGAGTTGAAAGAAGTTGATTCTGGTGCATGGTTTTGAAACCGCAGTCAGAAAAAAAATTACATCCATATCAACATTTTTATCAGCTCCGGTCCTGTCGTTTTGGTCAAAAAATGAAAATTCTAAAAGTTCCTGTTTTTCTGCTTTAAACTTTAGGTACACATCCAAAATGTATTAATGAGTTGAAAGAAGTTGATTCTGGTGCATGGTTTTGAAACCGCAGTCAGAAAAAAATTTACATCCATATCAACATTTTTATCAGCTCTGGACCTGTCGTTTTGGTCAAAAAATGAAAGTTCTAAAAGTTCCTGTTTTTCTGCTTTAAACTCTAGGTACACATCCAAAATGTATTACTGAGTTGAAAGAAGTTGATTCTGGTGCATGGTTTTGAAACCGCAGTCAGAAAAAAAATTACATCCATATCAACATTTGTATCAGCTCCGGTCCTGTTGTTTTGGTCAAAAAATGAAAATTCTAAAAGTTCCTGTTTTTCTGCTTTCAACTCTAGGTACACATCCAAAATGTATTACTGAGTTGAAAGAAGTTGATTCTGGTGCATGGTTTTGAAACCGCAGTCAGAAAAAAAATTACATCCATATCAACATTTTTATCAGCTCTGAACCTGTTGTTTTGGTCAAAAAATGAAAATTCTAAAAGTTCCTGTTTTTCTGCTTTAAACTCTAGGTACACATCCAAAATGCATTACTGAGTTGAAAGAAGTTGATTCTGGTGCATGGTTTTGAAACCGCAGTCAGAAAAAAATTACATCCATATCAACATTTTTATGAGCTCCGGACCTGTTGTTTTGGTCAAAAAATTAAAATTCTAAAAGTTCCTGTTTTTCTGCTTTAAACTCTAGGTACACATCCAAAATGCATTACTGAGTTGAAAGAAGTGAATTCTGGTGCATGGTTTTGAAATCGCAGTCAGAAAAAAGATAACATCCATATCAACATTTTTATCAGCTCCGGTCCTGTCGTTTTGGTCAAAAAATGAAAATTCTAAAAGTTCCTGTTTTTCTGCTTTAAACTCTAGGTACACATCCAAAATGCATTACTGAGTTGAAAGAAGTTGATTCTGGTGCATGGTTTTGAAACCGCAGTCAGAAAAAAAATTACATCCATATCAACATTTTTATCAGCTCCGGTCCTGTCGTTTTGGTCAAAAAATGAAAATTCTAAAAGTTCCTGTTTTTCTGCTTTAAACTCTAGGTACACATCCAAAATGTATTACTGAGTTGAAAGAAGTTGATTCTGGTGCATGGTTTTGAAACCGCAGTCAGAAAAAAAATTACATCCATATCAACATTTTTATCAGCTCTGAACCTGTCGTTTTGGTCAAAAAATGAAAATTTTAAAAGTTCCTGTTTTTCTGCTTTAAACTCTAGGTACACATCCAAAATGTATTACTGAGTTGAAAGAAGTTGATTCTGGTGCATGGTTTTGAAACCGCAGTCAGAAAAAAAATTACATCCATATCAACATTTTTATCAGCTCCGGACCTGTCGTTTTGGTCAAAAAATGAAAATTCTAAAAGTTCATGTTTTTCTGCTTTAAACTCTAGGTACACATCCAAAATGAATTACTGAGTTTAAAGAAGTTGATTCTGGTGCATGGTTTTGAAACCGCAGTCAGAAAAAAAATTACATCCATATCAACATTTTTATCATCTCCGGACCTGTCGTTTTGGTCAAAAATTGAAAATTCTAAAAGTCCCTGTTTTTCTGCTTTAAACTCTAGGTACACATCCAAAATGCATTACTGAGTTGAAAGAAGTGAATTCTGGTGCATGGTTTTGAAATCGCAGTCAGAAAAAAAATAACATCCATATCAACATTTTTATCAGCTCCGGACCTGTCGTTTTGGTCAAAAAATGAAAATTCTAAAAGTTCCTGTTTTTCTGCTTTAAACTCTAGTTACACATCCAAAATGTATTACTGAGTTGAAAGAAGTTGATTCTGGTGCATGGTTTTGAAACCGCAGTCAGAAAAAAAATTACATCCATATCAACATTTTTATCATCTCCGGACCTGTCGTTTTGGTCAAAAATTGAAAATTCTAAAAGTCCCTGTTTTTCTGCTTTAAACTCTAGGTACACATCCAAAATGCATTACTGAGTTGAAAGAAGTTGATTCTGGTGCATAGTTTTGAAATCGCAGTCAGAAAAAAAAGTTACATCCATATCAACATTTTTATCAGCTCTGAACCTGTCGTTTTGGTCAATAAATGAAAATTCTAAAAGTTCCTGTTTTTCTGCTTTAAACTCTAGGTACACATCCAAAATGCATTACTGAGTTGAAAGAAGTTGATTCTGGTGCATGGTTTTGAAACCGCAGTCAGAAAAAAAATTACATCCATATCAACATTTTTATCAGCTCCGGTCCTGTCGTTTTGGTCAAAAAATGAAAATTCTAAAAGTTCCTGTTTTTCTGCTTTAAACTCTAGGTACACATCCAAAATGTATTACTGAGTTGAAAGAAGTTGATTCTGGTGCATGGTTTTGAAACCGCAGTCAGAAAAAAAATTACATCCATATCAACATTTTTATCAGCTCTGGACCTGTCGTTTTGGTCAAAAAATGAAAGTTCTAAAAGTTCCTGTTTTTCTGCTTTAAACTCTAGGTACACATCCAAAATGTATTACTGAGTTGAAAGAAGTTGATTCTGGTGCATGGTTTTGAAACCGCAGTCAGAAAAAAATTTACATCCATATCAACATTTTTATCAGCTCCGGTCCTGTTGTTTTGGTCAAAAAATGAAAATTCTAAAAGTTCCTGTTTTTCTGCTTTAAACTCTAGGTACACATCCAAAATGCATTACTGAGTTGAAAGAAGTTGATTCTGGTGCATGGTTTTGAAACCGCAGTCAGAAAAAAAATTACATCCATATCAACATTTTTATCAGCTCCGGTCCTGTCGTTTTGGTCAAAAAATGAAAATTCTAAAAGTTCCTGTTTTTCTGCTTTAAACTCTAGGTACACATCCAAAATGCATTACTGAGTTGAAAGAAGTTGATTCTGGTGCATGGTTTTGAAACCGCAGTCAGAAAAAAAATTACATCCATATCAACATTTTTATCAGCTCCGGTCCTGTCGTTTTGGTCAAAAAATGAAAATTCTAAAAGTTCCTGTTTTTCTGCTTTAAACTCTAGGTACACATCCAAAATGTATTACTGAGTTGAAAGAAGTTGATTCTGGTGCATGGTTTTGAAACCGCAGTCAGAAAAAAAATTACATCCATATCAACATTTTTATCAGCTCTGAACCTGTCGTTTTGGTCAAAAAATGAAAATTTTAAAAGTTCCTGTTTTTCTGCTTTAAACTCTAGGTACACATCCAAAATGTATTACTGAGTTGAAAGAAGTTGATTCTGGTGCATGGTTTTGAAACCGCAGTCAGAAAAAAAATTACATCCATATCAACATTTTTATCAGCTCCGGACCTGTCGTTTTGGTCAAAAAATGAAAATTCTAAAAGTTCATGTTTTTCTGCTTTAAACTCTAGGTACACATCCAAAATGAATTACTGAGTTTAAAGAAGTTGATTCTGGTGCATGGTTTTGAAACCGCAGTCAGAAAAAAAATTACATCCATATCAACATTTTTATCATCTCCGGACCTGTCGTTTTGGTCAAAAATTGAAAATTCTAAAAGTCCCTGTTTTTCTGCTTTAAACTCTAGGTACACATCCAAAATGCATTACTGAGTTGAAAGAAGTGAATTCTGGTGCATGGTTTTGAAATCGCAGTCAGAAAAAAAATAACATCCATATCAACATTTTTATCAGCTCCGGACCTGTCGTTTTGGTCAAAAAATGAAAATTCTAAAAGTTCCTGTTTTTCTGCTTTAAACTCTAGTTACACATCCAAAATGTATTACTGAGTTGAAAGAAGTTGATTCTGGTGCATGGTTTTGAAACCGCAGTCAGAAAAAAAATTACATCCATATCAACATTTTTATCATCTCCGGACCTGTCGTTTTGGTCAAAAATTGAAAATTCTAAAAGTCCCTGTTTTTCTGCTTTAAACTCTAGGTACACATCCAAAATGCATTACTGAGTTGAAAGAAGTTGATTCTGGTGCATAGTTTTGAAATCGCAGTCAGAAAAAAAAGTTACATCCATATCAACATTTTTATCAGCTCTGAACCTGTCGTTTTGGTCAATAAATGAAAATTCTAAAAGTTCCTGTTTTTCTGCTTTAAACTCTAGGTACACATCCAAAATGCATTACTGAGTTGAAAGAAGTTGATTCTGGTGCATGGTTTTGAAACCGCAGTCAGAAAAAAAATTACATCCATATCAACATTTTTATCAGCTCCGGTCCTGTCGTTTTGGTCAAAAAATGAAAATTCTAAAAGTTCCTGTTTTTCTGCTTTAAACTCTAGGTACACATCCAAAATGTATTACTGAGTTGAAAGAAGTTGATTCTGGTGCATGGTTTTGAAACCGCAGTCAGAAAAAAAATTACATCCATATCAACATTTTTATCAGCTCTGGACCTGTCGTTTTGGTCAAAAAATGAAAGTTCTAAAAGTTCCTGTTTTTCTGCTTTAAACTCTAGGTACACATCCAAAATGTATTACTGAGTTGAAAGAAGTTGATTCTGGTGCATGGTTTTGAAACCGCAGTCAGAAAAAAATTTACATCCATATCAACATTTTTATCAGCTCCGGTCCTGTTGTTTTGGTCAAAAAATGAAAATTCTAAAAGTTCCTGTTTTTCTGCTTTAAACTCTAGGTACACATCCAAAATGCATTACTGAGTTGAAAGAAGTTGATTCTGGTGCATGGTTTTGAAACCGCAGTCAGAAAAAAATTACATCCATATCAACATTTTTATGAGCTCCGGACCTGTCGTTTTGGTCAAAAAATTAAAATTCTAAAAGTTCCTGTTTTTCTGCTTTAAACTCTAGGTACACATCCAAAATGCATTACTGAGTTGAAAGAAGTGAATTCTGGTGCATGGTTTTGAAATCGCAGTCAGAAAAAAGATAACATCCATATCAACATTTTTATCAGCTCCGGTCCTGTCGTTTTGGTCAAAAAATGAAAATTCTAAAAGTTCCTGTTTTTCTGCTTTAAACTCTAGGTACACATCCAAAATGCATTACTGAGTTGAAAGAAGTTGATTCTGGTGCATGGTTTTGAAACCGCAGTCAGAAAAAAAATTACATCCATATCAACATTTTTATCAGCTCCAGTCCTGTCGTTTTGGTCAAAAAATGAAAATTCTAAAAGTTCCTGTTTTTCTGCTTTAAACTCTAGGTACACATCCAAAATGTATTACTGAGTTGAAAGAAGTTGATTCTGGTGCATGGTTTTGAAACCGCAGTCAGAAAAAAAATTACATCCATATCAACATTTTTATCAGCTCTGAACCTGTCGTTTTGGTCAAAAAATGAAAATTCTAAAAGTTCCTGTTTTTCTGCTTTAAACTCTAGGTACACATCCAAAATGTATTACTGAGTTGAAAGAAGTTGATTCTGGTGCACGGTTTTGAAACCGCAGTCAGAAAAAAAATTACATCCATATCAACATTTTTATCAGCTCCGGACCTGTCGTTTTGGTCAAAAAATGAAAATTCTAAAAGTTCATGTTTTTCTGCTTTAAACTCTAGGTACACATCCAAAATGAATTACTGAGTTGAAAGAAGTTGATTCTGGTGCATGGTTTTGAAACCGCAGTCAGAAAAAAAATTACATCCATATCAACATTTTTATCATCTCCGGACCTGTCGTTTTGTTCAAAAATTGAAAATTCTAAAAGTTCCTGTTTTTCTGCTTTAAACTCTAGGTACACATCCAAAATGCATTACTGAGTTGAAAGAAGTGAATTCTGGTGCATGGTTTTGAAATCGCAGTCAGAAAAAAAATAACATCCATATCAACATTTTTATCAGCTCCGGACCTGTCGTTTTGGTCAAAAAATGAAAATTCTAAAAGTTCCTTTTTTTCTGCTTTAAACTCTAGGTACACATCCAAAATGCATTACTGAGTTGAAAGAAGTGAATTCTGGTGCATGGTTTTGAAATCACAGTCAGAAAAAAAATAACATCCATATCAACATTTTTATCAGCTCCGGTCCTGTCGTTTTGGTCAAAAAATGAAAATTCTAAAAGTTCCTGTTTTTCTTCTTTAAACTCTAGGTACACATCCAAAATGCATTACTGAGTTGAAAGAAGTTGATTCTGGTGCATGGTTTTGAAACCACAGTCAGAAAAAAAATTACATCCATATCAACATTTTTATCAGCTCTGGACCTGTCGTTTTGGTCAAAAAATGAAAATTCTAAAAGTTCCTGTTTTTCTGCTTTAAACTCTAGGTACACATCCAAAATGTATTACTGAGTTGAAAGAAGTTGATTCTGGTGCATGGTTTTGAAACCACAGTCAGAAAAAAAATTACATCCATATCAACATTTTTATCAGCTCTGGTCCTGTCGTTTTGGTCAAAAAATGAAAATTCTAAAAGTTCCTGTTTTTCTGCTTTAAACTCAAGGTACACATCCAAAATGTATTACTGAGTTGAAAGAAGTTGATTCTGGTGCATGGTTTTGAAACCGCAGTCAGAAAAAAAATTACATCCATATCAACATTTTTATCAGCTCTGGACCTGTCGTTTTGGTCAAAAAATGAAAGTTCTAAAAGTTCCTGTTTTTCTGATTTAAACTCTAGGTACACATCCAAAATGTATTACTGAGTTGAAAGAAGTTGATTCTGGTGCATGGTTTTGAAACCGCAGTCAGAAAAAAAATTACATCCATATCAACATTTGTATCAGCTCCGGTCCTGTTGTTTTGGTCAAAAAATGAAAATTCTAAAAGTTCCTGTTTTTCTGCTTTAAACTCTAGGTACACATCCAAAATGCATTACTGAGTTGAAAGAAGTTGATTCTGGTGCATGGTTTTGAAACTGCAGTCAGAAAAAAAATTACATCCATATCAACATTTTTATCAGCTCCGGACCTGTCGTTTTGGTCAAAAAATGAAAATTCTAAAAGTTCCTGTTTTTCTGCTTTAAACTCTAGGTACACATCCAAAATGCATTACTGAGTTAAAAGAAGTGAATTCTGGTGCATGGTTTTGAAATCGCAGTCAGAAAAAAAATAACATCCATATCAACATTTTTATCAGCTCCGGTCCTGTCGTTTTGGTCAAAAAATGAAAATTCTAAAAGTTCCTGTTTTTCTGCTTTAAACTCTAGGTACACATCCAAAATGCATTACTGAGTTGAAAGAAGTTGATTCTGGTGCATGGTTTTGAAACCGCAGTCAGAAAAAAAATTACATCCATATCAACATTTTTATGAGTTCCGGACCTGTCGTTTTGGTCAAAAAATTAAAATTCTAAAAGTTCCTGTTTTTCTGCTTTAAACTCTAGGTACACATCCAAAATGCATTACTGAGTTGAAAGAAGTGAATTCTGGTGCATGGTTTTGAAATCGCAGTCAGAAAAAAGATAACATCCATATCAACATTTTTATCAGCTCCGGTCCTGTCGTTTTGGTCAAAAAATGAAAATTCTAAAAGTTCCTGTTTTTCTGCTTTAAACTCTAGGTACACATCCAAAATGCATTACTGAGTTGAAAGAAGTTGATTCTGGTGCATGGTTTTGAAACCGCAGTCAGAAAAAAAATTACATCCATATCAACATTTTTATCAGCTCCGGTCCTGTCGTTTTGGTCAAAAAATGAAAATTCTAAAAGTTCCTGTTTTTCTGCTTTAAACTCTAGGTACACATCCAAAATGTATTACTGAGTTGAAAGAAGTTGATTCTGGTGCATGGTTTTGAAACCGCAGTCAGAAAAAAAATTACATCCATATCAACATTTTTATCAGCTCTGAACCTGTCGTTTTGGTCAAAAAATGAAAATTCTAAAAGTTCCTGTTTTTCTGCTTTAAACTCTAGGTACACATCCAAAATGTATTACTGAGTTGAAAGAAGTTGATTCTGGTGCATGGTTTTGAAACCGCAGTCAGAAAAAAAATTACATCCATATCAACATTTTTATCAGCTCCGGACCTGTCGTTTTGGTCAAAAAATGAAAATTCTAAAAGTTCATGTTTTTCTGCTTTAAACTCTAGGTACACATCCAAAATGAATTACTGAGTTGAAAGAAGTTGATTCTGGTGCATGGTTTTGAAACCGCAGTCAGAAAAAAAATTACATCCATATCAACATTTTTATCATCTCCGGACCTGTCGTTTTGGTCAAAAATTGAAAATTCTAAAAGTTCCTGTTTTTCTGCTTTAAACTCTAGGTACACATCCAAAATGCATTACTGAGTTGAAAGAAGTGAATTCTGGTGCATGGTTTTGAAATCGCAGTCAGAAAAAAAATAACATCCATATCAACATTTTTATCAGCTCCGGACCTGTCGTTTTGGTCAAAAAATGAAAATTCTAAAAGTTCCTGTTTTTCTGCTTTAAACTCTAGGTACACATCCAAAATGTATTACTGAGTTGAAAGAAGTTGATTCTGGTGCATGGTTTTGAAACCGCAGTCAGAAAAAAAATTACATCCATATCAACATTTTTATCAGCTCTGAACCTGTCGTTTTGGTCAAAAAATGAAAATTCTAAAAGTTCCTGTTTTTCTGCTTTAAACTCTAGGTACACATCCAAAATGCATTACTGAGTTGAAAGAAGTTGATTCTGGTGCATAGTTTTGAAATCGCAGTCAGAAAAAAAAGTTACATCCATATCAACATTTTTATCAGCTCTGAACCTGTCGTTTTGGTCAATAAATGAAAATTCTAAAAGTTCCTGTTTTTCTGCTTTAAACTCTAGGTACACATCCAAAATGCATTACTGAGTTGAAAGAAGTTGATTCTGGTGCATGGTTTTGAAACCGCAGTCAGAAAAAAAATTACATCCATATCAACATTTTTATCAGCTCCGGTCCTGTCGTTTTGGTCAAAAAATGAAAATTCTAAAAGTTCCTGTTTTCTGCTTTAAACTCTAGGTACACATCCAAAATGTATTACTGAGTTGAAAGAAGTTGATTCTGGTGCATGGTTTTGAAACCGCAGTCAGAAAAAAAATTACATCCATATCAACATTTTTATCAGCTCTGGACCTGTCGTTTTGGTCAAAAAATGAAAGTTCTAAAAGTTCCTGTTTTTCTGCTTTAAACTCTAGGTACACATCCAAAATGTATTACTGAGTTGAAAGAAGTTGATTCTGGTGCATGGTTTTGAAACCGCAGTCAGAAAAAAAATTACATCCATATCAACATTTGTATCAGCTCCGGTCCTGTTGTTTTGGTCAAAAAATGAAAATTCTAAAAGTTCCTGTTTTTCTGCTTTCAACTCTAGGTACACATCCAAAATGTATTACTGAGTTGAAAGAAGTTGATTCTGGTGCATGGTTTTGAAACCGCAGTCAGAAAAAAAATTACATCCATATCAACATTTTTATCAGCTCCGGTCCTGTTGTTTTGGTCAAAAAATGAAAATTCTAAAAGTTCCTGTTTTTCTGCTTTAAACTCTAGGTACACATCCAAAATGCATTACTGAGTTGAAAGAAGTTGATTCTGGTGCATGGTTTTGAAACCGCAGTCAGAAAAAAATTACATCCATATCAACATTTTTATGAGCTCCGGACCTGTCGTTTTGGTCAAAAAATTAAAATTCTAAAAGTTCCTGTTTTTCTGCTTTAAACTCTAGGTACACATCCAAAATGCATTACTGAGTTGAAAGAAGTGAATTCTGGTGCATGGTTTTGAAATCGCAGTCAGAAAAAAGATAACATCCATATCAACATTTTTATCATCTCCGGTCCTGTCGTTTTGGTCAAAAAATGAAAATTCTAAAAGTTCCTGTTTTTCTGCTTTAAACTCTAGGTACACATCCAAAATGCATTACTGAGTTGAAAGAAGTTGATTCTGGTGCATGGTTTTGAAACCGCAGTCAGAAAAAAAATTACATCCATATCAACATTTTTATCAGCTCCGGTCCTGTCGTTTTGGTCAAAAAATGAAAATTCTAAAAGTTCCTGTTTTTCTGCTTTAAACTCTAGGTACACATCCAAAATGTATTACTGAGTTGAAAGAAGTTGATTCTGGTGCATGGTTTTGAAACCGCAGTCAGAAAAAAATTTACATCCATATCAACATTTTTATCAGCTCTGAACCTGTCGTTTTGGTCAAAAAATGAAAATTCTAAAAGTTCCTGTTTTTCTGCTTTAAACTCTAGGTACACATCCAAAATGTATTACTGAGTTGAAAGAAGTTGATTCTGGTGCATGGTTTTGAAACCGCAGTCAGAAAAAAAATTACATCCATATCAACATTTTTATCAGCTCCGGACCTGTCGTTTTGGTCAAAAAATGAAAATTCTAAAAGTTCATGTTTTTCTGCTTTAAACTCTAGGTACACATCCAAAATGAATTACTGAGTTGAAAGAAGTTGATTCTGGTGCATGGTTTTGAAACCGTTGTCAGAAAAAAAATTACATCCATATCAACATTTTTATCATCTCCGGACCTGTCGTTTTGGTCAAAAATTGAAAATTCTAAAAGTTCCTGTTTTTCTGCTTTAAACTCTAGGTACACATCCAAAATGTATTACTGAGTTGAAAGAAGTTGATTCTGGTGCATGGTTTTGAAACCGCAGTCAGAAAAAAAATTACATCCATATCAACATTTGTATCAGCTCCGGTCCTGTTGTTTTGGTCAAAAAATGAAAATTCTAAAAGTTCCTGTTTTTCTGCTTTCAACTCTAGGTACACATCCAAAATGTATTACTGAGTTGAAAGAAGTTGATTCTGGTGCATGGTTTTGAAACCGCAGTCAGAAAAAAAATTACATCCATATCAACATTTTTATCAGCTCTGAACCTGTTGTTTTGGTCAAAAAATGAAAATTCTAAAAGTTCCTGTTTTTCTGCTTTAAACTCTAGGTACACATCCAAAATGCATTACTGAGTTGAAAGAAGTTGATTCTGGTGCATGGTTTTGAAACCGCAGTCAGAAAAAAATTACATCCATATCAACATTTTTATGAGCTCCGGACCTGTTGTTTTGGTCAAAAAATTAAAATTCTAAAAGTTCCTGTTTTTCTGCTTTAAACTCTAGGTACACATCCAAAATGCATTACTGAGTTGAAAGAAGTGAATTCTGGTGCATGGTTTTGAAATCGCAGTCAGAAAAAAGATAACATCCATATCAACATTTTTATCAGCTCCGGTCCTGTCGTTTTGGTCAAAAAATGAAAATTCTAAAAGTTCCTGTTTTTCTGCTTTAAACTCTAGGTACACATCCAAAATGCATTACTGAGTTGAAAGAAGTTGATTCTGGTGCATGGTTTTGAAACCGCAGTCAGAAAAAAAATTACATCCATATCAACATTTTTATCAGCTCCGGTCCTGTCGTTTTGGTCAAAAAATGAAAATTCTAAAAGTTCCTGTTTTTCTGCTTTAAACTCTAGGTACACATCCAAAATGTATTACTGAGTTGAAAGAAGTTGATTCTGGTGCATGGTTTTGAAACCGCAGTCAGAAAAAAAATTACATCCATATCAACATTTTTATCAGCTCTGAACCTGTCGTTTTGGTCAAAAAATGAAAATTTTAAAAGTTCCTGTTTTTCTGCTTTAAACTCTAGGTACACATCCAAAATGTATTACTGAGTTGAAAGAAGTTGATTCTGGTGCATGGTTTTGAAACCGCAGTCAGAAAAAAAATTACATCCATATCAACATTTTTATCAGCTCCGGACCTGTCGTTTTGGTCAAAAAATGAAAATTCTAAAAGTTCATGTTTTTCTGCTTTAAACTCTAGGTACACATCCAAAATGAATTACTGAGTTTAAAGAAGTTGATTCTGGTGCATGGTTTTGAAACCGCAGTCAGAAAAAAAATTACATCCATATCAACATTTTTATCATCTCCGGACCTGTCGTTTTGGTCAAAAATTGAAAATTCTAAAAGTCCCTGTTTTTCTGCTTTAAACTCTAGGTACACATCCAAAATGCATTACTGAGTTGAAAGAAGTGAATTCTGGTGCATGGTTTTGAAATCGCAGTCAGAAAAAAAATAACATCCATATCAACATTTTTATCAGCTCCGGACCTGTCGTTTTGGTCAAAAAATGAAAATTCTAAAAGTTCCTGTTTTTCTGCTTTAAACTCTAGTTACACATCCAAAATGTATTACTGAGTTGAAAGAAGTTGATTCTGGTGCATGGTTTTGAAACCGCAGTCAGAAAAAAAATTACATCCATATCAACATTTTTATCATCTCCGGACCTGTCGTTTTGGTCAAAAATTGAAAATTCTAAAAGTCCCTGTTTTTCTGCTTTAAACTCTAGGTACACATCCAAAATGCATTACTGAGTTGAAAGAAGTTGATTCTGGTGCATAGTTTTGAAATCGCAGTCAGAAAAAAAAGTTACATCCATATCAACATTTTTATCAGCTCTGAACCTGTCGTTTTGGTCAATAAATGAAAATTCTAAAAGTTCCTGTTTTTCTGCTTTAAACTCTAGGTACACATCCAAAATGCATTACTGAGTTGAAAGAAGTTGATTCTGGTGCATGGTTTTGAAACCGCAGTCAGAAAAAAAATTACATCCATATCAACATTTTTATCAGCTCCGGTCCTGTCGTTTTGGTCAAAAAATGAAAATTCTAAAAGTTCCTGTTTTTCTGCTTTAAACTCTAGGTACACATCCAAAATGTATTACTGAGTTGAAAGAAGTTGATTCTGGTGCATGGTTTTGAAACCGCAGTCAGAAAAAAAATTACATCCATATCAACATTTTTATCAGCTCTGGACCTGTCGTTTTGGTCAAAAAATGAAAGTTCTAAAAGTTCCTGTTTTTCTGCTTTAAACTCTAGGTACACATCCAAAATGTATTACTGAGTTGAAAGAAGTTGATTCTGGTGCATGGTTTTGAAACCGCAGTCAGAAAAAAAATTACATCCATATCAACATTTGTATCAGCTCCGGTCCTGTTGTTTTGGTCAAAAAATGAAAATTCTAAAAGTTCCTGTTTTTCTGCTTTCAACTCTAGGTACACATCCAAAATGTATTACTGAGTTGAAAGAAGTTGATTCTGGTGCATGGTTTTGAAACCGCAGTCAGAAAAAAATTTACATCCATATCAACATTTTTATCAGCTCCGGTCCTGTTGTTTTGGTCAAAAAATGAAAATTCTAAAAGTTCCTGTTTTTCTGCTTTAAACTCTAGGTACACATCCAAAATGCATTACTGAGTTGAAAGAAGTTGATTCTGGTGCATGGTTTTGAAACCGCAGTCAGAAAAAAATTACATCCATATCAACATTTTTATGAGCTCCGGACCTGTCGTTTTGGTCAAAAAATTAAAATTCTAAAAGTTCCTGTTTTTCTGCTTTAAACTCTAGGTACACATCCAAAATGCATTACTGAGTTGAAAGAAGTGAATTCTGGTGCATGGTTTTGAAATCGCAGTCAGAAAAAAGATAACATCCATATCAACATTTTTATCAGCTCCGGTCCTGTCGTTTTGGTCAAAAAATGAAAATTCTAAAAGTTCCTGTTTTTCTGCTTTAAACTCTAGGTACACATCCAAAATGCATTACTGAGTTGAAAGAAGTTGATTCTGGTGCATGGTTTTGAAACCGCAGTCAGAAAAAAAATTACATCCATATCAACATTTTTATCAGCTCCAGTCCTGTCGTTTTGGTCAAAAAATGAAAATTCTAAAAGTTCCTGTTTTTCTGCTTTAAACTCTAGGTACACATCCAAAATGTATTACTGAGTTGAAAGAAGTTGATTCTGGTGCATGGTTTTGAAACCGCAGTCAGAAAAAAAATTACATCCATATCAACATTTTTATCAGCTCTGAACCTGTCGTTTTGGTCAAAAAATGAAAATTCTAAAAGTTCCTGTTTTTCTGCTTTAAACTCTAGGTACACATCCAAAATGTATTACTGAGTTGAAAGAAGTTGATTCTGGTGCACGGTTTTGAAACCGCAGTCAGAAAAAAAATTACATCCATATCAACATTTTTATCAGCTCCGGACCTGTCGTTTTGGTCAAAAAATGAAAATTCTAAAAGTTCATGTTTTTCTGCTTTAAACTCTAGGTACACATCCAAAATGAATTACTGAGTTGAAAGAAGTTGATTCTGGTGCATGGTTTTGAAACCGCAGTCAGAAAAAAAATTACATCCATATCAACATTTTTATCATCTCCGGACCTGTCGTTTTGTTCAAAAATTGAAAATTCTAAAAGTTCCTGTTTTTCTGCTTTAAACTCTAGGTACACATCCAAAATGCATTACTGAGTTGAAAGAAGTGAATTCTGGTGCATGGTTTTGAAATCGCAGTCAGAAAAAAAATAACATCCATATCAACATTTTTATCAGCTCCGGACCTGTCGTTTTGGTCAAAAAATGAAAATTCTAAAAGTTCCTTTTTTTCTGCTTTAAACTCTAGGTACACATCCAAAATGCATTACTGAGTTGAAAGAAGTGAATTCTGGTGCATGGTTTTGAAATCACAGTCAGAAAAAAAATAACATCCATATCAACATTTTTATCAGCTCCGGTCCTGTCGTTTTGGTCAAAAAATGAAAATTCTAAAAGTTCCTGTTTTTCTGCTTTAAACTCTAGGTACACATCCAAAATGCATTACTGAGTTGAAAGAAGTTGATTCTGGTGCATGGTTTTGAAACCACAGTCAGAAAAAAAATTACATCCATATCAACATTTTTATCAGCTCTGGACCTGTCGTTTTGGTCAAAAAATGAAAATTCTAAAAGTTCCTGTTTTTCTGCTTTAAACTCTAGGTACACATCCAAAATGTATTACTGAGTTGAAAGAAGTTGATTCTGGTGCATGGTTTTGAAACCACAGTCAGAAAAAAAATTACATCCATATCAACATTTTTATCAGCTCTGGTCCTGTCGTTTTGGTCAAAAAATGAAAATTCTAAAAGTTCCTGTTTTTCTGCTTTAAACTCAAGGTACACATCCAAAATGTATTACTGAGTTGAAAGAAGTTGATTCTGGTGCATGGTTTTGAAACCGCAGTCAGAAAAAAAATTACATCCATATCAACATTTTTATCAGCTCTGGACCTGTCGTTTTGGTCAAAAAATGAAAGTTCTAAAAGTTCCTGTTTTTCTGATTTAAACTCTAGGTACACATCCAAAATGTATTACTGAGTTGAAAGAAGTTGATTCTGGTGCATGGTTTTGAAACCGCAGTCAGAAAAAAAATTACATCCATATCAACATTTGTATCAGCTCCGGTCCTGTTGTTTTGGTCAAAAAATGAAAATTCTAAAAGTTCCTGTTTTTCTGCTTTAAACTCTAGGTACACATCCAAAATGCATTACTGAGTTGAAAGAAGTTGATTCTGGTGCATGGTTTTGAAACTGCAGTCAGAAAAAAAATTACATCCATATCAACATTTTTATCAGCTCCGGACCTGTCGTTTTGGTCAAAAAATGAAAATTCTAAAAGTTCCTGTTTTTCTGCTTTAAACTCTAGGTACACATCCAAAATGCATTACTGAGTTAAAAGAAGTGAATTCTGGTGCATGGTTTTGAAATCGCAGTCAGAAAAAAAATAACATCCATATCAACATTTTTATCAGCTCCGGTCCTGTCGTTTTGGTCAAAAAATGAAAATTCTAAAAGTTCCTGTTTTTCTGCTTTAAACTCTAGGTACACATCCAAAATGCATTACTGAGTTGAAAGAAGTTGATTCTGGTGCATGGTTTTGAAACCGCAGTCAGAAAAAAAATTACATCCATATCAACATTTTTATGAGTTCCGGACCTGTCGTTTTGGTCAAAAAATTAAAATTCTAAAAGTTCCTGTTTTTCTGCTTTAAACTCTAGGTACACATCCAAAATGCATTACTGAGTTGAAAGAAGTGAATTCTGGTGCATGGTTTTGAAATCGCAGTCAGAAAAAAGATAACATCCATATCAACATTTTTATCAGCTCCGGTCCTGTCGTTTTGGTCAAAAAATGAAAATTCTAAAAGTTCCTGTTTTTCTGCTTTAAACTCTAGGTACACATCCAAAATGCATTACTGAGTTGAAAGAAGTTGATTCTGGTGCATGGTTTTGAAACCGCAGTCAGAAAAAAAATTACATCCATATCAACATTTTTATCAGCTCCGGTCCTGTCGTTTTGGTCAAAAAATGAAAATTCTAAAAGTTCCTGTTTTTCTGCTTTAAACTCTAGGTACACATCCAAAATGTATTACTGAGTTGAAAGAAGTTGATTCTGGTGCATGGTTTTGAAACCGCAGTCAGAAAAAAAATTACATCCATATCAACATTTTTATCAGCTCTGAACCTGTCGTTTTGGTCAAAAAATGAAAATTCTAAAAGTTCCTGTTTTTCTGCTTTAAACTCTAGGTACACATCCAAAATGTATTACTGAGTTGAAAGAAGTTGATTCTGGTGCATGGTTTTGAAACCGCAGTCAGAAAAAAAATTACATCCATATCAACATTTTTATCAGCTCCGGACCTGTCGTTTTGGTCAAAAAATGAAAATTCTAAAAGTTCATGTTTTTCTGCTTTAAACTCTAGGTACACATCCAAAATGAATTACTGAGTTGAAAGAAGTTGATTCTGGTGCATGGTTTTGAAACCGCAGTCAGAAAAAAAATTACATCCATATCAACATTTTTATCATCTCCGGACCTGTCGTTTTGGTCAAAAATTGAAAATTCTAAAAGTTCCTGTTTTTCTGCTTTAAACTCTAGGTACACATCCAAAATGCATTACTGAGTTGAAAGAAGTGAATTCTGGTGCATGGTTTTGAAATCGCAGTCAGAAAAAAAATAACATCCATATCAACATTTTTATCAGCTCCGGACCTGTCGTTTTGGTCAAAAAATGAAAATTCTAAAAGTTCCTGTTTTTCTGCTTTAAACTCTAGGTACACATCCAAAATGTATTACTGAGTTGAAAGAAGTTGATTCTGGTGCATGGTTTTGAAACCGCAGTCAGAAAAAAAATTACATCCATATCAACATTTTTATCAGCTCTGAACCTGTCGTTTTGGTCAAAAAATGAAAATTCTAAAAGTTCCTGTTTTTCTGCTTTAAACTCTAGGTACACATCCAAAATGCATTACTGAGTTGAAAGAAGTTGATTCTGGTGCATAGTTTTGAAATCGCAGTCAGAAAAAAAAGTTACATCCATATCAACATTTTTATCAGCTCTGAACCTGTCGTTTTGGTCAATAAATGAAAATTCTAAAAGTTCCTGTTTTTCTGCTTTAAACTCTAGGTACACATCCAAAATGCATTACTGAGTTGAAAGAAGTTGATTCTGGTGCATGGTTTTGAAACCGCAGTCAGAAAAAAAATTACATCCATATCAACATTTTTATCAGCTCCGGTCCTGTCGTTTTGGTCAAAAAATGAAAATTCTAAAAGTTCCTGTTTTCTGCTTTAAACTCTAGGTACACATCCAAAATGTATTACTGAGTTGAAAGAAGTTGATTCTGGTGCATGGTTTTGAAACCGCAGTCAGAAAAAAAATTACATCCATATCAACATTTTTATCAGCTCTGGACCTGTCGTTTTGGTCAAAAAATGAAAGTTCTAAAAGTTCCTGTTTTTCTGCTTTAAACTCTAGGTACACATCCAAAATGTATTACTGAGTTGAAAGAAGTTGATTCTGGTGCATGGTTTTGAAACCGCAGTCAGAAAAAAAATTACATCCATATCAACATTTGTATCAGCTCCGGTCCTGTTGTTTTGGTCAAAAAATGAAAATTCTAAAAGTTCCTGTTTTTCTGCTTTCAACTCTAGGTACACATCCAAAATGTATTACTGAGTTGAAAGAAGTTGATTCTGGTGCATGGTTTTGAAACCGCAGTCAGAAAAAAAATTACATCCATATCAACATTTTTATCAGCTCCGGTCCTGTTGTTTTGGTCAAAAAATGAAAATTCTAAAAGTTCCTGTTTTTCTGCTTTAAACTCTAGGTACACATCCAAAATGCATTACTGAGTTGAAAGAAGTTGATTCTGGTGCATGGTTTTGAAACCGCAGTCAGAAAAAAATTACATCCATATCAACATTTTTATGAGCTCCGGACCTGTCGTTTTGGTCAAAAAATTAAAATTCTAAAAGTTCCTGTTTTTCTGCTTTAAACTCTAGGTACACATCCAAAATGCATTACTGAGTTGAAAGAAGTGAATTCTGGTGCATGGTTTTGAAATCGCAGTCAGAAAAAAGATAACATCCATATCAACATTTTTATCATCTCCGGTCCTGTCGTTTTGGTCAAAAAATGAAAATTCTAAAAGTTCCTGTTTTTCTGCTTTAAACTCTAGGTACACATCCAAAATGCATTACTGAGTTGAAAGAAGTTGATTCTGGTGCATGGTTTTGAAACCGCAGTCAGAAAAAAAATTACATCCATATCAACATTTTTATCAGCTCCGGTCCTGTCGTTTTGGTCAAAAAATGAAAATTCTAAAAGTTCCTGTTTTTCTGCTTTAAACTCTAGGTACACATCCAAAATGTATTACTGAGTTGAAAGAAGTTGATTCTGGTGCATGGTTTTGAAACCGCAGTCAGAAAAAAATTTACATCCATATCAACATTTTTATCAGCTCTGAACCTGTCGTTTTGGTCAAAAAATGAAAATTCTAAAAGTTCCTGTTTTTCTGCTTTAAACTCTAGGTACACATCCAAAATGTATTACTGAGTTGAAAGAAGTTGATTCTGGTGCATGGTTTTGAAACCGCAGTCAGAAAAAAAATTACATCCATATCAACATTTTTATCAGCTCCGGACCTGTCGTTTTGGTCAAAAAATGAAAATTCTAAAAGTTCATGTTTTTCTGCTTTAAACTCTAGGTACACATCCAAAATGAATTACTGAGTTGAAAGAAGTTGATTCTGGTGCATGGTTTTGAAACCGTTGTCAGAAAAAAAATTACATCCATATCAACATTTTTATCATCTCCGGACCTGTCGTTTTGGTCAAAAATTGAAAATTCTAAAAGTTCCTGTTTTTCTGCTTTAAACTCTAGGTACACATCCAAAATGCATTACTGAGTTGAAAGAAGTGAATTCTGGTGCATGGTTTTGAAATCGCAGTCAGAAAAAAAATAACATCCATATCAACATTTTTATCAGCTCCGGACCTGTCGTTTTGGTCAAAAAATGAAAATTCTAAAAGTTCCTGTTTTTCTGCTTTAAACTCTAGGTACACATCCAAAATGCATTACTGAGTTGAAAGAAGTGAATTCTGGTGCATGGTTTTGAAACCACAGTCAGAAAAAAAATTACATCCATATCAACATTTTTATCAGCTCTGGACCTGTCGTTTTGGTCAAAAAATGAAAATTCTAAAAGTTCCTGTTTTTCTGCTTTAAACTCTAGGTACACATCCAAAATGTATTACTGAGTTGAAAGAAGTTGATTCTGGTGCATGGTTTTGAAACCACAGTCAGAAAAAAAATTACATCCATATCAACATTTTTATCAGCTCCGGTCCTGTCGTTTTGGTCAAAAAATGAAAATTCTAAAAGTTCCTGTTTTTCTGCTTTAAACTCTAGGTACACATCCAAAATGTATTACTGAGTTGAAAGAAGTTGATTCTGGTGCATGGTTTTGAAACCGCAGTCAGAAAAAAAATTACATCCATATCAACATTTTTATCAGCTCTGGACCTGTCGTTTTGGTCAAAAAATGAAAGTTCTAAAAGTTCCTGTTTTTCTGATTTAAACTCTAGGTACACATCCAAAATGTATTACTGAGTTGAAAGAAGTTGATTCTGGTGCATGGTTTTGAAACCGCAGTCAGAAAAAAAATTACATCCATATCAACATTTGTATCAGCTCCGGTCCTGTTGTTTTGGTCAAAAAATGAAAATTCTAAAAGTTCCTGTTTTTCTGCTTTAAACTCTAGGTACACATCCAAAATGCATTACTGAGTTGAAAGAAGTTGATTCTGGTGCATGGTTTTGAAACTGCAGTCAGAAAAAAAATTACATCCATATCAACATTTTTATCAGCTCCGGACCTGTCGTTTTGGTCAAAAAATGAAAATTCTAAAAGTTCCTGTTTTTCTGCTTTAAACTCTAGGTACACATCCAAAATGCATTACTGAGTTGAAAGAAGTGAATTCTGGTGCATGGTTTTGAAATCGCAGTCAGAAAAAAAATAACATCCATATCAACATTTTTATCAGCTCCGGTCCTGTCGTTTTGGTCAAAAAATGAAAATTCTAAAAGTTCCTGTTTTTCTGCTTTAAACTCTAGGTACACATCCAAAATGTATTACTGAGTTGAAAGAAGTTGATTCTGGTGCATGGTTTTGAAACCGCAGTCAGAAAAAAAATTACATCCATATCAACATTTTTATCAGCTCTGGACCTGTCGTTTTGGTCAAAAAATGAAAGTTCTAAAAGTTCCTGTTTTTCTGCTTTAAACTCTAGGTACACATCCAAAATGTATTACTGAGTTGAAAGAAGTTGATTCTGGTGCATGGTTTTGAAACCGCAGTCAGAAAAAAAATTACATCCATATCAACATTTTTATCAGCTCCGGTCCTGTCGTTTTGGTCAAAAAATGAAAATTCTAAAAGTTCCTGTTTTTCTGCTTTAAACTCTAGGTACACATCCAAAATGCATTACTGAGTTGAAAGAAGTTGATTCTGGTGCATGGTTTTGAAATCGCAGTCAGAAAAAAAGATAACATCCATATCAACATTTTTATCAGCTCCGGTCCTGTCGTTTTGGTCAAAAAATGAAAATTCTAAAAGTTCCTGTTTTTCTGCTTTAAACTCTAGGTACACATCCAAAATGTATTACTGAGTTGAAAGAAGTTGATTCTGGTGCATGGTTTTGAAACCGCAGTCAGAAAAAAAATTCCATCAATATCAACATTTTTATCAGCTCCGGTCCTGTCGTTTTGGTCAAAAAATGAAAATTCTAAAAGTTCCTGTTTTTCTGCTTTAAACTCTAGGTACACATCCAAAATGTATTACTGAGTTGAAAGAAGTTGATTCTGGTGCATGGTTTTGAAACCGCAGTCAGAAAAAAAATTACATCCATATCAACATTTTTATCAGCTCCGGTCCTGTCGTTTTGGTCAAAAAATGAAAATTCTAAAAGTTCCTGTTTTTCTGCTTTAAACTCTAGGTACACATCCAAAATGCATTACTGAGTTGAAAGAAGTTGATTCTGGTGCATGGTTTTGAAATCGCAGTCAGAAAAAAAGATAACATCCATATCAACATTTTTATCAGCTCCGGACCTGTCGTTTTGGTCAAAAAATGAAAATTCTAAAAGTTCCTGTTTTTCTGCTTTAAACTCTAGGTACACATCCAAAATGCATTACTGAGTTGAAAGAAGTGAATTCTGGTGCATGGTTTTGAAATCACAGTCAGAAAAAAAATAACATCCATATCAACATTTTTATCAGCTCCGGTCCTGTCGTTTTGGTCAAAAAATGAAAATTCTAAAAGTTCCTGTTTTTCTGCTTTATTTATTTATTATTTATTTATTTGCAGTTTCTTATATAGCGCAGCAGATTCCGTTGCGCTTTACAATAGTGCTTTAAACTCTAGGTACACATCCAAAATGCATTACTGAGTTGAAAGAAGTTGATTCTGGTGCATGGTTTTGAAACCACAGTCAGAAAAAAAATTACATCCATATCAACATTTTTATCAGCTCTGGACCTGTCGTTTTGGTCAAAAAATGAAAATTCTAAAAGTTCCTGTTTTTCTGCTTTAAACTCTAGGTACACATCCAAAATGTATTACTGAGTTGAAAGAAGTTGATTCTGGTGCATGGTTTTGAAACCGCAGTCAGAAAAAAAATTACATCCATATCAACATTTTTATCAGCTCCGGTCCTGTTGTTTTGGTCAAAAAATGAAAATTCTAAAAGTTCCTGTTTTTCTGCTTTAAACTCTAGGTACACATCCAAAATGCATTACTGAGTTGCAAGAAGTTGATTCTGGTGCATGGTTTTGAAACCGCAGTCAAAAAAAAACAACATACATATCAACATTTTTATCAGCTCCGGTCCTGTCGTTTTGGTCAAAAAATGAAAATTCTAAAAGTTCCTATTTTTCTGCTTTAAACTCTAGGTACACATCCAAAATGTATTACTGAGTTGAAAGAAGTTGATTCTGGTGCATGGTTTTGAAACCGCAGTCAGAAAAAAAATTACATCCATATCAACATTTTTATCAGCTCCGGTCCTGTTGTTTTGGTCAAAAAATGAAAATTCTAAAAGTTCCTGTTTTTCTGCTTTAAACTCTAGGTACACATCCAAAATGCATTACTGAGTTGAAAGAAGTTGATTCTGGTGCATGGTTTTGAAACCGCAGTCAGAAAAAAAATTACATCCATATCAACATTTTTATCAGCTCCGGTCCTGTCGTTTTGGTCAAAAAATGAAAATTCTAAAAGTTCCTGTTTTTCTGCTTTAAACTCTAGGTACACATCCAAAATGCATTACTGAGTTGAAAGAAGTTGATTCTGGTGCATGGTTTTGAAATCGCAGACAGAAAAAAAGATAACATCCATATCAACATTTTTATCAGCTCCGGTCCTGTCGTTTTGGTCAAAAAATGAAAATTCTAAAAGTTCCTGTTTTTCTGCTTTAAACTCTAGGTACACATCCAAAATGTATTACTGAGTTGAAAGAAGTTGATTCTGGTGCATGGTTTTGAAATCGCAGTCAGAAAAAAAGATAACATCCATATCAACATTTTTATCAGCTCCGGTCCTGTTGTTTTGGTCAAAAAATGAAAATTCTAAAAGTTCCTGTTTTTCTGCTTTAAACTCTAGGTACACATCCAAAATGCATTACTGAGTTGAAAGAAGTTGATTCTGGTGCATGGTTTTGAAACCGCAGTCAGAAAAAAAATTACATCCATATCAACATTTTTATCAGCTCCGGTCCTGTCGTTTTGGTCAAAAAATGAAAATTCTAAAAGTTCCTGTTTTTCTGCTTTAAACTCTAGGTACACATCCAAAATGCATTACTGAGTTGAAAGAAGTTGATTCTGGTGCATGGTTTTGAAATCGCAGTCAGAAAAAAAGATAACATCCATATCAACATTTTTATCAGCTCCGGTCCTGTCGTTTTGGTCAAAAAATGAAAATTCTAAAAGTTCCTGTTTTTCTGCTTTAAACTCTAGGTACACATCCAAAATGTATTACTGAGTTGAAAGAAGTTGATTCTGGTGCATGGTTTTGAAATCGCAGTCAGAAAAAAAGATAACATCCATATCAACATTTTTATCAGCTCCGGTCCTGTCGTTTTGGTCAAAAAATGAAAATTCTAAAAGTTCCTGTTTTTCTGCTTTAAACTCTAGGTACACATCCAAAATGCATTACTGAGTTGAAAGAAGTTGATTCTGGTGCATGGTTTTGAAACCACAGTCAGAAAAAAAATTACATCCATATCAACATTTTTATCAGCTCTGGACCTGTCGTTTTGGTCAAAAAATGAAAATTCTAAAAGTTCCTGTTTTTCTGCTTTAAACTCTAGGTACACATCCAAAATGTATTACTGAGTTGAAAGAAGTTGATTCTGGTGCATGGTTTTGAAACCGCAGTCAGAAAAAAAATTACATCCATATCAACATTTTTATCAGCTCCGGTCCTGTTGTTTTGGTCAAAAAATGAAAATTCTAAAAGTTCCTGTTTTTCTGCTTTAAACTCTAGGTACACATCCAAAATGCATTACTGAGTTGAAAGAAGTTGATTCTGGTGCATGGTTTTGAAACCGCAGTCAAAAAAAACCAACATCCATATCAACATTTTTATCAGCTCCGGTCCTGTCGTTTTGGTCAAAAAATGAAAATTCTAAAAGTTCCTATTTTTCTGCTTTAAACTCTAGGTACACATCCAAAATGTATTACTGAGTTGAAAGAAGTTGATTCTGGTGCATGGTTTTGAAACCGCAGTCAGAAAAAAAATTACATCCATATCAACATTTTTATCAGCTCCGGTCCTGTTGTTTTGGTCAAAAAATGAAAATTCTAAAAGTTCCTGTTTTTCTGCTTTAAACTCTAGGTACACATCCAAAATGCATTACTGAGTTGAAAGAAGTTGATTCTGGTGCATGGTTTTGAAACCGCAGTCAGAAAAAAAATTACATCCATATCAACATTTTTATCAGCTCCGGTCCTGTCGTTTTGGTCAAAAAATGAAAATTCTAAAAGTTCCTGTTTTTCTGCTTTAAACTCTAGGTACACATCCAAAATGCATTACTGAGTTGAAAGAAGTTGATTCTGGTGCATGGTTTTGAAATCGCAGTCAGAAAAAAAGATAACATCCATATCAACATTTTTATCAGCTCCGGTCCTGTCGTTTTGGTCAAAAAATGAAAATTCTAAAAGTTCCTGTTTTTCTGCTTTAAACTCTAGGTACACATCCAAAATGTATTACTGAGTTGAAAGAAGTTGATTCTGGTGCATGGTTTTGAAATCGCAGTCAGAAAAAAAGATAACATCCATATCAACATTTTTATCAGCTCCGGTCCTGTCGTTTTGGTCAAAAAATGAAAATTCTAAAAGTTCCTGTTTTTCTGCTTTAAACTCTAGGTACACATCCAAAATGCATTACTGAGTTGAAAGAAGTTGATTCTGGTGCATGGTTTTGAAACCAAAGTCAGAAAAAAAATTACATCCATATCAACATTTTTATCAGCTCTGGACCTGTCGTTTTGGTCAAAAAATGAAAATTCTAAAAGTTCCTGTTTTTCTGCTTTAAACTCTAGGTACACATCCAAAATGTATTACTGAGTTGAAAGAAGTTGATTCTGGTGCATGGTTTTGAAACCGCAGTCAGAAAAAAAATTACATCCATATCAACATTTTTATCAGCTCCGGTCCTGTTGTTTTGGTCAAAAAATGAAAATTCTAAAAGTTCCTGTTTTTCTGCTTTAAACTCTAGGTACACATCCAAAATGCATTACTGAGTTGAAAGAAGTTGATTCTGGTGCATGGTTTTGAAACCGCAGTCAAAAAAAAACAACATCCATATCAACATTTTTATCAGCTCCGGTCCTGTCGTTTTGGTCAAAAAATGAAAATTCTAAAAGTTCCTATTTTTCTGCTTTAAACTCTAGGTACACATCCAAAATGTATTACTGAGTTGAAAGAAGTTGATTCTGGTGCATGGTTTTGAAACCGCAGTCAGAAAAAAAATTACATCCATATCAACATTTTTATCAGCTCCGGTCCTGTTGTTTTGGTCAAAAAATGAAAATTCTAAAAGTTCCTGTTTTTCTGCTTTAAACTCTAGGTACACATCCAAAATGCATTACTGAGTTGAAAGAAGTTGATTCTGGTGCATGGTTTTGAAACCGCAGTCAGAAAAAAAATTACATCCATATCAACATTTTTATCAGCTCCGGTCCTGTCGTTTTGGTCAAAAAATGAAAATTCTAAAAGTTCCTGTTTTTCTGCTTTAAACTCTAGGTACACATCCAAAATGCATTACTGAGTTGAAAGAAGTTGATTCTGGTGCATGGTTTTGAAATCGCAGTCAGAAAAAAAGATAACATCCATATCAACATTTTTATCAGCTCCGGTCCTGTCGTTTTGGTCAAAAAATGAAAATTCTAAAAGTTCCTGTTTTTCTGCTTTAAACTCTAGGTACACATCCAAAATGTATTACTGAGTTGAAAGAAGTTGATTCTGGTGCATGGTTTTGAAACCGCAGTCAGAAAAAAAATTACATCCATATCAACATTTTTATCAGCTCTGGACCTGTCGTTTTGGTCAAAAAATGAAAGTTCTAAAAGTTCCTTTTTTTCTGCTTTAAACTCTAGGTACACATCCAAAATGTATTACTGAGTTGAAAGAAGTTGATTCTGGTGCATGGTTTTGAAACCGCAGTCAGAAAAAAAATTACATCCATATCAACATTTGTATCAGCTCCGGTCCTGTTGTTTTGGTCAAAAAATGAAAATTCTAAAAGTTCCTGTTTTTCTGCTTTAAACTCTAGGTACACATCCAAAATGAATTACTGAGTTGAAAGAAGTTGATTCTGGTGCATGGTTTTGAAACCGCAGTCAGAAAAAAAATTACATCCATATCAACATTTTTATCATCTCCGGACCTGTCGTTTTGGTCAAAAATTGAAAATTCTAAAAGTTCCTGTTTTTCTGCTTTAAACTCTAGGTACACATCCAAAATGTATTACTGAGTTGAAAGAAGTTGATTCTGGTGCATGGTTTTGAAACCGCAGTCAGAAAAAAAATTACATCCATATCAACATTTTTATCAGCTCTGGACCTGTCGTTTTGGTCAAAAAATGAAAGTTCTAAAAGTTCCTGTTTTTCTGCTTTAAACTCTAGGTACACATCCAAAATGTATTACTGAGTTGAAAGAAGTTGATTCTGGTGCATGGTTTTGAAACCGCAGTCAGAAAAAAAATTACATCCATATCAACATTTGTATCAGCTCCGGTCCTGTTGTTTTGGTCAAAAAATGAAAATTCTAAAAGTTCCTGTTTTTCTGCTTTAAACTCTAGGTACACATCCAAAATGCATTACTGAGTTGCAAGAAGTTGATTCTGGTGCATGGTTTTGAAACCGCAGTCAAAAAAAAACAACATACATATCAACATTTTTATCAGCTCCGGTCCTGTCGTTTTGGTCAAAAAATGAAAATTCTAAAAGTTCCTATTTTTCTGCTTTAAACTCTAGGTACACATCCAAAATGTATTACTGAGTTGAAAGAAGTTGATTCTGGTGCATGGTTTTGAAACCGCAGTCAGAAAAAAAATTACATCCATATCAACATTTTTATCAGCTCCGGTCCTGTTGTTTTGGTCAAAAAATGAAAATTCTAAAAGTTCCTGTTTTTCTGCTTTAAACTCTAGGTACACATCCAAAATGCATTACTGAGTTGAAAGAAGTTGATTCTGGTGCATGGTTTTGAAACCGCAGTCAGAAAAAAAATTACATCCATATCAACATTTTTATCAGCTCCGGTCCTGTCGTTTTGGTCAAAAAATGAAAATTCTAAAAGTTCCTGTTTTTCTGCTTTAAACTCTAGGTACACATCCAAAATGCATTACTGAGTTGAAAGAAGTTGATTCTGGTGCATGGTTTTGAAATCGCAGACAGAAAAAAAGATAACATCCATATCAACATTTTTATCAGCTCCGGTCCTGTCGTTTTGGTCAAAAAATGAAAATTCTAAAAGTTCCTGTTTTTCTGCTTTAAACTCTAGGTACACATCCAAAATGTATTACTGAGTTGAAAGAAGTTGATTCTGGTGCATGGTTTTGAAATCGCAGTCAGAAAAAAAGATAACATCCATATCAACATTTTTATCAGCTCCGGTCCTGTTGTTTTGGTCAAAAAATGAAAATTCTAAAAGTTCCTGTTTTTCTGCTTTAAACTCTAGGTACACATCCAAAATGCATTACTGAGTTGAAAGAAGTTGATTCTGGTGCATGGTTTTGAAACCGCAGTCAGAAAAAAAATTACATCCATATCAACATTTTTATCAGCTCCGGTCCTGTCGTTTTGGTCAAAAAATGAAAATTCTAAAAGTTCCTGTTTTTCTGCTTTAAACTCTAGGTACACATCCAAAATGCATTACTGAGTTGAAAGAAGTTGATTCTGGTGCATGGTTTTGAAATCGCAGTCAGAAAAAAAGATAACATCCATATCAACATTTTTATCAGCTCCGGTCCTGTCGTTTTGGTCAAAAAATGAAAATTCTAAAAGTTCCTGTTTTTCTGCTTTAAACTCTAGGTACACATCCAAAATGTATTACTGAGTTGAAAGAAGTTGATTCTGGTGCATGGTTTTGAAATCGCAGTCAGAAAAAAAGATAACATCCATATCAACATTTTTATCAGCTCCGGTCCTGTCGTTTTGGTCAAAAAATGAAAATTCTAAAAGTTCCTGTTTTTCTGCTTTAAACTCTAGGTACACATCCAAAATGCATTACTGAGTTGAAAGAAGTTGATTCTGGTGCATGGTTTTGAAACCACAGTCAGAAAAAAAATTACATCCATATCAACATTTTTATCAGCTCTGGACCTGTCGTTTTGGTCAAAAAATGAAAATTCTAAAAGTTCCTGTTTTTCTGCTTTAAACTCTAGGTACACATCCAAAATGTATTACTGAGTTGAAAGAAGTTGATTCTGGTGCATGGTTTTGAAACCGCAGTCAGAAAAAAAATTACATCCATATCAACATTTTTATCAGCTCCGGTCCTGTTGTTTTGGTCAAAAAATGAAAATTCTAAAAGTTCCTGTTTTTCTGCTTTAAACTCTAGGTACACATCCAAAATGCATTACTGAGTTGAAAGAAGTTGATTCTGGTGCATGGTTTTGAAACCGCAGTCAAAAAAAAACAACATCCATATCAACATTTTTATCAGCTCCGGTCCTGTCGTTTTGGTCAAAAAATGAAAATTCTAAAAGTTCCTATTTTTCTGCTTTAAACTCTAGGTACACATCCAAAATGTATTACTGAGTTGAAAGAAGTTGATTCTGGTGCATGGTTTTGAAACCGCAGTCAGAAAAAAAATTACATCCATATCAACATTTTTATCAGCTCCGGTCCTGTTGTTTTGGTCAAAAAATGAAAATTCTAAAAGTTCCTGTTTTTCTGCTTTAAACTCTAGGTACACATCCAAAATGCATTACTGAGTTGAAAGAAGTTGATTCTGGTGCATGGTTTTGAAACCGCAGTCAGAAAAAAAATTACATCCATATCAACATTTTTATCAGCTCCGGTCCTGTCGTTTTGGTCAAAAAATGAAAATTCTAAAAGTTCCTGTTTTTCTGCTTTAAACTCTAGGTACACATCCAAAATGCATTACTGAGTTGAAAGAAGTTGATTCTGGTGCATGGTTTTGAAATCGCAGTCAGAAAAAAAGATAACATCCATATCAACATTTTTATCAGCTCCGGTCCTGTCGTTTTGGTCAAAAAATGAAAATTCTAAAAGTTCCTGTTTTTCTGCTTTAAACTCTAGGTACACATCCAAAATGTATTACTGAGTTGAAAGAAGTTGATTCTGGTGCATGGTTTTGAAATCGCAGTCAGAAAAAAAGATAACATCCATATCAACATTTTTATCAGCTCCGGTCCTGTCGTTTTGGTCAAAAAATGAAAATTCTAAAAGTTCCTGTTTTTCTGCTTTAAACTCTAGGTACACATCCAAAATGCATTACTGAGTTGAAAGAAGTTGATTCTGGTGCATGGTTTTGAAACCAAAGTCAGAAAAAAAATTACATCCATATCAACATTTTTATCAGCTCTGGACCTGTCGTTTTGGTCAAAAAATGAAAATTCTAAAAGTTCCTGTTTTTCTGCTTTAAACTCTAGGTACACATCCAAAATGTATTACTGAGTTGAAAGAAGTTGATTCTGGTGCATGGTTTTGAAACCGCAGTCAGAAAAAAAATTACATCCATATCAACATTTTTATCAGCTCCGGTCCTGTTGTTTTGGTCAAAAAATGAAAATTCTAAAAGTTCCTGTTTTTCTGCTTTAAACTCTAGGTACACATCCAAAATGCATTACTGAGTTGAAAGAAGTTGATTCTGGTGCATGGTTTTGAAACCGCAGTCAAAAAAAAACAACATCCATATCAACATTTTTATCAGCTCCGGTCCTGTCGTTTTGGTCAAAAAATGAAAATTCTAAAAGTTCCTATTTTTCTGCTTTAAACTCTAGGTACACATCCAAAATGTATTACTGAGTTGAAAGAAGTTGATTCTGGTGCATGGTTTTGAAACCGCAGTCAGAAAAAAAATTACATCCATATCAACATTTTTATCAGCTCCGGTCCTGTTGTTTTGGTCAAAAAATGAAAATTCTAAAAGTTCCTGTTTTTCTGCTTTAAACTCTAGGTACACATCCAAAATGCATTACTGAGTTGAAAGAAGTTGATTCTGGTGCATGGTTTTGAAACCGCAGTCAGAAAAAAAATTACATCCATATCAACATTTTTATCAGCTCCGGTCCTGTCGTTTTGGTCAAAAAATGAAAATTCTAAAAGTTCCTGTTTTTCTGCTTTAAACTCTAGGTACACATCCAAAATGCATTACTGAGTTGAAAGAAGTTGATTCTGGTGCATGGTTTTGAAATCGCAGTCAGAAAAAAAGATAACATCCATATCAACATTTTTATCAGCTCCGGTCCTGTCGTTTTGGTCAAAAAATGAAAATTCTAAAAGTTCCTGTTTTTCTGCTTTAAACTCTAGGTACACATCCAAAATGTATTACTGAGTTGAAAGAAGTTGATTCTGGTGCATGGTTTTGAAACCGCAGTCAGAAAAAAAATTACATCCATATCAACATTTTTATCAGCTCTGGACCTGTCGTTTTGGTCAAAAAATGAAAGTTCTAAAAGTTCCTTTTTTTCTGCTTTAAACTCTAGGTACACATCCAAAATGTATTACTGAGTTGAAAGAAGTTGATTCTGGTGCATGGTTTTGAAACCGCAGTCAGAAAAAAAATTACATCCATATCAACATTTGTATCAGCTCCGGTCCTGTTGTTTTGGTCAAAAAATTAAAATTCTAAAAGTTCCTGTTTTTCTGCTTTAAACTCTAGGTACACATCCAAAATGAATTACTGAGTTGAAAGAAGTTGATTCTGGTGCATGGTTTTGAAACCGCAGTCAGAAAAAAAATTACATCCATATCAACATTTTTATCATCTCCGGACCTGTCGTTTTGGTCAAAAATTGAAAATTCTAAAAGTTCCTGTTTTTCTGCTTTAAACTCTAGGTACACATCCAAAATGTATTACTGAGTTGAAAGAAGTTGATTCTGGTGCATGGTTTTGAAACCGCAGTCAGAAAAAAAATTACATCCATATCAACATTTTTATCAGCTCTGGACCTGTCGTTTTGGTCAAAAAATGAAAGTTCTAAAAGTTCCTGTTTTTCTGCTTTAAACTCTAGGTACACATCCAAAATGTATTACTGAGTTGAAAGAAGTTGATTCTGGTGCATGGTTTTGAAACCGCAGTCAGAAAAAAAATTACATCCATATCAACATTTGTATCAGCTCCGGTCCTGTTGTTTTGGTCAAAAAATGAAAATTCTAAAAGTTCCTGTTTTTCTGCTTTAAACTCTAGGTACACATCCAAAATGAATTACTGAGTTGAAAGAAGTTGATTCTGGTGCATGGTTTTGAAACCGCAGTCAGAAAAAAAATAACATCCATATCAACATTTTTATCAGCTCCGGACCTGTCGTTTTGGTCAAAAAATGAAAATTCTAAAAGTTCCTGTTTTTCTGCTTTAAACTCTAGGTACACATCCAAAATGCATTACTGAGTTGAAAGAAGTTGATTCTGGTGCATGGTTTTGAAACCGCAGTCAGAAAAAAAATTACATCCATATCAACATTTTTATCAGCTCCGGTCCTGTCGTTTTGGTCAAAAAATGAAAATTCTAAAAGTTCCTGTTTTTCTGCTTTAAACTCTAGGTACACATCCAAAATGCATTACTGAGTTGAAAGAAGTTGATTCTGGTGCATGGTTTTGAAACCGCAGTCAGAAAAAAAATTACATCCATATCAACATTTTTATCAGCTCCGGTCCTGTCGTTTTGGTCAAAAAATGAAAATTCTAAAAGTTCCTGTTTTTCTGCTTTAAACTCTAGGTACACATCCAAAATGTATTACTGAGTTGAAAGAAGTTGATTCTGGTGCATGGTTTTGAAACCGCAGTCAGAAAAAAAATTACATCCATATCAACATTTTTATCAGCTCTGAACCTGTCGTTTTGGTCAAAAAATGAAAATTCTAAAAGTTCCTGTTTTTCTGCTTTAAACTCTAGGTACACATCCAAAATGTATTACTGAGTTGAAAGAAGTTGATTCTGGTGCATGGTTTTGAAACCGCAGTCAGAAAAAAAATTACATCCATATCAACATTTTTATCAGCTCCGGACCTGTCGTTTTGGTCAAAAAATGAAAATTCTAAAAGTTCATGTTTTTCTGCTTTAAACTCTAGGTACACATCCAAAATGAATTACTGAGTTGAAAGAAGTTGATTCTGGTGCATGGTTTTGAAACCGCAGTCAGAAAAAAAATTACATCCATATCAACATTTTTATCATCTCCGGACCTGTCGTTTTGGTCAAAAATTGAAAATTCTAAAAGTTCCTGTTTTTCTGCTTTAAACTCTAGGTACACATCCAAAATGCATTACTGAGTTGAAAGAAGTGAATTCTGGTGCATGGTTTTGAAATCGCAGTCAGAAAAAAAATAACATCCATATCAACATTTTTATCAGCTCCGGTCCTGTCGTTTTGGTCAAAAAATTAAAATTCTAAAAGTTCCTCTTTTTCTGCTTTAAACTCTAGGTACACATCCAAAATGAATTACTGAGTTGAAAGAAGTTGATTCTGGTGCATGGTTTTGAAACCGCAGTCAGAAAAAAATTACATCCATATCAACATTTTTATCAGCTCCGGTCCTGTCGTTTTGGTCAAAAAATTAAAATTCTAAAAGTTCCTCTTTTTCTGCTTTAAACTCTAGGTACACATCCAAAATGAATTACTGAGTTGAAAGAAGTTGATTCTGGTGCATGGTTTTGAAACCGCAGTCAGAAAAAAAATTACATCCATATCAACATTTTTATCAGCTCTGAACCTGTCGTTTTGGTCAATAAATGAAAATTCTAAAAGTTCCTGTTTTTCTGCTTTAAACTCTAGGTACACATCCAAAATGCATTACTGAGTTGAAAGAAGTTGATTCTGGTGCATGGTTTTGAAACCGCAGTCAGAAAAAAATTACATCCATATCAACATTTTTATGAGCTCCGGACCTGTCGTTTTGGTCAAAAAATTAAAATTCTAAAAGTTCCTGTTTTTCTGCTTTAAACTCTAGGTACACATCCAAAATGCATTACTGAGTTGAAAGAAGTGAATTCTGGTGCATGGTTTTGAAATCGCAGTCAGAAAAAAGATAACATCCATATCAACATTTTTATCAGCTCCGGTCCTGTCGTTTTGGTCAAAAAATGAAAATTCTAAAAGTTCCTGTTTTTCTGCTTTAAACTCTAGGTACACATCCAAAATGCATTACTGAGTTGAAAGAAGTTGATTCTGGTGCATGGTTTTGAAACCGCAGTCAGAAAAAAAATTACATCCATATCAACATTTTTATCAGCTCCGGTCCTGTCGTTTTGGTCAAAAAATGAAAATTCTAAAAGTTCCTGTTTTTCTGCTTTAAACTCTAGGTACACATCCAAAATGTATTACTGAGTTGAAAGAAGTTGATTCTGGTGCATGGTTTTGAAACCGCAGTCAGAAAAAAAATTACATCCATATCAACATTTTTATCAGCTCTGAACCTGTCGTTTTGGTCAAAAAATGAAAATTCTAAAAGTTCCTGTTTTTCTGCTTTAAACTCTAGGTACACATCCAAAATGTATTACTGAGTTGAAAGAAGTTGATTCTGGTGCATGGTTTTGAAACCGCAGTCAGAAAAAAAATTACATCCATATCAACATTTTTATCAGCTCCGGACCTGTCGTTTTGGTCAAAAAATGAAAATTCTAAAAGTTCATGTTTTTCTGCTTTAAACTCTAGGTACACATCCAAAATGAATTACTGAGTTGAAAGAAGTTGATTCTGGTGCATGGTTTTGAAACCGCAGTCAGAAAAAAAATTACATCCATATCAACATTTTTATCATCTCCGGACCTGTCGTTTTGGTCAAAAATTGAAAATTCTAAAAGTTCCTGTTTTTCTGCTTTAAACTCTAGGTACACATCCAAAATGCATTACTGAGTTGAAAGAAGTGAATTCTGGTGCATGGTTTTGAAATCGCAGTCAGAAAAAAAATAACATCCATATCAAAATTTTTATCAGCTCCGGACCTGTCGTTTTGGTCAAAAAATGAAAATTCTAAAAGTTCCTGTTTTTCTGCTTTAAACTCTAGGTACACATCCAAAATGTATTACTGAGTTGAAAGAAGTTGATTCTGGTGCATGGTTTTGAAACCGCAGTCAGAAAAAAAATTACATCCATATCAACATTTTTATCAGCTCCGGACCTGTCGTTTTGGTCAAAAAATGAAAATTCTAAAAGTTCATGTTTTTCTGCTTTAAACTCTAGGTACACATCCAAAATGAATTACTGAGTTGAAAGAAGTTGATTCTGGTGCATGGTTTTGAAACCGCAGTCAGAAAAAAAATTACATCCATATCAACATTTTTATCATCTCCGGACCTGTCGTTTTGGTCAAAAATTGAAAATTCTAAAAGTTCCTGTTTTTCTGCTTTAAACTCTAGGTACACATCCAAAATGCATTACTGAGTTGAAAGAAGTGAATTCTGGTGCATGGTTTTGAAATCGCAGTCAGAAAAAAAATAACATCCATATCAACATTTTTATCAGCTCCGGACCTGTCGTTTTGGTCAAAAAATGAAAATTCTAAAAGTTCCTGTTTTTCTGCTTTAAACTCTAGGTACACATCCAAAATGCATTACTGAGTTGAAAGAAGTGAATTCTGGTGCATGGTTTTGAAATCACAGTCAGAAAAAAAATAACATCCATATCAACATTTTTATCAGCTCCGGTCCTGTCGTTTTGGTCAAAAAATGAAAATTCTAAAAGTTCCTGTTTTTCTGCTTTAAACTCTAGGTACACATCCAAAATGCATTACTGAGTTGAAAGAAGTTGATTCTGGTGCATGGTTTTGAAACCGCAGTCAGAAAAAAATTACATCCATATCAACATTTTTATCAGCTCCGGTCCTGTCGTTTTGGTCAAAAAATTAAAATTCTAAAAGTTCCTCTTTTTCTGCTTTAAACTCTAGGTACACATCCAAAATGAATTACTGAGTTGAAAGAAGTTGATTCTGGTGCATGGTTTTGAAACCGCAGTCAGAAAAAAAATTACATCCATATCAACATTTTTATCAGCTCCGGACCTGTCGTTTTGGTCAGAAATTAAAAATTCTAAAAGTTCCTGTTTTTCTGCTTTAAACTCTAGGTACACATCCAAAATGCATTACTGAGTTGAAAGAAGTTGATTCTGGTGCATAGTTTTGAAATCGCAGTCAGAAAAAAAAGTTACATCCATATCAACATTTTTATCAGCTCTGAACCTGTCGTTTTGGTCAATAAATGAAAATTCTAAAAGTTCCTGTTTTTCTGCTTTAAACTCTAGGTACACATCCAAAATGCATTACTGAGTTGAAAGAAGTTGATTCTGGTGCATGGTTTTGAAACCGCAGTCAGAAAAAAATTACATCCATATCAACATTTTTATGAGCTCCGGACCTGTCGTTTTGGTCAAAAAATTAAAATTCTAAAAGTTCCTGTTTTTCTGCTTTAAACTCTAGGTACACATCCAAAATGCATTACTGAGTTGAAAGAAGTGAATTCTGGTGCATGGTTTTGAAATCGCAGTCAGAAAAAAGATAACATCCATATCAACATTTTTATCAGCTCCGGTCCTGTCGTTTTGGTCAAAAAATGAAAATTCTAAAAGTTCCTGTTTTTCTGCTTTAAACTCTAGGTACACATCCAAAATGCATTACTGAGTTGAAAGAAGTTGATTCTGGTGCATGGTTTTGAAACCGCAGTCAGAAAAAAAATTACATCCATATCAACATTTTTATCAGCTCCGGTCCTGTCGTTTTGGTCAAAAAATGAAAATTCTAAAAGTTCCTGTTTTTCTGCTTTAAACTCTAGGTACACATCCAAAATGTATTACTGAGTTGAAAGAAGTTGATTCTGGTGCATGGTTTTGAAACCGCAGTCAGAAAAAAAATTACATCCATATCAACATTTTTATCAGCTCTGAACCTGTCGTTTTGGTCAAAAAATGAAAATTCTAAAAGTTCCTGTTTTTCTGCTTTAAACTCTAGGTACACATCCAAAATGTATTACTGAGTTGAAAGAAGTTGATTCTGGTGCATGGTTTTGAAACCGCAGTCAGAAAAAAAATTACATCCATATCAACATTTTTATCAGCTCCGGACCTGTCGTTTTGGTCAAAAAATGAAAATTCTAAAAGTTCATGTTTTTCTGCTTTAAACTCTAGGTACACATCCAAAATGAATTACTGAGTTGAAAGAAGTTGATTCTGGTGCATGGTTTTGAAACCGCAGTCAGAAAAAAAATTACATCCATATCAACATTTTTATCATCTCCGGACCTGTCGTTTTGGTCAAAAATTGAAAATTCTAAAAGTTCCTGTTTTTCTGCTTTAAACTCTAGGTACACATCCAAAATGCATTACTGAGTTGAAAGAAGTGAATTCTGGTGCATGGTTTTGAAATCGCAGTCAGAAAAAAAATAACATCCATATCAAAATTTTTATCAGCTCCGGACCTGTCGTTTTGGTCAAAAAATGAAAATTCTAAAAGTTCCTGTTTTTCTGCTTTAAACTCTAGGTACACATCCAAAATGTATTACTGAGTTGAAAGAAGTTGATTCTGGTGCATGGTTTTGAAACCGCAGTCAGAAAAAAAATTACATCCATATCAACATTTTTATCAGCTCCGGACCTGTCGTTTTGGTCAAAAAATGAAAATTCTAAAAGTTCATGTTTTTCTGCTTTAAACTCTAGGTACACATCCAAAATGAATTACTGAGTTGAAAGAAGTTGATTCTGGTGCATGGTTTTGAAACCGCAGTCAGAAAAAAAATTACATCCATATCAACATTTTTATCATCTCCGGACCTGTCGTTTTGGTCAAAAATTGAAAATTCTAAAAGTTCCTGTTTTTCTGCTTTAAACTCTAGGTACACATCCAAAATGCATTACTGAGTTGAAAGAAGTGAATTCTGGTGCATGGTTTTGAAATCGCAGTCAGAAAAAAAATAACATCCATATCAACATTTTTATCAGCTCCGGACCTGTCGTTTTGGTCAAAAAATGAAAATTCTAAAAGTTCCTGTTTTTCTGCTTTAAACTCTAGGTACACATCCAAAATGCATTACTGAGTTGAAAGAAGTGAATTCTGGTGCATGGTTTTGAAATCACAGTCAGAAAAAAAATAACATCCATATCAACATTTTTATCAGCTCCGGTCCTGTCGTTTTGGTCAAAAAATGAAAATTCTAAAAGTTCCTGTTTTTCTGCTTTAAACTCTAGGTACACATCCAAAATGCATTACTGAGTTGAAAGAAGTTGATTCTGGTGCATGGTTTTGAAACCGCAGTCAGAAAAAAATTACATCCATATCAACATTTTTATCAGCTCCGGTCCTGTCGTTTTGGTCAAAAAATTAAAATTCTAAAAGTTCCTCTTTTTCTGCTTTAAACTCTAGGTACACATCCAAAATGAATTACTGAGTTGAAAGAAGTTGATTCTGGTGCATGGTTTTGAAACCGCAGTCAGAAAAAAAATTACATCCATATCAACATTTTTATCAGCTCCGGTCCTGTTGTTTTGGTCAAAAAATGAAAATTCTAAAAGTTCCTGTTTTTCTGCTTTAAACTCTAGGTACACATCCAAAATGCATTACTGAGTTGAAAGAAGTTGATTCTGGTGCATAGTTTTGAAATCGCAGTCAGAAAAAAAAGTTACATCCATATCAACATTTTTATCAGCTCTGAACCTGTCGTTTTGGTCAATAAATGAAAATTCTAAAAGTTCCTGTTTTTCTGCTTTAAACTCTAGGTACACATCCAAAATGCATTACTGAGTTGAAAGAAGTTGATTCTGGTGCATGGTTTTGAAACCGCAGTCAGAAAAAAATTACATCCATATCAACATTTTTATGAGCTCCGGACCTGTCGTTTTGGTCAAAAAATTAAAATTCTAAAAGTTCCTGTTTTTCTGCTTTAAACTCTAGGTACACATCCAAAATGCATTACTGAGTTGAAAGAAGTGAATTCTGGTGCATGGTTTTGAAATCGCAGTCAGAAAAAAGATAACATCCATATCAACATTTTTATCAGCTCCGGTCCTGTCGTTTTGGTCAAAAAATGAAAATTCTAAAAGTTCCTGTTTTTCTGCTTTAAACTCTAGGTACACATCCAAAATGCATTACTGAGTTGAAAGAAGTTGATTCTGGTGCATGGTTTTGAAACCGCAGTCAGAAAAAAAATTACATCCATATCAACATTTTTATCAGCTCCGGTCCTGTCGTTTTGGTCAAAAAATGAAAATTCTAAAAGTTCCTGTTTTTCTGCTTTAAACTCTAGGTACACATCCAAAATGTATTACTGAGTTGAAAGAAGTTGATTCTGGTGCATGGTTTTGAAACCGCAGTCAGAAAAAAAATTACATCCATATCAACATTTTTATCAGCTCTGAACCTGTCGTTTTGGTCAAAAAATGAAAATTCTAAAAGTTCCTGTTTTTCTGCTTTAAACTCTAGGTACACATCCAAAATGTATTACTGAGTTGAAAGAAGTTGATTCTGGTGCATGGTTTTGAAACCGCAGTCAGAAAAAAAATTACATCCATATCAACATTTTTATCAGCTCCGGACCTGTCGTTTTGGTCAAAAAATGAAAATTCTAAAAGTTCATGTTTTTCTGCTTTAAACTCTAGGTACACATCCAAAATGAATTACTGAGTTGAAAGAAGTTGATTCTGGTGCATGGTTTTGAAACCGCAGTCAGAAAAAAAATTACATCCATATCAACATTTTTATCATCTCCGGACCTGTCGTTTTGGTCAAAAATTGAAAATTCTAAAAGTTCCTGTTTTTCTGCTTTAAACTCTAGGTACACATCCAAAATGCATTACTGAGTTGAAAGAAGTGAATTCTGGTGCATGGTTTTGAAATCGCAGTCAGAAAAAAAATAACATCCATATCAAAATTTTTATCAGCTCCGGACCTGTCGTTTTGGTCAAAAAATGAAAATTCTAAAAGTTCCTGTTTTTCTGCTTTAAACTCTAGGTACACATCCAAAATGTATTACTGAGTTGAAAGAAGTTGATTCTGGTGCATGGTTTTGAAACCGCAGTCAGAAAAAAAATTACATCCATATCAACATTTTTATCAGCTCCGGACCTGTCGTTTTGGTCAAAAAATGAAAATTCTAAAAGTTCATGTTTTTCTGCTTTAAACTCTAGGTACACATCCAAAATGAATTACTGAGTTGAAAGAAGTTGATTCTGGTGCATGGTTTTGAAACCGCAGTCAGAAAAAAAATTACATCCATATCAACATTTTTATCATCTCCGGACCTGTCGTTTTGGTCAAAAATTGAAAATTCTAAAAGTTCCTGTTTTTCTGCTTTAAACTCTAGGTACACATCCAAAATGCATTACTGAGTTGAAAGAAGTGAATTCTGGTGCATGGTTTTGAAATCGCAGTCAGAAAAAAAATAACATCCATATCAACATTTTTATCAGCTCCGGACCTGTCGTTTTGGTCAAAAAATGAAAATTCTAAAAGTTCCTGTTTTTCTGCTTTAAACTCTAGGTACACATCCAAAATGCATTACTGAGTTGAAAGAAGTGAATTCTGGTGCATGGTTTTGAAATCACAGTCAGAAAAAAAATAACATCCATATCAACATTTTTATCAGCTCCGGTCCTGTCGTTTTGGTCAAAAAATGAAAATTCTAAAAGTTCCTGTTTTTCTGCTTTAAACTCTAGGTACACATCCAAAATGCATTACTGAGTTGAAAGAAGTTGATTCTGGTGCATGGTTTTGAAACCACAGTCAGAAAAAAAATTACATCCATATCAACATTTTTATCAGCTCTGGACCTGTCGTTTTGGTCAAAAAATGAAAATTCTAAAAGTTCCTGTTTTTCTGCTTTAAACTCTAGGTACACATCCAAAATGTATTACTGAGTTGAAAGAAGTTGATTCTGGTGCATGGTTTTGAAACCGCAGTCAGAAAAAAAATTACATCCATATCAACATTTTTATCAGCTCCGGTCCTGTTGTTTTGGTCAAAAAATGAAAATTCTAAAAGTTCCTGTTTTTCTGCTTTAAACTCTAGGTACACATCCAAAATGCATTACTGAGTTGCAAGAAGTTGATTCTGGTGCATGGTTTTGAAACCGCAGTCAAAAAAAAACAACATCCATATCAACATTTTTATCAGCTCCGGTCCTGTCGTTTTGGTCAAAAAATGAAAATTCTAAAAGTTCCTATTTTTCTGCTTTAAACTCTAGGTACACATCCAAAATGTATTACTGAGTTGAAAGAAGTTGATTCTGGTGCATGGTTTTGAAACCGCAGTCAGAAAAAAAATTACATCCATATCAACATTTTTATCAGCTCCGGTCCTGTTGTTTTGGTCAAAAAATGAAAATTCTAAAAGTTCCTGTTTTTCTGCATTAAACTCTAGGTACACATCCAAAATGCATTACTGAGTTGAAAGAAGTTGATTCTGGTGCATGGTTTTGAAACCGCAGTCAGAAAAAAAATTACATCCATATCAACATTTTTATCAGCTCCGGTCCTGTCGTTTTGGTCAAAAAATGAAAATTCTAAAAGTTCCTGTTTTTCTGCTTTAAACTCTAGGTACACATCCAAAATGCATTACTGAGTTGAAAGAAGTTGATTCTGGTGCATGGTTTTGAAATCGCAGTCAGAAAAAAAGATAACATCCATATCAACATTTTTATCAGCTCCGGTCCTGTCGTTTTGGTCAAAAAATGAAAATTCTAAAAGTTCCTGTTTTTCTGCTTTAAACTCTAGGTACACATCCAAAATGTATTACTGAGTTGAAAGAAGTTGATTCTGGTGCATGGTTTTGAAACCGCAGTCAGAAAAAAAATTCCATCAATATCAACATTTTTATCAGCTCCGGTCCTGTCGTTTTGGTCAAAAAATGAAAATTCTAAAAGTTCCTGTTTTTCTGCTTTAAACTCTAGGTACACATCCAAAATGTATTACTGAGTTGAAAGAAGTTGATTCTGGTGCATGGTTTTGAAACCGCAGTCAGAAAAAAAATTACATCCATATCAACATTTTTATCAGCTCTGGACCTGTCGTTTTGGTAAAAAAATGAAAGTTCTAAAAGTTCCTGTTTTTCTGCTTTAAACTCTAGGTACACATCCAAAATGTATTACTGAGTTGAAAGAAGTTGATTCTGGTGCATGGTTTTGAAACCGCAGTCAGAAAAAAAATTACATCCATATCAACATTTGTATCAGCTCCGGTCCTGTTGTTTTGGTCAAAAAATGAAAATTCTAAAAGTTCCTGTTTTTCTGCTTTCAACTCTAGGTACACATCCAAATTGTATTACTGAGTTGAAAGAAGTTGATTCTGGTGCATGGTTTTGAAACCGCAGTCAGAAAAAAAATTACATCCATATCAACATTTTTATCAGCTCCGGTCCTGTTGTTTTGGTCAAAAAATGAAAATTCTAAAAGTTCCTGTTTCTCTGCTTTAATCTCTAGGTACACATCCAAAATGCATTACTGAGTTGAAAGAAGTGAATTCTGGTGCATGGTTTTGAAATCGCAGTCAGAAAAAAGATAACATCCATATCAACATTTTTATCAGCTCCGGTCCTGTCGTTTTGGTCAAAAAATGAAAATTCTAAAAGTTCCTGTTTTTCTGCTTTAAACTCTAGGTACACATCCAAAATGTATTACTGAGTTGAAAGAAGTTGATTCTGGTGCATGGTTTTGAAACCGCAGTCAGAAAAAAAATTACATCCATATCAACATTTTTATCAGCTCCGGACCTGTCGTTTTGGTCAAAAAATGAAAATTCTAAAAGTTCATGTTTTTCTGCTTTAAACTCTAGGTACACATCCAAAATGAATTACTGAGTTGAAAGAAGTTGATTCTGGTGCATGGTTTTGAAACCGCAGTCAGAAAAAAAATTACATCCATATCAACATTTTTATCATCTCCGGACCTGTCGTTTTGGTCAAAAATTGAAAATTCTAAAAGTTCCTGTTTTTCTGCTTTAAACTCTAGGTACACATCCAAAATGCATTACTGAGTTGAAAGAAGTGAATTCTGGTGCATGGTTTTGAAATCGCAGTCAGAAAAAAAATTACATCCATATCAACATTTTTATCAGCTCCGGACCTGTCGTTTTGGTCAAAAAATGAAAATTCTAAAAGTTCATGTTTTTCTGCTTTAAACTCTAGGTACACATCCAAAATGAATTACTGAGTTGAAAGAAGTTGATTCTGGTGCATGGTTTTGAAACCGCAGTCAGAAAAAAAATTACATCCATATCAACATTTTTATCATCTCCGGACCTGTCGTTTTGGTCAAAAATTGAAAATTCTAAAAGTTCCTGTTTTTCTGCTTTAAACTCTAGGTACACATCCAAAATGCATTACTGAGTTGAAAGAAGTGAATTCTGGTGCATGGTTTTGAAATCGCAGTCAGAAAAAAAATAACATCCATATCAAAATTTTTATCAGCTCCGGACCTGTCGTTTTGGTCAAAAAATGAAAATTCTAAAAGTTCCTGTTTCTCTGCTTTAATCTCTAGGTACACATCCAAAATGCATTACTGAGTTGAAAGAAGTGAATTCTGGTGCATGGTTTTGAAATCGCAGTCAGAAAAAAGATAACATCCATATCAACATTTTTATCAGCTCCGGTCCTGTCGTTTTGGTCAAAAAATGAAAATTCTAAAAGTTCCTGTTTTTCTGCTTTAAACTCTAGGTACACATCCAAAATGTATTACTGAGTTGAAAGAAGTTGATTCTGGTGCATGGTTTTGAAACCGCAGTCAGAAAAAAAATTACATCCATATCAACATTTTTATCAGCTCTGAACCTGTCGTTTTGGTCAAAAAATGAAAATTCTAAAAGTTCCTGTTTTTCTGCTTTAAACTCTAGGTACACATCCAAAATGCATTACTGAGTTGAAAGAAGTTGATTCTGGTGCATGGTTTTGAAACCGCAGTCAGAAAAAAAATTACATCCATATCAACATTTTTATCAGCTCCGGTCCTGTCGTTTTGGTCAAAAAATGAAAATTCTAAAAGTTCCTGTTTTTCTGCTTTAAACTCTAGGTACACATCCGAAATGTATTACTGAGTTGAAAGAAGTTGATTCTGGTGCATGGTTTTGAAACCGCAGTCAGAAAAAAAATTACATCCATATCAACATTTTTATCAGCTCTGAACCTGTCGTTTTGGTCAAAAAATGAAAATTCTAAAAGTTCCTGTTTTTCTGCTTTAAACTCTAGGTACACATCCAAAATGTATTACTGAGTTGAAAGAAGTTGATTCTGGTGCATGGTTTTGAAACCGCAGTCAGAAAAAAAATTACATCCATATCAACATTTTTATCAGCTCCGGACCTGTCGTTTTGGTCAAAAAATGAAAATTCTAAAAGTTCATGTTTTTCTGCTTTAAACTCTAGGTACACATCCAAAATGAATTACTGAGTTGAAAGAAGTTGATTCTGGTGCATGGTTTTGAAACCGCAGTCAGAAAAAAAATTACATCCATATCAACATTTTTATCATCTCCGGACCTGTCGTTTTGGTCAAAAATTGAAAATTCTAAAAGTTCCTGTTTTTCTGCTTTAAACTCTAGGTACACATCCAAAATGCATTACTGAGTTGAAAGAAGTGAATTCTGGTGCATGGTTTTGAAATCGCAGTCAGAAAAAAAATAACATCCATATCAACATTTTTATCAGCTCCGGTCCTGTCGTTTTGGTCAAAAAATGAAAATTCTAAAAGTTCCTGTTTTTCTGCTTTAAACTCTAGGTACACATCCAAAATGCATTACTGAGTTGAAAGAAGTTGATTCTGGTGCATGGTTTTGAAACCGCAGTCAGAAAAAAATTACATCCATATCAACATTTTTATCAGCTCCGGTCCTGTCGTTTTGGTCAAAAAATTAAAATTCTAAAAGTTCCTCTTTTTCTGCTTTAAACTCTAGGTACACATCCAAAATGAATTACTGAGTTGAAAGAAGTTGATTCTGGTGCATGGTTTTGAAACCGCAGTCAGAAAAAAAATTACATCCATATCAACATTTTTATCAGCTCCGGACCTGTCGTTTTGGTCAGAAATTAAAAATTCTAAAAGTTCCTGTTTTTCTGCTTTAAACTCTAGGTACACATCCAAAATGCATTACTGAGTTGAAAGAAGTTGATTCTGGTGCATAGTTTTGAAATCGCAGTCAGAAAAAAAAGTTACATCCATATCAACATTTTTATCAGCTCTGAACCTGTCGTTTTGGTCAATAAATGAAAATTCTAAAAGTTCCTGTTTTTCTGCTTTAAACTCTAGGTACACATCCAAAATGCATTACTGAGTTGAAAGAAGTTGATTCTGGTGCATGGTTTTGAAACCGCAGTCAGAAAAAAATTACATCCATATCAACATTTTTATGAGCTCCGGACCTGTCGTTTTGGTCAAAAAATTAAAATTCTAAAAGTTCCTGTTTTTCTGCTTTAAACTCTAGGTACACATCCAAAATGCATTACTGAGTTGAAAGAAGTGAATTCTGGTGCATGGTTTTGAAATCGCAGTCAGAAAAAAGATAACATCCATATCAACATTTTTATCAGCTCCGGTCCTGTCGTTTTGGTCAAAAAATGAAAATTCTAAAAGTTCCTGTTTTTCTGCTTTAAACTCTAGGTACACATCCAAAATGCATTACTGAGTTGAAAGAAGTTGATTCTGGTGCATGGTTTTGAAACCGCAGTCAGAAAAAAAATTACATCCATATCAACATTTTTATCAGCTCCGGTCCTGTCGTTTTGGTCAAAAAATGAAAATTCTAAAAGTTCCTGTTTTTCTGCTTTAAACTCTAGGTACACATCCAAAATGTATTACTGAGTTGAAAGAAGTTGATTCTGGTGCATGGTTTTGAAACCGCAGTCAGAAAAAAAATTACATCCATATCAACATTTTTATCAGCTCTGAACCTGTCGTTTTGGTCAAAAAATGAAAATTCTAAAAGTTCCTGTTTTTCTGCTTTAAACTCTAGGTACACATCCAAAATGTATTACTGAGTTGAAAGAAGTTGATTCTGGTGCATGGTTTTGAAATCGCAGTCAGAAAAAAGATAACATCCATATCAACATTTTTATCAGCTCCGGTCCTGTCGTTTTGGTCAAAAAATGAAAATTCTAAAAGTTCCTGTTTTTCTGCTTTAAACTCTAGGTACACATCCAAAATGTATTACTGAGTTGAAAGAAGTTGATTCTGGTGCATGGTTTTGAAACCGCAGTCAGAAAAAAAATTACATCCATATCAACATTTTTATCAGCTCTGAACCTGTCGTTTTGGTCAAAAAATGAAAATTCTAAAAGTTCCTGTTTTTCTGCTTTAAACTCTAGGTACACATCCAAAATGCATTACTGAGTTGAAAGAAGTTGATTCTGGTGCATGGTTTTGAAACCGCAGTCAGAAAAAAAATTACATCCATATCAACATTTTTATCAGCTCCGGTCCTGTCGTTTTGGTCAAAAAATGAAAATTCTAAAAGTTCCTGTTTTTCTGCTTTAAACTCTAGGTACACATCCAAAATGTATTACTGAGTTGAAAGAAGTTGATTCTGGTGCATGGTTTTGAAACCGCAGTCAGAAAAAAAATTACATCCATATCAACATTTTTATCAGCTCTGAACCTGTCGTTTTGGTCAAAAAATGAAAATTCTAAAAGTTCCTGTTTTTCTGCTTTAAACTCTAGGTACACATCCAAAATGTATTACTGAGTTGAAAGAAGTTGATTCTGGTGCATGGTTTTGAAACCGCAGTCAGAAAAAAAATTACATCCATATCAACATTTTTATCAGCTCCGGACCTGTCGTTTTGGTCAAAAAATGAAAATTCTAAAAGTTCATGTTTTTCTGCTTTAAACTCTAGGTACACATCAAAAATGAATTACTGAGTTGAAAGAAGTTGATTCTGGTGCATGGTTTTGAAACCGCAGTCAGAAAAAAAATTACATCCATATCAACATTTTTATCAGCTCCGGTCCTGTCGTTTTGGTCAAAAAATGAAAATTCTAAAAGTTCCTGTTTTTCTGCTTTAAACTCTAGGTACACATCCAAAATGCATTACTGAGTTGAAAGAAGTTGATTCTGGTGCATGGTTTTGAAACCACAGTCAGAAAAAAAATTACATCCATATCAACATTTTTATCAGCTCTGGACCTGTCGTTTTGGTCAAAAAATGAAAATTCTAAAAGTTCCTGTTTTTCTGCTTTAAACTCTAGGTACACATCCAAAATGTATTACTGAGTTGAAAGAAGTTGATTCTGGTGCATGGTTTTGAAACCGCAGTCAGAAAAAAAATTACATCCATATCAACATTTTTATCAGCTCCGGTCCTGTTGTTTTGGTCAAAAAATGAAAATTCTAAAAGTTCCTGTTTTTCTGCTTTAAACTCTAGGTACACATCCAAAATGCATTACTGAGTTGCAAGAAGTTGATTCTGGTGCATGGTTTTGAAACCGCAGTCAAAAAAAAACAACATCCATATCAACATTTTTATCAGCTCCGGTCCTGTCGTTTTGGTCAAAAAATGAAAATTCTAAAAGTTCCTATTTTTCTGCTTTAAACTCTAGGTACACATCCAAAATGTATTACTGAGTTGAAAGAAGTTGATTCTGGTGCATGGTTTTGAAACCGCAGTCAGAAAAAAAATTACATCCATATCAACATTTTTATCAGCTCCGGTCCTGTTGTTTTGGTCAAAAAATGAAAATTCTAAAAGTTCCTGTTTTTCTGCATTAAACTCTAGGTACACATCCAAAATGCATTACTGAGTTGAAAGAAGTTGATTCTGGTGCATGGTTTTGAAACCGCAGTCAGAAAAAAAATTACATCCATATCAACATTTTTATCAGCTCCGGTCCTGTCGTTTTGGTCAAAAAATGAAAATTCTAAAAGTTCCTGTTTTTCTGCTTTAAACTCTAGGTACACATCCAAAATGCATTACTGAGTTGAAAGAAGTTGATTCTGGTGCATGGTTTTGAAATCGCAGTCAGAAAAAAAGATAACATCCATATCAACATTTTTATCAGCTCCGGTCCTGTCGTTTTGGTCAAAAAATGAAAATTCTAAAAGTTCCTGTTTTTCTGCTTTAAACTCTAGGTACACATCCAAAATGTATTACTGAGTTGAAAGAAGTTGATTCTGGTGCATGGTTTTGAAACCGCAGTCAGAAAAAAAATTCCATCAATATCAACATTTTTATCAGCTCCGGTCCTGTCGTTTTGGTCAAAAAATGAAAATTCTAAAAGTTCCTGTTTTTCTGCTTTAAACTCTAGGTACACATCCAAAATGTATTACTGAGTTGAAAGAAGTTGATTCTGGTGCATGGTTTTGAAACCGCAGTCAGAAAAAAAATTACATCCATATCAACATTTTTATCAGCTCTGGACCTGTCGTTTTGGTAAAAAAATGAAAGTTCTAAAAGTTCCTGTTTTTCTGCTTTAAACTCTAGGTACACATCCAAAATGTATTACTGAGTTGAAAGAAGTTGATTCTGGTGCATGGTTTTGAAACCGCAGTCAGAAAAAAAATTACATCCATATCAACATTTGTATCAGCTCCGGTCCTGTTGTTTTGGTCAAAAAATGAAAATTCTAAAAGTTCCTGTTTTTCTGATTTCAACTCTAGGTACACATCCAAAATGTATTACTGAGTTGAAAGAAGTTGATTCTGGTGCATGGTTTTGAAACCGCAGTCAGAAAAAAAATTACATCCATATCAACATTTTTATCAGCTCCGGTCCTGTTGTTTTGGTCAAAAAATGAAAATTCTAAAAGTTCCTGTTTTTCTGCTTTAAACTCTAGGTACACATCCAAAATGCATTACTGAGTTGAAAGAAGTTGATTCTGGTGCATGGTTTTGAAACCGCAGTCAGAAAAAAATTACATCCATATCAACATTTTTATGAGCTCTGGACCTGTCGTTTTGGTCAAAAAATTAAAATTCTAAAAGTTCCTGTTTTTCTGCTTTAAACTCTAGGTACACATCCAAAATGCATTACTGAGTTGAAAGAAGTGAATTCTGGTGCATGGTTTTGAAATCGCAGTCAGAAAAAAGATAACATCCATATCAACATTTTTATCAGCTCCGGTCCTGTCGTTTTGGTCAAAAAATGAAAATTCTAAAAGTTCCTGTTTTTCTGCTTTAAACTCTAGGTACACATCCAAAATGCATTACTGAGTTGAAAGAAGTTGATTCTGGTGCATGGTTTTGAAACCGCAGTCAGAAAAAAAATTACATCCATATCAACATTTTTATCAGCTCCGGTCCTGTCATTTTGGTCAAAAAATGAAAATTCTAAAAGTTCCTGTTTTTCTGCTTTAAACTCTAGGTACACATCCAAAATGTATTACTGAGTTGAAAGAAGTTGATTCTGGTGCATGGTTTTGAAACCGCAGTCAGAAAAAAAATTACATCCATATCAACATTTTTATCAGCTCTGAACCTGTCGTTTTGGTCAAAAAATGAAAATTCTAAAAGTTCCTGTTTTTCTGCTTTAAACTCTAGGTACACATCCAAAATGTATTACTGAGTTGAAAGAAGTTGATTCTGGTGCATGTTTTGAAACCGCAGTCAGAAAAAAAATTACATTCATATCAACATTTTTATCAGCTCCGGACCTGTCGTTTTGGTCAAAAAATGAAAATTCTAAAAGTTCATGTTTTTCTGCTTTAAACTCTAGGTACACATCCAAAATGAATTACTGAGTTGAAAGAAGTTGATTCTGGTGCATGGTTTTGAAACCGCAGTCAGAAAAAAAATTACATCCATATCAACATTTTTATCATCTCCGGACCTGTCGTTTTGGTCAAAAATTGAAAATTCTAAAAGTTCCTGTTTTTCTGCTTTAAACTCTAGGTACACATCCAAAATGCATTACTGAGTTGAAAGAAGTTGATTCTGGTGCATAGTTTTGAAATCGCAGTCAGAAAAAAAAGTTACATCCATATCAACATTTTTATCAGCTCTGAACCTGTCGTTTTGGTCAATAAATGAAAATTCTAAAAGTTCCTGTTTTTCTGCTTTAAACTCTAGGTACACATCCAAAATGCATTACTGAGTTGAAAGAAGTTGATTCTGGTGCATGGTTTTGAAACCGCAGTCAGAAAAAAATTACATCCATATCAACATTTTTATCAGCTCCGGTCCTGTCGTTTTGGTCAAAAAATGAAAATTCTAAAAGTTCCTGTTTTTCTGCTTTAAACTCTAGGTACACATCCAAAATGTATTACTGAGTTGAAAGAAGTTGATTCTGGTGCATGGTTTTGAAACCGCAGTCAGAAAAAAAATTACATCCATATCAACATTTTTATCAGCTCTGGACCTGTCGTTTTGGTCAAAAAATGAAAGTTCTAAAAGTTCCTGTTTTTCTGCTTTAAACTCTAGGTACACATCCAAAATGTATTACTGAGTTGAAAGAAGTTGATTCTGGTGCATGGTTTTGAAACCGCAGTCAGAAAAAAAATTACATCCATATCAACATTTGTATCAGCTCCGGTCCTGTTGTTTTGGTCAAAAAATGAAAATTCTAAAAGTTCATGTTTTTCTGCTTTCAACTCTAGGTACACATCCAAAATGTATTACTGAGTTGAAAGAAGTTGATTCTGGTGCATGGTTTTGAAACCGCAGTCAGAAAAAAAATTACATCCATATCAACATTTTTATCAGCTCCGGTCCTGTTGTTTTGGTCAAAAAATGAAAATTCTAAAAGTTCCTGTTTTTCTGCTTTAAACTCTAGGTACACATCCAAAATGCATTACTGAGTTGAAAGAAGTTGATTCTGGTGCATGGTTTTGAAACCGCAGTCAGAAAAAAATTACATCCATATCAACATTTTTATGAGCTCCGGACCTGTCGTTTTGGTCAAAAAATTAAAATTCTAAAAGTTCCTGTTTTTCTGCTTTAAACTCTAGGTACACATCCAAAATGCATTACTGAGTTGAAAGAAGTGAATTCTGGTGCATGGTTTTGAAATCGCAGTCAGAAAAAAGATAACATCCATATCAACATTTTTATCAGCTCCGGTCCTGTCGTTTTGGTCAAAAAATGAAAATTCTAAAAGTTCCTGTTTTTCTGCTTTAAACTCTAGGTACACATCCAAAATGTATTACTGAGTTGAAAGAAGTTGATTCTGGTGCATGGTTTTGAAACCGCAGTCAGAAAAAAAATTACATCCATATCAACATTTTTATCAGCTCTGAACCTGTCGTTTTGGTCAAAAAATGAAAATTCTAAAAGTTCCTGTTTTTCTGCTTTAAACTCTAGGTACACATCCAAAATGTATTACTGAGTTGAAAGAAGTTGATTCTGGTGCATGGTTTTGAAGCCGCAGTCAGAAAAAAATTACATCCATATCAACATTTTTATGAGCTCCGGACCTGTCGTTTTGGTCAAAAAATTAAAATTCTAAAAGTTCCTGTTTTTCTGCTTTAAACTCTAGGTACACATCCAAAATGCATTACTGAGTTGAAAGAAGTGAATTCTGGTGCATGGTTTTGAAATCGCAGTCAGAAAAAAGATAACATCCATATCAACATTTTTATCAGCTCCGGTCCTGTCGTTTTGGTCAAAAAATGAAAATTCTAAAAGTTCCTGTTTTTCTGCTTTAAACTCTAGGTACACATCCAAAATGTATTACTGAGTTGAAAGAAGTTGATTCTGGTGCATGGTTTTGAAACCGCAGTCAGAAAAAAAATTACATCCATATCAACATTTTTATCAGCTCTGAACCTGTCGTTTTGGTCAAAAAATGAAAATTCTAAAAGTTCCTGTTTTTCTGCTTTAAACTCTAGGTACACATCCAAAATGTATTACTGAGTTGAAAGAAGTTGATTCTGGTGCATGGTTTTGAAACCGCAGTCAGAAAAAAAATTACATCCATATCAACATTTTTATCAGCTCCGGACCTGTCGTTTTGGTCAAAAAATGAAAATTCTAAAAGTTCATGTTTTTCTGCTTTAAACTCTAGGTACACATCCAAAATGAATTACTGAGTTGAAAGAAGTTGATTCTGGTGCATGGTTTTGAAACCGCAGTCAGAAAAAAAATTACATCCATATCAACATTTTTATCATCTCCGGACCTGTCGTTTTGGTCAAAAATTGAAAATTCTAAAAGTCCCTGTTTTTCTGCTTTAAACTCTAGGTACACATCCAAAATGCATTACTGAGTTGAAAGAATTGAATTCTGGTGCATGGTTTTGAAATCGCAGTCAGAAAAAAAAAAACATCCATATCAACATTTTTATCAGCTCCGGACCTGTCGTTTTGGTCAAAAAATGAAAATTCTAAAAGTTCCTGTTTTTCTGCTTTAAACTCTAGTTACACATCCAAAATGTATTACTGAGTTGAAAGAAGTTGATTCTGGTGCATGGTTTTGAAACCGCAGTCAGAAAAAAAATTACATCCATATCAACATTTTTATCAGCTCTGAACCTGTCGTTTTGGTCAAAAAATGAAAATTCTAAAAGTTCCTGTTTTTCTGCTTTAAACTCTAGGTACACATCCAAAATGCATTACTGAGTTGAAAGAAGTTGATTCTGGTGCATAGTTTTGAAATCGCAGTCAGAAAAAAAAGTTACATCCATATCAACATTTTTATCAGCTCTGAACCTGTCGTTTTGGTCAATAAATGAAAATTCTAAAAGTTCCTGTTTTTCTGCTTTAAACTCTAGGTACACATCCAAAATGCATTACTGAGTTGAAAGAAGTTGATTCTGGTGCATGGTTTTGAAACCGCAGTCAGAAAAAAAATTACATCCATATCAACATTTTTATCAGCTCCGGTCCTGTCGTTTTGGTCAAAAAATGAAAATTCTAAAAGTTCCTGTTTTTCTGCTTTAAACTCTAGGTACACATCCAAAATGTATTACTGAGTTGAAAGAAGTTGATTCTGGTGCATGGTTTTGAAACCGCAGTCAGAAAAAAAATTACATCCATATCAACATTTTTATCAGCTCTGGACCTGTCGTTTTGGTCAAAAAATGAAAGTTCTAAAAGTTCCTGTTTTTCTGCTTTAAACTCTAGGTACACATCCAAAATGTATTACTGAGTTGAAAGAAGTTGATTCTGGTGCATGGTTTTGAAACCGCAGTCAGAAAAAAAATTACATCCATATCAACATTTGTATCAGCTCCGGTCCTGTTGTTTTGGTCAAAAAATGAAAATTCTAAAAGTTCCTGTTTTTCTGCTTTCAACTCTAGGTACACATCCAAAATGTATTACTGAGTTGAAAGAAGTTGATTCTGGTGCATGGTTTTGAAACCGCAGTCAGAAAAAAAATTACATCCATATCAACATTTTTATCAGCTCCGGTCCTGTTGTTTTGGTCAAAAAAATGAAAATTCTAAAAGTTCCTGTTTTTCTGCTTTAAACTCTAGGTACACATCCAAAATGCATTACTGAGTTGAAAGAAGTTGATTCTGGTGCATGGTTTTGAAACCGCAGTCAGAAAAAAATTACATCCATATCAACATTTTTATGAGCTCCGGACCTGTCGTTTTGGTCAAAAAATTAAAATTCTAAAAGTTCCTGTTTTTCTGCTTTAAACTCTAGGTACACATCCAAAATGCATTACTGAGTTGAAAGAAGTGAATTCTGGTGCATGGTTTTGAAATCGCAGTCAGAAAAAAGATAACATCCATATCAACATTTTTATCAGCTCCGGTCCTGTCGTTTTGGTCAAAAAATGAAAATTCTAAAAGTTCCTGTTTTTCTGCTTTAAACTCTAGGTACACATCCAAAATGCATTACTGCGTTGAAAGAAGTTGATTCTGGTGCATGGTTTTGAAACCGCAGTCAGAAAAAAAATTACATCCATATCAACATTTTTATCAGCTCCGGTCCTGTCGTTTTGGTCAAAAAATGAAAATTCTAAAAGTTCCTGTTTTTCTGCTTTAAACTCTAGGTACACATCCAAAATGTATTACTGAGTTGAAAGAAGTTGATTCTGGTGCATGGTTTTGAAACCGCAGTCAGAAAAAAAATTACATCCATATCAACATTTTTATCAGCTCTGAACCTGTCGTTTTGGTCAAAAAATGAAAATTCTAAAAGTTCCTGTTTTTCTGCTTTAAACTCTAGGTACACATCCAAAATGTATTACTGAGTTGAAAGAAGTTGATTCTGGTGCATGGTTTTGAAACCGCAGTCAGAAAAAAAATTACATCCATATCAACATTTTTATCAGCTCCGGACCTGTCGTTTTGGTCAAAAAATGAAAATTCTAAAAGTTCATGTTTTTCTGCTTTAAACTCTAGGTACACATCCAAAATGAATTACTGAGTTGAAAGAAGTTGATTCTGGTGCATGGTTTTGAAACCGCAGTCAGAAAAAAAATTACATCCATATCAACATTTTTATCAGCTCTGGACCTGTCGTTTTGGTCAAAAAATGAAAGTTCTAAAAGTTCCTGTTTTTCTGATTTAAACTCTAGGTACACATCCAAAATGTATTACTGAGTTGAAAGAAGTTGATTCTGGTGCATGGTTTTGAAACCGCAGTCAGAAAAAAAATTACATCCATATCAACATTTTTATCAGCTCTGAACCTGTCGTTTTGGTCAAAAAATGAAAATTCTAAAAGTTCCTGTTTTTCTGCTTTAAACTCTAGGTACACATCCAAAATGCATTACTGAGTTGAAAGAAGTTGATTCTGGTGCATGGTTTTGAAACCACAGTCAGAAAAAAAATTACATCCATATCAACATTTTTATCAGCTCTGGACCTGTCGTTTTGGTCAAAAAATGAAAATTCTAAAAGTTCCTGTTTTTCTGCTTTAAACTCTAGGTACACATCCAAAATGTATTACTGAGTTGAAAGAAGTTGATTCTGGTGCATGGTTTTGAAACCACAGTCAGAAAAAAAATTACATCCATATCAACATTTGTATCAGCTCCGGTCCTGTCGTTTTGGTCAAAAAATGAAAATTCTAAAAGTTCCTGTTTTTCTGCTTTAAACTCAAGGTACACATCCAAAATGTATTACTGAGTTGAAAGAAGTTGATTCTGGTGCATGGTTTTGAAACCGCAGTCAGAAAAAAAATTACATCCATATCAACATTTTTATCAGCTCTGGACCTGTCGTTTTGGTCAAAAAATGAAAGTTCTAAAAGTTCCTGTTTTTCTGATTTAAACTCTAGGTACACATCCAAAATGTATTACTGAGTTGAAAGAAGTTGATTCTGGTGCATGGTTTTGAAACCGCAGTCAGAAAAAAAATTACATCCATATCAACATTTTTATCAGCTCTGAACCTGTCGTTTTGGTCAAAAAATGAAAATTCTAAAAGTTCCTGTTTTTCTGCTTTAAACTCTAGGTACACATCCAAAATGTATTACTGAGTTGAAAGAAGTTGATTCTGGTGCATGGTTTTGAAACCGCAGTCAGAAAAAAAATTACATCCATATCAACATTTTTATCAGCTCCGGACCTGTCGTTTTGGTCAAAAAATGAAAATTATAAAAGTTCATGTTTTTCTGCTTTAAACTCTAGGTACACATCCAAAATGAATTACTGAGTTGAAAGAAGTTGATTCTGGTGCATGGTTTTGAAACCGCAGTCAGAAAAAAAATTACATCCATATCAACATTTTTATCATCTCCGGACCTGTCGTTTTGGTCAAAAATTGAAAATTCTAAAAGTTCCTGTTTTTCTGCTTTAAACTCTAGGTACACATCCAAAATGCATTACTGAGTTGAAAGAAGTTGATTCTGGTGCATAGTTTTGAAATCGCAGTCAGAAAAAAAAGTTACATCCATATCAACATTTTTATCAGCTCTGAACCTGTCGTTTTGGTCAATAAATGAAAATTCTAAAAGTTCCTGTTTTTCTGCTTTAAACTCTAGGTACACATCCAAAATGCATTACTGAGTTGAAAGAAGTTGATTCTGGTGCATGGTTTTGAAACCGCAGTCAGAAAAAAAATTACATCCATATCAACATTTTTATCAGCTCCGGTCCTGTCGTTTTGGTCAAAAAATGAAAATTCTAAAAGTTCCTGTTTTTCTGCTTTAAACTCTAGGTACACATCCAAAATGTATTAATGAGTTGAAAGAAGTTGATTCTGGTGCATGGTTTTGAAACCGCAGTCAGAAAAAAATTTACATCCATATCAACATTTTTATCAGCTCTGGACCTGTCGTTTTGGTCAAAAAATGAAAGTTCTAAAAGTTCCTGTTTTTCTGCTTTAAACTCTAGGTACACATCCAAAATGTATTACTGAGTTGAAAGAAGTTGATTCTGGTGCATGGTTTTGAAACCGCAGTCAGAAAAAAAATTACATCCATATCAACATTTGTATCAGCTCCGGTCCTGTTGTTTTGGTCAAAAAATGAAAATTCTAAAAGTTCCTGTTTTTCTGCTTTCAACTCTAGGTACACATCCAAAATGTATTACTGAGTTGAAAGAAGTTGATTCTGGTGCATGGTTTTGAAACCGCAGTCAGAAAAAAAATTACATCCATATCAACATTTTTATCAGCTCCGGTCCTGTTGTTTTGGTCAAAAAATGAAAATTCTAAAAGTTCCTGTTTTTCTGCTTTAAACTCTAGGTACACATCCAAAATGCATTACTGAGTTGAAAGAAGTTGATTCTGGTGCATGGTTTTGAAACCGCAGTCAGAAAAAAATTACATCCATATCAACATTTTTATGAGCTCCGGACCTGTTGTTTTGGTCAAAAAATTAAAATTCTAAAAGTTCCTGTTTTTCTGCTTTAAACTCTAGGTACACATCCAAAATGCATTACTGAGTTGAAAGAAGTGAATTCTGGTGCATGGTTTTGAAATCGCAGTCAGAAAAAAGATAACATCCATATCAACATTTTTATCAGCTCCGGTCCTGTCGTTTTGGTCAAAAAATGAAAATTCTAAAAGTTCCTGTTTTTCTGCTTTAAACTCTAGGTACACATCCAAAATGCATTACTGAGTTGAAAGAAGTTGATTCTGGTGCATGGTTTTGAAACCGCAGTCAGAAAAAAAATTACATCCATATCAACATTTTTATCAGCTCCGGTCCTGTCGTTTTGGTCAAAAAATGAAAATTCTAAAAGTTCCTGTTTTTCTGCTTTAAACTCTAGGTACACATCCAAAATGTATTACTGAGTTGAAAGAAGTTGATTCTGGTGCATGGTTTTGAAACCGCAGTCAGAAAAAAAATTACATCCATATCAACATTTTTATCAGCTCTGAACCTGTCGTTTTGGTCAAAAAATGAAAATTTTAAAAGTTCCTGTTTTTCTGCTTTAAACTCTAGGTACACATCCAAAATGTATTACTGAGTTGAAAGAAGTTGATTCTGGTGCATGGTTTTGAAACCGCAGTCAGAAAAAAAATTACATCCATATCAACATTTTTATCAGCTCCGGACCTGTCGTTTTGGTCAAAAAATGAAAATTCTAAAAGTTCATGTTTTTCTGCTTTAAACTCTAGGTACACATCCAAAATGAATTACTGAGTTTAAAGAAGTTGATTCTGGTGCATGGTTTTGAAACCGCAGTCAGAAAAAAAATTACATCCATATCAACATTTTTATAATCTCCGGACCTGTCGTTTTGGTCAAAAATTGAAAATTCTAAAAGTCCCTGTTTTTCTGCTTTAAACTCTAGGTACACATCCAAAATGCATTACTGAGTTGAAAGAAGTGAATTCTGGTGCATGGTTTTGAAATCGCAGTCAGAAAAAAAATAACATCCATATCAACATTTTTATCAGCTCCGGACCTGTCGTTTTGGTCAAAAAATGAAAATTCTAAAAGTTCCTGTTTTTCTGCTTTAAACTCTAGTTACACATCCAAAATGTATTACTGAGTTGAAAGAAGTTGATTCTGGTGCATGGTTTTGAAACCGCAGTCAGAAAAAAAATTACATCCATATCAACATTTTTATCATCTCCGGACCTGTCGTTTTGGTCAAAAATTGAAAATTCTAAAAGTCCCGGTTTTTCTGCTTTAAACTCTAGGTACACATCCAAAATGCATTACTGAGTTGAAAGAAGTTGATTCTGGTGCATAGTTTTGAAATCGCAGTCAGAAAAAAAAGTTACATCCATATCAACATTTTTATCAGCTCTGAACCTGTCGTTTTGGTCAATAAATGAAAATTCTAAAAGTTCCTGTTTTTCTGCTTTAAACTCTAGGTACACATCCAAAATGCATTACTGAGTTGAAAGAAGTTGATTCTGGTGCATGGTTTTGAAACCGCAGTCAGAAAAAAAATTACATCCATATCAACATTTTTATCAGCTCCGGTCCTGTCGTTTTGGTCAAAAAATGAAAATTCTAAAAGTTCCTGTTTTTCTGCTTTAAACTCTAGGTACACATCCAAAATGTATTACTGAGTTGAAAGAAGTTGATTCTGGTGCATGGTTTTGAAACCGCAGTCAGAAAAAAAATTACATCCATATCAACATTTTTATCAGCTCTGGACCTGTCGTTTTGGTCAAAAAATGAAAGTTCTAAAAGTTCCTGTTTTTCTGCTTTAAACTCTAGGTACACATCCAAAATGTATTACTGAGTTGAAAGAAGTTGATTCTGGTGCATGGTTTTGAAACCGCAGTCAGAAAAAAAATTACATCCATATCAACATTTGTATCAGCTCCGGTCCTGTTGTTTTGGTCAAAAAATGAAAATTCTAAAAGTTCCTGTTTTTCTGCTTTCAACTCTAGGTACACATCCAAAATGTATTACTGAGTTGAAAGAAGTTGATTCTGGTGCATGGTTTTGAAACCGCAGTCAGAAAAAAATTTACATCCATATCAACATTTTTATCAGCTCCGGTCCTGTTGTTTTGGTCAAAAAATGAAAATTCTAAAAGTTCCTGTTTTTCTGCTTTAAACTCTAGGTACACATCCAAAATGCATTACTGAGTTGAAAGAAGTTGATTCTGGTGCATGGTTTTGAAACCGCAGTCAGAAAAAAATTACATCCATATCAACATTTTTATGAGCTCCGGACCTGTCGTTTTGGTCAAAAAATTAAAATTCTAAAAGTTCCTGTTTTTCTGCTTTAAACTCTAGGTACACATCCAAAATGCATTACTGAGTTGAAAGAAGTGAATTCTGGTGCATGGTTTTGAAATCGCAGTCAGAAAAAAGATAACATCCATATCAACATTTTTATCAGCTCCGGTCCTGTCGTTTTGGTCAAAAAATGAAAATTCTAAAAGTTCCTGTTTTTCTGCTTTAAACTCTAGGTACACATCCAAAATGCATTACTGAGTTGAAAGAAGTTGATTCTGGTGCATGGTTTTGAAACCGCAGTCAGAAAAAAAATTACATCCATATCAACATTTTTATCAGCTCCAGTCCTGTCGTTTTGGTCAAAAAATGAAAATTCTAAAAGTTCCTGTTTTTCTGCTTTAAACTCTAGGTACACATCCAAAATGTATTACTGAGTTGAAAGAAGTTGATTCTGGTGCATGGTTTTGAAACCGCAGTCAGAAAAAAAATTACATCCATATCAACATTTTTATCAGCTCTGAACCTGTCGTTTTGGTCAAAAAATGAAAATTCTAAAAGTTCCTGTTTTTCTGCTTTAAACTCTAGGTACACATCCAAAATGTATTACTGAGTTGAAAGAAGTTGATTCTGGTGCACGGTTTTGAAACCGCAGTCAGAAAAAAAATTACATCCATATCAACATTTTTATCAGCTCCGGACCTGTCGTTTTGGTCAAAAAATGAAAATTCTAAAAGTTCATGTTTTTCTGCTTTAAACTCTAGGTACACATCCAAAATGAATTACTGAGTTGAAAGAAGTTGATTCTGGTGCATGGTTTTGAAACCGCAGTCAGAAAAAAAATTACATCCATATCAACATTTTTATCATCTCCGGACCTGTCGTTTTGTTCAAAAATTGAAAATTCTAAAAGTTCCTGTTTTTCTGCTTTAAACTCTAGGTACACATCCAAAATGCATTACTGAGTTGAAAGAAGTGAATTCTGGTGCATGGTTTTGAAATCGCAGTCAGAAAAAAAATAACATCCATATCAACATTTTTATCAGCTCCGGACCTGTCGTTTTGGTCAAAAAATGAAAATTCTAAAAGTTCCTTTTTTTCTGCTTTAAACTCTAGGTACACATCCAAAATGCATTACTGAGTTGAAAGAAGTGAATTCTGGTGCATGGTTTTGAAATCACAGTCAGAAAAAAAATAACATCCATATCAACATTTTTATCAGCTCCGGTCCTGTCGTTTTGGTCAAAAAATGAAAATTCTAAAAGTTCCTGTTTTTCTGCTTTAAACTCTAGGTACACATCCAAAATGCATTACTGAGTTGAAAGAAGTTGATTCTGGTGCATGGTTTTGAAACCACAGTCAGAAAAAAAATTACATCCATATCAACATTTTTATCAGCTCTGGACCTGTCGTTTTGGTCAAAAAATGAAAATTCTAAAAGTTCCTGTTTTTCTGCTTTAAACTCTAGGTACACATCCAAAATGTATTACTGAGTTGAAAGAAGTTGATTCTGGTGCATGGTTTTGAAACCACAGTCAGAAAAAAAATTACATCCATATCAACATTTTTATCAGCTCTGGTCCTGTCGTTTTGGTCAAAAAATGAAAATTCTAAAAGTTCCTGTTTTTCTGCTTTAAACTCAAGGTACACATCCAAAATGTATTACTGAGTTGAAAGAAGTTGATTCTGGTGCATGGTTTTGAAACCGCAGTCAGAAAAAAAATTACATCCATATCAACATTTTTATCAGCTCTGGACCTGTCGTTTTGGTCAAAAAATGAAAGTTCTAAAAGTTCCTGTTTTTCTGATTTAAACTCTAGGTACACATCCAAAATGTATTACTGAGTTGAAAGAAGTTGATTCTGGTGCATGGTTTTGAAACCGCAGTCAGAAAAAAAATTACATCCATATCAACATTTGTATCAGCTCCGGTCCTGTTGTTTTGGTCAAAAAATGAAAATTCTAAAAGTTCCTGTTTTTCTGCTTTAAACTCTAGGTACACATCCAAAATGCATTACTGAGTTGAAAGAAGTTGATTCTGGTGCATGGTTTTGAAACTGCAGTCAGAAAAAAAATTACATCCATATCAACATTTTTATCAGCTCCGGACCTGTCGTTTTGGTCAAAAAATGAAAATTCTAAAAGTTCCTGTTTTTCTGCTTTAAACTCTAGGTACACATCCAAAATGCATTACTGAGTTAAAAGAAGTGAATTCTGGTGCATGGTTTTGAAATCGCAGTCAGAAAAAAAATAACATCCATATCAACATTTTTATCAGCTCCGGTCCTGTCGTTTTGGTCAAAAAATGAAAATTCTAAAAGTTCCTGTTTTTCTGCTTTAAACTCTAGGTACACATCCAAAATGCATTACTGAGTTGAAAGAAGTTGATTCTGGTGCATGGTTTTGAAACCGCAGTCAGAAAAAAAATTACATCCATATCAACATTTTTATGAGTTCCGGACCTGTCGTTTTGGTCAAAAAATTAAAATTCTAAAAGTTCCTGTTTTTCTGCTTTAAACTCTAGGTACACATCCAAAATGCATTACTGAGTTGAAAGAAGTGAATTCTGGTGCATGGTTTTGAAATCGCAGTCAGAAAAAAGATAACATCCATATCAACATTTTTATCAGCTCCGGTCCTGTCGTTTTGGTCAAAAAATGAAAATTCTAAAAGTTCCTGTTTTTCTGCTTTAAACTCTAGGTACACATCCAAAATGCATTACTGAGTTGAAAGAAGTTGATTCTGGTGCATGGTTTTGAAACCGCAGTCAGAAAAAAAATTACATCCATATCAACATTTTTATCAGCTCCGGTCCTGTCGTTTTGGTCAAAAAATGAAAATTCTAAAAGTTCCTGTTTTTCTGCTTTAAACTCTAGGTACACATCCAAAATGTATTACTGAGTTGAAAGAAGTTGATTCTGGTGCATGGTTTTGAAACCGCAGTCAGAAAAAAAATTACATCCATATCAACATTTTTATCAGCTCTGAACCTGTCGTTTTGGTCAAAAAATGAAAATTCTAAAAGTTCCTGTTTTTCTGCTTTAAACTCTAGGTACACATCCAAAATGTATTACTGAGTTGAAAGAAGTTGATTCTGGTGCATGGTTTTGAAACCGCAGTCAGAAAAAAAATTACATCCATATCAACATTTTTATCAGCTCCGGACCTGTCGTTTTGGTCAAAAAATGAAAATTCTAAAAGTTCATGTTTTTCTGCTTTAAACTCTAGGTACACATCCAAAATGCATTACTGAGTTGAAAGAAGTGAATTCTGGTGCATGGTTTTGAAATCGCAGTCAGAAAAAAAATAACATCCATATCAACATTTTTATCAGCTCCGGACCTGTCGTTTTGGTCAAAAAATGAAAATTCTAAAAGTTCCTGTTTTTCTGCTTTAAACTCTAGGTACACATCCAAAATGTATTACTGAGTTGAAAGAAGTTGATTCTGGTGCATGGTTTTGAAACCGCAGTCAGAAAAAAAATTACATCCATATCAACATTTTTATCAGCTCTGAACCTGTCGTTTTGGTCAAAAAATGAAAATTCTAAAAGTTCCTGTTTTTCTGCTTTAAACTCTAGGTACACATCCAAAATGCATTACTGAGTTGAAAGAAGTTGATTCTGGTGCATAGTTTTGAAATCGCAGTCAGAAAAAAAAGTTACATCCATATCAACATTTTTATCAGCTCTGAACCTGTCGTTTTGGTCAATAAATGAAAATTCTAAAAGTTCCTGTTTTTCTGCTTTAAACTCTAGGTACACATCCAAAATGCATTACTGAGTTGAAAGAAGTTGATTCTGGTGCATGGTTTTGAAACCGCAGTCAGAAAAAAAATTACATCCATATCAACATTTTTATCAGCTCCGGTCCTGTCGTTTTGGTCAAAAAATGAAAATTCTAAAAGTTCCTGTTTTCTGCTTTAAACTCTAGGTACACATCCAAAATGTATTACTGAGTTGAAAGAAGTTGATTCTGGTGCATGGTTTTGAAACCGCAGTCAGAAAAAAAATTACATCCATATCAACATTTTTATCAGCTCTGGACCTGTCGTTTTGGTCAAAAAATGAAAATTCTAAAAGTTCCTGTTTTTCTGCTTTAAACTCTAGGTACACATCCAAAATGCATTACTGAGTTGAAAGAAGTGAATTCTGGTGCATGGTTTTGAAATCGCAGTCAGAAAAAAGATAACATCCATATCAACATTTTTATCAGCTCCGGTCCTGTCGTTTTGGTCAAAAAATGAAAATTCTAAAAGTTCCTGTTTTTCTGCTTTAAACTCTAGGTACACATCCAAAATGCATTACTGAGTTGAAAGAAGTTGATTCTGGTGCATGGTTTTGAAACCGCAGTCAGAAAAAAATTACATCCATATCAACATTTTTATGAGCTCCGGACCTGTCGTTTTGGTCAAAAAATTAAAATTCTAAAAGTTCCTGTTTTTCTGCTTTAAACTCTAGGTACACATCCAAAATGCATTACTGAGTTGAAAGAAGTGAATTCTGGTGCATGGTTTTGAAATCGCAGTCAGAAAAAAGATAACATCCATATCAACATTTTTATCAGCTCCGGTCCTGTCGTTTTGGTCAAAAAATGAAAATTCTAAAAGTTCCTGTTTTTCTGCTTTAAACTCTAGGTACACATCCAAAATGCATTACTGAGTTGAAAGAAGTTGATTCTGGTGCATGGTTTTGAAACCGCAGTCAGAAAAAAAATTACATCCATATCAACATTTTTATCAGCTCCAGTCCTGTCGTTTTGGTCAAAAAATGAAAATTCTAAAAGTTCCTGTTTTTCTGCTTTAAACTCTAGGTACACATCCAAAATGTGAAAATTGTGTGCACCTGCGCTGCCAAAAAAACTGGTCTATTGTTCACCTGCGATTTCACACTGAACAGAAGGACACCAGGGCACAGAATGATATAACAATTTTTTATATGGAAAAAGAATATAAAATACAAATATACATATATTTAAAAATAGGTCTAGACAATATATAATGCAAAGACAAGCAACATATGTTCAGAAAGGTCAGGGGTTACTCATATACAAATGAGGTCCCCGAACAGAAATTATTGGGTTTTAAAATAGCCAGCAGCACCAGTGGGGTGATGAAGTCCGCAAATAAGTGTAGCAGCACAGTTAGTATATATTAGTATCAGCCGGATAATAAATAGCAGGGATGATTGGGTTAATGACAAAATGAAGCAGGATTTTAGTAAGCCAGGAATAATGAAGCCAGGAATAATGAAGCAATTTGTTAGGATGGAAGCTCAATGCGATCAGCCTGGTTTAAGCGCTTGAAACGCCAGGTGGTATGTAGTTAGGTAGCGCAGAGACTTTCCTTTAAAGTATGCTCACCCTCCTTGATGTTTTCGGAGACGGTGGGGCGGGGAGCCCAGATGACAGTGGGCTCTACCCGCTGTAGATGGTGGCTGGCCTCCTTTATTCTCCTGGTATATAGCTGTCCAAGTGTGAACCGGTTATAAGGCAACACAGCGGCCGAATGTAACAAGCGGGAGTCTGCCGCTGAAAGCCAGAGTGTATGCGGCCGGACTCTGGGTCGATGGACCTGTAGCGTGCTGTAGCGTGATCTCTCACTGGCGTGCTGGCGTGTGACGTCGACGCGTTTCGTTCCCTAGCAACGGGAACTTTTTCAAGACGGAGTAACACATTTTCAAGTAACACATCCAAAATGTATTACTGAGTTGAAAGAAGTTGATTCTGGTGCATGGTTTTGAAACCGCAGTCAGAAAAAAAATTACATCCATATCAACATTTTTATCAGCTCTGAACCTGTCGTTTTGGTCAAAAAATGAAAATTCTAAAAGTTCCTGTTTTTCTGCTTTAAACTCTAGGTACACATCCAAAATGTATTACTGAGTTGAAAGAAGTTGATTCTGGTGCACGGTTTTGAAACCGCAGTCAGAAAAAAAATTACATCCATATCAACATTTTTATCAGCTCCGGACCTGTCGTTTTGGTCAAAAAATGAAAATTCTAAAAGTTCATGTTTTTCTGCTTTAAACTCTAGGTACACATCCAAAATGAATTACTGAGTTGAAAGAAGTTGATTCTGGTGCATGGTTTTGAAACCGCAGTCAGAAAAAAAATTACATCCATATCAACATTTTTATCATCTCCGGACCTGTCGTTTTGTTCAAAAATTGAAAATTCTAAAAGTTCCTGTTTTTCTGCTTTAAACTCTAGGTACACATCCAAAATGCATTACTGAGTTGAAAGAAGTGAATTCTGGTGCATGGTTTTGAAATCGCAGTCAGAAAAAAAATAACATCCATATCAACATTTTTATCAGCTCCGGACCTGTCGTTTTGGTCAAAAAATGAAAATTCTAAAAGTTCCTTTTTTTCTGCTTTAAACTCTAGGTACACATCCAAAATGCATTACTGAGTTGAAAGAAGTGAATTCTGGTGCATGGTTTTGAAATCACAGTCAGAAAAAAAATAACATCCATATCAACATTTTTATCAGCTCCGGTCCTGTCGTTTTGGTCAAAAAATGAAAATTCTAAAAGTTCCTGTTTTTCTGCTTTAAACTCTAGGTACACATCCAAAATGCATTACTGAGTTGAAAGAAGTTGATTCTGGTGCATGGTTTTGAAACCACAGTCAGAAAAAAAATTACATCCATATCAACATTTTTATCAGCTCTGGACCTGTCGTTTTGGTCAAAAAATGAAAATTCTAAAAGTTCCTGTTTTTCTGCTTTAAACTCTAGGTACACATCCAAAATGTATTACTGAGTTGAAAGAAGTTGATTCTGGTGCATGGTTTTGAAACCACAGTCAGAAAAAAAATTACATCCATATCAACATTTTTATCAGCTCTGGTCCTGTCGTTTTGGTCAAAAAATGAAAGTTCTAAAACTTCCTGTTTTTCTGATTTAAACTCTAGGTACACATCCAAAATGTATTACTGAGTTGAAAGAAGTTGATTCTGGTGCATGGTTTTGAAACCGCAGTCAGAAAAAAAATTACATCCATATCAACATTTGTATCAGCTCCGGTCCTGTTGTTTTGGTCAAAAAATGAAAATTCTAAAAGTTCCTGTTTTTCTGCTTTAAACTCTAGGTACACATCCAAAATGCATTACTGAGTTGAAAGAAGTTGATTCTGGTGCATGGTTTTGAAACTGCAGTCAGAAAAAAAATTACATCCATATCAACATTTTTATCAGCTCCGGACCTGTCGTTTTGGTCAAAAAATGAAAATTCTAAAAGTTCCTGTTTTTCTGCTTTAAACTCTAGGTACACATCCAAAATGCATTACTGAGTTAAAAGAAGTGAATTCTGGTGCATGGTTTTGAAATCGCAGTCAGAAAAAAAATAACATCCATATCAACATTTTTATCAGCTCCGGTCCTGTCGTTTTGGTCAAAAAATGAAAATTCTAAAAGTTCCTGTTTTTCTGCTTTAAACTCTAGGTACACATCCAAAATGCATTACTGAGTTGAAAGAAGTTGATTCTGGTGCATGGTTTTGAAACCGCAGTCAGAAAAAAAATTACATCCATATCAACATTTTTATGAGTTCCGGACCTGTCGTTTTGGTCAAAAAATTAAAATTCTAAAAGTTCCTGTTTTTCTGCTTTAAACTCTAGGTACACATCCAAAATGCATTACTGAGTTGAAAGAAGTGAATTCTGGTGCATGGTTTTGAAATCGCAGTCAGAAAAAAGATAACATCCATATCAACATTTTTATCAGCTCCGGTCCTGTCGTTTTGGTCAAAAAATGAAAATTCTAAAAGTTCCTGTTTTTCTGCTTTAAACTCTAGGTACACATCCAAAATGCATTACTGAGTTGAAAGAAGTTGATTCTGGTGCATGGTTTTGAAACCGCAGTCAGAAAAAAAATTACATCCATATCAACATTTTTATCAGCTCCGGTCCTGTCGTTTTGGTCAAAAAATGAAAATTCTAAAAGTTCCTGTTTTTCTGCTTTAAACTCTAGGTACACATCCAAAATGTATTACTGAGTTGAAAGAAGTTGATTCTGGTGCATGGTTTTGAAACCGCAGTCAGAAAAAAAATTACATCCATATCAACATTTTTATCAGCTCTGAACCTGTCGTTTTGGTCAAAAAATGAAAATTCTAAAAGTTCCTGTTTTTCTGCTTTAAACTCTAGGTACACATCCAAAATGTATTACTGAGTTGAAAGAAGTTGATTCTGGTGCATGGTTTTGAAACCGCAGTCAGAAAAAAAATTACATCCATATCAACATTTTTATCAGCTCCGGACCTGTCGTTTTGGTCAAAAAATGAAAATTCTAAAAGTTCATGTTTTTCTGCTTTAAACTCTAGGTACACATCCAAAATGAATTACTGAGTTGAAAGAAGTTGATTCTGGTGCATGGTTTTGAAACCGCAGTCAGAAAAAAAATTACATCCATATCAACATTTTTATCATCTCCGGACCTGTCGTTTTGGTCAAAAATTGAAAATTCTAAAAGTTCCTGTTTTTCTGCTTTAAACTCTAGGTACACATCCAAAATGCATTACTGAGTTGAAAGAAGTGAATTCTGGTGCATGGTTTTGAAATCGCAGTCAGAAAAAAAATAACATCCATATCAACATTTTTATCAGCTCCGGACCTGTCGTTTTGGTCAAAAAATGAAAATTCTAAAAGTTCCTGTTTTTCTGCTTTAAACTCTAGGTACACATCCAAAATGTATTACTGAGTTGAAAGAAGTTGATTCTGGTGCATGGTTTTGAAACCGCAGTCAGAAAAAAAATTACATCCATATCAACATTTTTATCAGCTCTGAACCTGTCGTTTTGGTCAAAAAATGAAAATTCTAAAAGTTCCTGTTTTTCTGCTTTAAACTCTAGGTACACATCCAAAATGCATTACTGAGTTGAAAGAAGTTGATTCTGGTGCATAGTTTTGAAATCGCAGTCAGAAAAAAAAGTTACATCCATATCAACATTTTTATCAGCTCTGAACCTGTCGTTTTGGTCAATAAATGAAAATTCTAAAAGTTCCTGTTTTTCTGCTTTAAACTCTAGGTACACATCCAAAATGCATTACTGAGTTGAAAGAAGTTGATTCTGGTGCATGGTTTTGAAACCGCAGTCAGAAAAAAAATTACATCCATATCAACATTTTTATCAGCTCCGGTCCTGTCGTTTTGGTCAAAAAATGAAAATTCTAAAAGTTCCTGTTTTCTGCTTTAAACTCTAGGTACACATCCAAAATGTATTACTGAGTTGAAAGAAGTTGATTCTGGTGCATGGTTTTGAAACCGCAGTCAGAAAAAAAATTACATCCATATCAACATTTTTATCAGCTCTGGACCTGTCGTTTTGGTCAAAAAATGAAAGTTCTAAAAGTTCCTGTTTTTCTGCTTTAAACTCTAGGTACACATCCAAAATGTATTACTGAGTTGAAAGAAGTTGATTCTGGTGCATGGTTTTGAAACCGCAGTCAGAAAAAAAATTACATCCATATCAACATTTGTATCAGCTCCGGTCCTGTTGTTTTGGTCAAAAAATGAAAATTCTAAAAGTTCCTGTTTTTCTGCTTTCAACTCTAGGTACACATACAAAATGTATTACTGAGTTGAAAGAAGTTGATTCTGGTGCATGGTTTTGAAACCGCAGTCAGAAAAAAAATTACATCCATAGCAACATTTTTATCAGCTCCGGTCCTGTTGTTTTGGTCAAAAAATGAAAATTCTAAAAGTTCCTGTTTTTCTGCTTTAAACTCTAGGTACACATCCAAAATGCATTACTGAGTTGAAAGAAGTTGATTCTGGTGCATGGTTTTGAAACCGCAGTCAGAAAAAAATTACATCCATATCAACATTTTTATGAGCTCCGGACCTGTCGTTTTGGTCAAAAAATTAAAATTCTAAAAGTTCCTGTTTTTCTGCTTTAAACTCTAGGTACACATCCAAAATGCATTACTGAGTTGAAAGAAGTGAATTCTGGTGCATGGTTTTGAAATCGCAGTCAGAAAAAAGATAACATCCATATCAACATTTTTATCATCTCCGGTCCTGTCGTTTTGGTCAAAAAATGAAAATTCTAAAAGTTCCTGTTTTTCTGCTTTAAACTCTAGGTACACATCCAAAATGCATTACTGAGTTGAAAGAAGTTGATTCTGGTGCATGGTTTTGAAACCGCAGTCAGAAAAAAAATTACATCCATATCAACATTTTTATCAGCTCCGGTCCTGTCGTTTTGGTCAAAAAATGAAAATTCTAAAAGTTCCTGTTTTTCTGCTTTAAACTCTAGGTACACATCCAAAATGTATTACTGAGTTGAAAGAAGTTGATTCTGGTGCATGGTTTTGAAACCGCAGTCAGAAAAAAATTTACATCCATATCAACATTTTTATCAGCTCTGAACCTGTCGTTTTGGTCAAAAAATGAAAATTCTAAAAGTTCCTGTTTTTCTGCTTTAAACTCTAGGTACACATCCAAAATGTATTACTGAGTTGAAAGAAGTTGATTCTGGTGCATGGTTTTGAAACCGCAGTCAGAAAAAAAATTACATCCATATCAACATTTTTATCAGCTCCGGACCTGTCGTTTTGGTCAAAAAATGAAAATTCTAAAAGTTCATGTTTTTCTGCTTTAAACTCTAGGTACACATCCAAAATGAATTACTGAGTTGAAAGAAGTTGATTCTGGTGCATGGTTTTGAAACCGTTGTCAGAAAAAAAATTACATCCATATCAACATTTTTATCATCTCCGGACCTGTCGTTTTGGTCAAAAATTGAAAATTCTAAAAGTTCCTGTTTTTCTGCTTTAAACTCTAGGTACACATCCAAAATGCATTACTGAGTTGAAAGAAGTGAATTCTGGTGCATGGTTTTGAAATCGCAGTCAGAAAAAAAATAACATCCATATCAACATTTTTATCAGCTCCGGACCTGTCGTTTTGGTCAAAAAATGAAAATTCTAAAAGTTCCTGTTTTTCTGCTTTAAACTCTAGGTACACATCCAAAATGCATTACTGAGTTGAAAGAAGTGAATTCTGGTGCATGGTTTTGAAACCACAGTCAGAAAAAAAATTACATCCATATCAACATTTTTATCAGCTCTGGACCTGTCGTTTTGGTCAAAAAATGAAAATTCTAAAAGTTCCTGTTTTTCTGCTTTAAACTCTAGGTACACATCCAAAATGTATTACTGAGTTGAAAGAAGTTGATTCTGGTGCATGGTTTTGAAACCACAGTCAGAAAAAAAATTACATCCATATCAACATTTTTATCAGCTCCGGTCCTGTCGTTTTGGTCAAAAAATGAAAATTCTAAAAGTTCCTGTTTTTCTGCTTTAAACTCTAGGTACACATCCAAAATGTATTACTGAGTTGAAAGAAGTTGATTCTGGTGCATGGTTTTGAAACCGCAGTCAGAAAAAAAATTACATCCATATCAACATTTTTATCAGCTCTGGACCTGTCGTTTTGGTCAAAAAATGAAAGTTCTAAAAGTTCCTGTTTTTCTGATTTAAACTCTAGGTACACATCCAAAATGTATTACTGAGTTGAAAGAAGTTGATTCTGGTGCATGGTTTTGAAACCGCAGTCAGAAAAAAAATTACATCCATATCAACATTTGTATCAGCTCCGGTCCTGTTGTTTTGGTCAAAAAATGAAAATTCTAAAAGTTCCTGTTTTTCTGCTTTAAACTCTAGGTACACATCCAAAATGCATTACTGAGTTGAAAGAAGTTGATTCTGGTGCATGGTTTTGAAACTGCAGTCAGAAAAAAAATTACATCCATATCAACATTTTTATCAGCTCCGGACCTGTCGTTTTGGTCAAAAAATGAAAATTCTAAAAGTTCCTGTTTTTCTGCTTTAAACTCTAGGTACACATCCAAAATGCATTACTGAGTTGAAAGAAGTGAATTCTGGTGCATGGTTTTGAAATCGCAGTCAGAAAAAAAATAACATCCATATCAACATTTTTATCAGCTCCGGTCCTGTCGTTTTGGTCAAAAAATGAAAATTCTAAAAGTTCCTGTTTTTCTGCTTTAAACTCTAGGTACACATCCAAAATGTATTACTGAGTTGAAAGAAGTTGATTCTGGTGCATGGTTTTGAAACCGCAGTCAGAAAAAAAATTACATCCATATCAACATTTTTATCAGCTCTGGACCTGTCGTTTTGGTCAAAAAATGAAAGTTCTAAAAGTTCCTGTTTTTCTGCTTTAAACTCTAGGTACACATCCAAAATGTATTACTGAGTTGAAAGAAGTTGATTCTGGTGCATGGTTTTGAAACCGCAGTCAGAAAAAAAATTACATCCATATCAACATTTTTATCAGCTCCGGTCCTGTCGTTTTGGTCAAAAAATGAAAATTCTAAAAGTTCCTGTTTTTCTGCTTTAAACTCTAGGTACACATCCAAAATGCATTACTGAGTTGAAAGAAGTTGATTCTGGTGCATGGTTTTGAAATCGCAGTCAGAAAAAAAGATAACATCCATATCAACATTTTTATCAGCTCCGGTCCTGTCGTTTTGGTCAAAAAATGAAAATTCTAAAAGTTCCTGTTTTTCTGCTTTAAACTCTAGGTACACATCCAAAATGTATTACTGAGTTGAAAGAAGTTGATTCTGGTGCATGGTTTTGAAACCGCAGTCAGAAAAAAAATTCCATCAATATCAACATTTTTATCAGCTCCGGTCCTGTCGTTTTGGTCAAAAAATGAAAATTCTAAAAGTTCCTGTTTTTCTGCTTTAAACTCTAGGTACACATCCAAAATGTATTACTGAGTTGAAAGAAGTTGATTCTGGTGCATGGTTTTAAAACCGCAGTCAGAAAAAAAATTACATCCATATCAACATTTTTATCAGCTCCGGTCCTGTCGTTTTGGTCAAAAAATGAAAATTCTAAAAGTTCCTGTTTTTCTGCTTTAAACTCTAGGTACACATCCAAAATGCATTACTGAGTTGAAAGAAGTTGATTCTGGTGCATGGTTTTGAAATCGCAGTCAGAAAAAAAGATAACATCCATATCAACATTTTTATCAGCTCCGGACCTGTCGTTTTGGTCAAAAAATGAAAATTCTAAAAGTTCCTGTTTTTCTGCTTTAAACTCTAGGTACACATCCAAAATGCATTACTGAGTTGAAAGAAGTGAATTCTGGTGCATGGTTTTGAAATCACAGTCAGAAAAAAAATAACATCCATATCAACATTTTTATCAGCTCCGGTCCTGTCGTTTTGGTCAAAAAATGAAAATTCTAAAAGTTCCTGTTTTTCTGCTTTATTTATTTATTATTTATTTATTTGCAGTTTCTTATATAGCGCAGCAGATTCCGTTGCGCTTTACAATAGTGCTTTAAACTCTAGGTACACATCCAAAATGCATTACTGAGTTGAAAGAAGTTGATTCTGGTGCATGGTTTTGAAACCACAGTCAGAAAAAAAATTACATCCATATCAACATTTTTATCAGCTCTGGACCTGTCGTTTTGGTCAAAAAATGAAAATTCTAAAAGTTCCTGTTTTTCTGCTTTAAACTCTAGGTACACATCCAAAATGTATTACTGAGTTGAAAGAAGTTGATTCTGGTGCATGGTTTTGAAACCGCAGTCAGAAAAAAAATTACATCCATATCAACATTTTTATCAGCTCCGGTCCTGTTGTTTTGGTCAAAAAATGAAAATTCTAAAAGTTCCTGTTTTTCTGCTTTAAACTCTAGGTACACATCCAAAATGCATTACTGAGTTGCAAGAAGTTGATTCTGGTGCATGGTTTTGAAACCGCAGTCAAAAAAAACAACATACATATCAACATTTTTATCAGCTCCGGTCCTGTCGTTTTGGTCAAAAAATGAAAATTCTAAAAGTTCCTATTTTTCTGCTTTAAACTCTAGGTACACATCCAAAATGTATTACTGAGTTGAAAGAAGTTGATTCTGGTGCATGGTTTTGAAACCGCAGTCAGAAAAAAAATTACATCCATATCAACATTTTTATCAGCTCCGGTCCTGTTGTTTTGGTCAAAAAATGAAAATTCTAAAAGTTCCTGTTTTTCTGCTTTAAACTCTAGGTACACATCCAAAATGCATTACTGAGTTGAAAGAAGTTGATTCTGGTGCATGGTTTTGAAACCGCAGTCAGAAAAAAAATTACATCCATATCAACATTTTTATCAGCTCCGGTCCTGTCGTTTTGGTCAAAAAATGAAAATTCTAAAAGTTCCTGTTTTTCTGCTTTAAACTCTAGGTACACATCCAAAATGCATTACTGAGTTGAAAGAAGTTGATTCTGGTGCATGGTTTTGAAATCGCAGACAGAAAAAAAGATAACATCCATATCAACATTTTTATCAGCTCCGGTCCTGTCGTTTTGGTCAAAAAATGAAAATTCTAAAAGTTCCTGTTTTTCTGCTTTAAACTCTAGGTACACATCCAAAATGTATTACTGAGTTGAAAGAAGTTGATTCTGGTGCATGGTTTTGAAATCGCAGTCAGAAAAAAAGATAACATCCATATCAACATTTTTATCAGCTCCGGTCCTGTTGTTTTGGTCAAAAAATGAAAATTCTAAAAGTTCCTGTTTTTCTGCTTTAAACTCTAGGTACACATCCAAAATGCATTACTGAGTTGAAAGAAGTTGATTCTGGTGCATGGTTTTGAAACCGCAGTCAGAAAAAAAATTACATCCATATCAACATTTTTATCAGCTCCGGTCCTGTCGTTTTGGTCAAAAAATGAAAATTCTAAAAGTTCCTGTTTTTCTGCTTTAAACTCTAGGTACACATCCAAAATGCATTACTGAGTTGAAAGAAGTTGATTCTGGTGCATGGTTTTGAAATCGCAGTCAGAAAAAAAGATAACATCCATATCAACATTTTTATCAGCTCCGGTCCTGTCGTTTTGGTCAAAAAATGAAAATTCTAAAAGTTCCTGTTTTTCTGCTTTAAACTCTAGGTACACATCCAAAATGTATTACTGAGTTGAAAGAAGTTGATTCTGGTGCATGGTTTTGAAATCGCAGTCAGAAAAAAAGATAACATCCATATCAACATTTTTATCAGCTCCGGTCCTGTCGTTTTGGTCAAAAAATGAAAATTCTAAAAGTTCCTGTTTTTCTGCTTTAAACTCTAGGTACACATCCAAAATGCATTACTGAGTTGAAAGAAGTTGATTCTGGTGCATGGTTTTGAAACCACAGTCAGAAAAAAAATTACATCCATATCAACATTTTTATCAGCTCTGGACCTGTCGTTTTGGTCAAAAAATGAAAATTCTAAAAGTTCCTGTTTTTCTGCTTTAAACTCTAGGTACACATCCAAAATGTATTACTGAGTTGAAAGAAGTTGATTCTGGTGCATGGTTTTGAAACCGCAGTCAGAAAAAAAATTACATCCATATCAACATTTTTATCAGCTCCGGTCCTGTTGTTTTGGTCAAAAAATGAAAATTCTAAAAGTTCCTGTTTTTCTGCTTTAAACTCTAGGTACACATCCAAAATGCATTACTGAGTTGAAAGAAGTTGATTCTGGTGCATGGTTTTGAAACCGCAGTCAAAAAAAAACAACATCCATATCAACATTTTTATCAGCTCCGGTCCTGTCGTTTTGGTCAAAAAATGAAAATTCTAAAAGTTCCTATTTTTCTGCTTTAAACTCTAGGTACACATCCAAAATGTATTACTGAGTTGAAAGAAGTTGATTCTGGTGCATGGTTTTGAAACCGCAGTCAGAAAAAAAATTACATCCATATCAACATTTTTATCAGCTCCGGTCCTGTTGTTTTGGTCAAAAAATGAAAATTCTAAAAGTTCCTGTTTTTCTGCTTTAAACTCTAGGTACACATCCAAAATGCATTACTGAGTTGAAAGAAGTTGATTCTGGTGCATGGTTTTGAAACCGCAGTCAGAAAAAAAATTACATCCATATCAACATTTTTATCAGCTCCGGTCCTGTCGTTTTGGTCAAAAAATGAAAATTCTAAAAGTTCCTGTTTTTCTGCTTTAAACTCTAGGTACACATCCAAAATGCATTACTGAGTTGAAAGAAGTTGATTCTGGTGCATGGTTTTGAAATCGCAGTCAGAAAAAAAGATAACATCCATATCAACATTTTTATCAGCTCCGGTCCTGTCGTTTTGGTCAAAAAATGAAAATTCTAAAAGTTCCTGTTTTTCTGCTTTAAACTCTAGGTACACATCCAAAATGTATTACTGAGTTGAAAGAAGTTGATTCTGGTGCATGGTTTTGAAATCGCAGTCAGAAAAAAAGATAACATCCATATCAACATTTTTATCAGCTCCGGTCCTGTCGTTTTGGTCAAAAAATGAAAATTCTAAAAGTTCCTGTTTTTCTGCTTTAAACTCTAGGTACACATCCAAAATGTATTACTGAGTTGAAAGAAGTTGATTCTGGTGCATGGTTTTGAAACCGCAGTCAGAAAAAAAATTACATCCATATCAACATTTTTATCAGCTCCGGTCCTGTTGTTTTGGTCAAAAAATGAAAATTCTAAAAGTTCCTGTTTTTCTGCTTTAAACTCTAGGTACACATCCAAAATGCATTACTGAGTTGAAAGAAGTTGATTCTGGTGCATGGTTTTGAAACCGCAGTCAAAAAAAAACAACATCCATATCAACATTTTTATCAGCTCCGGTCCTGTCGTTTTGGTCAAAAAATGAAAATTCTAAAAGTTCCTATTTTTCTGCTTTAAACTCTAGGTACACATCCAAAATGTATTACTGAGTTGAAAGAAGTTGATTCTGGTGCATGGTTTTGAAACCGCAGTCAGAAAAAAAATTACATCCATATCAACATTTTTATCAGCTCCGGTCCTGTTGTTTTGGTCAAAAAATGAAAATTCTAAAAGTTCCTGTTTTTCTGCTTTAAACTCTAGGTACACATCCAAAATGCATTACTGAGTTGAAAGAAGTTGATTCTGGTGCATGGTTTTGAAACCGCAGTCAGAAAAAAAATTACATCCATATCAACATTTTTATCAGCTCCGGTCCTGTCGTTTTGGTCAAAAAATGAAAATTCTAAAAGTTCCTGTTTTTCTGCTTTAAACTCTAGGTACACATCCAAAATGCATTACTGAGTTGAAAGAAGTTGATTCTGGTGCATGGTTTTGAAATCGCAGTCAGAAAAAAAGATAACATCCATATCAACATTTTTATCAGCTCCGGTCCTGTCGTTTTGGTCAAAAAATGAAAATTCTAAAAGTTCCTGTTTTTCTGCTTTAAACTCTAGGTACACATCCAAAATGTATTACTGAGTTGAAAGAAGTTGATTCTGGTGCATGGTTTTGAAACCGCAGTCAGAAAAAAAATTACATCCATATCAACATTTTTATCAGCTCTGGACCTGTCGTTTTGGTCAAAAAATGAAAGTTCTAAAAGTTCCTTTTTTTCTGCTTTAAACTCTAGGTACACATCCAAAATGTATTACTGAGTTGAAAGAAGTTGATTCTGGTGCATGGTTTTGAAACCGCAGTCAGAAAAAAAATTACATCCATATCAACATTTGTATCAGCTCCGGTCCTGTTGTTTTGGTCAAAAAATGAAAATTCTAAAAGTTCCTGTTTTTCTGCTTTAAACTCTAGGTACACATCCAAAATGAATTACTGAGTTGAAAGAAGTTGATTCTGGTGCATGGTTTTGAAACCGCAGTCAGAAAAAAAATTACATCCATATCAACATTTTTATCATCTCCGGACCTGTCGTTTTGGTCAAAAATTGAAAATTCTAAAAGTTCCTGTTTTTCTGCTTTAAACTCTAGGTACACATCCAAAATGTATTACTGAGTTGAAAGAAGTTGATTCTGGTGCATGGTTTTGAAACCGCAGTCAGAAAAAAAATTACATCCATATCAACATTTTTATCAGCTCTGGACCTGTCGTTTTGGTCAAAAAATGAAAGTTCTAAAAGTTCCTGTTTTTCTGCTTTAAACTCTAGGTACACATCCAAAATGTATTACTGAGTTGAAAGAAGTTGATTCTGGTGCATGGTTTTGAAACCGCAGTCAGAAAAAAAATTACATCCATATCAACATTTGTATCAGCTCCGGTCCTGTTGTTTTGGTCAAAAAATGAAAATTCTAAAAGTTCCTGTTTTTCTGCTTTAAACTCTAGGTACACATCCAAAATGAATTACTGAGTTGAAAGAAGTTGATTCTGGTGCATGGTTTTGAAACCGCAGTCAGAAAAAAAATTACATCCATATCAACATTTTTATCATCTCCGGACCTGTCGTTTTGGTCAAAAATTGAAAATTCTAAAAGTTCCTGTTTTTCTGCTTTAAACTCTAGGTACACATCCAAAATGCATTACTGAGTTGAAAGAAGTGAATTCTGGTGCATGGTTTTGAAATCGCAGTCAGAAAAAAAATAACATCCATATCAACATTTTTATCAGCTCCGGACCTGTCGTTTTGGTCAAAAAATGAAAATTCTAAAAGTTCCTGTTTTTCTGCTTTAAACTCTAGGTACACATCCAAAATGCATTACTGAGTTGAAAGAAGTTGATTCTGGTGCATGGTTTTGAAACCGCAGTCAGAAAAAAAATTACATCCATATCAACATTTTTATCAGCTCCGGTCCTGTCGTTTTGGTCAAAAAATGAAAATTCTAAAAGTTCCTGTTTTTCTGCTTTAAACTCTAGGTACACATCCAAAATGCATTACTGAGTTGAAAGAAGTTGATTCTGGTGCATGGTTTTGAAACCGCAGTCAGAAAAAAAATTACATCCATATCAACATTTTTATCAGCTCCGGTCCTGTCGTTTTGGTCAAAAAATGAAAATTCTAAAAGTTCCTGTTTTTCTGCTTTAAACTCTAGGTACACATCCAAAATGTATTACTGAGTTGAAAGAAGTTGATTCTGGTGCATGGTTTTGAAACCGCAGTCAGAAAAAAAATTACATCCATATCAACATTTTTATCAGCTCTGAACCTGTCGTTTTGGTCAAAAAATGAAAATTCTAAAAGTTCCTGTTTTTCTGCTTTAAACTCTAGGTACACATCCAAAATGTATTACTGAGTTGAAAGAAGTTGATTCTGGTGCATGGTTTTGAAACCGCAGTCAGAAAAAAAATTACATCCATATCAACATTTTTATCAGCTCCGGACCTGTCGTTTTGGTCAAAAAATGAAAATTCTAAAAGTTCATGTTTTTCTGCTTTAAACTCTAGGTACACATCCAAAATGAATTACTGAGTTGAAAGAAGTTGATTCTGGTGCATGGTTTTGAAACCGCAGTCAGAAAAAAAATTACATCCATATCAACATTTTTATCATCTCCGGACCTGTCGTTTTGGTCAAAAATTGAAAATTCTAAAAGTTCCTGTTTTTCTGCTTTAAACTCTAGGTACACATCCAAAATGCATTACTGAGTTGAAAGAAGTGAATTCTGGTGCATGGTTTTGAAATCGCAGTCAGAAAAAAAAATAACATCCATATCAACATTTTTATCAGCTCCGGTCCTGTCGTTTTGGTCAAAAAATGAAAATTCTAAAAGTTCCTGTTTTTCTGCTTTAAACTCTAGGTACACATCCAAAATGCATTACTGAGTTGAAAGAAGTTGATTCTGGTGCATGGTTTTGAAACCGCAGTCAGAAAAAAATTACATCCATATCAACATTTTTATCAGCTCCGGTCCTGTCGTTTTGGTCAAAAAATTAAAATTCTAAAAGTTCCTCTTTTTCTGCTTTAAACTCTAGGTACACATCCAAAATGAATTACTGAGTTGAAAGAAGTTGATTCTGGTGCATGGTTTTGAAACCGCAGTCAGAAAAAAAATTACATCCATATCAACATTTTTATCAGCTCCGGACCTGTCGTTTTGGTCAGAAATTAAAAATTCTAAAAGTTCCTGTTTTTCTGCTTTAAACTCTAGGTACACATCCAAAATGCATTACTGAGTTGAAAGAAGTTGATTCTGGTGCATAGTTTTGAAATCGCAGTCAGAAAAAAAATTTACATCCATATCAACATTTTTATCAGCTCTGAACCTGTCGTTTTGGTCAATAAATGAAAATTCTAAAAGTTCCTGTTTTTCTGCTTTAAACTCTAGGTACACATCCAAAATGCATTACTGAGTTGAAAGAAGTTGATTCTGGTGCATGGTTTTGAAACCGCAGTCAGAAAAAAATTACATCCATATCAACATTTTTATGAGCTCCGGACCTGTCGTTTTGGTCAAAAAATTAAAATTCTAAAAGTTCCTGTTTTTCTGCTTTAAACTCTAGGTACACATCCAAAATGCATTACTGAGTTGAAAGAAGTGAATTCTGGTGCATGGTTTTGAAATCGCAGTCAGAAAAAAGATAACATCCATATCAACATTTTTATCAGCTCCGGTCCTGTCGTTTTGGTCAAAAAATGAAAATTCTAAAAGTTCCTGTTTTTCTGCTTTAAACTCTAGGTACACATCCAAAATGCATTACTGAGTTGAAAGAAGTTGATTCTGGTGCATGGTTTTGAAACCGCAGTCAGAAAAAAAATTACATCCATATCAACATTTTTATCAGCTCCGGTCCTGTCGTTTTGGTCAAAAAATGAAAATTCTAAAAGTTCCTGTTTTTCTGCTTTAAACTCTAGGTACACATCCAAAATGTATTACTGAGTTGAAAGAAGTTGATTCTGGTGCATGGTTTTGAAACCGCAGTCAGAAAAAAAATTACATCCATATCAACATTTTTATCAGCTCTGAACCTGTCGTTTTGGTCAAAAAATGAAAATTCTAAAAGTTCCTGTTTTTCTGCTTTAAACTCTAGGTACACATCCAAAATGTATTACTGAGTTGAAAGAAGTTGATTCTGGTGCATGGTTTTGAAACCGCAGTCAGAAAAAAAATTACATCCATATCAACATTTTTATCAGCTCCGGACCTGTCGTTTTGGTCAAAAAATGAAAATTCTAAAAGTTCATGTTTTTCTGCTTTAAACTCTAGGTACACATCCAAAATGAATTACTGAGTTGAAAGAAGTTGATTCTGGTGCATGGTTTTGAAACCGCAGTCAGAAAAAAAATTACATCCATATCAACATTTTTATCATCTCCGGACCTGTCGTTTTGGTCAAAAATTGAAAATTCTAAAAGTTCCTGTTTTTCTGCTTTAAACTCTAGGTACACATCCAAAATGCAATACTGAGTTGAAAGAAGTGAATTCTGGTGCATGGTTTTGAAATCGCAGTCAGAAAAAAAATAACATCCATATCAAAATTTTTATCAGCTCCGGACCTGTCGTTTTGGTCAAAAAATGAAAATTCTAAAAGTTCCTGTTTTTCTGCTTTAAACTCTAGGTACACATCCAAAATGTATTACTGAGTTGAAAGAAGTTGATTCTGGTGCATGGTTTTGAAACCGCAGTCAGAAAAAAAATTACATCCATATCAACATTTTTATCAGCTCCGGACCTGTCGTTTTGGTCAAAAAATGAAAATTCTAAAAGTTCATGTTTTTCTGCTTTAAACTCTAGGTACACATCCAAAATGAATTACTGAGTTGAAAGAAGTTGATTCTGGTGCATGGTTTTGAAACCGCAGTCAGAAAAAAAATTACATCCATATCAACATTTTTATCATCTCCGGACCTGTCGTTTTGGTCAAAAATTGAAAATTCTAAAAGTTCCTGTTTTTCTGCTTTAAACTCTAGGTACACATCCAAAATGCATTACTGAGTTGAAAGAAGTGAATTCTGGTGCATGGTTTTGAAATCGCAGTCAGAAAAAAAATAACATCCATATCAACATTTTTATCAGCTCCGGTCCTGTCGTTTTGGTCAAAAAATGAAAATTCTAAAAGTTCCTGTTTTTCTGCTTTAAACTCTAGGTACACATCCAAAATGCATTACTGAGTTGAAAGAAGTTGATTCTGGTGCATGGTTTTGAAACCACAGTCAGAAAAAAAATTACATCCATATCAACATTTTTATCAGCTCTGGACCTGTCGTTTTGGTCAAAAAATGAAAATTCTAAAAGTTCCTGTTTTTCTGCTTTAAACTCTAGGTACACATCCAAAATGTATTACTGAGTTGAAAGAAGTTGATTCTGGTGCATGGTTTTGAAACCGCAGTCAGAAAAAAAATTACATCCATATCAACATTTTTATCAGCTCCGGTCCTGTTGTTTTGGTCAAAAAATGAAAATTCTAAAAGTTCCTGTTTTTCTGCTTTAAACTCTAGGTACACATCCAAAATGCATTACTGAGTTGCAAGAAGTTGATTCTGGTGCATGGTTTTGAAACCGCAGTAAAAAAAAAACAACATCCATATCAACATTTTTATCAGCTCCGGTCCTGTCGTTTTGGTCAAAAAATGAAAATTCTAAAAGTTCCTATTTTTCTGCTTTAAACTCTAGGTACACATCCAAAATGTATTACTGAGTTGAAAGAAGTTGATTCTGGTGCATGGTTTTGAAACCGCAGTCAGAAAAAAAATTACATCCATATCAACATTTTTATCAGCTCCGGTCCTGTTGTTTTGGTCAAAAAATGAAAATTCTAAAAGTTCCTGTTTTTCTGCATTAAACTCTAGGTACACATCCAAAATGCATTACTGAGTTGAAAGAAGTTGATTCTGGTGCATGGTTTTGAAACCGCAGTCAGAAAAAAAATTACATCCATATCAACATTTTTATCAGCTCCGGTCCTGTCGTTTTGGTCAAAAAATGAAAATTCTAAAAGTTCCTGTTTTTCTGCTTTAAACTCTAGGTACACATCCAAAATGCATTACTGAGTTGAAAGAAGTTGATTCTGGTGCATGGTTTTGAAATCGCAGTCAGAAAAAAAGATAACATCCATATCAACATTTTTATCAGCTCCGGTCCTGTCGTTTTGGTCAAAAAATGAAAATTCTAAAAGTTCCTGTTTTTCTGCTTTAAACTCTAGGTACACATCCAAAATGTATTACTGAGTTGAAAGAAGTTGATTCTGGTGCATGGTTTTGAAACCGCAGTCAGAAAAAAAATTCCATCAATATCAACATTTTTATCAGCTCCGGTCCTGTCGTTTTGGTCAAAAAATGAAAATTCTAAAAGTTCCTGTTTTTCTGCTTTAAACTCTAGGTACACATCCAAAATGTATTACTGAGTTGAAAGAAGTTGATTCTGGTGCATGGTTTTGAAACCGCAGTCAGAAAAAAAATTACATCCATATCAACATTTTTATCAGCTCTGGACCTGTCGTTTTGGTAAAAAAATGAAAGTTCTAAAAGTTCCTGTTTTTCTGCTTTAAACTCTAGGTACACATCCAAAATGTATTACTGAGTTGAAAGAAGTTGATTCTGGTGCATGGTTTTGAAACCGCAGTCAGAAAAAAAATTACATCCATATCAACATTTGTATCAGCTCCGGTCCTGTTGTTTTGGTCAAAAAATGAAAATTCTAAAAGTTCCTGTTTTTCTGCTTTCAACTCTAGGTACACATCCAAATTGTATTACTGAGTTGAAAGAAGTTGATTCTGGTGCATGGTTTTGAAACCGCAGTCAGAAAAAAAATTACATCCATATCAACATTTTTATCAGCTCCGGTCCTGTTGTTTTGGTCAAAAAATGAAAATTCTAAAAGTTCCTGTTTTTCTGCTTTAAACTCTAGGTACACATCCAAAATGCATTACTGAGTTGAAAGAAGTTGATTCTGGTGCATGGTTTTGAAACCGCAGTCAGAAAAAAATTACATCCATATCAACATTTTTATGAGCTCCGGACCTGTCGTTTTGGTCAAAAAATTAAAATTCTAAAAGTTCCTGTTTTTCTGCTTTAAACTCTAGGTACACATCCAAAATGCATTATTGAGTTGAAAGAAGTGAATTCTGGTGCATGGTTTTGAAATCGCAGTCAGAAAAAAGATAACATCCATATCAACATTTTTATCAGCTCCGGTCCTGTCGTTTTGGTCAAAAAATGAAAATTCTAAAAGTTCCTGTTTTTCTGCTTTAAACTCTAGGTACACATCCAAAATGCATTACTGAGTTGAAAGAAGTTGATTCTGGTGCATGGTTTTGAAACCGCAGTCAGAAAAAAAATTACATCCATATCAACATTTTTATCAGCTCCGGTCCTGTCATTTTGGTCAAAAAATGAAAATTCTAAAAGTTCCTGTTTTTCTGCTTTAAACTCTAGGTACACATCCAAAATGTATTACTGAGTTGAAAGAAGTTGATTCTGGTGCATGGTTTTGAAACCGCAGTCAGAAAAAAAATTACATCCATATCAACATTTTTATCAGCTCTGAACCTGTCGTTTTGGTCAAAAAATGAAAATTCTAAAAGTTCCTGTTTTTCTGCTTTAAACTCTAGGTACACATCCAAAATGTATTACTGAGTTGAAAGAAGTTGATTCTGGTGCATGTTTTGAAACCGCAGTCAGAAAAAAAATTACATCCATATCAACATTTTTATCAGCTCCGGACCTGTCGTTTTGGTCAAAAAATGAAAATTCTAAAAGTTCATGTTTTTCTGCTTTAAACTCTAGGTACACATCCAAAATGAATTACTGAGTTGAAAGAAGTTGATTCTGGTGCATGGTTTTGAAACCGCAGTCAGAAAAAAAATTACATCCATATCAACATTTTTATCATCTCCGGACCTGTCGTTTTGGTCAAAAATTGAAAATTCTAAAAGTTCCTGTTTTTCTGCTTTAAACTCTAGGTACACATCCAAAATGCATTACTGAGTTGAAAGAAGTTGATTCTGGTGCATAGTTTTGAAATCGCAGTCAGAAAAAAAAGTTACATCCATATCAACATTTTTATCAGCTCTGAACCTGTCGTTTTGGTCAATAAATGAAAATTCTAAAAGTTCCTGTTTTTCTGCTTTAAACTCTAGGTACACATCCAAAATGCATTACTGAGTTGAAAGAAGTTGATTCTGGTGCATGGTTTTGAAACCGCAGTCAGAAAAAAATTACATCCATATCAACATTTTTATCAGCTCCGGTCCTGTCGTTTTGGTCAAAAAATGAAAATTCTAAAAGTTCCTGTTTTTCTGCTTTAAACTCTAGGTACACATCCAAAATGTATAACTGAGTTGAAAGAAGTTGATTCTGGTGCATGGTTTTGAAACCGCAGTCAGAAAAAAAATTACATCCATATCAACATTTTTATCAGCTCTGGACCTGTCGTTTTGGTCAAAAAATGAAAGTTCTAAAAGTTCCTGTTTTTCTGCTTTAAACTCTAGGTACACATCCAAAATGTATTACTGAGTTGAAAGAAGTTGATTCTGGTGCATTGTTTTGAAACCGCAGTCAGAAAAAAAATTACATCCATATCAACATTTGTATCAGCTCCGGTCCTGTTGTTTTGGTCAAAAAATGAAAATTCTAAAAGTTCATGTTTTTCTGCTTTCAACTCTAGGTACACATCCAAAATGTATTACTGAGTTGAAAGAAGTTGATTCTGGTGCATGGTTTTGAAACCGCAGTCAGAAAAAAAATTACATCCATATCAACATTTTTATCAGCTCCGGTCCTGTTGTTTTGGTCAAAAAATGAAAATTCTAAAAGTTCCTGTTTTTCTGCTTTAAACTCTAGGTACACATCCAAAATGCATTATTGAGTTGAAAGAAGTTGATTCTGGTGCATGGTTTTGAAACCGCAGTCAGAAAAAAATTACATCCATATCAACATTTTTATGAGCTCCGGACCTGTCGTTTTGGTCAAAAAATTAAAATTCTAAAAGTTCCTGTTTTTCTGCTTTAAACTCTAGGTACACATCCAAAATGCATTACTGAGTTGAAAGAAGTGAATTCTGGTGCATGGTTTTGAAATCGCAGTCAGAAAAAAGATAACATCCATATCAACATTTTTATCAGCTCCGGTCCTGTCGTTTTGGTCAAAAAATGAAAATTCTAAAAGTTCCTGTTTTTCTGCTTTAAACTCTAGGTACACATCCAAAATGTATTACTGAGTTGAAAGAAGTTGATTCTGGTGCATGGTTTTGAAACCGCAGTCAGAAAAAAAATTACATCCATATCAACATTTTTATCAGCTCTGAACCTGTCGTTTTGGTCAAAAAATGAAAATTCTAAAAGTTCCTGTTTTTCTGCTTTAAACTCTAGGTACACATCCAAAATGTATTACTGAGTTGAAAGAAGTTGATTCTGGTGCATGATTTTGAAACCGCAGTCAGAAAAAAAATTACATCCATATCAACATTTTTATCAGCTCCGGACCTGTCGTTTTGGTCAAAAAATGAAAATTCTAAAAGTTCATGTTTTTCTGCTTTAAACTCTAGGTACACATCCAAAATGCATTACTGAGTTGAAAGAAGTGAATTCTGGTGCATGGTTTTGAAATCGCAGTCAGAAAAAAAATAACATCCATATCAACATTTTTATCAGCTCCGGACCTGTCGTTTTGGTCAAAAAATGAAAATTCTAAAAGTTCCTGTTTTTCTGCTTTAAACTCTAGTTACACATCCAAAATGTATTACTGAGTTGAAAGAAGTTGATTCTGGTGCATGGTTTTGAAACCGCAGTCAGAAAAAAAATTACATCCATATCAACATTTTTATCAGCTCTGAACCTGTCGTTTTGGTCAAAAAATGAAAATTCTAAAAGTTCCTGTTTTTCTGCTTTAAACTCTAGGTACACATCCAAAATGCATTACTGAGTTGAAAGAAGTTGATTCTGGTGCATAGTTTTGAAATCGCAGTCAGAAAAAAAAGTTACATCCATATCAACATTTTTATCAGCTCTGAACCTGTCGTTTTGGTCAATAAATGAAAATTCTAAAAGTTCCTGTTTTTCTGCTTTAAACTCTAGGTACACATCCAAAATGCATTACTGAGTTGAAAGAAGTTGATTCTGGTGCATGGTTTTGAAACCGCAGTCAGAAAAAAAATTACATCCATATCAACATTTTTATCAGCTCCGGTCCTGTCGTTTTGGTCAAAAAATGAAAATTCTAAAAGTTCCTGTTTTTCTGCTTTAAACTCTAGGTACACATCCAAAATGTATTACTGAGTTGAAAGAAGTTGATTCTGGTGCATGGTTTTGAAACCGCAGTCAGAAAAAAAATTACATCCATATCAACATTTTTATCAGCTCTGGACCTGTCGTTTTGGTCAAAAAATGAAAGTTCTAAAAGTTCCTGTTTTTCTGCTTTAAACTCTAGGTACACATCCAAAATGTATTACTGAGTTGAAAGAAGTTGATTCTGGTGCATGGTTTTGAAACCGCAGTCAGAAAAAAAATTACATCCATATCAACATTTGTATCAGCTCCGGTCCTGTTGTTTTGGTCAAAAAATGAAAATTCTAAAAGTTCCTGTTTTTCTGCTTTCAACTCTAGGTACACATCCAAAATGCATTACTGAGTTGAAAGAAGTGAATTCTGGTGCATGGTTTTGAAATCGCAGTCAGAAAAAAAGATAACATCCATATCAACATTTTTATCAGCTCCGGTCCTGTCGTTTTGGTCAAAAATTGAAAATTCTAAAAGTTCCTGTTTTTCTGCTTTAAACTCTAGGTACACATCCAAAATGCATTACTGAGTTGAAAGAAGTTGATTCTGGTGCATAGTTTTGAAATCGCAGTCAGAAAAAAAAGTTACATCCATATCAACATTTTTATCAGCTCTGAACCTGTCGTTTTGGTCAATAAATGAAAATTCTAAAAGTTCCTGTTTTTCTGCTTTAAACTCTAGGTACACATCCAAAATGCATTACTGAGTTGAAAGAAGTTGATTCTGGTGCATGGTTTTGAAACCGCAGTCAGAAAAAAATTACATCCATATCAACATTTTTATCAGCTCCGGTCCTGTCGTTTTGGTCAAAAAATGAAAATTCTAAAAGTTCCTGTTTTTCTGCTTTAAACTCTAGGTACACATCCAAAATGTATAACTGAGTTGAAAGAAGTTGATTCTGGTGCATGGTTTTGAAACCGCAGTCAGAAAAAAAATTACATCCATATCAACATTTTTATCAGCTCTGGACCTGTCGTTTTGGTCAAAAAATGAAAGTTCTAAAAGTTCCTGTTTTTCTGCTTTAAACTCTAGGTACACATCCAAAATGTATTACTGAGTTGAAAGAAGTTGATTCTGGTGCATTGTTTTGAAACCGCAGTCAGAAAAAAAATTACATCCATATCAACATTTGTATCAGCTCCGGTCCTGTTGTTTTGGTCAAAAAATGAAAATTCTAAAAGTTCATGTTTTTCTGCTTTCAACTCTAGGTACACATCCAAAATGTATTACTGAGTTGAAAGAAGTTGATTCTGGTGCATGGTTTTGAAACCGCAGTCAGAAAAAAAATTACATCCATATCAACATTTTTATCAGCTCCGGTCCTGTTGTTTTGGTCAAAAAATGAAAATTCTAAAAGTTCCTGTTTTTCTGCTTTAAACTCTAGGTACACATCCAAAATGCATTATTGAGTTGAAAGAAGTTGATTCTGGTGCATGGTTTTGAAACCGCAGTCAGAAAAAAATTACATCCATATCAACATTTTTATGAGCTCCGGACCTGTCGTTTTGGTCAAAAAATTAAAATTCTAAAAGTTCCTGTTTTTCTGCTTTAAACTCTAGGTACACATCCAAAATGCATTACTGAGTTGAAAGAAGTGAATTCTGGTGCATGGTTTTGAAATCGCAGTCAGAAAAAAGATAACATCCATATCAACATTTTTATCAGCTCCGGTCCTGTCGTTTTGGTCAAAAAATGAAAATTCTAAAAGTTCCTGTTTTTCTGCTTTAAACTCTAGGTACACATCCAAAATGTATTACTGAGTTGAAAGAAGTTGATTCTGGTGCATGGTTTTGAAACCGCAGTCAGAAAAAAAATTACATCCATATCAACATTTTTATCAGCTCTGAACCTGTCGTTTTGGTCAAAAAATGAAAATTCTAAAAGTTCCTGTTTTTCTGCTTTAAACTCTAGGTACACATCCAAAATGTATTACTGAGTTGAAAGAAGTTGATTCTGGTGCATGATTTTGAAACCGCAGTCAGAAAAAAAATTACATCCATATCAACATTTTTATCAGCTCCGGACCTGTCGTTTTGGTCAAAAAATGAAAATTCTAAAAGTTCATGTTTTTCTGCTTTAAACTCTAGGTACACATCCAAAATGCATTACTGAGTTGAAAGAAGTGAATTCTGGTGCATGGTTTTGAAATCGCAGTCAGAAAAAAAATAACATCCATATCAACATTTTTATCAGCTCCGGACCTGTCGTTTTGGTCAAAAAATGAAAATTCTAAAAGTTCCTGTTTTTCTGCTTTAAACTCTAGTTACACATCCAAAATGTATTACTGAGTTGAAAGAAGTTGATTCTGGTGCATGGTTTTGAAACCGCAGTCAGAAAAAAAATTACATCCATATCAACATTTTTATCAGCTCTGAACCTGTCGTTTTGGTCAAAAAATGAAAATTCTAAAAGTTCCTGTTTTTCTGCTTTAAACTCTAGGTACACATCCAAAATGCATTACTGAGTTGAAAGAAGTTGATTCTGGTGCATAGTTTTGAAATCGCAGTCAGAAAAAAAAGTTACATCCATATCAACATTTTTATCAGCTCTGAACCTGTCGTTTTGGTCAATAAATGAAAATTCTAAAAGTTCCTGTTTTTCTGCTTTAAACTCTAGGTACACATCCAAAATGCATTACTGAGTTGAAAGAAGTTGATTCTGGTGCATGGTTTTGAAACCGCAGTCAGAAAAAAAATTACATCCATATCAACATTTTTATCAGCTCCGGTCCTGTCGTTTTGGTCAAAAAATGAAAATTCTAAAAGTTCCTGTTTTTCTGCTTTAAACTCTAGGTACACATCCAAAATGTATTACTGAGTTGAAAGAAGTTGATTCTGGTGCATGGTTTTGAAACCGCAGTCAGAAAAAAAATTACATCCATATCAACATTTTTATCAGCTCTGGACCTGTCGTTTTGGTCAAAAAATGAAAGTTCTAAAAGTTCCTGTTTTTCTGCTTTAAACTCTAGGTACACATCCAAAATGTATTACTGAGTTGAAAGAAGTTGATTCTGGTGCATGGTTTTGAAACCGCAGTCAGAAAAAAAATTACATCCATATCAACATTTGTATCAGCTCCGGTCCTGTTGTTTTGGTCAAAAAATGAAAATTCTAAAAGTTCCTGTTTTTCTGCTTTCAACTCTAGGTACACATCCAAAATGTATTACTGAGTTGAAAGAAGTTGATTCTGGTGCATGGTTTTGAAACCGCAGTCAGAAAAAAAATTACATCCATATCAACATTTTTATCAGCTCCGGTCCTGTTGTTTTGGTCAAAAAATGAAAATTCTAAAAGTTCCTGTTTTTCTGCTTTAAACTCTAGGTACACATCCAAAATGCATTACTGAGTTGAAAGAAGTTGATTCTGGTGCATGGTTTTGAAACCGCAGTCAGAAAAAAATTACATCCATATCAACATTTTTATGAGCTCCGGACCTGTCGTTTTGGTCAAAAAATTAAAATTCTAAAAGTTCCTGTTTTTCTGCTTTAAACTCTAGGTACACATCCAAAATGCATTACTGAGTTGAAAGAAGTGAATTCTGATGCATGGTTTTGAAATCGCAGTCAGAAAAAAGATAACATCCATATCAACATTTTTATCAGCTCCGGTCCTGTCGTTTTGGTCAAAAAATGAAAATTCTAAAAGTTCCTGTTTTTCTGCTTTAAACTCTAGGTACACATCCAAAATGCATTACTGAGTTGAAAGAAGTTGATTCTGGTGCATGGTTTTGAAACCGCAGTCAGAAAAAAAATTACATCCATATCAACATTTTTATCAGCTCCGGTCCTGTCGTTTTGGTCAAAAAATGAAAATTCTAAAAGTTCCTGTTTTTCTGCTTTAAACTCTAGGTACACATCCAAAATGTATTACTGAGTTGAAAGAAGTTGATTCTGGTGCATGGTTTTGAAACCGCAGTCAGAAAAAAAATTACATCCATATCAACATTTTTATCAGCTCTGAACCTGTCGTTTTGGTCAAAAAATGAAAATTCTAAAAGTTCCTGTTTTTCTGCTTTAAACTGTAGGTACACATCCAAAATGTATTACTGAGTTGAAAGAAGTTGATTCTGGTGCATGGTTTTGAAACCGCAGTCAGAAAAAAAATTACATCCATATCAACATTTTTATCAGCTCCGGACCTGTCGTTTTGGTCAAAAAATGAAAATTCTAAAAGTTCATGTTTTTCTGCTTTAAACTCTAGGTACACATCCAAAATGAATTACTGAGTTGAAAGAAGTTGATTCTGGTGCATGGTTTTGAAACCGCAGTCAGAAAAAAAATTACATCCATATCAACATTTTTATCATCTCCGGACCTGTCGTTTTGTTCAAAAATTGAAAATTCTAAAAGTTCCTGTTTTTCTGCTTTAAACTCTAGGTACACATCCAAAATGCATTACTGAGTTGAAAGAAGTGAATTCTGGTGCATGGTTTTGAAATCGCAGTCAGAAAAAAAATAACATCCATATCAACATTTTTATCAGCTCCGGACCTGTCGTTTTGGTCAAAAAATGAAAATTCTAAAAGTTCCTGTTTTTCTGCTTTAAACTCTAGGTACACATCCAAAATGCATTACTGAGTTGAAAGAAGTGAATTCTGGTGCATGGTTTTGAAATCACAGTCAGAAAAAAAATAACATCCATATCAACATTTTTATCAGCTCCGGTCCTGTCGTTTTGGTCAAAAAATGAAAATTCTAAAAGTTCCTGTTTTTCTGCTTTAAACTCTAGGTACACATCCAAAATGTATTACTGAGTTGAAAGAAGTTGATTCTGGTGCATGGTTTTGAAACCACAGTCAGAAAAAAAATTACATCCATATCAACATTTTTATCAGCTCTGGACCTGTCGTTTTGGTCAAAAAATGAAAGTTCTAAAAGTTCCTGTTTTTCTGCTTTAAACTCTAGGTACACATTCAAAATGTATTACTGAGTTGAAAGAAGTTGATTCTGGTGCATTGTTTTGAAACCGCAGTCAGAAAAAAAATTACATCCATATCAACATTTGTATCAGCTCCGGTCCTGTTGTTTTGGTCAAAAAATGAAAATTCTAAAAGTTCATGTTTTTCTGCTTTCAACTCTAGGTACACATCCAAAATGTATTACTGAGTTGAAAGAAGTTGATTCTGGTGCATGGTTTTGAAACCGCAGTCAGAAAAAAAATTACATCCATATCAACATTTTTATCAGCTCCGGTCCTGTTGTTTTGGTCAAAAAATGAAAATTCTAAAAGTTCCTGTTTTTCTGCTTTAAACTCTAGGTACACATCCAAAATGCATTATTGAGTTGAAAGAAGTTGATTCTGGTGCATGGTTTTGAAACCGCAGTCAGAAAAAAATTACATCCATATCAACATTTTTATGAGCTCCGGACCTGTCGTTTTGGTCAAAAAATTAAAATTCTAAAAGTTCCTGTTTTTCTGCTTTAAACTCTAGGTACACATCCAAAATGCATTACTGAGTTGAAAGAAGTGAATTCTGGTGCATGGTTTTGAAATCGCAGTCAGAAAAAAGATAACATCCATATCAACATTTTTATCAGCTCCGGTCCTGTCGTTTTGGTCAAAAAATGAAAATTCTAAAAGTTCCTGTTTTTCTGCTTTAAACTCTAGGTACACATCCAAAATGTATTACTGAGTTGAAAGAAGTTGATTCTGGTGCATGGTTTTGAAACCGCAGTCAGAAAAAAAATTACATCCATATCAACATTTTTATCAGCTCTGAACCTGTCGTTTTGGTCAAAAAATGAAAATTCTAAAAGTTCCTGTTTTTCTGCTTTAAACTCTAGGTACACATCCAAAATGTATTACTGAGTTGAAAGAAGTTGATTCTGGTGCATGGTTTTGAAACCGCAGTCAGAAAAAAAATTACATCCATATCAACATTTTTATCAGCTCCGGACCTGTCGTTTTGGTCAAAAAATGAAAATTCTAAAAGTTCATGTTTTTCTGCTTTAAACTCTAGGTACACATCCAAAATGAATTACTGAGTTGAAAGAAGTTGATTCTGGTGCATGGTTTTGAAACCGCAGTCAGAAAAAAAATTACATCCATATCAACATTTTTATCATCTCCGGACCTGTCGTTTTGGTCAAAAATTGAAAATTCTAAAAGTCCCTGTTTTTCTGCTTTAAACTCTAGGTACACATCCAAAATGCATTACTGAGTTGAAAGAAGTGAATTCTGGTGCATGGTTTTGAAATCGCAGTCAGAAAAAAAATAACATCCATATCAACATTTTTATCAGCTCCGGACCTGTCGTTTTGGTCAAAAAATGAAAATTCTAAAAGTTCCTGTTTTTCTGCTTTAAACTCTAGTTACACATCCAAAATGTATTACTGAGTTGAAAGAAGTTGATTCTGGTGCATGGTTTTGAAACCGCAGTCAGAAAAAAAATTACATCCATATCAACATTTTTATCAGCTCTGAACCTGTCGTTTTGGTCAAAAAATGAAAATTCTAAAAGTTCCTGTTTTTCTGCTTTAAACTCTAGGTACACATCCAAAATGCATTACTGAGTTGAAAGAAGTTGATTCTGGTGCATAGTTTTGAAATCGCAGTCAGAAAAAAAAGTTACATCCATATCAACATTTTTATCAGCTCTGAACCTGTCGTTTTGGTCAATAAATGAAAATTCTAAAAGTTCCTGTTTTTCTGCTTTAAACTCTAGGTACACATCCAAAATGCATTACTGAGTTGAAAGAAGTTGATTCTGGTGCATGGTTTTGAAACCGCAGTCAGAAAAAAAATTACATCCATATCAACATTTTTATCAGCTCCGGTCCTGTCATTTTGGTCAAAAAATGAAAATTCTAAAAGTTCCTGTTTTTCTGCTTTAAACTCTAGGTACACATCCAAAATGTATTACTGAGTTGAAAGAAGTTGATTCTGGTGCATGGTTTTGAAACCGCAGTCAGAAAAAAAATTACATCCATATCAACATTTTTATCAGCTCTGGACCTGTCGTTTTGGTCAAAAAATGAAAGTTCTAAAAGTTCCTGTTTTTCTGCTTTAAACTCTAGGTACACATCCAAAATGTATTACTGAGTTGAAAGAAGTTGATTCTGGTGCATGGTTTTGAAACCGCAGTCAGAAAAAAAATTACATCCATATCAACATTTGTATCAGCTCCGGTCCTGTTGTTTTGGTCAAAAAATGAAAATTCTAAAAGTTCCTGTTTTTCTGCTTTCAACTCTAGGTACACATCCAAAATGTATTACTGAGTTGAAAGAAGTTGATTCTGGTGCATGGTTTTGAAACCGCAGTCAGAAAAAAAATTACATCCATATCAACATTTTTATCAGCTCCGGTCCTGTTGTTTTGGTCAAAAAATGAAAATTCTAAAAGTTCCTGTTTTTCTGCTTTAAACTCTAGGTACACATCCAAAATGCATTACTGAGTTGAAAGAAGTTGATTCTGGTGCATGGTTTTGAAACCGCAGTCAGAAAAAAATTACATCCATATCAACATTTTTATGAGCTCCGGACCTGTCGTTTTGGTCAAAAAATTAAAATTCTAAAAGTTCCTGTTTTTCTGCTTTAAACTCTAGGTACACATCCAAAATGCATTACTGAGTTGAAAGAAGTGAATTCTGGTGCATGGTTTTGAAATCGCAGTCAGAAAAAAGATAACATCCATATCAACATTTTTATCAGCTCCGGTCCTGTCGTTTTGGTCAAAAAATGAAAATTCTAAAAGTTCCTGTTTTTCTGCTTTAAACTCTAGGTACACATCCAAAATGCATTACTGAGTTGAAAGAAGTTGATTCTGGTGCATGGTTTTGAAACCGCAGTCAGAAAAAAAATTACATCCATATCAACATTTTTATCAGCTCCGGTCCTGTCGTTTTGGTCAAAAAATGAAAATTCTAAAAGTTCCTGTTTTTCTGCTTTAAACTCTAGGTACACATCCAAAATGTATTACTGAGTTGAAAGAAGTTGATTCTGGTGCATGGTTTTGAAACCGCAGTCAGAAAAAAAATTACATCCATATCAACATTTTTATCAGCTCTGAACCTGTCGTTTTGGTCAAAAAATGAAAATTCTAAAAGTTCCTGTTTTTCTGCTTTAAACTGTAGGTACACATCCAAAATGTATTACTGAGTTGAAAGAAGTTGATTCTGGTGCATGGTTTTGAAACCGCAGTCAGAAAAAAAATTACATCCATATCAACATTTTTATCAGCTCCGGACCTGTCGTTTTGGTCAAAAAATGAAAATTCTAAAAGTTCATGTTTTTCTGCTTTAAACTCTAGGTACACATCCAAAATGAATTACTGAGTTGAAAGAAGTTGATTCTGGTGCATGGTTTTGAAACCGCAGTCAGAAAAAAAATTACATCCATATCAACATTTTTATCATCTCCGGACCTGTCGTTTTGTTCAAAAATTGAAAATTCTAAAAGTTCCTGTTTTTCTGCTTTAAACTCTAGGTACACATCCAAAATGCATTACTGAGTTGAAAGAAGTGAATTCTGGTGCATGGTTTTGAAATCGCAGTCAGAAAAAAAATAACATCCATATCAACATTTTTATCAGCTCCGGACCTGTCGTTTTGGTCAAAAAATGAAAATTCTAAAAGTTCCTGTTTTTCTGCTTTAAACTCTAGGTACACATCCAAAATGCATTACTGAGTTGAAAGAAGTGAATTCTGGTGCATGGTTTTGAAATCACAGTCAGAAAAAAAATAACATCCATATCAACATTTTTATCAGCTCCGGTCCTGTCGTTTTGGTCAAAAAATGAAAATTCTAAAAGTTCCTGTTTTTCTGCTTTAAACTCTAGGTACACATCCAAAATGCATTACTGAGTTGAAAGAAGTTGATTCTGGTGCATGGTTTTGAAACCACAGTCAGAAAAAAAATTACATCCATATCAACATTTTTATCAGCTCTGGACCTGTCGTTTTGGTCAAAAAATGAAAGTTCTAAAAGTTCCTGTTTTTCTGCTTTAAACTCTAGGTACACATCCAAAATGTATTACTGAGTTGAAAGAAGTTGATTCTGGTGCATTGTTTTGAAACCGCAGTCAGAAAAAAAATTACATCCATATCAACATTTGTATCAGCTCCGGTCCTGTTGTTTTGGTCAAAAAATGAAAATTCTAAAAGTTCATGTTTTTCTGCTTTCAACTCTAGGTACACATCCAAAATGTATTACTGAGTTGAAAGAAGTTGATTCTGGTGCATGGTTTTGAAACCGCAGTCAGAAAAAAAATTACATCCATATCAACATTTTTATCAGCTCCGGTCCTGTTGTTTTGGTCAAAAAATGAAAATTCTAAAAGTTCCTGTTTTTCTGCTTTAAACTCTAGGTACACATCCTAAATGCATTACTGAGTTGAAAGAAGTGAATTCTGGTGCATGGTTTTGAAATCGCAGTCAGAAAAAAGATAACATCCATATCAACATTTTTATCAGCTCCGGTCCTGTCGTTTTGGTCAAAAAATGAAAATTCTAAAAGTTCCTGTTTTTCTGCTTTAAACTCTAGGTACACATCCAAAATGTATTACTGAGTTGAAAGAAGTTGATTCTGGTGCATGGTTTTGAAACCGCAGTCAGAAAAAAAATTACATCCATATCAACATTTTTATCAGCTCTGAACCTGTCGTTTTGGTCAAAAAATGAAAATTCTAAAAGTTCCTGTTTTTCTGCTTTAAACTCTAGGTACACATCCAAAATGTATTACTGAGTTGAAAGAAGTTGATTCTGGTGCATGGTTTTGAAACCGCAGTCAGAAAAAAAATTACATCCATATCAACATTTTTATCAGCTCCGGACCTGTCGTTTTGGTCAAAAAATGAAAATTCTAAAAGTTCATGTTTTTCTGCTTTAAACTCTAGGTACACATCCAAAATGAATTACTGAGTTGAAAGAAGTTGATTCTGGTGCATGGTTTTGAAACCGCAGTCAGAAAAAAAATTACATCCATATCAACATTTTTATCATCTCCGGACCTGTCGTTTTGGTCAAAAATTGAAAATTCTAAAAGTCCCTGTTTTTCTGCTTTAAACTCTAGGTACACATCCAAAATGCATTACTGAGTTGAAAGAAGTGAATTCTGGTGCATGGTTTTGAAATCGCAGTCAGAAAAAAAATAACATCCATATCAACATTTTTATCAGCTCCGGACCTGTCGTTTTGGTCAAAAAATGAAAATTCTAAAAGTTCCTGTTTTTCTGCTTTAAACTCTAGTTACACATCCAAAATGTATTACTGAGTTGAAAGAAGTTGATTCTGGTGCATGGTTTTGAAACCGCAGTCAGAAAAAAAATTACATCCATATCAACATTTTTATCAGCTCTGAACCTGTCGTTTTGGTCAAAAAATGAAAATTCTAAAAGTTCCTGTTTTTCTGCTTTAAACTCTAGGTACACATCCAAAATGCATTACTGAGTTGAAAGAAGTTGATTCTGGTGCATAGTTTTGAAATCGCAGTCAGAAAAAAAAGTTACATCCATATCAACATTTTTATCAGCTCTGAACCTGTCGTTTTGGTCAATAAATGAAAATTCTAAAAGTTCCTGTTTTTCTGCTTTAAACTCTAGGTACACATCCAAAATGCATTACTGAGTTGAAAGAAGTTGATTCTGGTGCATGGTTTTGAAACCGCAGTCAGAAAAAAAATTACATCCATATCAACATTTTTATCAGCTCCGGTCCTGTCGTTTTGGTCAAAAAATGAAAATTCTAAAAGTTCCTGTTTTTCTGCTTTAAACTCTAGGTACACATCCAAAATGTATTACTGAGTTGAAAGAAGTTGATTCTGGTGCATGGTTTTGAAACCGCAGTCAGAAAAAAAATTACATCCATATCAACATTTTTATCAGCTCTGGACCTGTCGTTTTGGTCAAAAAATGAAAGTTCTAAAAGTTCCTGTTTTTCTGCTTTAAACTCTAGGTACACATCCAAAATGTATTACTGAGTTGAAAGAAGTTGATTCTGGTGCATGGTTTTGAAACCGCAGTCAGAAAAAAAATTACATCCATATCAACATTTGTATCAGCTCCGGTCCTGTTGTTTTGGTCAAAAAATGAAAATTCTAAAAGTTCCTGTTTTTCTGCTTTCAACTCTAGGTACACATCCAAAATGTATTACTGAGTTGAAAGAAGTTGATTCTGGTGCATGGTTTTGAAACCGCAGTCAGAAAAAAAATTACATCCATATCAACATTTTTATCAGCTCCGGTCCTGTTGTTTTGGTCAAAAAATGAAAATTCTAAAAGTTCCTGTTTTTCTGCTTTAAACTCTAGGTACACATCCAAAATGCATTACTGAGTTGAAAGAAGTTGATTCTGGTGCATGGTTTTGAAACCGCAGTCAGAAAAAAATTACATCCATATCAACATTTTTATGAGCTCCGGACCTGTCGTTTTGGTCAAAAAATTAAAATTCTAAAAGTTCCTGTTTTTCTGCTTTAAACTCTAGGTACACATCCAAAATGCATTACTGAGTTGAAAGAAGTGAATTCTGGTGCATGGTTTTGAAATCGCAGTCAGAAAAAAGATAACATCCATATCAACATTTTTATCAGCTCCGGTCCTGTCGTTTTGGTCAAAAAATGAAAATTCTAAAAGTTCCTGTTTTTCTGCTTTAAACTCTAGGTACACATCCAAAATGCATTACTGAGTTGAAAGAAGTTGATTCTGGTGCATGGTTTTGAAACCGCAGTCAGAAAAAAAATTACATCCATATCAACATTTTTATCAGCTCCGGTCCTGTCGTTTTGGTCAAAAAATGAAAATTCTAAAAGTTCCTGTTTTTCTGCTTTAAACTCTAGGTACACATCCAAAATGTATTACTGAGTTGAAAGAAGTTGATTCTGGTGCATGGTTTTGAAACCGCAGTCAGAAAAAAAATTACATCCATATCAACATTTTTATCAGCTCTGAACCTGTCGTTTTGGTCAAAAAATGAAAATTCTAAAAGTTCCTGTTTTTCTGCTTTAAACTGTAGGTACACATCCAAAATGTATTACTGAGTTGAAAGAAGTTGATTCTGGTGCATGGTTTTGAAACCGCAGTCAGAAAAAAAATTACATCCATATCAACATTTTTATCAGCTCCGGACCTGTCGTTTTGGTCAAAAAATGAAAATTCTAAAAGTTCATGTTTTTCTGCTTTAAACTCTAGGTACACATCCAAAATGAATTACTGAGTTGAAAGAAGTTGATTCTGGTGCATGGTTTTGAAACCGCAGTCAGAAAAAAAATTACATCCATATCAACATTTTTATCATCTCCGGACCTGTCGTTTTGTTCAAAAATTGAAAATTCTAAAAGTTCCTGTTTTTCTGCTTTAAACTCTAGGTACACATCCAAAATGCATTACTGAGTTGAAAGAAGTGAATTCTGGTGCATGGTTTTGAAATCGCAGTCAGAAAAAAAATAACATCCATATCAACATTTTTATCAGCTCCGGACCTGTCGTTTTGGTCAAAAAATGAAAATTCTAAAAGTTCCTGTTTTTCTGCTTTAAACTCTAGGTACACATCCAAAATGCATTACTGAGTTGAAAGAAGTGAATTCTGGTGCATGGTTTTGAAATCACAGTCAGAAAAAAAATAACATCCATATCAACATTTTTATCAGCTCCGGTCCTGTCGTTTTGGTCAAAAAATGAAAATTCTAAAAGTTCCTGTTTTTCTGCTTTAAACTCTAGGTACACATCCAAAATGTATTACTGAGTTGAAAGAAGTTGATTCTGGTGCATGGTTTTGAAACCACAGTCAGAAAAAAAATTACATCCATATCAACATTTGTATCAGCTCCGGTCCTGTCGTTTTGGTCAAAAAATGAAAATTCTAAAAGTTCCTGTTTTTCTGCTTTAAACTCAAGGTACACATCCAAAATGTATTACTGAGTTGAAAGAAGTTGATTCTGGTGCATGGTTTTGAAACCGCAGTCAGAAAAAAAATTACATCCATATCAACATTTTTATCAGCTCTGGACCTGTCGTTTTGGTCAAAAAATGAAAGTTCTAAAAGTTCCTGTTTTTCTGATTTAAACTCTAGGTACACATCCAAAATGTATTACTGAGTTGAAAGAAGTTGATTCTGGTGCATGGTTTTGAAACCGCAGTCAGAAAAAAAATTACATCCATATCAACATTTTTATCAGCTCTGAACCTGTCGTTTTGGTCAAAAAATGAAAATTCTAAAAGTTCCTGTTTTTCTGCTTTAAACTCTAGGTACACATCCAAAATGCATTACTGAGTTGAAAGAAGTTGATTCTGGTGCATAGTTTTGAAATCGCAGTCAGAAAAAAAAGTTACATCCATATCAACATTTTTATCAGCTCTGAACCTGTCGTTTTGGTCAATAAATGAAAATTCTAAAAGTTCCTGTTTTTCTGCTTTAAACTCTAGGTACACATCCAAAATGCATTACTGAGTTGAAAGAAGTTGATTCTGGTGCATGGTTTTGAAACCGCAGTCAGAAAAAAAATTACATCCATATCAACATTTTTATCAGCTCCGGTCCTGTCGTTTTGGTCAAAAAATGAAAATTCTAAAAGTTCCTGTTTTTCTGCTTTAAACTCTAGGTACACATCCAAAATGTATTACTGAGTTGAAAGAAGTTGATTCTGGTGCATGGTTTTGAAACCGCAGTCAGAAAAAAAATTACATCCATATCAACATTTTTATCAGCTCTGGACCTGTCGTTTTGGTCAAAAAATGAAAGTTCTAAAAGTTCCTGTTTTTCTGCTTTAAACTCTAGGTACACATCCAAAATGTATTACTGAGTTGAAAGAAGTTGATTCTGGTGCATGGTTTTGAAACCGCAGTCAGAAAAAAAATTACATCCATATCAACATTTGTATCAGCTCCGGTCCTGTTGTTTTGGTCAAAAAATGAAAATTCTAAAAGTTCCTGTTTTTCTGCTTTCAACTCTAGGTACACATCCAAAATGTATTACTGAGTTGAAAGAAGTTGATTCTGGTGCATGGTTTTGAAACCGCAGTCAGAAAAAAAATTACATCCATATCAACATTTTTATCAGCTCCGGTCCTGTTGTTTTGGTCAAAAAATGAAAATTCTAAAAGTTCCTGTTTTTCTGCTTTAAACTCTAGGTACACATCCAAAATGCATTACTGAGTTGAAAGAAGTTGATTCTGGTGCATGGTTTTGAAACCGCAGTCAGAAAAAAATTACATCCATATCAACATTTTTATGAGCTCCGGACCTGTCGTTTTGGTCAAAAAATTAAAATTCTAAAAGTTCCTGTTTTTCTGCTTTAAACTCTAGGTACACATCCAAAATGCATTACTGAGTTGAAAGAAGTGAATTCTGGTGCATGGTTTTGAAATCGCAGTCAGAAAAAAGATAACATCCATATCAACATTTTTATCAGCTCCGGTCCTGTCGTTTTGGTCAAAAAATGAAAATTCTAAAATGTCCTGTTTTTCTGCTTTAAACTCTAGGTACACATCCAAAATGCATTACTGAGTTGAAAGAAGTTGATTCTGGTGCATGGTTTTGAAACCGCAGTCAGAAAAAAAATTACATCCATATCAACATTTTTATCAGCTCCGGTCCTGTCGTTTTGGTCAAAAAATGAAAATTCTAAAAGTTCCTGTTTTTCTGCTTTAAACTCTAGGTACACATCCAAAATGTATTACTGAGTTGAAAGAAGTTGATTCTGGTGCATGGTTTTGAAACCGCAGTCAGAAAAAAAATTACATCCATATCAACATTTTTATCAGCTCTGAACCTGTCGTTTTGGTCAAAAAATGAAAATTCTAAAAGTTCCTGTTTTTCTGCTTTAAACTGTAGGTACACATCCAAAATGTATTACTGAGTTGAAAGAAGTTGATTCTGGTGCATGGTTTTGAAACCGCAGTCAGAAAAAAAATTACATCCATATCAACATTTTTATCAGCTCCGGACCTGTCGTTTTGGTCAAAAAATGAAAATTCTAAAAGTTCATGTTTTTCTGCTTTAAACTCTAGGTACACATCCAAAATGAATTACTGAGTTGAAAGAAGTTGATTCTGGTGCATGGTTTTGAAACCGCAGTCAGAAAAAAAATTACATCCATATCAACATTTTTATCATCTCCGGACCTGTCGTTTTGTTCAAAAATTGAAAATTCTAAAAGTTCCTGTTTTTCTGCTTTAAACTCTAGGTACACATCCAAAATGCATTACTGAGTTGAAAGAAGTGAATTCTGGTGCATGGTTTTGAAATCGCAGTCAGAAAAAAAATAACATCCATATCAACATTTTTATCAGCTCCGGACCTGTCGTTTTGGTCAAAAAATGAAAATTCTAAAAGTTCCTGTTTTTCTGCTTTAAACTCTAGGTACACATCCAAAATGCATTACTGAGTTGAAAGAAGTGAATTCTGGTGCATGGTTTTGAAATCACAGTCAGAAAAAAAATAACATCCATATCAACATTTTTATCAGCTCCGGTCCTGTCGTTTTGGTCAAAAAATGAAAATTCTAAAAGTTCCTGTTTTTCTGCTTTAAACTCTAGGTACACATCCAAAATGCATTACTGAGTTGAAAGAAGTTGATTCTGGTGCATGGTTTTGAAACCACAGTCAGAAAAAAAATTACATCCATATCAACATTTTTATCAGCTCTGGACCTGTCGTTTTGGTCAAAAAATGAAAATTCTAAAAGTTCCTGTTTTTCTGCTTTAAACTCTAGGTACACATCCAAAATGTATTACTGAGTTGAAAGAAGTTGATTCTGGTGCATGGTTTTGAAACCACAGTCAGAAAAAAAATTACATCCATATCAACATTTTTATCAGCTCCGGTCCTGTCGTTTTGGTCAAAAAATGAAAATTCTAAAAGTTCCTGTTTTTCTGCTTTAAACTCTAGGTACACATCCAAAATGCATTACTGAGTTGAAAGAAGTTGATTCTGGTGCATGGTTTTGAAACCACAGTCAGAAAAAAAATTACATCCATATCAACATTTTTATCAGCTCTGGACCTGTCGTTTTGGTCAAAAAATGAAAATTCTAAAAGTTCCTGTTTTTCTGCTTTAAACTCTAGGTACACATCCAAAATGTATTACTGAGTTGAAAGAAGTTGATTCTGGTGCATGGTTTTGAAACCACAGTCAGAAAAAAAATTACATCCATATCAACATTTGTATCAGCTCTGGACCTGTCGTTTTGGTCAAAAAATGAAAGTTCTAAAAGTTCCTGTTTTTCTGCTTTAAACTCTAGGTACACATCCAAAATGCATTACTGAGTTGAAAGAAGTTGATTCTGGTGCATGGTTTTGAAACCACAGTCAGAAAAAAAATTACATCCATATCAACATTTTTATCAGCTCTGGACCTGTCGTTTTGGTCAAAAAATGAAAATTCTAAAAGTTCCTGTTTTTCTGCTTTAAACTCTAGGTACACATCCAAAATGTATTACTGAGTTGAAAGAAGTTGATTCTGGTGCATGGTTTTGAAACCACAGTCAGAAAAAAAATTACATCCATATCAACATTTTTATCAGCTCCGGTCCTGTCGTTTTGGTCAAAAAATGAAAATTCTAAAAGTTCCTGTTTTTCTGCTTTAAACTCTAGGTACACATCCAAAATGCATTACTGAGTTGAAAGAAGTTGATTCTGGTGCATGGTTTTGAAACCACAGTCAGAAAAAAAATTACATCCATATCAACATTTTTATCAGCTCTGGACCTGTCGTTTTGGTCAAAAAATGAAAATTCTAAAAGTTCCTGTTTTTCTGCTTTAAACTCTAGGTACACATCCAAAATGTATTACTGAGTTGAAAGAAGTTGATTCTGGTGCATGGTTTTGAAACCACAGTCAGAAAAAAAATTACATCCATATCAACATTTGTATCAGCTCTGGACCTGTCGTTTTGGTCAAAAAATGAAAGTTCTAAAAGTTCCTGTTTTTCTGATTTAAACTCTAGGTACACATCCAAAATGTATTACTGAGTTGAAAGAAGTTGATTCTGGTGCATGGTTTTGAAACCGCAGTCAGAAAAAAAATTACATCCATATCAACATTTTTATCAGCTCTGAACCTGTCGTTTTGGTCAAAAAATGAAAATTCTAAAAGTTCCTGTTTTTCTGCTTTAAACTCTAGGTACACATCCAAAATGTATTACTGAGTTGAAAGAAGTTGATTCTGGTGCATGGTTTTGAAACCGCAGTCAGAAAAAAAATTACATCCATATCAACATTTTTATCAGCTCCGGACCTGTCGTTTTGGTCAAAAAATGAAAATTCTAAAAGTTCCTGTTTTTCTGCTTTAAACTCTAGGTACACATCCAAAATGCATTACTGAGTTGAAAGAAGTTGATTCTGGTGCATGGTTTTGAAACCGCAGTCAGAAAAAAAATTACATCCATATCAACATTTTTATCAGCTCCGGTCCTGTCGTTTTGGTCAAAAAATGAAAATTCTAAAAGTTCCTGTTTTTCTGCTTTAAACTCTAGGTACACATCCAAAATGTATTACTGAGTTGAAAGAAGTTGATTCTGGTGCATGGTTTTGAAACCGCAGTCAGAAAAAAATTTACATCCATATCAACATTTTTATCAGCTCTGGACCTGTCGTTTTGGTCAAAAAATGAAAGTTCTAAAAGTTCCTGTTTTTCTGCTTTAAACTCTAGGTACACATCCAAAATGTATTACTGAGTTGAAAGAAGTTGATTCTGGTGCATGGTTTTGAAACCGCAGTCAGAAAAAAAATTACATCCATATCAACATTTGTATCAGCTCCGGTCCTGTTGTTTTGGTCAAAAAATGAAAATTCTAAAAGTTCCTGTTTTTCTGCTTTCAACTCTAGGTACACATCCAAAATGTATTACTGAGTTGAAAGAAGTTGATTCTGGTGCATGGTTTTGAAACCGCAGTCAGAAAAAAAATTACATCCATATCAACATTTTTATCAGCTCCGGTCCTGTTGTTTTGGTCAAAAAATGAAAATTCTAAAAGTTCCTGTTTTTCTGCTTTAAACTCTAGGTACACATCCAAAATGCATTACTGAGTTGAAAGAAGTTGATTCTGGTGCATGGTTTTGAAACCGCAGTCAGAAAAAAAATTACATCCATATCAACATTTTTATGAGCTCCGGACCTGTTGTTTTGGTCAAAAAATTAAAATTCTAAAAGTTCCTGTTTTTCTGCTTTAAACTCTAGGTACACATCCAAAATGCATTACTGAGTTGAAAGAAGTGAATTCTGGTGCATGGTTTTGAAATCGCAGTCAGAAAAAAGATAACATCCATATCAACATTTTTATCAGCTCCGGTCCTGTCGTTTTGGTCAAAAAATGAAAATTCTAAAAGTTCCTGTTTTTCTGCTTTAAACTCTAGGTACACATCCAAAATGCATTACTGAGTTGAAAGAAGTTGATTCTGGTGCATGGTTTTGAAACCGCAGTCAGAAAAAAAATTACATCCATATCAACATTTTTATCAGCTCCGGTCCTGTCGTTTTGGTCAAAAAATGAAAATTCTAAAAGTTCCTGTTTTTCTGCTTTAAACTCTAGGTACACATCCAAAATGCATTACTGAGTTGAAAGAAGTTGATTCTGGTGCATGGTTTTGAAACCACAGTCAGAAAAAAAATTACATCCATATCAACATTTTTATCAGCTCTGGACCTGTCGTTTTGGTCAAAAAATGAAAATTCTAAAAGTTCCTGTTTTTCTGCTTTAAACTCTAGGTACACATCCAAAATGTATTACTGAGTTGAAAGAAGTTGATTCTGGTGCATGGTTTTGAAACCACAGTCAGAAAAAAAATTACATCCATATCAACATTTGTATCAGCTCCGGTCCTGTCGTTTTGGTCAAAAAATGAAAATTCTAAAAGTTCCTGTTTTTCTGCTTTAAACTCAAGGTACACATCCAAAATGTATTACTGAGTTGAAAGAAGTTGATTCTGGTGCATGGTTTTGAAACCGCAGTCAGAAAAAAAATTACATCCATATCAACATTTTTATCAGCTCTGGACCTGTCGTTTTGGTCAAAAAATGAAAGTTCTAAAAGTTCCTGTTTTTCTGATTTAAACTCTAGGTACACATCCAAAATGTATTACTGAGTTGAAAGAAGTTGATTCTGGTGCATGGTTTTGAAACCGCAGTCAGAAAAAAAATTACATCCATATCAACATTTTTATCAGCTCTGAACCTGTCGTTTTGGTCAAAAAATGAAAATTCTAAAAGTTCCTGTTTTTCTGCTTTAAACTCTAGGTACACATCCAAAATGTATTACTGAGTTGAAAGAAGTTGATTCTGGTGCATGGTTTTGAAACCGCAGTCAGAAAAAAAATTACATCCATATCAACATTTTTATCAGCTCTGAACCTGTCGTTTTGGTCAAAAAATGAAAATTCTAAAAGTTCCTGTTTTTCTGCTTTAAACTCTAGGTACACATCCAAAATGTATTACTGAGTTGAAAGAAGTTGATTCTGGTGCATGGTTTTGAAACCGCAGTCAGAAAAAAAATTACATCCATATCAACATTTTTATCAGCTCCGGACCTGTCGTTTTGGTCAAAAAATGAAAATTCTAAAAGTTCCTGTTTTTCTGCTTTAAACTCTAGGTACACATCCAAAATGCATTACTGAGTTGAAAGAAGTTGATTCTGGTGCATGGTTTTGAAACCGCAGTCAGAAAAAAAATTACATCCATATCAACATTTTTATCAGCTCCGGTCCTGTCGTTTTGGTAAAAAAATGAAAATTCTAAAAGTTCCTGTTTTTCTGCTTTAAACTCTAGGTACACATCCAAAATGTATTACTGAGTTGAAAGAAGTTGATTCTGGTGCATGGTTTTGAAACCGCAGTCAGAAAAAAATTTACATCCATATCAACATTTTTATCAGCTCTGGACCTGTCGTTTTGGTCAAAAAATGAAAGTTCTAAAAGTTCCTGTTTTTCTGCTTTAAACTCTAGGTACACATCCAAAATGTATTACTGAGTTGAAAGAAGTTGATTCTGGTGCATGGTTTTGAAACCGCAGTCAGAAAAAAAATTACATCCATATCAACATTTGTATCAGCTCCGGTCCTGTTGTTTTGGTCAAAAAATGAAAATTCTAAAAGTTCCTGTTTTTCTGCTTTCAACTCTAGGTACACATCCAAAATGTATTACTGAGTTGAAAGAAGTTGATTCTGGTGCATGGTTTTGAAACCGCAGTCAGAAAAAAAATTACATCCATATCAACATTTTTATCAGCTCCGGTCCTGTTGTTTTGGTCAAAAAATGAAAATTCTAAAAGTTCCTGTTTTTCTGCTTTAAACTCTAGGTACACATCCAAAATGCATTACTGAGTTGAAAGAAGTTGATTCTGGTGCATGGTTTTGAAACCGCAGTCAGAAAAAAATTACATCCATATCAACATTTTTATGAGCTCCGGACCTGTTGTTTTGGTCAAAAAATTAAAATTCTAAAAGTTCCTGTTTTTCTGCTTTAAACTCTAGGTACACATCCAAAATGCATTACTGAGTTGAAAGAAGTGAATTCTGGTGCATGGTTTTGAAATCGCAGTCAGAAAAAAGATAACATCCATATCAACATTTTTATCAGCTCCGGTCCTGTCGTTTTGGTCAAAAAATGAAAATTCTAAAAGTTCCTGTTTTTCTGCTTTAAACTCTAGGTACACATCCAAAATGCATTACTGAGTTGAAAGAAGTTGATTCTGGTGCATGGTTTTGAAACCGCAGTCAGAAAAAAAATTACATCCATATCAACATTTTTATCAGCTCCGGTCCTGTCGTTTTGGTCAAAAAATGAAAATTCTAAAAGTTCCTGTTTTTCTGCTTTAAACTCTAGGTACACATCCAAAATGTATTACTGAGTTGAAAGAAGTTGATTCTGGTGCATGGTTTTGAAACCGCAGTCAGAAAAAAAATTACATCCATATCAACATTTTTATCAGCTCTGAACCTGTCGTTTTGGTCAAAAAATGAAAATTTTAAAAGTTCCTGTTTTTCTGCTTTAAACTCTAGGTACACATCCAAAATGTATTACTGAGTTGAAAGAAGTTGATTCTGGTGCATGGTTTTGAAACCGCAGTCAGAAAAAAAATTACATCCATATCAACATTTTTATCAGCTCCGGACCTGTCGTTTTGGTCAAAAAATGAAAATTCTAAAAGTTCATGTTTTTCTGCTTTAAACTCTAGGTACACATCCAAAATGAATTACTGAGTTTAAAGAAGTTGATTCTGGTGCATGGTTTTGAAACCGCAGTCAGAAAAAAAATTACATCCATATCAACATTTTTATCATCTCCGGACCTGTCGTTTTGGTCAAAAATTGAAAATTCTAAAAGTCCCTGTTTTTCTGCTTTAAACTCTAGGTACACATCCAAAATGCATTACTGAGTTGAAAGAAGTGAATTCTGGTGCATGGTTTTGAAATCGCAGTCAGAAAAAAAATAACATCCATATCAACATTTTTATCAGCTCCGGACCTGTCGTTTTGGTCAAAAAATGAAAATTCTAAAAGTTCCTGTTTTTCTGCTTTAAACTCTAGTTACACATCCAAAATGTATTACTGAGTTGAAAGAAGTTGATTCTGGTGCATGGTTTTGAAACCGCAGTCAGAAAAAAAATTACATCCATATCAACATTTTTATCATCTCCGGACCTGTCGTTTTGGTCAAAAATTGAAAATTCTAAAAGTCCCTGTTTTTCTGCTTTAAACTCTAGGTACACATCCAAAATGCATTACTGAGTTGAAAGAAGTTGATTCTGGTGCATAGTTTTGAAATCGCAGTCAGAAAAAAAAGTTACATCCATATCAACATTTTTATCAGCTCTGAACCTGTCGTTTTGGTCAATAAATGAAAATTCTAAAAGTTCCTGTTTTTCTGCTTTAAACTCTAGGTACACATCCAAAATGCATTACTGAGTTGAAAGAAGTTGATTCTGGTGCATGGTTTTGAAACCGCAGTCAGAAAAAAAATTACATCCATATCAACATTTTTATCAGCTCCGGTCCTGTCGTTTTGGTCAAAAAATGAAAATTCTAAAAGTTCCTGTTTTTCTGCTTTAAACTCTAGTTACACATCCAAAATGTATTACTGAGTTGAAAGAAGTTGATTCTGGTGCATGGTTTTGAAACCGCAGTCAGAAAAAAAATTACATCCATATCAACATTTTTATCATCTCCGGACCTGTCGTTTTGGTCAAAAATTGAAAATTCTAAAAGTCCCTGTTTTTCTGCTTTAAACTCTAGGTACACATCCAAAATGCATTACTGAGTTGAAAGAAGTTGATTCTGGTGCATAGTTTTGAAATCGCAGTCAGAAAAAAAAGTTACATCCATATCAACATTTTTATCAGCTCTGAACCTGTCGTTTTGGTCAATAAATGAAAATTCTAAAAGTTCCTGTTTTTCTGCTTTAAACTCTAGGTACACATCCAAAATGCATTACTGAGTTGAAAGAAGTTGATTCTGGTGCATGGTTTTGAAACCGCAGTCAGAAAAAAAATTACATCCATATCAACATTTTTATCAGCTCCGGTCCTGTCGTTTTGGTCAAAAAATGAAAATTCTAAAAGTTCCTGTTTTTCTGCTTTAAACTCTAGGTACACATCCAAAATGTATTACTGAGTTGAAAGAAGTTGATTCTGGTGCATGGTTTTGAAACTGCAGTCAGAAAAAAAATTACATCCATATCAACATTTTTATCAGCTCTGGACCTGTCGTTTTGGTCAAAAAATGAAAGTTCTAAAAGTTCCTGTTTTTCTGCTTTAAACTCTAGGTACACATCCAAAATGTATTACTGAGTTGAAAGAAGTTGATTCTGGTGCATGGTTTTGAAACCGCAGTCAGAAAAAAAATTACATCCATATCAACATTTGTATCAGCTCCGGTCCTGTTGTTTTGGTCAAAAAATGAAAATTCTAAAAGTTCCTGTTTTTCTGCTTTCAACTCTAGGTACACATCCAAAATGTATTACTGAGTTGAAAGAAGTTGATTCTGGTGCATGGTTTTGAAACCGCAGTCAGAAAAAAATTTACATCCATATCAACATTTTTATCAGCTCCGGTCCTGTTGTTTTGGTCAAAAAATGAAAATTCTAAAAGTTCCTGTTTTTCTGCTTTAAACTCTAGGTACACATCCAAAATGCATTACTGAGTTGAAAGAAGTTGATTCTGGTGCATGGTTTTGAAACCGCAGTCAGAAAAAAATTACATCCATATCAACATTTTTATGAGCTCCGGACCTGTCGTTTTGGTCAAAAAATTAAAATTCTAAAAGTTCCTGTTTTTCTGCTTTAAACTCTAGGTACACATCCAAAATGCATTACTGAGTTGAAAGAAGTGAATTCTGGTGCATGGTTTTGAAATCGCAGTCAGAAAAAAGATAACATCCATATCAACATTTTTATCAGCTCCGGTCCTGTCGTTTTGGTCAAAAAATGAAAATTCTAAAAGTTCCTGTTTTTCTGCTTTAAACTCTAGGTACACATCCAAAATGCATTACTGAGTTGAAAGAAGTTGATTCTGGTGCATGGTTTTGAAACCGCAGTCAGAAAAAAAATTACATCCATATCAACATTTTTATCAGCTCCAGTCCTGTCGTTTTGGTCAAAAAATGAAAATTCTAAAAGTTCCTGTTTTTCTGCTTTAAACTCTAGGTACACATCCAAAATGTATTACTGAGTTGAAAGAAGTTGATTCTGGTGCATGGTTTTGAAACCGCAGTCAGAAAAAAAATTACATCCATATCAACATTTTTATCAGCTCTGAACCTGTCGTTTTGGTCAAAAAATGAAAATTCTAAAAGTTCCTGTTTTTCTGCTTTAAACTCTAGGTACACATCCAAAATGTATTACTGAGTTGAAAGAAGTTGATTCTGGTGCACGGTTTTGAAACCGCAGTCAGAAAAAAAATTACATCCATATCAACATTTTTATCAGCTCCGGACCTGTCGTTTTGGTCAAAAAATGAAAATTCTAAAAGTTCATGTTTTTCTGCTTTAAACTCTAGGTACACATCCAAAATGAATTACTGAGTTGAAAGAAGTTGATTCTGGTGCATGGTTTTGAAACCGCAGTCAGAAAAAAAATTACATCCATATCAACATTTTTATCATCTCCGGACCTGTCGTTTTGTTCAAAAATTGAAAATTCTAAAAGTTCCTGTTTTTCTGCTTTAAACTCTAGGTACACATCCAAAATGCATTACTGAGTTGAAAGAAGTGAATTCTGGTGCATGGTTTTGAAATCGCAGTCAGAAAAAAAATAACATCCATATCAACATTTTTATCAGCTCCGGACCTGTCGTTTTGGTCAAAAAATGAAAATTCTAAAAGTTCCTGTTTTTCTGCTTTAAACTCTAGGTACACATCCAAAATGCATTACTGAGTTGAAAGAAGTGAATTCTGGTGCATGGTTTTGAAATCACAGTCAGAAAAAAAATAACATCCATATCAACATTTTTATCAGCTCCGGTCCTGTCGTTTTGGTCAAAAAATGAAAATTCTAAAAGTTCCTGTTTTTCTGCTTTAAACTCTAGGTACACATCCAAAATGCATTACTGAGTTGAAAGAAGTTGATTCTGGTGCATGGTTTTGAAACCACAGTCAGAAAAAAAATTACATCCATATCAACATTTTTATCAGCTCTGGACCTGTCGTTTTGGTCAAAAAATGAAAATTCTAAAAGTTCCTGTTTTTCTGCTTTAAACTCTAGGTACACATCCAAAATGTATTACTGAGTTGAAAGAAGTTGATTCTGGTGCATGGTTTTGAAACCACAGTCAGAAAAAAAATTACATCCATATCAACATTTTTATCAGCTCTGGTCCTGTCGTTTTGGTCAAAAAATGAAAATTCTAAAAGTTCCTGTTTTTCTGCTTTAAACTCAAGGTACACATCCAAAATGTATTACTGAGTTGAAAGAAGTTGATTCTGGTGCATGGTTTTGAAACCGCAGTCAGAAAAAAAATTACATCCATATCAACATTTTTATCAGCTCTGGACCTGTCGTTTTGGTCAAAAAATGAAAGTTCTAAAAGTTCCTGTTTTTCTGATTTAAACTCTAGGTACACATCCAAAATGTATTACTGAGTTGAAAGAAGTTGATTCTGGTGCATGGTTTTGAAACCGCAGTCAGAAAAAAAATTACATCCATATCAACATTTGTATCAGCTCCGGTCCTGTTGTTTTGGTCAAAAAATGAAAATTCTAAAAGTTCCTGTTTTTCTGCTTTAAATTCTAGGTACACATCCAAAATGCATTACTGAGTTGAAAGAAGTTGATTCTGGTGCATGGTTTTGAAACTGCAGTCAGAAAAAAAATTACATCCATATCAACATTTTTATCAGCTCCGGACCTGTCGTTTTGGTCAAAAAATGAAAATTCTAAAAGTTCCTGTTTTTCTGCTTTAAACTCTAGGTACACATCCAAAATGCATTACTGAGTTAAAAGAAGTGAATTCTGGTGCATGGTTTTGAAATCGCAGTCAGAAAAAAAATAACATCCATATCAACATTTTTATCAGCTCCGGTCCTGTCGTTTTGGTCAAAAAATGAAAATTCTAAAAGTTCCTGTTTTTCTGCTTTAAACTCTAGGTACACATCCAAAATGCATTACTGAGTTGAAAGAAGTTGATTCTGGTGCATGGTTTTGAAACCGCAGTCAGAAAAAAAATTACATCCATATCAACATTTTTATGAGTTCCGGACCTGTCGTTTTGGTCAAAAAATTAAAATTCTAAAAGTTCCTGTTTTTCTGCTTTAAACTCTAGGTACACATCCAAAATGCATTACTGAGTTGAAAGAAGTGAATTCTGGTGCATGGTTTTGAAATCGCAGTCAGAAAAAAGATAACATCCATATCAACATTTTTATCAGCTCCGGTCCTGTCGTTTTGGTCAAAAAATGAAAATTCTAAAAGTTCCTGTTTTTCTGCTTTAAACTCTAGGTACACATCCAAAATGCATTACTGAGTTGAAAGAAGTTGATTCTGGTGCATGGTTTTGAAACCGCAGTCAGAAAAAAAATTACATCCATATCAACATTTTTATCAGCTCCGGTCCTGTCGTTTTGGTCAAAAAATGAAAATTCTAAAAGTTCCTGTTTTTCTGCTTTAAACTCTAGGTACACATCCAAAATGTATTACTGAGTTGAAAGAAGTTGATTCTGGTGCATGGTTTTGAAACCGCAGTCAGAAAAAAAATTACATCCATATCAACATTTTTATCAGCTCTGAACCTGTCGTTTTGGTCAAAAAATGAAAATTCTAAAAGTTCCTGTTTTTCTGCTTTAAACTCTAGGTACACATCCAAAATGTATTACTGAGTTGAAAGAAGTTGATTCTGGTGCATGGTTTTGAAACCGCAGTCAGAAAAAAAATTACATCCATATCAACATTTTTATCATCTCCGGACCTGTCGTTTTGGTCAAAAATTGAAAATTCTAAAAGTTCCTGTTTTTCTGCTTTAAACTCTAGGTACACATCCAAAATGCATTACTGAGTTGAAAGAAGTGAATTCTGGTGCATGGTTTTGAAATCGCAGTCAGAAAAAAAATAACATCCATATCAACATTTTTATCAGCTCCGGACCTGTCGTTTTGGTCAAAAAATGAAAATTCTAAAAGTTCCTGTTTTTCTGCTTTAAACTCTAGGTACACATCCAAAATGTATTACTGAGTTGAAAGAAGTTGATTCTGGTGCATGGTTTTGAAACCGCAGTCAGAAAAAAAATTACATCCATATCAACATTTTTATCAGCTCTGAACCTGTCGTTTTGGTCAAAAAATGAAAATTCTAAAAGTTCCTGTTTTTCTGCTTTAAACTCTAGGTACACATCCAAAATGCATTACTGAGTTGAAAGAAGTTGATTCTGGTGCATAGTTTTGAAATCGCAGTCAGAAAAAAAAGTTACATCCATATCAACATTTTTATCAGCTCTGAACCTGTCGTTTTGGTCAATAAATGAAAATTCTAAAAGTTCCTGTTTTTCTGCTTTAAACTCTAGGTACACATCCAAAATGCATTACTGAGTTGAAAGAAGTTGATTCTGGTGCATGGTTTTGAAACCGCAGTCAGAAAAAAAATTACATCCATATCAACATTTTTATCAGCTCCGGTCCTGTCGTTTTGGTCAAAAAATGAAAATTCTAAAAGTTCCTGTTTTCTGCTTTAAACTCTAGGTACACATCCAAAATGTATTACTGAGTTGAAAGAAGTTGATTCTGGTGCATGGTTTTGAAACCGCAGTCAGAAAAAAAATTACATCCATATCAACATTTTTATCAGCTCTGGACCTGTCGTTTTGGTCAAAAAATGAAAGTTCTAAAAGTTCCTGTTTTTCTGCTTTAAACTCTAGGTACACATCCAAAATGTATTACTGAGTTGAAAGAAGTTGATTCTGGTGCATGGTTTTGAAACCGCAGTCAGAAAAAAAATTACATCCATATCAACATTTGTATCAGCTCCGGTCCTGTTGTTTTGGTCAAAAAATGAAAATTCTAAAAGTTCCTGTTTTTCTGCTTTCAACTCTAGGTACACATCCAAAATGTATTACTGAGTTGAAAGAAGTTGATTCTGGTGCATGGTTTTGAAACCGCAGTCAGAAAAAAAATTACATCCATATCAACATTTTTATCAGCTCCGGTCCTGTTGTTTTGGTCAAAAAATGAAAATTCTAAAAGTTCCTGTTTTTCTGCTTTAAACTCTAGGTACACATCCAAAATGCATTACTGAGTTGAAAGAAGTTTATTCTGGTGCATGGTTTTGAAACCGCAGTCAGAAAAAAATTACATCCATATCAACATTTTTATGAGCTCCGGACCTGTCGTTTTGGTCAAAAAATTAAAATTCTAAAAGTTCCTGTTTTTCTGCTTTAAACTCTAGGTACACATCCAAAATGCATTACTGAGTTGAAAGAAGTGAATTCTGGTGCATGGTTTTGAAATCGCAGTCAGAAAAAAGATAACATCCATATCAACATTTTTATCATCTCCGGTCCTGTCGTTTTGGTCAAAAAATGAAAATTCTAAAAGTTCCTGTTTTTCTGCTTTAAACTCTAGGTACACATCCAAAATGCATTACTGAGTTGAAAGAAGTTGATTCTGGTGCATGGTTTTGAAATCGCAGTCAGAAAAAAGATAACATCCATATCAACATTTGTATCAGCTCCGGTCCTGTTGTTTTGGTCAAAAAATGAAAATTCTAAAAGTTCCTGTTTTTCTGCTTTAAACTCTAGGTACACATCCAAAATGCATTACTGAGTTGAAAGAAGTTGATTCTGGTGCATGGTTTTGAAACTGCAGTCAGAAAAAAAATTACATCCATATCAACATTTTTATCAGCTCCGGACCTGTCGTTTTGGTCAAAAAATGAAAATTCTAAAAGTTCCTGTTTTTCTGCTTTAAACTCTAGGTACACATCCAAAATGCATTACTGAGTTAAAAGAAGTGAATTCTGGTGCATGGTTTTGAAATCGCAGTCAGAAAAAAAATAACATCCATATCAACATTTTTATCAGCTCCGGTCCTGTCGTTTTGGTCAAAAAATGAAAATTCTAAAAGTTCCTGTTTTTCTGCTTTAAACTCTAGGTACACATCCAAAATGCATTACTGAGTTGAAAGAAGTTGATTCTGGTGCATGGTTTTGAAACCGCAGTCAGAAAAAAAATTACATCCATATCAACATTTTTATGAGCTCCGGACCTGTCGTTTTGGTCAAAAAATTAAAATTCTAAAAGTTCCTGTTTTTCTGCTTTAAACTCTAGGTACACATCCAAAATGCATTACTGAGTTGAAAGAAGTGAATTCTGGTGCATGGTTTTGAAATCGCAGTCAGAAAAAAGATAACATCCATATCAACATTTTTATCAGCTCCGGTCCTGTCGTTTTGGTCAAAAAATGAAAATTCTAAAAGTTCCTGTTTTTCTGCTTTAAACTCTAGGTACACATCCAAAATGCATTACTGAGTTGAAAGAAGTTGATTCTGGTGCATGGTTTTGAAACCGCAGTCAGAAAAAAAATTACATCCATATCAACATTTTTATCAGCTCCGGTCCTGTCGTTTTGGTCAAAAAATGAAAATTCTAAAAGTTCCTGTTTTTCTGCTTTAAACTCTAGGTACACATCCAAAATGTATTACTGAGTTGAAAGAAGTTGATTCTGGTGCATGGTTTTGAAACCGCAGTCAGAAAAAAAATTACATCCATATCAACATTTTTATCAGCTCTGAACCTGTCGTTTTGGTCAAAAAATGAAAATTCTAAAAGTTCCTGTTTTTCTGCTTTAAACTCTAGGTACACATCCAAAATGTATTACTGAGTTGAAAGAAGTTGATTCTGGTGCATGGTTTTGAAACCGCAGTCAGAAAAAAAATTACATCCATATCAACATTTTTATCAGCTCCGGTCCTGTCGTTTTGGTCAAAAAATGAAAATTCTAAAAGTTCCTGTTTTTCTGCTTTAAACTCTAGGTACACATCCAAAATGCATTACTGAGTTGAAAGAAGTTGATTCTGGTGCATGGTTTTGAAACCGCAGTCAGAAAAAAAATTACATCCATATCAACATTTTTATCAGCTCCGGTCCTGTCGTTTTGGTCAAAAAATGAAAATTCTAAAAGTTCCTGTTTTTCTGCTTTAAACTCTAGGTACACATCCAAAATGTATTACTGAGTTGAAAGAAGTTGATTCTGGTGCATGGTTTTGAAACCGCAGTCAGAAAAAAAATTACATCCATATCAACATTTTTATCAGCTCTGAACCTGTCGTTTTGGTCAAAAAATGAAAATTTTAAAAGTTCCTGTTTTTCTGCTTTAAACTCTAGGTACACATCCAAAATGTATTACTGAGTTGAAAGAAGTTGATTCTGGTGCATGGTTTTGAAACCGCAGTCAGAAAAAAAATTACATCCATATCAACATTTTTATCAGCTCCGGACCTGTCGTTTTGGTCAAAAAATGAAAATTCTAAAAGTTCATGTTTTTCTGCTTTAAACTCTAGGTACACATCCAAAATGAATTACTGAGTTTAAAGAAGTTGATTCTGGTGCATGGTTTTGAAACCGCAGTCAGAAAAAAAATTACATCCATATCAACATTTTTATCATCTCCGGACCTGTCGTTTTGGTCAAAAATTGAAAATTCTAAAAGTCCCTGTTTTTCTGCTTTAAACTCTAGGTACACATCCAAAATGCATTACTGAGTTGAAAGAAGTGAATTCTGGTGCATGGTTTTGAAATCGCAGTCAGAAAAAAAATAACATCCATATCAACATTTTTATCAGCTCCGGACCTGTCGTTTTGGTCAAAAAATGAAAATTCTAAAAGTTCCTGTTTTTCTGCTTTAAACTCTAGTTACACATCCAAAATGTATTACTGAGTTGAAAGAAGTTGATTCTGGTGCATGGTTTTGAAACCGCAGTCAGAAAAAAAATTACATCCATATCAACATTTTTATCATCTCCGGACCTGTCGTTTTGGTCAAAAATTGAAAATTCTAAAAGTCCCTGTTTTTCTGCTTTAAACTCTAGGTACACATCCAAAATGCATTACTGAGTTGAAAGAAGTTGATTCTGGTGCATAGTTTTGAAATCGCAGTCAGAAAAAAAAGTTACATCCATATCAACATTTTTATCAGCTCTGAACCTGTCGTTTTGGTCAATAAATGAAAATTCTAAAAGTTCCTGTTTTTCTGCTTTAAACTCTAGGTACACATCCAAAATGCATTACTGAGTTGAAAGAAGTTGATTCTGGTGCATGGTTTTGAAACCGCAGTCAGAAAAAAAATTACATCCATATCAACATTTTTATCAGCTCCGGTCCTGTCGTTTTGGTCAAAAAATGAAAATTCTAAAAGTTCCTGTTTTTCTGCTTTAAACTCTAGGTACACATCCAAAATGTATTACTGAGTTGAAAGAAGTTGATTCTGGTGCATGGTTTTGAAACTGCAGTCAGAAAAAAAATTACATCCATATCAACATTTTTATCAGCTCTGGACCTGTCGTTTTGGTCAAAAAATGAAAGTTCTAAAAGTTCCTGTTTTTCTGCTTTAAACTCTAGGTACACATCCAAAATGTATTACTGAGTTGAAAGAAGTTGATTCTGGTGCATGGTTTTGAAACCGCAGTCAGAAAAAAAATTACATCCATATCAACATTTGTATCAGCTCCGGTCCTGTTGTTTTGGTCAAAAAATGAAAATTCTAAAAGTTCCTGTTTTTCTGCTTTCAACTCTAGGTACACATCCAAAATGTATTACTGAGTTGAAAGAAGTTGATTCTGGTGCATGGTTTTGAAACCGCAGTCAGAAAAAAATTTACATCCATATCAACATTTTTATCAGCTCCGGTCCTGTTGTTTTGGTCAAAAAATGAAAATTCTAAAAGTTCCTGTTTTTCTGCTTTAAACTCTAGGTACACATCCAAAATGCATTACTGAGTTGAAAGAAGTTGATTCTGGTGCATGGTTTTGAAACCGCAGTCAGAAAAAAATTACATCCATATCAACATTTTTATGAGCTCCGGACCTGTCGTTTTGGTCAAAAAATTAAAATTCTAAAAGTTCCTGTTTTTCTGCTTTAAACTCTAGGTACACATCCAAAATGCATTACTGAGTTGAAAGAAGTGAATTCTGGTGCATGGTTTTGAAATCGCAGTCAGAAAAAAGATAACATCCATATCAACATTTTTATCAGCTCCGGTCCTGTCGTTTTGGTCAAAAAATGAAAATTCTAAAAGTTCCTGTTTTTCTGCTTTAAACTCTAGGTACACATCCAAAATGCATTACTGAGTTGAAAGAAGTTGATTCTGGTGCATGGTTTTGAAACCGCAGTCAGAAAAAAAATTACATCCATATCAACATTTTTATCAGCTCCAGTCCTGTCGTTTTGGTCAAAAAATGAAAATTCTAAAAGTTCCTGTTTTTCTGCTTTAAACTCTAGGTACACATCCAAAATGTATTACTGAGTTGAAAGAAGTTGATTCTGGTGCATGGTTTTGAAACCGCAGTCAGAAAAAAAATTACATCCATATCAACATTTTTATCAGCTCCGGACCTGTCGTTTTGGTCAAAAAATGAAAATTCTAAAAGTTCATGTTTTTCTGCTTTAAACTCTAGGTACACATCCAAAATGAATTACTGAGTTGAAAGAAGTTGATTCTGGTGCATGGTTTTGAAACCGCAGTCAGAAAAAAAATTACATCCATATCAACATTTTTATCATCTCCGGACCTGTCGTTTTGTTCAAAAATTGAAAATTCTAAAAGTTCCTGTTTTTCTGCTTTAAACTCTAGGTACACATCCAAAATGCATTACTGAGTTGAAAGAAGTGAATTCTGGTGCATGGTTTTGAAATCGCAGTCAGAAAAAAAATAACATCCATATCAACATTTTTATCAGCTCCGGACCTGTCGTTTTGGTCAAAAAATGAAAATTCTAAAAGTTCCTGTTTTTCTGCTTTAAACTCTAGGTACACATCCAAAATGCATTACTGAGTTGAAAGAAGTGAATTCTGGTGCATGGTTTTGAAATCACAGTCAGAAAAAAAATAACATCCATATCAACATTTTTATCAGCTCCGGTCCTGTCGTTTTGGTCAAAAAATGAAAATTCTAAAAGTTCCTGTTTTTCTGCTTTAAACTCTAGGTACACATCCAAAATGCATTACTGAGTTGAAAGAAGTTGATTCTGGTGCATGGTTTTGAAACCACAGTCAGAAAAAAAATTACATCCATATCAACATTTTTATCAGCTCTGGACCTGTCGTTTTGGTCAAAAAATGAAAATTCTAAAAGTTCCTGTTTTTCTGCTTTAAACTCTAGGTACACATCCAAAATGTATTACTGAGTTGAAAGAAGTTGATTCTGGTGCATGGTTTTGAAACCACAGTCAGAAAAAAAATTACATCCATATCAACATTTTTATCAGCTCTGGTCCTGTCGTTTTGGTCAAAAAATGAAAATTCTAAAAGTTCCTGTTTTTCTGCTTTAAACTCAAGGTACACATCCAAAATGTATTACTGAGTTGAAAGAAGTTGATTCTGGTGCATGGTTTTGAAACCGCAGTCAGAAAAAAAATTACATCCATATCAACATTTTTATCAGCTCTGGACCTGTCGTTTTGGTCAAAAAATGAAAGTTCTAAAAGTTCCTGTTTTTCTGATTTAAACTCTAGGTACACATCCAAAATGTATTACTGAGTTGAAAGAAGTTGATTCTGGTGCATGGTTTTGAAACCGCAGTCAGAAAAAAAATTACATCCATATCAACATTTGTATCAGCTCCGGTCCTGTTGTTTTGGTCAAAAAATGAAAATTCTAAAAGTTCCTGTTTTTCTGCTTTAAATTCTAGGTACACATCCAAAATGCATTACTGAGTTGAAAGAAGTTGATTCTGGTGCATGGTTTTGAAACTGCAGTCAGAAAAAAAATTACATCCATATCAACATTTTTATCAGCTCCGGACCTGTCGTTTTGGTCAAAAAATGAAAATTCTAAAAGTTCCTGTTTTTCTGCTTTAAACTCTAGGTACACATCCAAAATGCATTACTGAGTTAAAAGAAGTGAATTCTGGTGCATGGTTTTGAAATCGCAGTCAGAAAAAAAATAACATCCATATCAACATTTTTATCAGCTCCGGTCCTGTCGTTTTGGTCAAAAAATGAAAATTCTAAAAGTTCCTGTTTTTCTGCTTTAAACTCTAGGTACACATCCAAAATGCATTACTGAGTTGAAAGAAGTTGATTCTGGTGCATGGTTTTGAAACCGCAGTCAGAAAAAAAATTACATCCATATCAACATTTTTATGAGTTCCGGACCTGTCGTTTTGGTCAAAAAATTAAAATTCTAAAAGTTCCTGTTTTTCTGCTTTAAACTCTAGGTACACATCCAAAATGCATTACTGAGTTGAAAGAAGTGAATTCTGGTGCATGGTTTTGAAATCGCAGTCAGAAAAAAGATAACATCCATATCAACATTTTTATCAGCTCCGGTCCTGTCGTTTTGGTCAAAAAATGAAAATTCTAAAAGTTCCTGTTTTTCTGCTTTAAACTCTAGGTACACATCCAAAATGCATTACTGAGTTGAAAGAAGTTGATTCTGGTGCATGGTTTTGAAACCGCAGTCAGAAAAAAAATTACATCCATATCAACATTTTTATCAGCTCCGGTCCTGTCGTTTTGGTCAAAAAATGAAAATTCTAAAAGTTCCTGTTTTTCTGCTTTAAACTCTAGGTACACATCCAAAATGTATTACTGAGTTGAAAGAAGTTGATTCTGGTGCATGGTTTTGAAACCGCAGTCAGAAAAAAAATTACATCCATATCAACATTTTTATCAGCTCTGAACCTGTCGTTTTGGTCAAAAAATGAAAATTCTAAAAGTTCCTGTTTTTCTGCTTTAAACTCTAGGTACACATCCAAAATGTATTACTGAGTTGAAAGAAGTTGATTCTGGTGCATGGTTTTGAAACCGCAGTCAGAAAAAAAATTACATCCATATCAACATTTTTATCATCTCCGGACCTGTCGTTTTGGTCAAAAATTGAAAATTCTAAAAGTTCCTGTTTTTCTGCTTTAAACTCTAGGTACACATCCAAAATGCATTACTGAGTTGAAAGAAGTGAATTCTGGTGCATGGTTTTGAAATCGCAGTCAGAAAAAAAATAACATCCATATCAACATTTTTATCAGCTCCGGACCTGTCGTTTTGGTCAAAAAATGAAAATTCTAAAAGTTCCTGTTTTTCTGCTTTAAACTCTAGGTACACATCCAAAATGTATTACTGAGTTGAAAGAAGTTGATTCTGGTGCATGGTTTTGAAACCGCAGTCAGAAAAAAAATTACATCCATATCAACATTTTTATCAGCTCTGAACCTGTCGTTTTGGTCAAAAAATGAAAATTCTAAAAGTTCCTGTTTTTCTGCTTTAAACTCTAGGTACACATCCAAAATGCATTACTGAGTTGAAAGAAGTTGATTCTGGTGCATAGTTTTGAAATCGCAGTCAGAAAAAAAAGTTACATCCATATCAACATTTTTATCAGCTCTGAACCTGTCGTTTTGGTCAATAAATGAAAATTCTAAAAGTTCCTGTTTTTCTGCTTTAAACTCTAGGTACACATCCAAAATGCATTACTGAGTTGAAAGAAGTTGATTCTGGTGCATGGTTTTGAAACCGCAGTCAGAAAAAAATTACATCCATATCAACATTTTTATGAGCTCCGGACCTGTCGTTTTGGTCAAAAAATGAAAATTCTAAAAGTTCCTGTTTTTCTGCTTTAAACTCTAGGTACACATCCAAAATGCATTACTGAGTTGAAAGAAGTTTATTCTGGTGCATGGTTTTGAAACCGCAGTCAGAAAAAAATTACATCCATATCAACATTTTTATGAGCTCCGGACCTGTCGTTTTGGTCAAAAAATTAAAATTCTAAAAGTTCCTGTTTTTCTGCTTTAAACTCTAGGTACACATCCAAAATGCATTACTGAGTTGAAAGAAGTGAATTCTGGTGCATGGTTTTGAAATCGCAGTCAGAAAAAAGATAACATCCATATCAACATTTTTATCATCTCCGGTCCTGTCGTTTTGGTCAAAAAATGAAAATTCTAAAAGTTCCTGTTTTTCTGCTTTAAACTCTAGGTACACATCCAAAATGTATTACTGAGTTGAAAGAAGTTGATTCTGGTGCATGGTTTTGAAACCGCAGTCAGAAAAAAAATTACATCCATATCAACATTTGTATCAGCTCCGGTCCTGTTGTTTTGGTCAAAAAATGAAAATTCTAAAAGTTCCTGTTTTTCTGCTTTAAATTCTAGGTACACATCCAAAATGCATTACTGAGTTGAAAGAAGTTGATTCTGGTGCATGGTTTTGAAACTGCAGTCAGAAAAAAAATTACATCCATATCAACATTTTTATCAGCTCCGGACCTGTCGTTTTGGTCAAAAAATGAAAATTCTAAAAGTTCCTGTTTTTCTGCTTTAAACTCTAGGTACACATCCAAAATGCATTACTGAGTTAAAAGAAGTGAATTCTGGTGCATGGTTTTGAAATCGCAGTCAGAAAAAAAATAACATCCATATCAACATTTTTATCAGCTCCGGTCCTGTCGTTTTGGTCAAAAAATGAAAATTCTAAAAGTTCCTGTTTTTCTGCTTTAAACTCTAGGTACACATCCAAAATGCATTACTGAGTTGAAAGAAGTTGATTCTGGTGCATGGTTTTGAAACCGCAGTCAGAAAAAAAATTACATCCATATCAACATTTTTATGAGTTCCGGACCTGTCGTTTTGGTCAAAAAATTAAAATTCTAAAAGTTCCTGTTTTTCTGCTTTAAACTCTAGGTACACATCCAAAATGCATTACTGAGTTGAAAGAAGTGAATTCTGGTGCATGGTTTTGAAATCGCAGTCAGAAAAAAGATAACATCCATATCAACATTTTTATCAGCTCCGGTCCTGTCGTTTTGGTCAAAAAATGAAAATTCTAAAAGTTCCTGTTTTTCTGCTTTAAACTCTAGGTACACATCCAAAATGCATTACTGAGTTGAAAGAAGTTGATTCTGGTGCATGGTTTTGAAACCGCAGTCAGAAAAAAAATTACATCCATATCAACATTTTTATCAGCTCCGGTCCTGTCGTTTTGGTCAAAAAATGAAAATTCTAAAAGTTCCTGTTTTTCTGCTTTAAACTCTAGGTACACATCCAAAATGTATTACTGAGTTGAAAGAAGTTGATTCTGGTGCATGGTTTTGAAACCGCAGTCAGAAAAAAAATTACATCCATATCAACATTTTTATCAGCTCTGAACCTGTCGTTTTGGTCAAAAAATGAAAATTCTAAAAGTTCCTGTTTTTCTGCTTTAAACTCTAGGTACACATCCAAAATGTATTACTGAGTTGAAAGAAGTTGATTCTGGTGCATGGTTTTGAAACCGCAGTCAGAAAAAAAATTACATCCATATCAACATTTTTATCATCTCCGGACCTGTCGTTTTGGTCAAAAATTGAAAATTCTAAAAGTTCCTGTTTTTCTGCTTTAAACTCTAGGTACACATCCAAAATGCATTACTGAGTTGAAAGAAGTGAATTCTGGTGCATGGTTTTGAAATCGCAGTCAGAAAAAAAATAACATCCATATCAACATTTTTATCAGCTCCGGACCTGTCGTTTTGGTCAAAAAATGAAAATTCTAAAAGTTCCTGTTTTTCTGCTTTAAACTCTAGGTACACATCCAAAATGTATTACTGAGTTGAAAGAAGTTGATTCTGGTGCATGGTTTTGAAACCGCAGTCAGAAAAAAAATTACATCCATATCAACATTTTTATCAGCTCTGAACCTGTCGTTTTGGTCAAAAAATGAAAATTCTAAAAGTTCCTGTTTTTCTGCTTTAAACTCTAGGTACACATCCAAAATGCATTACTGAGTTGAAAGAAGTTGATTCTGGTGCATAGTTTTGAAATCGCAGTCAGAAAAAAAAGTTACATCCATATCAACATTTTTATCAGCTCTGAACCTGTCGTTTTGGTCAATAAATGAAAATTCTAAAAGTTCCTGTTTTTCTGCTTTAAACTCTAGGTACACATCCAAAATGCATTACTGAGTTGAAAGAAGTTGATTCTGGTGCATGGTTTTGAAACCGCAGTCAGAAAAAAAATTACATCCATATCAACATTTTTATCAGCTCCGGTCCTGTCGTTTTGGTCAAAAAATGAAAATTCTAAAAGTTCCTGTTTTCTGCTTTAAACTCTAGGTACACATCCAAAATGTATTACTGAGTTGAAAGAAGTTGATTCTGGTGCATGGTTTTGAAACCGCAGTCAGAAAAAAAATTACATCCATATCAACATTTTTATCAGCTCTGGACCTGTCGTTTTGGTCAAAAAATGAAAGTTCTAAAAGTTCCTGTTTTTCTGCTTTAAACTCTAGGTACACATCCAAAATGTATTACTGAGTTGAAAGAAGTTGATTCTGGTGCATGGTTTTGAAACCGCAGTCAGAAAAAAAATTACATCCATATCAACATTTGTATCAGCTCCGGTCCTGTTGTTTTGGTCAAAAAATGAAAATTCTAAAAGTTCCTGTTTTTCTGCTTTCAACTCTAGGTACACATCCAAAATGTATTACTGAGTTGAAAGAAGTTGATTCTGGTGCATGGTTTTGAAACCGCAGTCAGAAAAAAAATTACATCCATATCAACATTTTTATCAGCTCCGGTCCTGTTGTTTTGGTCAAAAAATGAAAATTCTAAAAGTTCCTGTTTTTCTGCTTTAAACTCTAGGTACACATCCAAAATGCATTACTGAGTTGAAAGAAGTTTATTCTGGTGCATGGTTTTGAAACCGCAGTCAGAAAAAAATTACATCCATATCAACATTTTTATGAGCTCCGGACCTGTCGTTTTGGTCAAAAAATTAAAATTCTAAAAGTTCCTGTTTTTCTGCTTTAAACTCTAGGTACACATCCAAAATGCATTACTGAGTTGAAAGAAGTGAATTCTGGTGCATGGTTTTGAAATCGCAGTCAGAAAAAAGATAACATCCATATCAACATTTTTATCATCTCCGGTCCTGTCGTTTTGGTCAAAAAATGAAAATTCTAAAAGTTCCTGTTTTTCTGCTTTAAACTCTAGGTACACATCCAAAATGCATTACTGAGTTGAAAGAAGTTGATTCTGGTGCATGGTTTTGAAACCGCAGTCAGAAAAAAAATTACATCCATATCAACATTTTTATCAGCTCCGGTCCTGTCGTTTTGGTCAAAAAATGAAAATTCTAAAAGTTCCTGTTTTTCTGCTTTAAACTCTAGGTACACATCCAAAATGTATTACTGAGTTGAAAGAAGTTGATTCTGGTGCATGGTTTTGAAACCGCAGTCAGAAAAAAATTTACATCCATATCAACATTTTTATCAGCTCTGAACCTGTCGTTTTGGTCAAAAAATGAAAATTCTAAAAGTTCCTGTTTTTCTGCTTTAAACTCTAGGTACACATCCAAAATGTATTACTGAGTTGAAAGAAGTTGATTCTGGTGCATGGTTTTGAAACCGCAGTCAGAAAAAAAATTACATCCATATCAACATTTTTATCAGCTCCGGACCTGTCGTTTTGGTCAAAAAATGAAAATTCTAAAAGTTCATGTTTTTCTGCTTTAAACTCTAGGTACACATCCAAAATGAATTACTGAGTTGAAAGAAGTTGATTCTGGTGCATGGTTTTGAAACCGTTGTCAGAAAAAAAATTACATCCATATCAACATTTTTATCATCTCCGGACCTGTCGTTTTGGTCAAAAATTGAAAATTCTAAAAGTTCCTGTTTTTCTGCTTTAAACTCTAGGTACACATCCAAAATGCATTACTGAGTTGAAAGAAGTGAATTCTGGTGCATGGTTTTGAAATCGCAGTCAGAAAAAAAATAACATCCATATCAACATTTTTATCAGCTCCGGACCTGTCGTTTTGGTCAAAAAATGAAAATTCTAAAAGTTCCTGTTTTTCTGCTTTAAACTCTAGGTACACATCCAAAATGCATTACTGAGTTGAAAGAAGTGAATTCTGGTGCATGGTTTTGAAACCACAGTCAGAAAAAAAATTACATCCATATCAACATTTTTATCAGCTCTGGACCTGTCGTTTTGGTCAAAAAATGAAAATTCTAAAAGTTCCTGTTTTTCTGCTTTAAACTCTAGGTACACATCCAAAATGTATTACTGAGTTGAAAGAAGTTGATTCTGGTGCATGGTTTTGAAACCACAGTCAGAAAAAAAATTACATCCATATCAACATTTTTATCAGCTCCGGTCCTGTCGTTTTGGTCAAAAAATGAAAATTCTAAAAGTTCCTGTTTTTCTGCTTTAAACTCTAGGTACACATCCAAAATGTATTACTGAGTTGAAAGAAGTTGATTCTGGTGCATGGTTTTGAAACCGCAGTCAGAAAAAAAATTACATCCATATCAACATTTTTATCAGCTCTGGACCTGTCGTTTTGGTCAAAAAATGAAAGTTCTAAAAGTTCCTGTTTTTCTGATTTAAACTCTAGGTACACATCCAAAATGTATTACTAAGTTGAAAGAAGTTGATTCTGGTGCATGGTTTTGAAACCGCAGTCAGAAAAAAAATTACATCCATATCAACATTTGTATCAGCTCCGGTCCTGTTGTTTTGGTCAAAAAATGAAAATTCTAAAAGTTCCTGTTTTTCTGCTTTCAACTCTAGGTACACATCCAAAATGCATTACTGAGTTGAAAGAAGTGAATTCTGGTGCATGATTTTGAAATCGCAGTCAGAAAAAAAATAACATCCATATCAACATTTTTATCAGCTCCGGTCCTGTCGTTTTGGTCAAAAAATGAAAATTCTAAAAGTTCCTGTTTTTCTGCTTTAAACTCTAGGTACACATCCAAAATGCATTACTGAGTTGAAAGAAGTTGATTCTGGTGCATGGTTTTGAAACCGCAGTCAGAAAAAAAATTACATCCATATCAACATTTTTATCAGCTCCGGTCCTGTCGTTTTGGTCAAAAAATTAAAATTCTAAAAGTTCCTCTTTTTCTGCTTTAAACTCTAGGTACACATCCAAAATGAATTACTGAGTTGAAAGAAGTTGATTCTGGTGCATGGTTTTGAAACCGCAGTCAGAAAAAAAATTACATCCATATCAACATTTTTATCATCTCCGGACCTGTCGTTTTGTTCAAAAATTGAAAATTCTAAAAGTTCCTGTTTTTCTGCTTTAAACTCTAGGTACACATCCAAAATGCATTACTGAGTTGAAAGAAGTGAATTCTGGTGCATGGTTTTGAAATCGCAGTCAGAAAAAAAATAACATCCATATCAACATTTTTATCAGCTCCGGACCTGTCGTTTTGGTCAAAAAATGAAAATTCTAAAAGTTCCTGTTTTTCTGCTTTAAACTCTAGGTACACATCCAAAATGCATTACTGAGTTGAAAGAAGTGAATTCTGGTGCATGGTTTTGAAATCACAGTCAGAAAAAAAATAACATCCATATCAACATTTTTATCAGCTCCGGTCCTGTCGTTTTGGTCAAAAAATGAAAATTCTAAAAGTTCCTGTTTTTCTGCTTTAAACTCTAGGTACACATCCAAAATGCATTACTGAGTTGAAAGAAGTTGATTCTGGTGCATGGTTTTGAAACCACAGTCAGAAAAAAAATTACATCCATATCAACATTTTTATCAGCTCTGGACCTGTCGTTTTGGTCAAAAAATGAAAATTCTAAAAGTTCCTGTTTTTCTGCTTTAAACTCTAGGTACACATCCAAAATGTATTACTGAGTTGAAAGAAGTTGATTCTGGTGCATGGTTTTGAAACCACAGTCAGAAAAAAAATTACATCCATATCAACATTTTTATCAGCTCTGGTCCTGTCGTTTTGGTCAAAAAATGAAAATTCTAAAAGTTCCTGTTTTTCTGCTTTAAACTCAAGGTACACATCCAAAATGTATTACTGAGTTGAAAGAAGTTGATTCTGGTGCATGGTTTTGAAACCGCAGTCAGAAAAAAAATTACATCCATATCAACATTTTTATCAGCTCTGGACCTGTCGTTTTGGTCAAAAAATGAAAGTTCTAAAAGTTCCTGTTTTTCTGATTTAAACTCTAGGTACACATCCAAAATGTATTACTGAGTTGAAAGAAGTTGATTCTGGTGCATGGTTTTGAAACCGCAGTCAGAAAAAAAATTACATCCATATCAACATTTGTATCAGCTCCGGTCCTGTTGTTTTGGTCAAAAAATGAAAATTCTAAAAGTTCCTGTTTTTCTGCTTTAAACTCTAGGTACACATCCAAAATGCATTACTGAGTTGAAAGAAGTTGATTCTGGTGCATGGTTTTGAAACTGCAGTCAGAAAAAAAATTACATCCATATCAACATTTTTATCAGCTCCGGACCTGTCGTTTTGGTCAAAAAATGAAAATTCTAAAAGTTCCTGTTTTTCTGCTTTAAACTCTAGGTACACATCCAAAATGCATTACTGAGTTAAAAGAAGTGAATTCTGGTGCATGGTTTTGAAATCGCAGTCAGAAAAAAAATAACATCCATATCAACATTTTTATCAGCTCCGGTCCTGTCGTTTTGGTCAAAAAATGAAAATTCTAAAAGTTCCTGTTTTTCTGCTTTAAACTCTAGGTACACATCCAAAATGCATTACTGAGTTGAAAGAAGTTGATTCTGGTGCATGGTTTTGAAACCGCAGTCAGAAAAAAAATTACATCCATATCAACATTTTTATGAGCTCCGGACCTGTCGTTTTGGTCAAAAAATTAAAATTCTAAAAGTTCCTGTTTTTCTGCTTTAAACTCTAGGTACACATCCAAAATGCATTACTGAGTTGAAAGAAGTGAATTCTGGTGCATGGTTTTGAAATCGCAGTCAGAAAAAAGATAACATCCATATCAACATTTTTATCAGCTCCGGTCCTGTCGTTTTGGTCAAAAAATGAAAATTCTAAAAGTTCCTGTTTTTCTGCTTTAAACTCTAGGTACACATCCAAAATGCATTACTGAGTTGAAAGAAGTTGATTCTGGTGCATGGTTTTGAAACCGCAGTCAGAAAAAAAATTACATCCATATCAACATTTTTATCAGCTCCGGTCCTGTCGTTTTGGTCAAAAAATGAAAATTCTAAAAGTTCCTGTTTTTCTGCTTTAAACTCTAGGTACACATCCAAAATGTATTACTGAGTTGAAAGAAGTTGATTCTGGTGCATGGTTTTGAAACCGCAGTCAGAAAAAAAATTACATCCATATCAACATTTTTATCAGCTCTGAACCTGTCGTTTTGGTCAAAAAATGAAAATTCTAAAAGTTCCTGTTTTTCTGCTTTAAACTCTAGGTACACATCCAAAATGTATTACTGAGTTGAAAGAAGTTGATTCTGGTGCATGGTTTTGAAACCGCAGTCAGAAAAAAAATTACATCCATATCAACATTTTTATCAGCTCCGGACCTGTCGTTTTGGTCAAAAAATTAAAATTCTAAAAGTTCATGTTTTTCTGCTTTAAACTCTAGGTACACATCCAAAATGAATTACTGAGTTGAAAGAAGTTGATTCTGGTGCATGGTTTTGAAACCGCAGTCAGAAAAAAAATTACATCCATATCAACATTTTTATCATCTCCGGACCTGTCGTTTTGGTCAAAAATTGAAAATTCTAAAAGTTCCTGTTTTTCTGCTTTAAACTCTAGGTACACATCCAAAATGCATTACTGAGTTGAAAGAAGTGAATTCTGGTGCATGGTTTTGAAATCGCAGTCAGAAAAAAAATAACATCCATATCAACATTTTTATCAGCTCCGGACCTGTCGTTTTGGTCAAAAAATGAAAATTCTAAAAGTTCCTGTTTTTCTGCTTTAAACTCTAGGTACACATCCAAAATGTATTACTGAGTTGAAAGAAGTTGATTCTGGTGCATGGTTTTGAAACCGCAGTCAGAAAAAAAATTACATCCATATCAACATTTTTATCAGCTCTGAACCTGTCGTTTTGGTCAATAAATGAAAATTCTAAAAGTTCCTGTTTTTCTGCTTTAAACTCTAGGTACACATCCAAAATGCATTACTGAGTTGAAAGAAGTTGATTCTGGTGCATGGTTTTGAAACTGCAGTCAGAAAAAAAATTACATCCATATCAACATTTTTATCAGCTCCGGTCCTGTCGTTTTGGTCAAAAAATGAAAATTCTAAAAGTTCCTGTTTTCTGCTTTAAACTCTAGGTACACATCCAAAATGTATTACTGAGTTGAAAGAAGTTGATTCTGGTGCATGGTTTTGAAACCGCAGTCAGAAAAAAAATTACATCCATATCAACATTTTTATCAGCTCTGGACCTGTCGTTTTGGTCAAAAAATGAAAGTTCTAAAAGTTCCTGTTTTTCTGCTTTAAACTCTAGGTACACATCCAAAACGTATTACTGAGTTGAAAGAAGTTGATTCTGGTGCATGGTTTTGAAACCGCAGTCAGAAAAAAAATTACATCCATATCAACATTTGTATCAGCTCCGGTCCTGTTGTTTTGGTCAAAAAATGAAAATTCTAAAAGTTCCTGTTTTTCTGCTTTCAACTCTAGGTACACATCCAAAATGTATTACTGAGTTGAAAGAAGTTGATTCTGGTGCATGGTTTTGAAACCGCAGTCAGAAAAAAAATTACATCCATATCAACATTTTTATCAGCTCCGGTCCTGTTGTTTTGGTCAAAAAATGAAAATTCTAAAAGTTCCTGTTTTTCTGCTTTAAACTCTAGGTACACATCCAAAATGCATTACTGAGTTGAAAGAAGTTGATTCTGGTGCATGGTTTTGAAACCGGTCAGAAAAAAATTACATCCATATCAACATTTTTATGAGCTCCGGACCTGTCGTTTTGGTCAAAAAATTAAAATTCTAAAAGTTCCTGTTTTTCTGCTTTAAACTCTAGGTACACATCCAAAATGCATTACTGAGTTGAAAGAAGTGAATTCTGGTGCATGGTTTTGAAATCGCAGTCAGAAAAAAGATAACATCCATATCAACATTTTTATCATCTCCGGTCCTGTCGTTTTGGTCAAAAAATGAAAATTCTAAAAGTTCCTGTTTTTCTGCTTTAAACTCTAGGTACACATCCAAAATGCATTACTGAGTTGAAAGAAGTTGATTCTGGTGCATGGTTTTGAAACCGCAGTCAGAAAAAAAATTACATCCATATCAACATTTTTATCAGCTCCGGTCCTGTCGTTTTGGTCAAAAAATGAAAATTCTAAAAGTTCCTGTTTTTCTGCTTTAAACTCTAGGTACACATCCAAAATGTATTACTGAGTTGAAAGAAGTTGATTCTGGTGCATGGTTTTGAAACCGCAGTCAGAAAAAAATTTACATCCATATCAACATTTTTATCAGCTCTGAACCTGTCGTTTTGGTCAAAAAATGAAAATTCTAAAAGTTCCTGTTTTTCTGCTTTAAACTCTAGGTACACATCCAAAATGTATTACTGAGTTGAAAGAAGTTGATTCTGGTGCATGGTTTTGAAACCGCAGTCAGAAAAAAAATTACATCCATATCAACATTTTTATCAGCTCCGGACCTGTCGTTTTGGTCAAAAAATGAAAATTCTAAAAGTTCATGTTTTTCTGCTTTAAACTCTAGGTACACATCCAAAATGAATTACTGAGTTAAAAGAAGTTGATTCTGGTGCATGGTTTTGAAACCGCAGTCAGAAAAAAAATTACATCCATATCAACATTTTTATCATCTCCGGACCTGTCGTTTTGGTCAAAAATTGAAAATTCTAAAAGTTCCTGTTTTTCTGCTTTAAACTCTAGGTACACATCCAAAATGCATTACTGAGTTGAAAGAAGTGAATTCTGGTGCATGGTTTTGAAATCGCAGTCAGAAAAAAAATAACATCCATATCAACATTTTTATCAGCTCCGGACCTGTCGTTTTGGTCAAAAAATGAAAATTCTAAAAGTTCCTGTTTTTCTGCTTTAAACTCTAGGTACACATCCAAAATGCATTACTGAGTTGAAAGAAGTGAATTCTGGTGCATGGTTTTGAAACCACAGTCAGAAAAAAAATTACATCCATATCAACATTTTTATCAGCTCTGGACCTGTCGTTTTGGTCAAAAAATGAAAATTCTAAAAGTTCCTGTTTTTCTGCTTTAAACTCTAGGTACACATCCAAAATGTATTACTGAGTTGAAAGAAGTTGATTCTGGTGCATGGTTTTGAAACCACAGTCAGAAAAAAAATTACATCCATATCAACATTTTTATCAGCTCCGGTCCTGTCGTTTTGGTCAAAAAATGAAAATTCTAAAAGTTCCTGTTTTTCTGCTTTAAACTCTAGGTACACATCCAAAATGTATTACTGAGTTGAAAGAAGTTGATTCTGGTGCATGGTTTTGAAACCGCAGTCAGAAAAAAAATTACATCCATATCAACATTTTTATCAGCTCTGGACCTGTCGTTTTGGTCAAAAAATGAAAGTTCTAAAAGTTCCTGTTTTTCTGATTTAAACTCTAGGTACACATCCAAAATGTATTACTGAGTTGAAAGAAGTTGATTCTGGTGCATGGTTTTGAAACCGCAGTCAGAAAAAAAATTACATCCATATCAACATTTGTATCAGCTCCGGTCCTGTTGTTTTGGTCAAAAAATGAAAATTCTAAAAGTTCCTGTTTTTCTGCTTTAAACTCTAGGTACACATCCAAAATGCATTACTGAGTTGAAAGAAGTTGATTCTGGTGCATGGTTTTGAAACTGCAGTCAGAAAAAAAATTACATCCATATCAACATTTTTATCAGCTCCGGACCTGTCGTTTTGGTCAAAAAATGAAAATTCTAAAAGTTCCTGTTTTTCTGCTTTAAACTCTAGGTACACATCCAAAATGCATTACTGAGTTGAAAGAAGTGAATTCTGGTGCATGGTTTTGAAATCGCAGTCAGAAAAAAAATAACATCCATATCAACATTTTTATCAGCTCCGGTCCTGTCGTTTTGGTCAAAAAATGAAAATTCTAAAAGTTCCTGTTTTTCTGCTTTAAACTCTAGGTACACATCCAAAATGCATTACTGAGTTGAAAGAAGTTGATTCTGGTGCATGGTTTTGAAACCGCAGTCAGAAAAAAAATTACATCCATATCAACATTTTTATCAGCTCCGGTCCTGTCGTTTTGGTCAAAAAATTAAAATTCTAAAAGTTCCTCTTTTTCTGCTTTAAACTCTAGGTACACATCCAAAATGAATTACTTAGTTGAAAGAAGTTGATTCTGGTGCATGGTTTTGAAACCGCAGTCAGAAAAAAAATTACATCCATATCAACATTTTTATCAGCTCCGGACCTGTCGTTTTGGTCAGAAATTAAAAATTCTAAAAGTTCCTGTTTTTCTGCTTTAAACTCTAGGTACACATCCAAAATGCATTACTGAGTTGAAAGAAGTTGATTCTGGTGCATGGTTTTGAAACCGCAGTCAGAAAAAAATTACATCCATATCAACATTTTTATGAGCTCCGGACCTGTTGTTTTGGTCAAAAAATTAAAATTCTAAAAGTTCCTGTTTTTCTGCTTTAAACTCTAGGTACACATCCAAAATGCATTACTGAGTTGAAAGAAGTGAATTCTGGTGCATGGTTTTGAAATCGCAGTCAGAAAAAAGATAACATCCATATCAACATTTTTATCAGCTCCGGTCCTGTCGTTTTGGTCAAAAAATGAAAATTCTAAAAGTTCCTGTTTTTCTGCTTTAAACTCTAGGTACACATCCAAAATGCATTACTGAGTTGAAAGAAGTTGATTCTGGTGCATGGTTTTGAAACCGCAGTCAGAAAAAAAATTACATCCATATCAACATTTTTATCAGCTCCGGTCCTGTCGTTTTGGTCAAAAAATGAAAATTCTAAAAGTTCCTGTTTTTCTGCTTTAAACTCTAGGTACACATCCAAAATGTATTACTGAGTTGAAAGAAGTTGATTCTGGTGCATGGTTTTGAAACCGCAGTCAGAAAAAAAATTACATCCATATCAACATTTTTATCAGCTCTGAACCTGTCGTTTTGGTCAAAAAATGAAAATTTTAAAAGTTCCTGTTTTTCTGCTTTAAACTCTAGGTACACATCCAAAATGTATTACTGAGTTGAAAGAAGTTGATTCTGGTGCATGGTTTTGAAACCGCAGTCAGAAAAAAAATTACATCCATATCAACATTTTTATCAGCTCCGGACCTGTCGTTTTGGTCAAAAAATGAAAGTTCTAAAAGTTCCTGTTTTTCTGCTTTAAACTCTAGGTACACATCCAAAATGTATTACTGAGTTGAAAGAAGTTGATTCTGGTGCATGGTTTTGAAACCGCAGTCAGAAAAAAATTACATCCATATCAACATTTTTATGAGCTCCGGACCTGTCGTTTTGGTCAAAAAATTAAAATTCTAAAAGTTCCTGTTTTTCTGCTTTAAACTCTAGGTACACATCCAAAATGCATTACTGAGTTGAAAGAAGTGAATTCTGGTGCATGGTTTTGAAATCGCAGTCAGAAAAAAGATAACATCCATATCAACATTTTTATCAGCTCCGGTCCTGTCGTTTTGGTCAAAAAATGAAAATTCTAAAAGTTCCTGTTTTTCTGCTTTAAACTCTAGGTACACATCCAAAATGCATTACTGAGTTGAAAGAAGTTGATTCTGGTGCATGGTTTTGAAACCGCAGTCAGAAAAAAAATTACATCCATATCAACATTTTTATCAGCTCCAGTCCTGTCGTTTTGGTCAAAAAATGAAAATTCTAAAAGTTCCTGTTTTTCTGCTTTAAACTCTAGGTACACATCCAAAATGTATTACTGAGTTGAAAGAAGTTGATTCTGGTGCATGGTTTTGAAACCGCAGTCAGAAAAAAAATTACATCCATATCAACATTTTTATCAGCTCTGAACCTGTCGTTTTGGTCAAAAAATGAAAATTCTAAAAGTTCCTGTTTTTCTGCTTTAAACTCTAGGTACACATCCAAAATGTATTACTGAGTTGAAAGAAGTTGATTCTGGTGCACGGTTTTGAAACCGCAGTCAGAAAAAAAATTACATCCATATCAACATTTTTATCAGCTCCGGACCTGTCGTTTTGGTCAAAAAATGAAAATTCTAAAAGTTCATGTTTTTCTGCTTTAAACTCTAGGTACACATCCAAAATGAATTACTGAGTTGAAAGAAGTTGATTCTGGTGCATGGTTTTGAAACCGCAGTCAGAAAAAAAATTACATCCATATCAACATTTTTATCATCTCCGGACCTGTCGTTTTGTTCAAAAATTGAAAATTCTAAAAGTTCCTGTTTTTCTGCTTTAAACTCTAGGTACACATCCAAAATGCATTACTGAGTTGAAAGAAGTGAATTCTGGTGCATGGTTTTGAAATCGCAGTCAGAAAAAAAATAACATCCATATCAACATTTTTATCAGCTCCGGACCTGTCGTTTTGGTCAAAAAATGAAAATTCTAAAAGTTCCTGTTTTTCTGCTTTAAACTCTAGGTACACATCCAAAATGCATTACTGAGTTGAAAGAAGTGAATTCTGGTGCATGGTTTTGAAATCACAGTCAGAAAAAAAATAACATCCATATCAACATTTTTATCAGCTCCGGTCCTGTCGTTTTGGTCAAAAAATGAAAATTCTAAAAGTTCCTGTTTTTCTGCTTTAAACTCTAGGTACACATCCAAAATGCATTACTGAGTTGAAAGAAGTTGATTCTGGTGCATGGTTTTGAAACCACAGTCAGAAAAAAAATTACATCCATATCAACATTTTTATCAGCTCTGGACCTGTCGTTTTGGTCAAAAAATGAAAATTCTAAAAGTTCCTGTTTTTCTGCTTTAAACTCTAGGTACACATCCAAAATGTATTACTGAGTTGAAAGAAGTTGATTCTGGTGCATGGTTTTGAAACCACAGTCAGAAAAAAAATTACATCCATATCAACATTTTTATCAGCTCTGGTCCTGTCGTTTTGGTCAAAAAATGAAAATTCTAAAAGTTCCTGTTTTTCTGCTTTAAACTCAAGGTACACATCCAAAATGTATTACTGAGTTGAAAGAAGTTGATTCTGGTGCATGGTTTTGAAACCGCAGTCAGAAAAAAAATTACATCCATATCAACATTTTTATCAGCTCTGGACCTGTCGTTTTGGTCAAAAAATGAAAGTTCTAAAAGTTCCTGTTTTTCTGATTTAAACTCTAGGTACACATCCAAAATGTATTACTGAGTTGAAAGAAGTTGATTCTGGTGCATGGTTTTGAAACCGCAGTCAGAAAAAAAATTACATCCATATCAACATTTGTATCAGCTCCGGTCCTGTTGTTTTGGTCAAAAAATGAAAATTCTAAAAGTTCCTGTTTTTCTGCTTTAAATTCTAGGTACACATCCAAAATGCATTACTGAGTTGAAAGAAGTTGATTCTGGTGCATGGTTTTGAAACTGCAGTCAGAAAAAAAATTACATCCATATCAACATTTTTATCAGCTCCGGACCTGTCGTTTTGGTCAAAAAATGAAAATTCTAAAAGTTCCTGTTTTTCTGCTTTAAACTCTAGGTACACATCCAAAATGCATTACTGAGTTAAAAGAAGTGAATTCTGGTGCATGGTTTTGAAATCGCAGTCAGAAAAAAAATAACATCCATATCAACATTTTTATCAGCTCCGGTCCTGTCGTTTTGGTCAAAAAATGAAAATTCTAAAAGTTCCTGTTTTTCTGCTTTAAACTCTAGGTACACATCCAAAATGCATTACTGAGTTGAAAGAAGTTGATTCTGGTGCATGGTTTTGAAACCGCAGTCAGAAAAAAAATTACATCCATATCAACATTTTTATGAGTTCCGGACCTGTCGTTTTGGTCAAAAAATTAAAATTCTAAAAGTTCCTGTTTTTCTGCTTTAAACTCTAGGTACACATCCAAAATGCATTACTGAGTTGAAAGAAGTGAATTCTGGTGCATGGTTTTGAAATCGCAGTCAGAAAAAAGATAACATCCATATCAACATTTTTATCAGCTCCGGTCCTGTCGTTTTGGTCAAAAAATGAAAATTCTAAAAGTTCCTGTTTTTCTGCTTTAAACTCTAGGTACACATCCAAAATGCATTACTGAGTTGAAAGAAGTTGATTCTGGTGCATGGTTTTGAAACCGCAGTCAGAAAAAAAATTACATCCATATCAACATTTTTATCAGCTCCGGTCCTGTCGTTTTGGTCAAAAAATGAAAATTCTAAAAGTTCCTGTTTTTCTGCTTTAAACTCTAGGTACACATCCAAAATGTATTACTGAGTTGAAAGAAGTTGATTCTGGTGCATGGTTTTGAAACCGCAGTCAGAAAAAAAATTACATCCATATCAACATTTTTATCAGCTCTGAACCTGTCGTTTTGGTCAAAAAATGAAAATTCTAAAAGTTCCTGTTTTTCTGCTTTAAACTCTAGGTACACATCCAAAATGTATTACTGAGTTGAAAGAAGTTGATTCTGGTGCATGGTTTTGAAACCGCAGTCAGAAAAAAAATTACATCCATATCAACATTTTTATCATCTCCGGACCTGTCGTTTTGGTCAAAAATTGAAAATTCTAAAAGTTCCTGTTTTTCTGCTTTAAACTCTAGGTACACATCCAAAATGCATTACTGAGTTGAAAGAAGTGAATTCTGGTGCATGGTTTTGAAATCGCAGTCAGAAAAAAAATAACATCCATATCAACATTTTTATCAGCTCCGGACCTGTCGTTTTGGTCAAAAAATGAAAATTCTAAAAGTTCCTGTTTTTCTGCTTTAAACTCTAGGTACACATCCAAAATGTATTACTGAGTTGAAAGAAGTTGATTCTGGTGCATGGTTTTGAAACCGCAGTCAGAAAAAAAATTACATCCATATCAACATTTTTATCAGCTCTGAACCTGTCGTTTTGGTCAAAAAATGAAAATTCTAAAAGTTCCTGTTTTTCTGCTTTAAACTCTAGGTACACATCCAAAATGCATTACTGAGTTGAAAGAAGTTGATTCTGGTGCATAGTTTTGAAATCGCAGTCAGAAAAAAAAGTTACATCCATATCAACATTTTTATCAGCTCTGAACCTGTCGTTTTGGTCAATAAATGAAAATTCTAAAAGTTCCTGTTTTTCTGCTTTAAACTCTAGGTACACATCCAAAATGCATTACTGAGTTGAAAGAAGTTGATTCTGGTGCATGGTTTTGAAACCGCAGTCAGAAAAAAAATTACATCCATATCAACATTTTTATCAGCTCCGGTCCTGTCGTTTTGGTCAAAAAATGAAAATTCTAAAAGTTCCTGTTTTCTGCTTTAAACTCTAGGTACACATCCAAAATGTATTACTGAGTTGAAAGAAGTTGATTCTGGTGCATGGTTTTGAAACCGCAGTCAGAAAAAAAATTACATCCATATCAACATTTTTATCAGCTCTGGACCTGTCGTTTTGGTCAAAAAATGAAAGTTCTAAAAGTTCCTGTTTTTCTGCTTTAAACTCTAGGTACACATCCAAAATGTATTACTGAGTTGAAAGAAGTTGATTCTGGTGCATGGTTTTGAAACCGCAGTCAGAAAAAAAATTACATCCATATCAACATTTGTATCAGCTCCGGTCCTGTTGTTTTGGTCAAAAAATGAAAATTCTAAAAGTTCCTGTTTTTCTGCTTTCAACTCTAGGTACACATCCAAAATGTATTACTGAGTTGAAAGAAGTTGATTCTGGTGCATGGTTTTGAAACCGCAGTCAGAAAAAAAATTACATCCATATCAACATTTTTATCAGCTCCGGTCCTGTTGTTTTGGTCAAAAAATGAAAATTCTAAAAGTTCCTGTTTTTCTGCTTTAAACTCTAGGTACACATCCAAAATGCATTACTGAGTTGAAAGAAGTTGATTCTGGTGCATGGTTTTGAAACCGCAGTCAGAAAAAAATTACATCCATATCAACATTTTTATGAGCTCCGGACCTGTCGTTTTGGTCAAAAAATTAAAATTCTAAAAGTTCCTGTTTTTCTGCTTTAAACTCTAGGTACACATCCAAAATGCATTACTGAGTTGAAAGAAGTGAATTCTGGTGCATGGTTTTGAAATCGCAGTCAGAAAAAAGATAACATCCATATCAACATTTTTATCATCTCCGGTCCTGTCGTTTTGGTCAAAAAATGAAAATTCTAAAAGTTCCTGTTTTTCTGCTTTAAACTCTAGGTACACATCCAAAATGCATTACTGAGTTGAAAGAAGTTGATTCTGGTGCATGGTTTTGAAACCGCAGTCAGAAAAAAAATTACATCCATATCAACATTTTTATCAGCTCCGGTCCTGTCGTTTTGGTCAAAAAATGAAAATTCTAAAAGTTCCTGTTTTTCTGCTTTAAACTCTAGGTACACATCCAAAATGTATTACTGAGTTGAAAGAAGTTGATTCTGGTGCATGGTTTTGAAACCGCAGTCAGAAAAAAATTTACATCCATATCAACATTTTTATCAGCTCTGAACCTGTCGTTTTGGTCAAAAAATGAAAATTCTAAAAGTTCCTGTTTTTCTGCTTTAAACTCTAGGTACACATCCAAAATGTATTACTGAGTTGAAAGAAGTTGATTCTGGTGCATGGTTTTGAAACCGCAGTCAGAAAAAAAATTACATCCATATCAACATTTTTATCAGCTCCGGACCTGTCGTTTTGGTCAAAAAATTAAAATTCTAAAAGTTCATGTTTTTCTGCTTTAAACTCTAGGTACACATCCAAAATGAATTACTGAGTTGAAAGAAGTTGATTCTGGTGCATGGTTTTGAAACCGTTGTCAGAAAAAAAATTACATCCATATCAACATTTTTATCATCTCCGGACCTGTCGTTTTGGTCAAAAATTGAAAATTCTAAAAGTTCCTGTTTTTCTGCTTTAAACTCTAGGTACACATCCAAAATGCATTACTGAGTTGAAAGAAGTGAATTCTGGTGCATGGTTTTGAAATCGCAGTCAGAAAAAAAATAACATCCATATCAACATTTTTATCAGCTCCGGACCTGTCGTTTTGGTCAAAAAATGAAAATTCTAAAAGTTCCTGTTTTTCTGCTTTAAACTCTAGGTACACATCCAAAATGCATTACTGAGTTGAAAGAAGTGAATTCTGGTGCATGGTTTTGAAACCACAGTCAGAAAAAAAATTACATCCATATCAACATTTTTATCAGCTCTGGACCTGTCGTTTTGGTCAAAAAATGAAAATTCTAAAAGTTCCTGTTTTTCTGCTTTAAACTCTAGGTACACATCCAAAATGTATTACTGAGTTGAAAGAAGTTGATTCTGGTGCATGGTTTTGAAACCACAGTCAGAAAAAAAATTACATCCATATCAACATTTTTATCAGCTCCGGTCCTGTCGTTTTGGTCAAAAAATGAAAATTCTAAAAGTTCCTGTTTTTCTGCTTTAAACTCTAGGTACACATCCAAAATGTATTACTGAGTTGAAAGAAGTTGATTCTGGTGCATGGTTTTGAAACCGCAGTCAGAAAAAAAATTACATCCATATCAACATTTTTATCAGCTCTGGACCTGTCGTTTTGGTCAAAAAATGAAAGTTCTAAAAGTTCCTGTTTTTCTGATTTAAACTCTAGGTACACATCCAAAATGTATTACTAAGTTGAAAGAAGTTGATTCTGGTGCATGGTTTTGAAACCGCAGTCAGAAAAAAAATTACATCCATATCAACATTTGTATCAGCTCCGGTCCTGTTGTTTTGGTCAAAAAATGAAAATTCTAAAAGTTCCTGTTTTTCTGCTTTCAACTCTAGGTACACATCCAAAATGCATTACTGAGTTGAAAGAAGTGAATTCTGGTGCATGATTTTGAAATCGCAGTCAGAAAAAAAATAACATCCATATCAACATTTTTATCAGCTCCGGTCCTGTCGTTTTGGTCAAAAAATGAAAATTCTAAAAGTTCCTGTTTTTCTGCTTTAAACTCTAGGTACACATCCAAAATGCATTACTGAGTTGAAAGAAGTTGATTCTGGTGCATGGTTTTGAAACCGCAGTCAGAAAAAAAATTACATCCATATCAACATTTTTATCAGCTCCGGTCCTGTCGTTTTGGTCAAAAAATTAAAATTCTAAAAGTTCCTCTTTTTCTGCTTTAAACTCTAGGTACACATCCAAAATGAATTACTGAGTTGAAAGAAGTTGATTCTGGTGCATGGTTTTGAAACCGCAGTCAGAAAAAAAATTACATCCATATCAACATTTTTATCATCTCCGGACCTGTCGTTTTGTTCAAAAATTGAAAATTCTAAAAGTTCCTGTTTTTCTGCTTTAAACTCTAGGTACACATCCAAAATGCATTACTGAGTTGAAAGAAGTGAATTCTGGTGCATGGTTTTGAAATCGCAGTCAGAAAAAAAATAACATCCATATCAACATTTTTATCAGCTCCGGACCTGTCGTTTTGGTCAAAAAATGAAAATTCTAAAAGTTCCTGTTTTTCTGCTTTAAACTCTAGGTACACATCCAAAATGCATTACTGAGTTGAAAGAAGTGAATTCTGGTGCATGGTTTTGAAATCACAGTCAGAAAAAAAATAACATCCATATCAACATTTTTATCAGCTCCGGTCCTGTCGTTTTGGTCAAAAAATGAAAATTCTAAAAGTTCCTGTTTTTCTGCTTTAAACTCTAGGTACACATCCAAAATGCATTACTGAGTTGAAAGAAGTTGATTCTGGTGCATGGTTTTGAAACCACAGTCAGAAAAAAAATTACATCCATATCAACATTTTTATCAGCTCTGGACCTGTCGTTTTGGTCAAAAAATGAAAATTCTAAAAGTTCCTGTTTTTCTGCTTTAAACTCTAGGTACACATCCAAAATGTATTACTGAGTTGAAAGAAGTTGATTCTGGTGCATGGTTTTGAAACCACAGTCAGAAAAAAAATTACATCCATATCAACATTTTTATCAGCTCTGGTCCTGTCGTTTTGGTCAAAAAATGAAAATTCTAAAAGTTCCTGTTTTTCTGCTTTAAACTCAAGGTACACATCCAAAATGTATTACTGAGTTGAAAGAAGTTGATTCTGGTGCATGGTTTTGAAACCGCAGTCAGAAAAAAAATTACATCCATATCAACATTTTTATCAGCTCTGGACCTGTCGTTTTGGTCAAAAAATGAAAGTTCTAAAAGTTCCTGTTTTTCTGATTTAAACTCTAGGTACACATCCAAAATGTATTACTGAGTTGAAAGAAGTTGATTCTGGTGCATGGTTTTGAAACCGCAGTCAGAAAAAAAATTACATCCATATCAACATTTGTATCAGCTCCGGTCCTGTTGTTTTGGTCAAAAAATGAAAATTCTAAAAGTTCCTGTTTTTCTGCTTTAAACTCTAGGTACACATCCAAAATGCATTACTGAGTTGAAAGAAGTTGATTCTGGTGCATGGTTTTGAAACTGCAGTCAGAAAAAAAATTACATCCATATCAACATTTTTATCAGCTCCGGACCTGTCGTTTTGGTCAAAAAATGAAAATTCTAAAAGTTCCTGTTTTTCTGCTTTAAACTCTAGGTACACATCCAAAATGCATTACTGAGTTAAAAGAAGTGAATTCTGGTGCATGGTTTTGAAATCGCAGTCAGAAAAAAAATAACATCCATATCAACATTTTTATCAGCTCCGGTCCTGTCGTTTTGGTCAAAAAATGAAAATTCTAAAAGTTCCTGTTTTTCTGCTTTAAACTCTAGGTACACATCCAAAATGCATTACTGAGTTGAAAGAAGTTGATTCTGGTGCATGGTTTTGAAACCGCAGTCAGAAAAAAAATTACATCCATATCAACATTTTTATGAGCTCCGGACCTGTCGTTTTGGTCAAAAAATTAAAATTCTAAAAGTTCCTGTTTTTCTGCTTTAAACTCTAGGTACACATCCAAAATGCATTACTGAGTTGAAAGAAGTGAATTCTGGTGCATGGTTTTGAAATCGCAGTCAGAAAAAAGATAACATCCATATCAACATTTTTATCAGCTCCGGTCCTGTCGTTTTGGTCAAAAAATGAAAATTCTAAAAGTTCCTGTTTTTCTGCTTTAAACTCTAGGTACACATCCAAAATGCATTACTGAGTTGAAAGAAGTTGATTCTGGTGCATGGTTTTGAAACCGCAGTCAGAAAAAAAATTACATCCATATCAACATTTTTATCAGCTCCGGTCCTGTCGTTTTGGTCAAAAAATGAAAATTCTAAAAGTTCCTGTTTTTCTGCTTTAAACTCTAGGTACACATCCAAAATGTATTACTGAGTTGAAAGAAGTTGATTCTGGTGCATGGTTTTGAAACCGCAGTCAGAAAAAAAATTACATCCATATCAACATTTTTATCAGCTCTGAACCTGTCGTTTTGGTCAAAAAATGAAAATTCTAAAAGTTCCTGTTTTTCTGCTTTAAACTCTAGGTACACATCCAAAATGTATTACTGAGTTGAAAGAAGTTGATTCTGGTGCATGGTTTTGAAACCGCAGTCAGAAAAAAAATTACATCCATATCAACATTTTTATCAGCTCCGGACCTGTCGTTTTGGTCAAAAAATTAAAATTCTAAAAGTTCATGTTTTTCTGCTTTAAACTCTAGGTACACATCCAAAATGAATTACTGAGTTGAAAGAAGTTGATTCTGGTGCATGGTTTTGAAACCGCAGTCAGAAAAAAATTACATCCATATCAACATTTTTATCATCTCCGGACCTGTCGTTTTGGTCAAAAATTGAAAATTCTAAAAGTTCCTGTTTTTCTGCTTTAAACTCTAGGTACACATCCAAAATGCATTACTGAGTTGAAAGAAGTGAATTCTGGTGCATGGTTTTGAAATCGCAGTCAGAAAAAAAATAACATCCATATCAACATTTTTATCAGCTCCGGACCTGTCGTTTTGGTCAAAAAATGAAAATTCTAAAAGTTCCTGTTTTTCTGCTTTAAACTCTAGGTACACATCCAAAATGTATTACTGAGTTGAAAGAAGTTGATTCTGGTGCATGGTTTTGAAACCGCAGTCAGAAAAAAAATTACATCCATATCAACATTTTTATCAGCTCTGAACCTGTCGTTTTGGTCAATAAATGAAAATTCTAAAAGTTCCTGTTTTTCTGCTTTAAACTCTAGGTACACATCCAAAATGCATTACTGAGTTGAAAGAAGTTGATTCTGGTGCATGGTTTTGAAACCGCAGTCAGAAAAAAAATTACATCCATATCAACATTTTTATCAGCTCCGGTCCTGTCGTTTTGGTCAAAAAATGAAAATTCTAAAAGTTCCTGTTTTCTGCTTTAAACTCTAGGTACACATCCAAAATGTATTACTGAGTTGAAAGAAGTTGATTCTGGTGCATGGTTTTGAAACCGCAGTCAGAAAAAAAATTACATCCATATCAACATTTTTATCAGCTCTGGACCTGTCGTTTTGGTCAAAAAATGAAAGTTCTAAAAGTTCCTGTTTTTCTGCTTTAAACTCTAGGTACACATCCAAAATGTATTACTGAGTTGAAAGAAGTTGATTCTGGTGCATGGTTTTGAAACCGCAGTCAGAAAAAAAATTACATCCATATCAACATTTGTATCAGCTCCGGTCCTGTTGTTTTGGTCAAAAAATGAAAATTCTAAAAGTTCCTGTTTTTCTGCTTTTAACTCTAGGTACACATCCAAAATGTATTACTGAGTTGAAAGAAGTTGATTCTGGTGCATGGTTTTGAAACCGCAGTCAGAAAAAAAATTACATCCATATCAACATTTTTATCAGCTCCGGTCCTGTTGTTTTGGTCAAAAAATGAAAATTCTAAAAGTTCCTGTTTTTCTGCTTTAAACTCTAGGTACACATCCAAAATGCATTACTGAGTTGAAAGAAGTTGATTCTGGTGCATGGTTTTGAAACCGCAGTCAGAAAAAAATTACATCCATATCAACATTTTTATGAGCTCCGGACCTGTCGTTTTGGTCAAAAAATTAAAATTCTAAAAGTTCCTGTTTTTCTGCTTTAAACTCTAGGTACACATCCAAAATGCATTACTGAGTTGAAAGAAGTGAATTCTGGTGCATGGTTTTGAAATCGCAGTCAGAAAAAAGATAACATCCATATCAACATTTTTATCATCTCCGGTCCTGTCGTTTTGGTCAAAAAATGAAAATTCTAAAAGTTCCTGTTTTTCTGCTTTAAACTCTAGGTACACATCCAAAATGCATTACTGATTTGAAAGAAGTTGATTCTGGTGCATGGTTTTGAAACCGCAGTCAGAAAAAAAATTACATCCATATCAACATTTTTATCAGCTCCGGTCCTGTCGTTTTGGTCAAAAAATGAAAATTCTAAAAGTTCCTGTTTTTCTGCTTTAAACTCTAGGTACACATCCAAAATGTATTACTGAGTTGAAAGAAGTTGATTCTGGTGCATGGTTTTGAAACCGCAGTCAGAAAAAAATTTACATCCATATCAACATTTTTATCAGCTCTGAACCTGTCGTTTTGGTCAAAAAATGAAAATTTTAAAAGTTCCTGTTTTTCTGCTTTAAACTCTAGGTACACATCCAAAATGTATTACTGAGTTGAAAGAAGTTGATTCTGGTGCATGGTTTTGAAACCGCAGTCAGAAAAAAAATTACATCCATATCAACATTTTTATCAGCTCCGGACCTGTCGTTTTGGTCAAAAAATGAAAATTCTAAAAGTTCATGTTTTTCTGCTTTAAACTCTAGGTACACATCCAAAATGAATTACTGAGTTAAAAGAAGTTGATTCTGGTGCATGGTTTTGAAACCGCAGTCAGAAAAAAAATTACATCCATATCAACATTTTTATCATCTCCGGACCTGTCGTTTTGGTCAAAAATTGAAAATTCTAAAAGTTCCTGTTTTTCTGCTTTAAACTCTAGGTACACATCCAAAATGCATTACTGAGTTGAAAGAAGTGAATTCTGGTGCATGGTTTTGAAATCGCAGTCAGAAAAAAAATAACATCCATATCAACATTTTTATCAGCTCCGGACCTGTCGTTTTGGTCAAAAAATGAAAATTCTAAAAGTTCCTGTTTTTCTGCTTTAAACTCTAGGTACACATCCAAAATGCATTACTGAGTTGAAAGAAGTGAATTCTGGTGCATGGTTTTGAAACCACAGTCAGAAAAAAAATTACATCCATATCAACATTTTTATCAGCTCTGGACCTGTCGTTTTGGTCAAAAAATGAAAATTCTAAAAGTTCCTGTTTTTCTGCTTTAAACTCTAGGTACACATCCAAAATGTATTACTGAGTTGAAAGAAGTTGATTCTGGTGCATGGTTTTGAAACCACAGTCAGAAAAAAAATTACATCCATATCAACATTTTTATCAGCTCCGGTCCTGTCGTTTTGGTCAAAAAATGAAAATTCTAAAAGTTCCTGTTTTTCTGCTTTAAACTCTAGGTACACATCCAAAATGTATTACTGAGTTGAAAGAAGTTGATTCTGGTGCATGGTTTTGAAACCGCAGTCAGAAAAAAAATTACATCCATATCAACATTTTTATCAGCTCTGGACCTGTCGTTTTGGTCAAAAAATGAAAGTTCTAAAAGTTCCTGTTTTTCTGATTTAAACTCTAGGTACACATCCAAAATGTATTACTGAGTTGAAAGAAGTTGATTCTGGTGCATGGTTTTGAAACCGCAGTCAGAAAAAAAATTACATCCATATCAACATTTGTATCAGCTCCGGTCCTGTTGTTTTGGTCAAAAAATGAAAATTCTAAAAGTTCCTGTTTTTCTGCTTTAAACTCTAGGTACACATCCAAAATGCATTACTGAGTTGAAAGAAGTTGATTCTGGTGCATGGTTTTGAAACTGCAGTCAGAAAAAAAATTACATCCATATCAACATTTTTATCAGCTCCGGACCTGTCGTTTTGGTCAAAAAATGAAAATTCTAAAAGTTCCTGTTTTTCTGCTTTAAACTCTAGGTACACATCCAAAATGCATTACTGAGTTGAAAGAAGTGAATTCTGGTGCATGGTTTTGAAATCGCAGTCAGAAAAAAAATAACATCCATATCAACATTTTTATCAGCTCCGGTCCTGTCGTTTTGGTCAAAAAATGAAAATTCTAAAAGTTCCTGTTTTTCTGCTTTAAACTCTAGGTACACATCCAAAATGCATTACTGAGTTGAAAGAAGTTGATTCTGGTGCATGGTTTTGAAACCGCAGTCAGAAAAAAAATTACATCCATATCAACATTTTTATCAGCTCCGGTCCTGTCGTTTTGGTCAAAAAATTAAAATTCTAAAAGTTCCTCTTTTTCTGCTTTAAACTCTAGGTACACATCCAAAATGAATTACTTAGTTGAAAGAAGTTGATTCTGGTGCATGGTTTTGAAACCGCAGTCAGAAAAAAAATTACATCCATATCAACATTTTTATCAGCTCCGGACCTGTCGTTTTGGTCAGAAATTAAAAATTCTAAAAGTTCCTGTTTTTCTGCTTTAAACTCTAGGTACACATCCAAAATGCATTACTGAGTTGAAAGAAGTTGATTCTGGTGCATAGTTTTGAAATCGCAGTCAGAAAAAAAAGTTACATCCATATCAACATTTTTATCAGCTCTGAACCTGTCGTTTTGGTCAATAAATGAAAATTCTAAAAGTTCCTGTTTTTCTGCTTTAAACTCTAGGTACACATCCAAAATGCATTACTGAGTTGAAAGAAGTTGATTCTGGTGCATGGTTTTGAAACCGCAGTCAGAAAAAAAATTACATCCATATCAACATTTTTATCAGCTCCGGTCCTGTCGTTTTGGTCAAAAAATGAAAATTCTAAAAGTTCCTGTTTTTCTGCTTTAAACTCTAGGTACACATCCAAAATGTATTACTGAGTTGAAAGAAGTTGATTCTGGTGCATGGTTTTGAAACCGCAGTCAGAAAAAAAATTACATCCATATCAACATTTTTATCAGCTCTGGCTGGACCTGTCGTTTTGGTCAAAAAATGAAAGTTCTAAAAGTTCCTGATTTTCTGCTTTAAACTCTAGGTACACATCCAAAATGTATTACTGAGTTGAAAGAAGTTGATTCTGGTGCATGGTTTTGAAACCGCAGTCAGAAAAAAAATTACATCCATATCAACATTTTTATCAGCTCCGGTCCTGTTGTTTTGGTCAAAAAATGAAAATTCTAAAAGTTCCTGTTTTTCTGCTTTAAACTCTAGGTACACATCCAAAATGCATTACTGAGTTGAAAGAAGTTGATTCGGGTGCATGGTTTTGAAACCGCAGTCAAAAAAAAAATAACATCCATATCAACATTTTTATCAGCTCCGGTCCTGTCGTTTTGGTCAAAAAATGAAAATTCTAAAAGTTCCTATTTTTCTGCTTTAAACTCTAGGTACACATCCAAAATGTATTACTGAGTTGAAAGAAGTTGATTCTGGTGCATGGTTTTGAAACCGCAGTCAGAAAAAAAATTACATCCATATCAACATTTTTATGAGCTCCGGACCTGTCGTTTTGGTCAAAAAATTAAAATTCTAAAAGTTCCTGTTTTTCTGCTTTAAACTCTAGGTACACATCCAAAATGCATTACTGAGTTGAAAGAAGTGAATTCTGGTGCATGGTTTTGAAATCGCAGTCAGAAAAAAGATAACATCCATATCAACATTTTTATCAGCTCCGGTCCTGTCGTTTTGGTCAAAAAATGAAAATTCTAAAAGTTCCTGTTTTTCTGCTTTAAACTCTAGGTACACATCCAAAATGCATTACTGAGTTGAAAGAAGTTGATTCTGGTGCATGGTTTTGAAACCGCAGTCAGAAAAAAAATTACATCCATATCAACATTTTTATCAGCTCCGGTCCTGTCGTTTTGGTCAAAAAATGAAAATTCTAAAAGTTCCTGTTTTTCTGCTTTAAACTCTAGGTACACATCCAAAATGTATTACTGAGTTGAAAGAAGTTGATTCTGGTGCATGGTTTTGAAACCGCAGTCAGAAAAAAAATTACATCCATATCAACATTTTTATCAGCTCCGGACCTGTCGTTTTGGTCAAAAAATGAAAATTCTAAAAGTTCATGTTTTTCTGCTTTAAACTCTAGGTACACATCCAAAATGAATTACTGAGTTGAAAGAAGTTGATTCTGGTGCATGGTTTTGAAATCGCAGTCAGAAAAAAGATAACATCCATATCAACATTTTTATCAGCTCCGGTCCTGTCGTTTTGGTCAAAAAATGAAAATTCTAAAAGTTCCTGTTTTTCTGCTTTAAACTCTAGGTACACATCCAAAATGCATTACTGAGTTGAAAGAAGTTAATTCTGGTGCATGGTTTTGAAACCGCAGTCAGAAAAAAAATTACATCCATATCAACATTTTTATCAGCTCCGGTCCTGTCGTTTTGGTCAAAAAATGAAAATTCTAAAAGTTCCTGTTTTTCTGCTTTAAACTCTAGGTACACATCCAAAATGTATTACTGAGTTGAAAGAAGTTGATTCTGGTGCATGGTTTTGAAACCGCAGTCAGAAAAAAAATTACATCCATATCAACATTTTTATCAGCTCTGAACCTGTCGTTTTGGTCAAAAAATGAAAATTCTAAAAGTTCCTGTTTTTCTGCTTTAAACTCTAGGTACACATCCAAAATGTATTACTGAGTTGAAAGAAGTTGATTCTGGTGCATGGTTTTGAAACCGCAGTCAGAAAAAAAATTACATCCATATCAACATTTTTATCAGCTCCGGACCTGTCGTTTTGGTCAAAAAATGAAAATTCTAAAAGTTCATGTTTTTCTGCTTTAAACTCTAGGTACACATCCAAAATGAATTACTGAGTTGAAAGAAGTTGATTCTGGTGCATGGTTTTGAAACCGCAGTCAGAAAAAAAATTACATCCATATCAACATTTTTATCATCTCCGGACCTGTCGTTTTGGTCAAAAATTGAAAATTCTAAAAGTTCCTGTTTTTCTGCTTTAAACTCTAGGTACACATCCAAAATGCATTACTGAGTTGAAAGAAGTGAATTCTGGTGCATGGTTTTGAAATCGCAGTCAGAAAAAAAATAACATCCATATCAACATTTTTATCAGCTCCGGACCTGTCATTTTGGTCAAAAAATGAAAATTCTAAAAGTTCCTGTTTTTCTGCTTTAAACTCTAGGTACACATCCAAAATGCATTACTGAGTTGAAAGAAGTGAATTCTGGTGCATGGTTTTGAAATCGCAGTCAGAAAAAAAGATAACATCCATATCAACATTTTTATCAGCTCCGGTCCTGTCGTTTTGGTCAAAAAATGAAAATTCTAAAAGTTCCTGTTTTTCTGCTTTAAACTCTAGGTACACATCCAAAATGTATTACTGAGTTGAAAGAAGTTGATTCTGGTGCATGGTTTTGAAACCGCAGTCAGAAAAAAAATTCCATCAATATCAACATTTTTATCAGCTCCGGTCCTGTCGTTTTGGTCAAAAAATGAAAATTCTAAAAGTTCCTGTTTTTCTGCTTTAAACTCTAGGTACACATCCAAAATGCATTACTGAGTTGAAAGAAGTTGATTCTGGTGCATGGTTTTGAAACCACAGTCAGAAAAAAAATTACATCCATATCAACATTTTTATCAGCTCTGGACCTGTCGTTTTGGTCAAAAAATGAAAATTCTAAAAATTCCTGTTTTTCTGCTTTAAACTCTAGGTACACATCCAAAATGTATTACTGAGTTGAAAGAAGTTGATTCTGGTGCATGGTTTTGAAACCGCAGTCAGAAAAAAAATTACATCCATATCAACATTTTTATCAGCTCCGGTCCTGTTGTTTTGGTCAAAAAATGAAAATTCTAAAAGTTCCTGTTTTTCTGCTTTAAACTCTAGGTACACATCCAAAATGCATTACTGAGTTGAAAGAAGTTGATTCTGGTGCATGGTTTTGAAACCACAGTAAAAAAACAACAACATCCATATCAACATTTTTATCAGCTCCGGTCCTGTCGTTTTGGTCAAAAAATGAAAATTCTAAAAGTTCCTATTTTTCTGTTTTAAACTCTAGGTACACATCCAAAATGTATTACTGAGTTGAAAGAAGTTGATTCTGGTGCATGGTTTTGAAACCGCAGTCAGAAAAAAAATTACATCCATATCAACATTTTTATCAGCTCCGGTCCTGTTGTTTTGGTCAAAAAATGAAAATTCTAAAAGTTCCTGTTTTTCTGCTTTAAACTCTAGGTACACATCCAAAATGCATTACTGAGTTGAAAGAATTTGATTCTGGTGCATGGTTTTGAAACCGCAGTCAGAAAAAAAATTACATCCATATCAACATTTTTATCATCTCCGGACCTGTCGTTTTGGTCAAAAATTGAAAATTCTAAAAGTTCCTGTTTTTCTGCTTTAAACTCTAGGTACACATCCAAAATGTATTACTGAGTTGAAAGAAGTTGATTCTGGTGCATGGTTTTGAAACCGCAGTCAGAAAAAAAATTACATCCATATCAACATTTTTATCAGCTCCGGTCCTGTTGTTTTGGTCAAAAAATGAAAATTCTAAAAGTTCCTGTTTTTCTGCTTTAAACTCTAGGTACACATCCAAAATGCATTACTGAGTTGAAAGAAGTTGATTCTGGTGCATGGTTTTGAAACCGCAGTCAGAAAAAAAATTACATCCATATCAACATTTTTATCATCTCCGGACCTGTCGTTTTGGTCAAAAATTGAAAATTCTAAAAGTTCCTGTTTTTCTGCTTTAAACTCTAGGTACACATCCAAAATGCATTACTGAGTTGAAAGAAGTTGATTCTGGTGCATGGTTTTGAAACCGCAGTCAGAAAAAAAATTACATCCATATCAACATTTTTATCAGCTCCGATCCTGTCGTTTTGGTCAAAAAATGAAAATTCTAAAAGTTCCTGTTTTTCTGCTTTAAACTCTAGGTACACATCCAAAATGTATTACTGAGTTGAAAGAAGTTGATTCTGGTGCATGGTTTTGAAACCGCAGTCAGAAAAAAAATTACATCCATATCAACATTTTTATCAGCTCTGGACCTGTCGTTTTGGTCAAAAAATGAAAGTTCTAAAAGTTCCTGTTTTTCTGCTTTAAACTCTAGGTACACATCCAAAATGTATTACTGAGTTGAAAGAAGTTGATTCTGGTGCATGGTTTTGAAACCGCAGTCAGAAAAAAAATTACATCCATATCAACATTTGTATCAGCTCCGGTCCTGTTGTTTTGGTCAAAAAATGAAAATTCTAAAAGTTCCTGTTTTTCTGCTTTCAACTCTAGGTACACATTCAAAATGTATTACTGAGTTGAAAGAAGTTGATTCTGGTGCATGGTTTTGAAACCGCAGTCAGAAAAAAAATTACATCCATATCAACATTTTTATCAGCTCCGGTCCTGTTGTTTTGGTCAAAAAATGAAAATTCTAAAAGTTCCTGTTTTTCTGCTTTAAACTCTAGGTACACATCCAAAATGCATTACTGAGTTGAAAGAAGTTGATTCTGGTGCATGGTTTTGAAACCGCAGTCAGAAAAAAATTACATCCATATCAACATTTTTATGAGCTCCGGACCTGTCGTTTTGGTCAAAAAATTTAAATTCTAAAAGTTCCTGTTTTTCTGCTTTAAACTCTAGGTACACATCCAAAATGCATTACTGAGTTGAAAGAAGTGAATTCTGGTGCATGGTTTTGAAATCGCAGTCAGAAAAAAGATAACATCCATATCAACATTTTTATCAGCTCCGGTCCTGTCGTTTTGGTCAAAAAATGAAAATTCTAAAAGTTCCTGTTTTTCTGCTTTAAACTCTAGGTACACATCCAAAATGTATTACTGAGTTGAAAGAAGTTGATTCTGGTGCATGGTTTTGAAACCGCAGTCAGAAAAAAAATTACATCCATATCAACATTTTTATCATCTCCGGACCTGTCGTTTTGGTCAAAAATTGAAAATTCTAAAAGTTCCTGTTTTTCTGCTTTAAACTCTAGGTACACATCCAAAATGTATTACTGAGTTGAAAGAAGTTGATTCTGGTGCATGGTTTTGAAACCGCAGTCAGAAAAAAAATTACATCCATATCAACATTTTTATCAGCTCCGGTCCTGTTGTTTTGGTCAAAAAATGAAAATTCTAAAAGTTCCTGTTTTTCTGCTTTAAACTCTAGGTACACATCCAAAATGCATTACTGAGTTGAAAGAAGTTGATTCTGGTGCATGGTTTTGAAACCGCAGTCAGAAAAAAAATTACATCCATATCAACATTTTTATCATCTCCGGACCTGTCGTTTTGGTCAAAAATTGAAAATTCTAAAAGTTCCTGTTTTTCTGCTTTAAACTCTAGGTACACATCCAAAATGCATTACTGAGTTGAAAGAAGTTGATTCTGGTGCATGGTTTTGAAACCGCAGTCAGAAAAAAAATTACATCCATATCAACATTTTTATCAGCTCCGATCCTGTCGTTTTGGTCAAAAAATGAAAATTCTAAAAGTTCCTGTTTTTCTGCTTTAAACTCTAGGTACACATCCAAAATGTATTACTGAGTTGAAAGAAGTTGATTCTGGTGCATGGTTTTGAAACCGCAGTCAGAAAAAAAATTACATCCATATCAACATTTTTATCAGCTCTGGACCTGTCGTTTTGGTCAAAAAATGAAAGTTCTAAAAGTTCCTGTTTTTCTGCTTTAAACTCTAGGTACACATCCAAAATGTATTACTGAGTTGAAAGAAGTTGATTCTGGTGCATGGTTTTGAAACCGCAGTCAGAAAAAAAATTACATCCATATCAACATTTGTATCAGCTCCGGTCCTGTTGTTTTGGTCAAAAAATGAAAATTCTAAAAGTTCCTGTTTTTCTGCTTTCAACTCTAGGTACACATCCAAAATGTATTACTGAGTTGAAAGAAGTTGATTCTGGTGCATGGTTTTGAAACCGCAGTCAGAAAAAAAATTACATCCATATCAACATTTTTATCAGCTCCGGTCCTGTTGTTTTGGTCAAAAAATGAAAATTCTAAAAGTTCCTGTTTTTCTGCTTTAAACTCTAGGTACACATCCAAAATGCATTACTGAGTTGAAAGAAGTTGATTCTGGTGCATGGTTTTGAAACCGCAGTCAGAAAAAAATTACATCCATATCAACATTTTTATGAGCTCCGGACCTGTCGTTTTGGTCAAAAAATTAAAATTCTAAAAGTTCCTGTTTTTCTGCTTTAAACTCTAGGTACACATCCAAAATGCATTACTGAGTTGAAAGAAGTGAATTCTGGTGCATGGTTTTGAAATCGCAGTCAGAAAAAAGATAACATCCATATCAACATTTTTATCAGCTCCGGTCCTGTCGTTTTGGTCAAAAAATGAAAATTCTAAAAGTTCCTGTTTTTCTGCTTTAAACTCTAGGTACACATCCAAAATGTATTACTGAGTTGAAAGAAGTTGATTCTGGTGCATGGTTTTGAAACCGCAGTCAGAAAAAAAATTACATCCATATCAACATTTTTATCAGCTCCGGACCTGTCGTTTTGGTCAAAAAATGAAAATTCTAAAAGTTCATGTTTTTCTGCTTTAAACTCTAGGTACACATCCAAAATGAATTACTGAGTTGAAAGAAGTTGATTCTGGTGCATGGTTTTGAAACCGCAGTCAGAAAAAAAATTACATCCATATCAACATTTTTATCATCTCCGGACCTGTCGTTTTGGTCAAAAATTGAAAATTCTAAAAGTTCCTGTTTTTCTGCTTTAAACTCTAGGTACACATCCAAAATGCATTACTGAGTTGAAAGAAGTGAATTCTGGTGCATGGTTTTGAAATCGCAGTCAGAAAAAAAATAACATCCATATCAACATTTTTATCAGCTCCGGACCTGTCATTTTGGTCAAAAAATGAAAATTCTAAAAGTTCCTGTTTTTCTGCTTTAAACTCTAGGTACACATCCAAAATGCATTACTGAGTTGAAAGAAGTGAATTCTGGTGCATGGTTTTGAAATCGCAGTCAGAAAAAAAGATAACATCCATATCAACATTTTTATCAGCTCCGGTCCTGTCGTTTTGGTCAAAAAATGAAAATTCTAAAAGTTCCTGTTTTTCTGCTTTAAACTCTAGGTACACATCCAAAATGTATTACTGAGTTGAAAGAAGTTGATTCTGGTGCATGGTTTTGAAACCGCAGTCAGAAAAAAAATTCCATCAATATCAACATTTTTATCAGCTCCGGTCCTGTCGTTTTGGTCAAAAAATGAAAATTCTAAAAGTTCCTGTTTTTCTGCTTTAAACTCTAGGTACACATCCAAAATGCATTACTGAGTTGAAAGAAGTTGATTCTGGTGCATGGTTTTGAAACCACAGTCAGAAAAAAAATTACATCCATATCAACATTTTTATCAGCTCTGGACCTGTCGTTTTGGTCAAAAAATGAAAATTTTAAAAGTTCCTGTTTTTCTGCTTTAAACTCTAGGTACACATCCAAAATGCATTACTGAGTTGAAAGAAGTTGATTCTGGTGCATGGTTTTGAAATCGCAGTCAGAAAAAAGATAACATCCATATCAACATTTTTATCAGCTCCGGTCCTGTCGTTTTGGTCAAAAAATGAAAATTCTAAAAGTTCCTGTTTTTCTGCTTTAAACTCTAGGTACACATCCAAAATGTATTACTGAGTTGAAAGAAGTTGATTCTGGTGCATGGTTTTGAAACCGCAGTCAGAAAAAAAATTACATCCATATCAACATTTTTATCAGCTCCGGACCTGTCGTTTTGGTCAAAAAATGAAAATTCTAAAAGTTCATGTTTTTCTGCTTTAAACTCTAGGTACACATCCAAAATGAATTACTGAGTTGAAAGAAGTTGATTCTGGTGCATGGTTTTGAAACCGCAGTCAGAAAAAAAATTACATCCATATCAACATTTTTATCATCTCCGGACCTGTCGTTTTGGTCAAAAATTGAAAATTCTAAAAGTTCCTGTTTTTCTGCTTTAAACTCTAGGTACACATCCAAAATGCATTACTGAGTTGAAAGAAGTGAATTCTGGTGCATGGTTTTGAAATCGCAGTCAGAAAAAAAATAACATCCATATCAACATTTTTATCAGCTCCGGACCTGTCATTTTGGTCAAAAAATGAAAATTCTAAAAGTTCCTGTTTTTCTGCTTTAAACTCTAGGTACACATCCAAAATGCATTACTGAGTTGAAAGAAGTGAATTCTGGTGCATGGTTTTGAAATCGCAGTCAGAAAAAAAGATAACATCCATATCAACATTTTTATCAGCTCCGGTCCTGTCGTTTTGGTCAAAAAATGAAAATTCTAAAAGTTCCTGTTTTTCTGCTTTAAACTCTAGGTACACATCCAAAATGTATTACTGAGTTGAAAGAAGTTGATTCTGGTGCATGGTTTTGAAACCGCAGTCAGAAAAAAAATTCCATCAATATCAACATTTTTATCAGCTCCGGTCCTGTCGTTTTGGTCAAAAAATGAAAATTCTAAAAGTTCCTGTTTTTCTGCTTTAAACTCTAGGTACACATCCAAAATGCATTACTGAGTTGAAAGAAGTTGATTCTGGTGCATGGTTTTGAAACCACAGTCAGAAAAAAAATTACATCCATATCAACATTTTTATCAGCTCTGGACCTGTCGTTTTGGTCAAAAAATGAAAATTCTAAAAGTTCCTGTTTTTCTGCTTTAAACTCTAGGTACACATCCAAAATGTATTACTGAGTTGAAAGAAGTTGATTCTGGTGCATGGTTTTGAAACCGCAGTCAGAAAAAAAATTACATCCATATCAACATTTTTATCAGCTCCGGTCCTGTTGTTTTGGTCAAAAAATGAAAATTCTAAAAGTTCCTGTTTTTCTGCTTTAAACTCTAGGTACACATCCAAAATTCATTACTGAGTTGAAAGAAGTTGATTCTGGTGCATGGTTTTGAAACCGCAGTAAAAAAAAAACAACATCCATATCAACATTTTTATCAGCTCCGGTCCTGTCGTTTTGGTCAAAAAATGAAAATTCTAAAAGTTCCTATTTTTCTGTTTTAAACTCTAGGTACACATCCAAAATGTATTACTGAGTTGAAAGAAGTTGATTCTGGTGCATGGTTTTGAAACCGCAGTCAGAAAAAAAATTACATCCATATCAACATTTTTATCAGCTCCGGTCCTGTTGTTTTGGTCAAAAAATGAAAATTCTAAAAGTTCCTGTTTTTCTGCTTTAAACTCTAGGTACACATCCAAAATGCATTACTGAGTTGAAAGAAGTTGATTCTGGTGCATGGTTTTGAAACCGCAGTCAGAAAAAAAATTGGTACTCTTTACCTAGAACGGCGCCCGCGATCAGAATCGCGGGCGTCGAGGGTAAAAAATCGCGGTAATCGCGGGCATCGCGGGTAAATCGCGGGTACATCAAAATCGGGTACCCGCGATTACCGCGATTTTCCCATAGGGAACAATGTTAAAAAGCCTGATTGACCGCGATTTTACTGTAAAATGCCTCAATGCCCGCGATTTTCCCATAGGAATCAATGTTAAATGGGCTACAGAGCCCAAATAGCCCCAATTAACCCTTAAATGTCCGCCCCAATTTTTGTACGCCACCCCACGATCCACGCCAACCTGAAGCGTGGCGAGCGCAGCGAGCCCGCGAGGGGCGGCGGTACGCGTCCTCTGACCTTTTCATGCCCTACTATCCACGTCGGCGTGGAGTTGAGAATAGAATAGTGTGGCGAGCGCAGCGAGCCACCGAGCCCGAAGCGTGGCGAGCGCAGCGAGCCCCGCGAGGGGACGCGGATACCTTCACAGGTAAACGCGTCCCTTCGCGGGCTTCACAGGTGTCCGCGTCGCCACGGACACCTGTGAAGTCCGCGAGGGGACGCGTATAACTGTGAAGGTATCCGCGTCCCCTCGCGGGGCTCGCTGCGCTCGCCACGCTTCGGGCTCGGTGGCTCGCTGCGCTCGCCACACTATTCTATTCTCAACTCCACGCCGACGTGGATAGTAGGGCATGAAAAGGTCGGAGGACGCGTACCGCCGCCCCTCGCGGGCTCGCTGCGCTCGCCACGCTTCGGGTTGGCGTGGATCGTGGGGTGGCGTAAAAAAATTGGGGTGACATTTAAGGGTTAATTGAGCCTATTTGGGCTCTGTAGCCCATTTAACATTGATTCCTATGGTAAAATCGCGGGCATTGAGGCATTGAATGCAAAATCGCGATCAATCTGACTTTTTAACATTGTTCCCTATGGGAAAATCGCGGTGATCGCGGGCATCGCGTCGCGGCCGTTTATGTGCTGCCCGCGATGTCGCGATCACCGCGATGGGCGCCGTTCTAGGTAAAGAGTACCAAAAAATTACATCCATATCAACATTTTTATCATCTCCGGACCTGTCGTTTTGGTCAAAAATTGAAAATTCTAAAAGTTCCTGTTTTTCTGCTTTATACTCTAGGTACACATCCAAAATGTATTACTGAGTTGAAAGAAGTTGATTCTGGTGCATGGTTTTGAAACCGCAGTCAGAAAAAAAATTACATCCATATCAACATTTTTATCAGCTCCGGTCCTGTTGTTTTGGTCAAAAAATGAAAATTCTAAAAGTTCCTGTTTTTCTGCTTTAAACTCTAGGTACACATCCAAAATGCATTACTGAGTTGAAAGAAGTTGATTCTGGTGCATGGTTTTGAAACCGCAGTCAGAAAAAAAATTACATCCATATCAACATTTTTATCATCTCCGGACCTGTCGTTTTGGTCAAAAATTGAAAATTCTAAAAGTTCCTGTTTTTCTGCTTTAAACTCTAGGTACACATCCAAAATGCATTACTGAGTTGAAAGAAGTTGATTCTGGTGCATGGTTTTGAAACCGCAGTCAGAAAAAAAATTACATCCATATCAACATTTTTATCAGCTCCGATCCTGTCGTTTTGGTCAAAAAATGAAAATTCTAAAAGTTCCTGTTTTTCTGCTTTAAACTCTAGGTACACATCCAAAATGTATTACTGAGTTGAAAGAAGTTGATTCTGGTGCATGGTTTTGAAACCGCAGTCAGAAAAAAAATTACATCCATATCAACATTTTTATCAGCTCTGGACCTGTCGTTTTGGTCAAAAAATGAAAGTTCTAAAAGTTCCTGTTTTTCTGCTTTAAACTCTAGGTACACATCCAAAATGTATTACTGAGTTAAAAGAAGTTGATTCTGGTGCATGGTTTTGAAACCGCAGTCAGAAAAAAAATTACATCCATATCAACATTTGTATCAGCTCCGGTCCTGTTGTTTTGGTCAAAAAATGAAAATTCTAAAAGTTCCTGTTTTTCTGCTTTCAACTCTAGGTACACATCCAAAATGTATTACTGAGTTGAAAGAAGTTGATTCTGGTGCATGGTTTTGAAACCGCAGTCAGAAAAAAAATTACATCCATATCAACATTTTTATCAGCTCCGGTCCTGTTGTTTTGGTCAAAAAATGAAAATTCTAAAAGTTCCTGTTTTTCTGCTTTAAACTCTAGGTACACATCCAAAATGCATTACTGAGTTGAAAGAAGTTGATTCTGGTGCATGGTTTTGAAACCGCAGTCAGAAAAAAATTACATCCATATCAACATTTTTATGAGCTCCGGACCTGTCGTTTTGGTCAAAAAATTAAAATTCTAAAAGTTCCTGTTTTTCTGCTTTAAACTCTAGGTACACATCCAAAATGCATTACTGAGTTGAAAGAAGTGAATTCTGGTGCATGGTTTTGAAATCGCAGTCAGAAAAAAGATAACATCCATATCAACATTTTTATCAGCTCCGGTCCTGTCGTTTTGGTCAAAAAATGAAAATTCTAAAAGTTCCTGTTTTTCTGCTTTAAACTCTAGGTACACATCCAAAATGCATTACTGAGTTGAAAGAAGTTGATTCTGGTGCATGGTTTTGAAACCGCAGTCAGAAAAAAAATTACATCCATATCAACATTTTTATCAGCTCCGGTCCTGTCATTTTGGTCAAAAAATTAAAATTCTAAAAGTTCCTGTTTTTCTGCTTTAAACTCTAGGTACACATCCAAAATGTATTACTGAGTTGAAAGAAGTTGATTCTGGTGCATGGTTTTGAAACCGCAGTCAGAAAAAAAATTACATCCATATCAACATTTTTATCAGCTCTGAACCTGTCGTTTTGGTCAAAAAATGAAAATTCTAAAAGTTCCTGTTTTTCTGCTTTAAACTCTAGGTACACATCCAAAATGTATTACTGAGTTGAAAGAAGTTGATTCTGGTGCATGGTTTTGAAACCGCAGTCAGAAAAAAAATTACATCCATATCAACATTTTTATCAGCTCCGGACCTGTCGTTTTGGTCAAAAAATGAAAATTCTAAAAGTTCATGTTTTTCTGCTTTAAACTCTAGGTACACATCCAAAATGAATTACTGAGTTGAAAGAAGTTGATTCTGGTGCATGGTTTTGAAACCGCAGTCAGAAAAAAAATTACATCCATATCAACATTTTTATCATTTCCGGACCTGTCGTTTTGGTCAAAAATTGAAAATTCTAAAAGTTCCTGTTTTTCTGCTTTAAACTCTAGGTACACATCCAAAATGCATTACTGAGTTGAAAGAAGTTGATTCTGGTGCATAGTTTTGAAATCGCAGTCAGAAAAAAAAGTTACATCCATATCAACATTTTTATCAGCTCTGAACCTGTCGTTTTGGTCAATAAATGAAAATTCTAAAAGTTCCTGTTTTTCTGCTTTAAACTCTAGGTACACATCCAAAATGCATTACTGAGTTGAAAGAAGTTGATTCTGGTGCATGGTTTTGAAACCGCAGTCAGAAAAAAAATTACATCCATATCAACATTTTTATCAGCTCCGGTCCTGTCGTTTTGGTCAAAAAATGAAAATTCTAAAAGTTCCTGTTTTTCTGCTTTAAACTCTAGGTACACATCCAAAATGTATTACTGAGTTGAAAGAAGTTGATTCTGGTGCATGGTTTTGAAACCGCAGTCAGAAAAAAAATTACATCCATATCAACATTTTTATCAGCTCTGGACCTGTCGTTTTGGTCAAAAAATGAAAGTTCTAAAAGTTCCTGTTTTTCTGCTTTAAACTCTAGGTACACATCCAAAATGTATTACTGAGTTGAAAGAAGTTGATTCTGGTGCATGGTTTTGAAACCGCAGTCAGAAAAAAAATTACATCCATATCAACATTTTTATCAGCTCTGAACCTGTCGTTTTGGTCAAAAAATGAAAATTCTAAAAAGTCCTGTTTTTCTGCTTTAAACTCTAGGTACACATCCAAAATGTATTACTGAGTTGAAAGAAGTTGATTCTGGTGCATGGTTTTGAAACCGCAGTCAGAAAAAAAATTACATCCATATCAACATTTTTATCAGGTCCGGACCTGTCGTTTTGGTCAAAAAATGAAAATTCTAAAAGTTCATGTTTTTCTGCTTTAAACTCTAGGTACACATCCAAAATGAATTACTGAGTTGAAAGAAGTTGATTCTGGTGCATGGTTTTGAAACCGCAGTCAGAAAAAAAATTACATCCATATCAACATTTTTATCATCTCCGGACCTGTCGTTTTGGTCAAAAATTGAAAATTCTAAAAGTTCCTGTTTTTCTGCTTTAAACTCTAGGTACACATCCAAAATGCATTACTGAGTTGAAAGAAGTGAATTCTGGTGCATGGTTTTGAAATCGCAGTCAGAAAAAAAATAACATCCATATCAACATTTTTATCAGCTCCGGACCTGTCGTTTTGGTCAAAAAATGAAAATTCTAAAAGTTCCTGTTTTTCTGCTTTAAACTCTAGGTACACATCCAAAATGCATTACTGAGTTGAAAGAAGTGAATTCTGGTGCATGGTTTTGAAATCACAGTCAGAAAAAAAATAACATCCATATCAACATTTTTATCAGCTCCGGTCCTGTCGTTTTGGTCAAAAAATAAAAATTCTAAAAGTTCCTGTTTTTCTGCTTTAAACTCTAGGTACACATCCAAAATGCATTACTGAGTTGAAAGAAGTTGATTCTGGTGCATGGTTTTGAAACCACAGTCAGAAAAAAAATTACATCCATATCAACATTTTTATCAGCTCTGGACCTGTCGTTTTGGTCAAAAAATGAAAATTCTAAAAGTTCCTGTTTTTCAGCTTTAAACTCTAGGTACACATCCAAAATGTATTACTGAGTTGAAAGAAGTTGATTCTGGTGCATGGTTTTGAAACCGCAGTCAGAAAAAAAATTACATCCATATCAACATTTTTATCAGCTCTGGACCTGTCGTTTTGGTCAAAAAATGAAAGTTCTAAAAGTTCCTGTTTTTCTGCTTTAAACTCTAGGTACACATCCAAAATGTATTACTGAGTTGAAAGAAGTTGATTCTGGTGCATGGTTTTGAAACCGCAGTCAGAAAAAAAATTACATCCATATCAACATTTGTATCAGCTCCGGTCCTGTTGTTTTGGTCAAAAAATGAAAATTCTAAAAGTTCCTGTTTTTCTGCTTTCAACTCTAGGTACACATCCAAAATGTATTACTGAGTTCAAAGAAGTTGATTCTGGTGCATGGTTTTGAAACCGCAGTCAGAAAAAAAATTACATCCATATCAACATTTTTATCAGCTCCGGTCCTGTTGTTTTGGTCAAAAAATTAAAATTCTAAAAGTTCCTGTTTTTCTGCTTTAAACTCTAGGTACACATCCAAAATGCATTACTGAGTTGAAAGAAGTTGATTCTGGTGCATGGTTTTGAAACCGCAGTCAGAAAAAAATTACATCCATATCAACATTTTTATGAGCTCCGGACCTGTCGTTTTGGTCAAAAAATTAAAATTCTAAAAGTTCCTGTTTTTCTGCTTTAAACTCTAGGTACACATCCAAAATGCATTACTGAGTTGAAAGAAGTGAATTCTGGTGCATGGTTTTGAAATCGCAGTCAGAAAAAAGATAACATCCATATCAACATTTTTATCAGCTCCGGTCCTGTCGTTTTGGTCAAAAAATGAAAATTCTAAAAGTTCCTGTTTTTCTGCTTTAAACTCTAGGTACACATCCAAAATGCATTACTGAGTTGAAAGAAGTTGATTCTGGTGCATGGTTTTGAAACCGCAGTCAGAAAAAAAATTACATCCATATCAACATTTTTATCAGCTCCGGTCCTGTCGTTTTGTTCAAAAAATGAAAATTCTAAAAGTTCCTGTTTTTCTGCTTTAAACTCTAGGTACACATCCAAAATGTATTACTGAGTTGAAAGAAGTTGATTCTGGTGCATGGTTTTGAAACCGCAGTCAGAAAAAAAATTACATCCATATCAACATTTTTATCAGCTCTGAACCTGTCGTTTTGGTCAAAAAATGAAAATTCTAAAAGTTCCTGTTTTTCTGCTTTAAACTCTAGGTACACATCCAAAATGTATTACTGAGTTGAAAGAAGTTGATTCTGGTGCATGGTTTTGAAACCGCAGTCAGAAAAAAAATTACATCCATGTCAACATTTTTATCAGCTCCGGACCTGTCGTTTCTGTCAAAAAATGAAAATTCTAAAAGTTCATGTTTTTCTGCTTTAAACTCTAGGTACACATCCAAAATGAATTACTGAGTTGAAAGAAGTTGATTCTGGTGCATGGTTTTAAAACCGCAGTCAGAAAAAAAATTACATCCATATCAACATTTTTATCAGCTCCGGACCTGTCGTTTTGGTCAAAAATTAAAATTTCTAAAAGTTCCTGTTTTTCTGCTTTAAACTCTAGGTACACATCCAAAATGCATTACTGAGTTGAAAGAAGTGAATTCTGGTGCATGGTTTTGAAATCGCAGTCAGAAAAAAAATAACATCCATATCAACATTTTTATTAGCTCCGGACCTGTCGTTTTGGTCAAAAAATGAAAATTCTAAAAGTTCCTGTTTTTCTGCTTTAAACTCTAGGTACACATCCAAAATGCATTACTGAGTTGAAAGAAGTGAATTCTGGTGCATGGTTTTGAAATCGCAGTCAGAAAAAAAATTACATCCATATCAACATTTTTATCAGCTCCGGACCTGTCGTTTTGGTCAAAAAATTAAAATTCTAAAAGTTCCTGTTTTTCTGCTTTAAACTCTAGGTACACATCCAAAATGCATTACTGAGTTGAAAGAAGTTGATTCTGGTGCATGGTTTTGAAACTGCAGTCAGAAAAAAAATTACATCCATATCAACATTTTTATCAGCTCCGGACCTGTCGTTTTGGTCAAAAAATGAAAATTCTAAAAGTTCCTGTTTTTCTGCTTTAAACTCTAGGTACACATCCAAAATGCATTACTGAGTTGAAAGAAGTTGATTCTGGTGCATGGTTTTGAAACCGCAGTCAGAAAAAAAATTACATCCATATCAACATTTTTATCAGCTCCGGTCCTGTCGTTTTTGTCAAAAAATGAAAATTCTAAAAGTTCCTGTTTTTCTGCTTTAAACTCTAGGTACACATCCAAAATGCATTACTGAGTTGAAAGAAGTAAATTCTGGTGCATGGTTTTGAAATCACAGTCAGAAAAAAAATAACATCCATATCAACATTTTTATCAGCTCCGGTCCTGTCGTTTTGGTCAAAAAATGAAAATTCTAAAAGTTCCTGTTTTTCTGCTTTCAACTCTAGGTACACATCCAAAATGCATTACTGAGTTGAAAGAAGTTGATTCTGGTGCATGGTTTTGAAACCGCAGTCAGAAAAAAAATTACATCCATATCAACATTTTTAGCAGCTCCGGTCCTGTCGTTTTGGTCAAAAAATGAAAATTCTAAAAGTTCCTGTTTTTCTGCTTTAAACTCTAGGTACACATCCAAAATGTATTACTGAGTTGAAAGAAGTTGATTCTGGTGCATGGTTTTGAATCCGCAGTCAGAAAAAAAATTACATCCATATCAACATTTTTATCAGCTCTGAACCTGTCGTTTTGGTCAAAAAATGAAAATTCTAAAAGTTCCTGTTTTTCTGCTTTAAACTCTAGGTACACATCCAAAATGTATTACTGAGTTGAAAGAAGTTGATTCTGGTGCATGGTTTTGAAATCACAGTCAGAAAAAAAAATAACATCCATATCAACATTTTTATCAGCTCCGGTCCTGTCGTTTTGGTCAAAAAATGAAAATTCTAAAAGTTCCTGTTTTTCTGCTTTAAACTCTAGGTACACATCCAAAATGCATTACTGAGTTGAAAGAAGTTGATTCTGGTGCATGGTTTTGAAACCGCAGTCAGAAAAAAAATTACATCCATATCAACATGTTTATCAGCTCCAGTCCTGTCGTTTTGGTCAAAAAATGAAAATTCTAAAAGTTCCTGTTTTTCTGCTTTAAACTCTAGGTACACATCCAAAATGTATTACTGAGTTGAAAGAAGTTGATTCTGGTGCATGGTTTTGAAACCGCAGTCAGAAAAAAAATTACATCCATATCAACATTTTTATCAGCTCCGGTCCTGTCGTTTTGGTCAAAAAATGAAAATTCTAAAAGTTCCTGTTTTTCTGCTTTAAACTCTAGGTACACATCCAAAATGTATTACTGAGTTGAAAGAAGTTGATTCTGGTGCATGGTTTTGAAACCGCAGTCAGAAAAAAAATTACATCCATATCAACATTTTTATCAGCTCCGGACCTGTCGTTTTGGTCAAAAATTGAACATTCTAAAAGTTCCTGTTTTTTTGCTTTAAACTCTAGGTACACATCCAAAATGCATTACTGAGTTGAAAAAAGTGAATTCTGGTGCATGGTTTTGAAATCTCAGTCAGAAAAAAAATAACATCCATATCAACATTTTTATCAGCTCCGGTCCTGTCGTTTTGGTCAAAAAATGAAAATTCTAAAAGTTCCTGTTTTTCTGCTTTAAACTCTAGGTACACATCCAAAATGCATTACTGAGTTGAAAGAAGTTGATTCTGGTGCATGGTTTTGAAACCGCAGTCAGAAAAAAAATTACATCCATATCAACATGTTTATCAGCTCCAGTCCTGTCGTTTTGGTCAAAAAATGAAAATTCTAAAAGTTCCTGTTTTTCTGCTTTAAACTCTAGGTACACATCCAAAATGTATTACTGAGTTGAAAGAAGTTGATTCTGGTGCATGGTTTTGAAACCGCAGTCAGAAAAAAAATTACATCCATATCAACATTTTTATCAGCTCTGAACCTGTCGTTTTGGTCAAAAAATTAAAATTCTAAAAGTTCCTCTTTTTCTGCTTTAAACTCTAGGTACACATCCAAAATGCATTACTGAGTTAAAAGAAGTGAATTCTGGTGAATGGTTTTGAAATCGCAGTCAGAAAAAAAATAACATCCATATCAACATTTTTATAACCCCCGGGGCTGTCGTTTTGGTCAAAAAATGAAAATTCTAAAAGTTCCTATTTTTCTGCTTTCAACTCTAGGTACACATCCAAAATGCATTTCTGAGTTGAAAGAAGTTGATTCTGGTGCATGGTTTTGAAACCGCAGTCAGAAAAAAAATGACATCCATATCAACATTTTTATAACCCCCATGGCTGTCTTTTTTGTCACAAAATGAAAATTCTAAAAGTTCCTGTTTTTCTGCTTTAAACTCTAGGTACACATCCAAAATGTATTACTGAGTTGAAAGAAGTGGATTCTGGTGCATGGTTTTGAAACCGCAGTCAGAAAAAAAATCACATCCATATCAACATTTTTATAACCCCCGGGGCTGTCGTTTTGGTCAAAAAATGAAAATTCTAAAAGTTCCTGTTTTTCTGCTTTAAACTCTAGGTACACATCCAAAATGTATTACTGAGTTGAAAGAAGTGGATTCTGGTGAATGGCTTTGAAACCGCAGTCAGAAAAAAAATCACATCCATATCAACATTTTTATAACCCCCGGGGCTGTCGTTTTGGTCACAAAATGAAAATTCTAAAAGTTCCTGTATTTCTGCTTTAAACTCTAGGTACACATTTCAAAATGTATTACTGAGTTGAAAGAAGTGGATTCTGGTGCAAGGTTTTAAAACCGCATTCAGAAAAAAAATCACATCCATATCAACATTTTTATAACCCCCGTGGCTGTCGTTTTGGTCACAAAATGAAAATTCTAAAAGTTCCTGTTTTTCTGCTTTAAACTCTAGGTACACATCCAAAATGTATTACTGAGTTGAAAGAAGTGGATTCTGGTGAATGGCTTTGAAACCGCAGTCAGAAAAAAAATCACATCCATATCAACATTTTTATAACCCCCGGGGCTGTCGTTTTGGTCACAAAATGAAAATTCTAAAAGTTCCTGTATTTCTGCTTTAAACTCTAGGTACACATCCAAAATGTATTACTGAGTTGAAAGAAGTGGATTCTGGTGCAAGGATTTAAAACCGCATTCAGAAAAAAAATCACATCCATATCAACATTTTTATAACCCCCATGGCTGTCGTTTTGGTCACAAAATGAAAATTCTAAAAGTTCCTGTTTTTCTGCTTTAAACTCTAGGTACACATCCAAAATGTATTACTGAGTTGAAAGAAGTGGATTCTGGTGCATGGTTTTGAAACCGCAGTCAGAAAAAAAATCACATCCATATCAACATTTTTATAACCCCCGGGGCTTAGTTTTTGGTCAAAAAATTAAAATTCTAAAAGTTCCGATTTTTCTGCTTTAAACTCTACGTACACATCCAAAATGTATTACTGAGTTGAAAGAAGTGGATTCTGGTGCATGGTTTTGAAACCGCAGTCAGAAAAAAAATCACATCCATATCAACATTTTTATACCCCCGGAGCTGTCGTTTTGGTCAAAAAATGAAAATTCTAAAAGTTCATGTTTTTCTGCTTTAAACTCTAGGTAAACATCCAAAATGTATTACTGAGTTGAAAGAAGTGGATTTTGGTGCATGGTTTTGAAACCGCAGTCAGAAAAAAAATCACATCCATATCAACATTTTTATAACCCCCAGGGCTGTCGTTTTGGTCACAAAATGGAAATTCTAAAAGTTCTGGTTTTTCTACTTTAAACTCTAGGTACACATCCAAAATGGATTACTGAGTTGAAAGAAGTGGATTCTGGTGCATGATTTTGAAACCGCAGTCAGAAAAAAAATCACATCCATATCAACATTTTTATAACCCCCGGGGCTGTCGTTTTGGTCAAAAAATGAAAATTCTAAAAGTTCCTGTTTTTCTGCTTTAAACTCTAGGTACACATCCAAAATGTATTACTGAGTTGAAAGAAGTGGATTCTGGTGCATGGTTTTGAAACCGCAGTCAGAAAAAAAATCACATCCATATCAACATTTTTATAACCCCCGGGGCTGTCGTTTTGGTCAAAAAATGAAAATTCTAAAAGTTCCTGTTTTTCAGCTTTAAACTCTAGGTACACATCCAAAATGTATTACTGAGTTGAAAGAAGTGGATTCTGGTGAATGGCTTTGAAACCGCAGTCAGAAAAAAATCACATCCATATCAACATTTTTATAACCCCCGGGGCTGTCGTTTTGGTCACAAAATGAAAATTCTAAAAGTTCCTGTATTTCTGCTTTAAACTCTAGGTACACATCCAAAATGTATTACTGAGTTGAAAGAAGTGGATTCTGGTGCAAGGTTTTAAAACCGCATTCAGAAAAAAATCACATCCATATCAACATTTTTATAACCCCCATGGCTGTCGTTTTGGTCACAAAATGAAAATTCTAAAAGTTCCTGTTTTTCTGCTTTAAACTCTAGGTACACATCCAAAATGTATTACTGAGTTGAAAGAAGTGGATTCTGGTGCATGGTTTTGAAACCGCAGTCAGAAAAAAAATCACATCCATATCAACATTTTTATAACCCCCGGGGCTGTGTTTTTGGTCAAAAAATTAAAATTCTAAAAGTTCCGATTTTTCTGCTTTAAACTCTACGTACACATCCAAAATGTATTACTGAGTTGAAAGAAGTGGATTCTGGTGCATGGTTTTGAAACCGCAGTCAGAAAAAAAATCACATCCATATCAACATTTTTATAACCCCCGGAGCTGTCGTTTTGGTCAAAAAATGAAAATTCTAAAAGTTCCTGTTTTTCTGCTTTAAACTCTAGGTACACATCCAAAATGTATTACTGAGTTGAAAGAAGTGGATTCTGGTGAATGGCTTTGAAACCGCAGTCAGAAAAAAATCACATCCATATCAACATTTTTATAACCCCCGGGGCTGTCGTTTTGGTCACAAAATGAAAATTCTAAAAGTTCCTGTATTTCTGCTTTAAACTCTAGGTACACATCCAAAATGTATTACTGAGTTGAAAGAAGTGGATTCTGGTGCAAGGTTTTAAAACCGCATTCAGAAAAAAAATCACATCCATATCAACATTTTTATAACCCCCATGGCTGTCGTTTTGGTCACAAAATGAAAATTCTAAAAGTTCCTGTTTTTCTGCTTTAAACTCTAGGTACACATCCAAAATGTATTACTGAGTTGAAAGAAGTGGATTCTGGTGCATGGTTTTGAAACCGCAGTCAGAAAAAAAATCACATCCATATCAACATTTTTATAACCCCCGGAGCTGTCGTTTTGGTCAAAAAATGAAAATTCTAAAAGTTCATGTTTTTCTGCTTTAAACTCTAGGTAAACATCCAAAATGTATTACTGAGTTGAAAGAAGTGGATTCTGGTGCATGGTTTTGAAACCGCAGTCAGAAAAAAAATCACATCCATATCAACATTTTTATAACCCCCAGGGCTGTCGTTTTGGTCACAAAATGGAAATTCTAAAAGTTCTGGTTTTTCTACTTTAAACTCTAGGTACACATCCAAAATGGATTACTGAGTTGAAAGAAGTGGATTCTGGTGCATGGTTTTGAAACCGCAGTCAGAAAAAAAATCACATCCATATCAACATTTTTATAACCCCCGGGGCTGTCGTTTTGGTTCAAAAAATGAAAATTCTAAAAGTTCCTGTTTTTCTGCTTTAAACTCTAGGTACACATCCAAAATGTATTACTGAGTTGAAAGAAGTGGATTCTGGTGCATGGTTTTGAAACCGCAGTCAGAAAAAAAATCACATCCATATCAACATTTTTATAACCCCCGGGGCTGTGGTTTTGGTCAAAAAATGAAAATTCTAAAAGTTCAGATTTTTCTACTTTAAACTCTAGGTACACATCCAAAATGTATTACTGAGTTGAAAGAAGTGGATTCTGGTGCATGGTTTTGAAACCGCAGTCAGAAAAAAAATCACATCCATATCAACATTTTTATAACCCCCGAGCTGTCGTTTTGGTCAAAAAATGAAAATTCTAAAAGTTCATGTTTTTCTGCTTTAAACTCTAGGTAAACATCCAAAATGTATTACTGAGTTGAAAGAAGTGGATTCTGGTGCATGGTTTTGAAACCGCAGTCAGAAAAAAAATCACATCCATATCAACATTTTTATAACCCTCGGGGCTGTGGTTTTGGTCAAAAAATGAAAATTCTAAAAGTTCCTGTTTTTCTGCTTTAAACTCTAGGTAAACATCCAAAATGTATTACTGAGTTGAAAGAAGTGGATTCTGGTGCATGGCTTTGAAACCGTAGTCAGAAAAAAAATCACATCCATATCAACATTTTTATAACCCCCGGAGCTGTCGTTTTGGTCAAAAAAATGAAAATTCTAAAAGTTCATGTTTTTCTGCTTTAAACTCTAGGTAAACATCCAAAATGTATTACTGAGTTGAAAGAAGTGGATTCTGGTGCATGGTTTTGAAACCGCAGTCAGAAAAAAAATCACATCCATATCAACATTTTTATAACCCTCGGGGCTGTGGTTTTGGTCAAAAAATGAAAATTCTAAAAGTTCCTGTTTTTCTGCTTTAAACTCTAGGTAAACATCCAAAATGTATTACTGAGTTGAAAGAAGTGGATTCTGGTGCATGGCTTTGAAACCGTAGTCAGAAAAAAAATCACATCCATATCAACATTTTTATAACCCCCGGAGCTGTCGTTTTGGTCAAAAAATGAAAATTCTAAAAGTTCCTGTTTTTCTGCTTTAAACTCTAGGTACACATCCAAAATGTATTACTGAGTTGAAAGAAGTGGATTCTGGTGCATGGTTTTGAAACCGCAGTCAGAAAAAAAATCACATCCATATCAACATTTTTATAACCCCCGGGGCTGTCGTTTTGGTAAAAAAATGAAAATTCTAAAAGTTCCTGTTTTTCTGCTTTAAACTCTAGGTACACATCCAAAATGTATTACTGAGTTGAAAGAAGTGGATTCTGGTGAATGGCTTTGAAACCGCAGTCAGAAAAAAAATCACATCCATATCAACATTTTTATAACCCCCGGGGCTGTCGTTTTGGTCACAAAATGAAAATTCTAAAAGTTCCTGTATTTCTGCTTTAAACTCTAGGTACACATCCAAAATGTATTACTGAGTTGAAAGAAGTGGATTCTGGTGCATGGTTTTAAAACCGCATTCAGAAAAAAAATCACATCCATATCAACATTTTTATAACCCCCATGGCTGTCGTTTTGGTCACAAAATGAAAATTCTAAAAGTTCCTGTTTTTCTGCTTTAAACTCTAGGTACACATCCAAAATGTATTACTGAGTTGAAAGAAGTGGATTCTGGTGAATGGTTTTGAAACCGCAGTCAGAAAAAAAATCACATCCATATCAACATTTTTATAACCCCCGGGGCTGTCGTTTTGGTCAAAAAATGAAAATTCTAAAAGTTCCTGTTTTTCTGCTTTAAACTCTAGGTACACATCCAAAATGTATTACTGAGTTGAAAGAAGTGGATTCTGGTGCATGGTTTTGAAACCGCAGTCAGAAAAAAAATCACATCCATATCAACAATTTTATATCCCCGTGGCTGTCGTTTTGGTCACAAAATGAAAATTCTAAAAGTTCCTGTTTTTCTGCTTTAAACTCTAGGTACACATCCAAAATGTATTACTGAGTTGAAATAAGTGGATTCTGGTGCATGGTTTTGAAACCGCAGTCAGAAAAAAAATCACATCCATATCAACATTTTTATAACCCCCGGGGCTGTCGTTTTGGTCACAAAATGAAAATTCTAAAAGTTCCGATTTTTCTACTTTAAACTCTAGGTACACATCCAAAATGTATTACTGAGTTGAAAGAAGTGGATTCTGGTGCATGGTTTTGAAACCGCAGTCAGAAAAAAAATCACATCCATATCAACATTTTTATCAGCTCTGAACCTGTCGTTTTGGTAAAAAAATTAAAATTCTAAAAGTTCCTCTTTTTCTGCTTTAAACTCTAGGTACACATCCAAAATGCATTACTGAGTTAAAAGAAGTGAATTCTGGTGAATGGTTTTGAAATCGCAGTCAGAAAAAAAATAACATCCATATCAACATTTTTATAACCCCCGGGGCTGTCGTTTTGGTCAAAAAATGAAAATTCTAAAAGTTCCTATTTTTCTGCTTTCAACTCTAGGTACACATCCAAAATGCATTTCTGAGTTGAAAGAAGTTGATTCTGGTGCATGGTTTTGAAACCGCAGTCAGAAAAAAAATGACATCCATATCAACATTTTTATAACCCCCATGGCTGTCTTTTTTGTCACAAAATGAAAATTCTAAAAGTTCCTGTTTTTCTGCTTTAAACTCTAGGTACACATCCAAAATGTATTACTGAGTTGAAAGAAGTGGATTCTGGTGCATGGTTTTGAAACCGCAGTCAGAAAAAAAATCACATCCATATGAACATTTTTATAACCCCCGGGGCTGTCGTTTTGGTCAAAAAATGAAAATTCTAAAAGTTCCTGTTTTTCTGCTTTAAACTCTAGGTACACATCCAAAATGTATTACTGAGTTGAAAGAAGTGGATTCTGGTGAATGGCTTTGAAACCGCAGTCAGAAAAAAAATCACATCCATATCAACATTTTTATCAGCTCTGAACCTGTCGTTTTGGTAAAAAAATTAAAATTCTAAAAGTTCCTCTTTTTCTGCTTTAAACTCTAGGTACACATCCAAAATGCATTACTGAGTTAAAAGAAGTGAATTCTGGTGAATGGTTTTGAAATCGCAGTCAGAAAAAAAATCACATCCATATGAACATTTTTATAACCCCCGGGGCTGTCGTTTTGGTCAAAAAATGAAAATTCTAAAAGTTCCTGTTTTTCTGCTTTAAACTCTAGGTACACATCCAAAATGTATTACTGAGTTGAAAGAAGTGGATTCTGGTGAATGGCTTTGAAACCGCAGTCAGAAAAAAAATCACATCCATATCAACATTTTTATAACCCCCGGGGCTGTCGTTTTGGTCACAAAATGAAAATTCTAAAAGTTCCTGTATTTCTGCTTTAAACTCTAGGTACACATTTCAAAATGTATTACTGAGTTGAAAGAAGTGGATTCTGGTGCAAGGTTTTAAAACCGCATTCAGAAAAAAAATCACATCCATATCAACATTTTTATAACCCCCGTGGCTGTCGTTTTGGTCACAAAATGAAAATTCTAAAAGTTCCTGTTTTTCTGCTTTAAACTCTAGGTACACATCCAAAATGTATTACTGAGTTGAAAGAAGTGGATTCTGGTGAATGGCTTTGAAACCGCAGTCAGAAAAAAAATCACATCCATATCAACATTTTTATAACCCCCGGGGCTGTCGTTTTGGTCACAAAATGAAAATTCTAAAAGTTCCTGTATTTCTGCTTTAAACTCTAGGTACACATCCAAAATGTATTACTGAGTTGAAAGAAGTGGATTCTGGTGCAAGGTTTTAAAACCGCATTCAGAAAAAAAATCACATCCATATCAACATTTTTATAACCCCCATGGCTGTCGTTTTGATCACAAAATGAAAATTCTAAAAGTTCCTGTTTTTCTGCTTTAAACTCTAGGTACACATCCAAAATGTATTACTGAGTTGAAAGAAGTGGATTCTGGTGCATGGTTTTTAAACCGCAGTCAGAAAAAAAATCACTTCCATATCAACATTTTTATAACCCCCGGGGCTGTGTTTTTGGTCAAAAAATGAAAATTCTAAAAGTTCCGATTTTTCTGCTTTAAACTCTACGTACACATCCAAAATGTATTACTGAGTTGAAAGAAGTGGATTCTGGTGCATGGTTTTGAAACCGCAGTCAGAAAAAAAATCACATCCATATCAACATTTTTATAACCCCCGGGGCTTTCGTTTTGGTCAAAAAATGAAAATTCTAAAAGTTCCTGTTTTTCTGCTTTAAACTCTAGGTACACATCCAAAATGTATTACTGAGTTGAAAGAAGTGGATTCTGGTGAATGGCTTTGAAACCGCAGTCAGAAAAAAAATCACATCCATATCAACATTTTTATAACCCCCGGGGCTGTCGTTTTGGTCACAAAATGAAAATTCTAAAAGTTCCTGTATTTCTGCTTTAAACTCTAGGTACACATCCAAAATGTATTACTGATTTGAAAGAAGTGGATTCTGGTGCAAGGATTTAAAACCGCATTCAGAAAAAAAATCACATCCATATCAACATTTTTATAACCCCCATGGCTGTCGTTTTGGTCACAAAATGAAAATTCTAAAAGTTCCTGTTTTTCTGCTTTAAACTCTAGGTACACATCCAAAATGTATTACTGAGTTGAAAGAAGTGGATTCTCGTGCATGGTTTTGAAACCGCAGTCAGAAAAAAAAATCACATCCATATCAACATTTTTATAACCCCCGGGGCTGTGTTTTTGGTCAAAAAATTAAAATTCTAAAAGTTCAGATTTTTCTGCTTTAAACTCTACGTACACATCCAAAATGTATTACTGAGTTGAAAGAAGTGGATTCTGGTGCATGGTTTTGAAACCGCAGTCAGAAAAAAAATCACATCCATATCAACATTTGTATAACCCCCAGAGCTGTCGTTTTGGTCAAAAAATGAAAATTCTAAAAGTTCATGTTTTTCTGCTTTAAACTCTAGGTAAACATCCAAAATGTATTACTGAGTTGAAAGAAGTAGATTTTGGTGCATGGTTTTGAAACCGCAGTCAGAAAAAAAATCACATCCATATCAACATTTTTATAACCCCCAGGGCTGTCGTTTTGGTCACAAAATGGAAATTCTAAAAGTTCTGGTTTTTCTACTTTAAACTCTAGGTACACATCCAAAATGGATTACTGAGTTGAAAGAAGTGGATTCTGGTGCATGGTTTTGAAACCGCAGTCAGAAAAAAAATCACATCCATATCAACATTTTTATAACCCCCGGGGCTGTCGTTTTGGTCAAAAAATGAAAATTCTAAAAGTTCCTGTTTTTCTGCTTTAAACTCTAGGTACACATCCAAAATGTATTACTGAGTTGAAAGAAGTGGATTCTGGTGCATGGTTTTGAAACCGCAGTCAGAAAAAAAATCACATCCATATCAACATTTTTATAACCCCCGGGGCTGTCGTTTTGGTCAAAAAATGAAAATTCTAAAAGTTCCTGTTTTTCAGCTTTAAACTCTAGGTACACATCCAAAATGTATTACTGAGTTGAAAGAAGTGGATTCTGGGGAATGGCTTTGAAACCGCAGTCAGAAAAAAATCACATCCATATCAACATTTTTATAACCCCCGGGGCTGTCGTTTTGGTCAAAAAATGAAAATTCTAAAAGTTCCTGTATTTCTGCTTTAAACTCTAGGTACACATCCAAAATGTATTACTGAGTTGAAAGAAGTGGATTCTGGTGCATGGTTTTGAAACTGCAGTCAGAAAAAAAATCACATCCATATCAACATTTTTATAACCCCGTGGCTGTCGTTTTGGTCACAAAATGAAAATTCTAAAAGTTCCTGTTTTTCTGCTTTAAACTCTAGGTACACATCCAAAATGTATTACTGAGTTGAAATAAGTGGATTCTGGTGCATGGTTTTGAAACCGCAGTCAGAAAAAAAATCACATCCATATCAACATTTTTATAACCCCCGGGGCTGTGGTTTTGGTCAAAAAATGAAAATTCTAAAAGTTCCGATTTTTCTACTTTAAACTCTAGGTACACATCCAAAATGTATTACTGAGTTGAAAGAAGTGGATTCTGGTGCATGGTTTTGAAACCGCAGTCAGAAAAAAAATCACATCCATATCAACATTTTTATAACCCCCGGAGCTGTCGTTTTGGTCAAAAAATGAAAATTCTAAAAGTTCATGTTTTTCTGCTTTAAACTCTAGGTAAACATCCAAAATGTATTACTGAGTTGAAAGAAGTGGATTCTGGTGCATGGTTTTGAAACCGCAGTCAGAAAAAAAATCACATCCATATCAACATTTTTATAACCCCCAGGGCTGTCGTTTTGGTCACAAAATGGAAATTCTAAAAGTTCTGGTTTTTCTACTTTAAACTCTAGGTACACATCCAAAATGGATTACTGAGTTGAAAGAAGTGGATTCTGGTGCATGGTTTTGAAACCGCAGTCAGAAAAAAAATCACATCCATATCAACATTTTTATAACCCCCGGGGCTGTCGTTTTGGTCAAAAAATGAAAATTCTAAAAGTTCCTGTTTTTCTGCTTTAAACTCTAGGTACACATCCAAAATGTATTACTGAGTTGAAAGAAGTGGATTCTGGTGCATGGTTTTGAAACCGCAGTCAGAAAAAAAATCACATCCATATCAACATTTTTATAACCCCCGGGGCTGTGGTTTTGGTAAAAAAATGAAAATTCTAAAAGTTCAGATTTTTCTACTTTAAACTCTAGGTACACATCCAAAATGTATTACTGAGTTGAAAGAAGTGGATTCTGGTGCATGGTTTTGAAACCGCAGTCAGAAAAAAAATCACATCCATATCAACATTTTTATAACCCCCGAGCTGTCGTTTTGGTCAAAAAATGAAAATTCTAAAAGTTCATGTTTTTCTGCTTTAAACTCTAGGTAAACATCCAAAATGTATTACTGAGTTGAAAGAAGTGGATTCTGGTACATGGTTTTGAAACCGCAGTCAGAAAAAAAATCACATCCATATCAACATTTTTATAACCCTCGGGGCTGTGGTTTTGGTCAAAAAATGAAAATTCTAAAAGTTCCTGTTTTTCTGCTTTAAACTCTAGGTAAACATCCAAAATGTATTACTGAGTTGAAAGAAGTGGATTCTGGTGCATGGCTTTGAAACCGTAGTCAGAAAAAAAATCACATCCATATCAACATTTTTATAACCCCCGGAGCTGTCGTTTTGGTCAAAAAATGAAAATTCTAAAAGTTCCTGTTTTTCTGCTTTAAACTCTAGGTACACATCCATAATGTATTACTGAGTTGAAAGAAGTGGATTCTGGTGCATGGTTTTGAAACCGCAGTCAGAAAAAAAATCACATCCATATCAACATTTTTATAACCCCCGGGGCTGTCGTTTTGGTCAAAAAATGAAAATTCTAAAAGTTCCTGTTTTTCTGCTTTAAACTCTAGGTACACATCCAAAATGTATTACTGAGTTGAAAGAAGTGGATTCTGGTGAATGGCTTTGAAACCGCAGTCAGAAAAAAAATCACATCCATATCAACATTTTTATAACCCCCGGGGCTGTCGTTTTGGTCACAAAATGAAAATTCTAAAAGTTCCTGTATTTCTGCTTTAAACTCTAGGTACACATCCAAAATGTATTACTGAGTTGAAAGAAGTGGATTCTGGTGCATGGTTTTAAAACCGCATTCAGAAAAAAAATCACATCCATATCAACATTTTTATAACCCCCATGGCTGTCGTTTTGGTCACAAAATGAAAATTCTAAAAGTTCCTGTTTTTCTGCTTTAAACTCTAGGTACACATCCAAAATGTATTACTGAGTTGAAAGAAGTGGATTCTGGTGCATGGTTTTGAAACCGCAGTCAGAAAAAAAATCACATCCATATCAACATTTTTATAACCCCCGTAGCTGTCGTTTTGGTCAAAAAATGAAAATTCTAAAAGTTCCTGTTTTTCTGCTTTAAACTCTAGGTACACATCCAAAATGTATTACTGAGTTGAAAGAAGTGGATTCTGGTGAATGGCTTTGAAACCGCAGTCAGAAAAAAAATCACATCCATATCAACATTTTAATAACCCCCGGGGCTGTCGTTTTGGTCACAAAATGAAAATTCTAAAAGTTCCTGTATTTCTGCTTTAAACTCAAGGTACACATCCAAAATGTATTACTGAGTTGAAAGAAGTGGATTCTGGTGCATGGTTTTAAAACCGCATTCAGAAAAAAATCACATCCATATCAACATTTTTATAACCCCCATGGCTGTCGTTTTGGTCACAAAATGAAAATTCTAAAAGTTCCTGTTTTTCTGCTTTAAACTCTAGGTACACATCCAAAATGTATTACTGAGTTGAAAGAAGTGGATTCTGGTGCATGGTTTTGAAACCGCAGTCAGAAAAAAAATCACATCCATATCAACATTTTTATAACCCCCGGGGCTGTCGTTTTGGTCAAAAAATGAAAATTCTAAAAGTTCCTGTTTTTCTGCTTTAAACTCTAGGTACACATCCAAAATGTATTACTGAGTTGAAAGAAGTGGATTCTGGTGCATGGTTTTGAAACTGCAGTCAGAAAAAAAATCACATCCATATCAACATTTTTATAACCCCGTGGCTGTCGTTTTGGTCACAAAATGAAAATTCTAAAAGTTCCTGTTTTTCTGCTTTAAACTCTAGGTACACATCCAAAATGTATTACTGAGTTGAAATAAGTGGATTCTGGTGCATGGTTTTGAAACCGCAGTCAGAAAAAAAATCACATCCATATCAACATTTTTATAACCCCCGGGGCTGTGGTTTTGGTCAAAAAATGAAAATTCTAAAAGTTCCGATTTTTCTACTTTAAACTCTAGGTACACATCCAAAATGTATTACTGAGTTGAAAGAAGTGGATTCTGGTGCATGGTTTTGAAACCGCAGTCAGAAAAAAAATCACATCCATATCAACATTTTTATAACCCCCGGAGCTGTCGTTTTGGTCAAAAAATGAAAATTCTAAAAGTTCATGTTTTTCTGCTTTAAACTCTAGGTAAACATCCAAAATGTATTACTGAGTTGAAAGAAGTGGATTCTGGTGCATGGTTTTGAAACCGCAGTCAGAAAAAAAATCACATCCATATCAACATTTTTATAACCCCCGGGGCTGTGGTTTTGTCAAAAAATGAAAATTCTAAAAGTTCCGATTTTTCTACTTTAAACTCTAGGTACACATCCAAAATGTATTACTGAGTTGAAAGAAGTGGATTCTGGTGCATGGTTTTGAAACCGCAGTCAGAAAAAAAATCACATCCATATCAACATTTTTATAACCCCCGGAGCTGTCGTTTTGGTCAAAAAATGAAAATTCTAAAAGTTCATGTTTTTCTGCTTTAAACTCTAGGTAAACATCCAAAATGTATTACTGAGTTGAAAGAAGTGGATTCTGGTGCATGGCTTTGAAACCGCAGTCAGAAAAAAAATCACATCCATATCAACATTTTTATAACCCCCGGGGCTGTCGTTTTGGTGACAAAATGAAAATTCTAAAAGTTCCTGTTTTTCTGCTTTAAACTCTAGGTACACATCCAAAATGTATTACTGAGTTGAAAGAAGTGGATTCTGGTGCATAGTTTTGAAACCGCAGTCAGAAAAAAAATCACATCCATATCAACATTTTTATAAACCCCGTGGCGGTCGTTATGGTCACAAAATGAAAATTCTAAAAGTTCCTGTTTTTCTGCTTTAAACTCTAGGTACACATCCAAAATGTAATACTGAGTTGAAAGAAGTGGATTCTGGTGCATGGTTTTGAAACCGCAGTCAGAAAAAAAATCACATCCATATCAACATTTTTATAACCCCCGGAGCTGTCGTTTTGGTCAAAAAATGAAAATTCTAAAAGTTCCTGTTTTTCTGCTTTAAACTCTAGGTACACATCCAAAATGTATTACTGAGTTAAAATAAGTGGATTCTGGTGCATGGTTTTGAAACCGCAGTCAGAAAAAAAATCACATCCATATCAACATTTTTATAACCCCCGGGGCTGTGGTTTTGGTCAAAAAATGAAAATTCTAAAAGTTCCGATTTTTCTACTTTAAACTCTAGGTACACATCCAAAATGTATTACTGAGTTGAAAGAAGTGGATTCTGGTGCATGGTTTTGAAACCGCAGTCAGAAAAAAAATCACATCCATATCAACATTTTTATAACCCCCGGAGCTGTCGTTTTGGTCAAAAAATGAAAATTCTAAAGGTTCATGTTTTTCTGCTTTAAACTCTAGGTAAACATCCAAAATGTATTACTGAGTTGAAAGAAGTGGATTCTGGTGCATGGCTTTGAAACCGCAGTCAGAAAAAAAATCACATCCATATCAACATTTTTATAACCCCCGTGGCTGTCGTTTTGGTCACAAAATGAAAATTCTAAAAGTTCCTGTTTTTCTGCTTTAAACTCTAGGTACACATCCAAAATGTATTACTGAGTTGAAAGAAGTGGATTCTGGTGCATGGTTTTGAAACCGCAGTCAGAAAAAAAATCACATCCATATCAACATTTTTATAACCCCCGGGGCTGTCGTTTTGGTCAAAAAATGAAAATTCTAAAAGTTCCTGTTTTTCTGCTTTAAACTCTAGGTACACATCCAAAATGTATTACTGAGTTGAAAGAAGTGGATTCTGGTGCATGGTTTTGAAACCGCAGTCAGAAAAAAAATCACATCCATATCAACATTTTTATAACCCCTGGGGCTGTCGTTTTGGTCAAAAAATGAAAATTCTAAAAGTTCCGATTTCTCTGCTTTAAACTCTACGTACACATCCAAAATGTATTACTGATTTGAAAGAAGTGGATTCTGGTGCATGGTTTTGAAACCGCAGTCAGAAAAAAAATCACATCCATATACACATTTTTATAACCCCCCGGAGCTGTCGTTTTGGTCAAAAAATGAAAATTCTAAAAGTTCATGTTTTTCTGCTTTAAACTCTAGGTAAACATCCAAAATGTATTACTGAGTTGAAAGAAGTGGATTCTGGTGCATGGCTTTGAAACCGCAGTCAGAAAAAAAATCACATCCATATCAACATTTTTATAACCCCCGGGGCTGTCGTTTTGGTCACAAAATGAAAATTCTAAAAGTTCCTGTATTTCTGCTTTAAACTCTAGGTACACATCCAAAATGTATTACTGAGTTGAAAGAAGTGGATTCTGGTGCATGGTTTTAAAACCGCATTCAGAAAAAAAATCACATCCATATCAACATTTTTATAACCCCCATGGCTGTCGTTTTGGTCACAAAATGAAAATTCTAAAAGTTCCTGTTTTTCTGCTTTAAACTCTAGGTACACATCCAAAATGTATTACTGAGTTGAAAGAAGTGGATTCTGGTGCATGGTTTTGAAACCGCAGTCAGAAAAAAAATCACATCCATATCAACATTTTTATAACCCCCGTAGCTGTCGTTTTGGTCAAAAAATGAAAATTCTAAAAGTTCCTGTTTTTCTGCTTTAAACTCTAGGTACACATCCAAAATGTATTACTGAGTTGAAAGAAGTGGATTCTGGTGAATGGCTTTGAAACCGCAGTCAGAAAAAAAATCACATCCATATCAACATTTTAATAACCCCCGGGGCTGTCGTTTTGGTCACAAAATGAAAATTCTAAAAGTTCCTGTATTTCTGCTTTAAACTCAAGGTACACATCCAAAATGTATTACTGAGTTGAAAGAAGTGGATTCTGGTGCATGGTTTTAAAACCGCATTCAGAAAAAAATCACATCCATATCAACATTTTTATAACCCCCATGGCTGTCGTTTTGGTCACAAAATGAAAATTCTAAAAGTTCCTGTTTTTCTGCTTTAAACTCTAGGTACACATCCAAAATGTATTACTGAGTTGAAAGAAGTGGATTCTGGTGCATGGTTTTGAAACCGCAGTCAGAAAAAAAATCACATCCATATCAACATTTTTATAACCCCCGGGGCTGTCGTTTTGGTCAAAAAATGAAAATTCTAAAAGTTCCTGTTTTTCTGCTTTAAACTCTAGGTACACATCCAAAATGTATTACTGAGTTGAAAGAAGTGGATTCTGGTGCATGGTTTTGAAACTGCAGTCAGAAAAAAAATCACATCCATATCAACATTTTTATAACCCCGTGGCTGTCGTTTTGGTCACAAAATGAAAATTCTAAAAGTTCCTGTTTTTCTGCTTTAAACTCTAGGTACACATCCAAAATGTATTACTGAGTTGAAATAAGTGGATTCTGGTGCATGGTTTTGAAACCGCAGTCAGAAAAAAAATCACATCCATATCAACATTTTTATAACCCCCGGGGCTGTGGTTTTGGTCAAAAAATGAAAATTCTAAAAGTTCCGATTTTTCTACTTTAAACTCTAGGTACACATCCAAAATGTATTACTGAGTTGAAAGAAGTGGATTCTGGTGCATGGTTTTGAAACCGCAGTCAGAAAAAAAATCACATCCATATCAACATTTTTATAACCCCCGGAGCTGTCGTTTTGGTCAAAAAATGAAAATTCTAAAAGTTCATGTTTTTCTGCTTTAAACTCTAGGTAAACATCCAAAATGTATTACTGAGTTGAAAGAAGTGGATTCTGGTGCATGGTTTTGAAACCGCAGTCAGAAAAAAAATCACATCCATATCAACATTTTTATAACCCCCGGGGCTGTGGTTTTGTCAAAAAATGAAAATTCTAAAAGTTCCGATTTTTCTACTTTAAACTCTAGGTACACATCCAAAATGTATTACTGAGTTGAAAGAAGTGGATTCTGGTGCATGGTTTTGAAACCGCAGTCAGAAAAAAAATCACATCCATATCAACATTTTTATAACCCCCGGAGCTGTCGTTTTGGTCAAAAAATGAAAATTCTAAAAGTTCATGTTTTTCTGCTTTAAACTCTAGGTAAACATCCAAAATGTATTACTGAGTTGAAAGAAGTGGATTCTGGTGCATGGCTTTGAAACCGCAGTCAGAAAAAAAATCACATCCATATCAACATTTTTATAACCCCCGGGGCTGTCGTTTTGGTGACAAAATGAAAATTCTAAAAGTTCCTGTTTTTCTGCTTTAAACTCTAGGTACACATCCAAAATGTATTACTGAGTTGAAAGAAGTGGATTCTGGTGCATAGTTTTGAAACCGCAGTCAGAAAAAAAATCACATCCATATCAACATTTTTATAAACCCCGTGGCGGTCGTTATGGTCACAAAATGAAAATTCTAAAAGTTCCTGTTTTTCTGCTTTAAACTCTAGGTACACATCCAAAATGTAATACTGAGTTGAAAGAAGTGGATTCTGGTGCATGGTTTTGAAACCGCAGTCAGAAAAAAAATCACATCCATATCAACATTTTTATAACCCCCGGAGCTGTCGTTTTGGTCAAAAAATGAAAATTCTAAAAGTTCCTGTTTTTCTGCTTTAAACTCTAGGTACACATCCAAAATGTATTACTGAGTTGAAATAAGTGGATTCTGGTGCATGGTTTTGAAACCGCAGTCAGAAAAAAAATCACATCCATATCAACATTTTTATAACCCCCGGGGCTGTGGTTTTGGTCAAAAAATGAAAATTCTAAAAGTTCCGATTTTTCTACTTTAAACTCTAGGTACACATCCAAAATGTATTACTGAGTTGAAAGAAGTGGATTCTGGTGCATGGTTTTGAAACCGCAGTCAGAAAAAAAATCACATCCATATCAACATTTTTATAACCCCCGGAGCTGTCGTTTTGGTCAAAAAATGAAAATTCTAAAGGTTCATGTTTTTCTGCTTTAAACTCTAGGTAAACATCCAAAATGTATTACTGAGTTGAAAGAAGTGGATTCTGGTGCATGGCTTTGAAACCGCAGTCAGAAAAAAAATCACATCCATATCAACATTTTTATAACCCCCGTGGCTGTCGTTTTGGTCACAAAATGAAAATTCTAAAAGTTCCTGTTTTTCTGCTTTAAACTCTAGGTACACATCCAAAATGTATTACTGAGTTGAAAGAAGTGGATTCTGGTGCATGGTTTTGAAACCGCAGTCAGAAAAAAAATCACATCCATATCAACATTTTTATAACCCCCGGGGCTGTCGTTTTGGTCAAAAAATGAAAATTCTAAAAGTTCCTGTTTTTCTGCTTTAAACTCTAGGTACACATCCAAAATGTATTACTGAGTTGAAAGAAGTGGATTCTGGTGCATGGTTTTGAAACCGCAGTCAGAAAAAAAATCACATCCATATCAACATTTTTATAACCCCTGGGGCTGTCGTTTTGGTCAAAAAATGAAAATTCTAAAAGTTCCGATTTCTCTGCTTTAAACTCTACGTACACATCCAAAATGTATTACTGATTTGAAAGAAGTGGATTCTGGTGCATGGTTTTGAAACCGCAGTCAGAAAAAAAATCACATCCATATACACATTTTTATAACCCCCCGGAGCTGTCGTTTTGGTCAAAAAATGAAAATTCTAAAAGTTCATGTTTTTCTGCTTTAAACTCTAGGTAAACATCCAAAATGTATTACTGAGTTGAAAGAAGTGGATTCTGGTGCATGGCTTTGAAACCGCAGTCAGAAAAAAAATCACATCCATATCAACATTTTTATAACCCCCGTGGCTGTCGTTTTGGTCACAAAGTGAAAATTCTAAAAGTTCCTGTTTTTCTGCTTTAACCTTTAGGTACACATCCAAAATGTATTACTGAGTTGAAAGAAGTGGATTCTGGTGCATGGTTTTGAAACCGCATTCAGAAAAAAAAATCACATCCATATCAACATTTTTATAACCCCCGTGGCTGTCGTTTTGGTCACAAAATGAAAATTCTAAAAGTTCCTGTTTTCTGCTTTAAACTCTAGGGGCCTTATTCTGATCGGTGCGGATTTCTCCGCATGCGGTCATCCCGCCGATGGTTATCGTCTGCGCATGTGCAGAGGTCACTCTGCGCATGTGCAGGCGATTTCGCCGCACGTATTCGTTACACGCCGCACAGGGGGCGTAGAGGGGCGTAAGGGGCTACATACCCTCATTACCCTATGCATACGCCCCGCGTTTCATGGGCATTCCCATGCAAACGTGGGGCGTATGCATGGTAATGAAGCCGTGACGCGTGTGTAGGGGGCGGGCATCTGACATCGCCGGATGTCAGCTGCCCGCCCCCATACATGATTTCACACGGACAAGTGTCCGTGTGGTCTTGGGTGGCGGGACCTGGTGGAGTGTGCGGACCTGCATTCGATGTTCGGCGACCATCGAATGCAGGGGCTGCTCCCAAGATGGAGGAGGCGTATCCCTGTCCACTTTCATGCGGACCGCCACATATCCACGTACGGACGGAGGTGGCGATCCGTATGGAAGGCGGGGATTCGCCTGCTCGGTCCTGGCCGCATATTCTGATCGGGCCGCACCGATCAGAATAAGGGCCAAGGTACACATCCAAAATGTATTACTAAGTTGAAAGAAGTGGATTCTGGTGCATGGCTTTGAAACCGCAGTCAGAAAAAAAATCACATCCATATCAACATTTTTATAACCCCCAGGGCTGTCGTTTTGGTCAAAAAATGAAAATTCTAAAAGTTCCTGTTTTTCTGCTTTAAACTCTAGGTACACATCCAAAATGTATTACTGAGTTGAAAGAAGTGGATTCTGGTGCATGGTTTTGAAAACGAAGTCAGAAAAAAATCACATCCTGATCGACATTTTTATAACCCCCGGGGCTGTCGTTTTGGTCAAAAAATGAAAATTCTAAAAGTTCCTGTTTTTCTGCTTTAAACTCAAGGTACACATCCAAAATGTATTACTGAATTGAAAGAAGTGGATTCTGGTGCATGGTTTTGAAACCGCAGTCAGAAAAAAAAATCACATCCATATAAACATTTTTATAACCCCCGGGGCTGTCGTTTTTGTAAAAAAATGAAAATTCTAAAAGTTCCTGTTTTTCTGCTTTAAACTCTAGGTACACATAAAAAATGTATTACTGAGTTGAAAGAAGTGGATTCTGGTGCATGGTTTTGAATCTGCAGTCAGAAAAAAAATCACATCCATATCAACATTTTTATAACCCCCGGGGCTGTCGTTTTGGTCAAAAAATTTAAATTCTAAAAGTTCAGATTTTTCTGCTTTAAACTCTAGGTACACTTTCAAAATGTATTACTGAGTTGAAAGAAGTGGATTCTGGTGCATGGCTTTGAAACCGCAGTCAGAAAAAAAATCACATCCATATCAACATTTTTATAACCCCCGGGGCTGTCGTTTTGGTCAAAAAATGAAAATTCTAAAATTTCCTGTTTTTCTGCTTTAAACTCTAGGTACACATCCAAAATGTATTACTGAGTTGAAAGAAGTGGATTCTGGTGCATGGTTTTGAAACCGCAGTCAGAAAAAAAATCACATCCATATCAACATTTTTATAACCCCCGGAGCTGTCGTTTTGGTCAAAAAATGAAAATTCTAAAAGTTCATGTTTTTCTGCTTTAAACTCTAGGTAAACATCCAAAATGTATTACTGAGTTGAAAGAAGTGGATTCTGGTGCATGGTTTTGAAACCGCAGTCAGAAAAAAAATCACATCCATATCAACATTTTTATAACCCCCGGGGCTGTCGTTTTGGTCAAAAAATGAAAATTCTAAAAGTTCCTGTTTTTCTGCTTTAAACTCTAGGTACACATCCAAAATGTATTACTGAGTTGAAAGAAGTGGATTCTGGTGCATGGTTTTGAAACCGCAGTCAGAAAAAAAATCACATCCATATCAACATTTTTATAATCCCCGGGGCTGTCGTTTTGGTCAAAAAATGAAAATTCTAAAAGTTCCGATTTTTCTGCTTTGAACTCTACGTACACATCCAAAATGTATTACTGAGTTGAAAGAAGTGGATTCTGGTGCATGGTTTTGATACCGCAGTCAGAAAAAAAATCACATCCATATACACATTTTTATAACCCCCCGGAGCTGTCGTTTTGGTCAAAAAATGAAAATTCTAAAAGTTCATGTTTTTCTGCTTTAAACTCTAGGTAAACATCCAAAATGTATTACTGAGTTGAAAGAAGTGGATTCTGGTGCATGGTTTTGAAACCGCAGTCAGAAAAAAAATCACATCCATATCAACATTTTTATAACCCCCGTGGCTGTCGTTTTGGTCACAAAATGAAAATTCTAAAAGTTCCTGTTTTTCTGCTTTAACCTTTAGGTACACATCCAAAATGTATTACTGAGTTGAAAGAAGTGGATTCTGGTGCATGGTTTTGAAACCGCATTCAGAAAAAAAAAATCACATCCATATCAACATTTTTATAACCCCCGTGGCTGTCGTTTTGGTCACAAAATGAAAATTCAAAAAGTTCCTGTTTTCTGATTTAAACTCTAGGGGCCTTATTCTGATCGGTGCGGATTTCTCCGCATGCGGTCATCCCGCCGATGGTTATCGTCTGCGCATGTGCAGAGGTCACTCTGCGCATGTGCAGGCGATTTCGCCGCACGTATTCGTTACACGCCGCACAGGGGGCGTAGAGGGGCGTAAGGGGCTACATACCCTCATTACCCTATGCATACGCCCCGCGTTTCATGGGCATTCCCATGCAAACGTGGGGCGTATGCATGGTAATGAAGCCGTGACGCGTGTGTAGGGGGCGGGCATCTGACATCGCCGGATGTCAGCTGCCCGCCCCCATACATGATTTCACACGGACAAGTGTCCGTGTGGTCTTGGGTGGCGGGACCTGGTGGAGTGTGCGGACCTGCATTCGATGTTCGGCGACCATCGAATGCAGGGGCTGCTCCCAAGATGGAGGAGGCGTATCCCTGTCCACTTTCATGCGGACCGCCACATATCCACATACGGACGGAGGTGGCGATCCATATGGAAGGCGGGGATTCGCCTGCTCGGTCCTGGCCGCATATTCTGATCGGGCCGCACCGATCAGAATAAGGGCCAAGGTACACATCCAAAATGTATTACTAAGTTGAAAGAAGTGGATTCTGGTGCATGGCTTTGAAACCGCAGTCAGAAAAAAAATCACATCCATATCAACATTTTTATAACCCCCGGGGCTGTCGTTTTGGTCAAAAAATGAAAATTCTAAAAGTTCCTGTTTTTCTGCTTTAAACTCTAGGTACACATCCAAAATGTATTACTGAGTTGAAAGAAGTGGATTCTGGTGCATGGTTTTGAAAACGAAGTCAGAAAAAAATCACATCCATATCGACATTTTTATAACCCCCGGGGCTGTCGTTTTGGTCAAAAAATTAAAATTCTAAAAGTTCCTGTTTTTCTGCTTTAAACTCAAGGTACACATCCAAAATGTATTACTGAGTTGAAAGAAGTGGATTCTGGTGCATGGTTTTGAAACCGCAGTCAGAAAAAAAATAACATCCATATAAACATTTTTATAACCCCCGGGGCTGTCGTTTTGGTCAAAAAATGAAAATTCTAAAAGTTCCTGTTTTTCTGCTTTAAACTCTAGGTACACATAAAAAATGTATTACTGAGTTGAAAGAAGTGGATTCTGGTGCATGGTTTTGAATCTGCAGTCAGAAAAAAAATCACATCCATATCAACATTTTTATAACCCCCGGGGCTGTCGTTTTGGTCAAAAAATTTAAATTCTAAAAGTTCAGATTTTTCTGCTTTAAACTCTAGGTACACTTTCAAAATGTATTACTGAGTTGAAAGAAGTGGATTCTGGTGCATGGCTTTGAAACCGCAGTCAGAAAAAAAATCACATCCATATCAACATTTTTATAACCCCCGGGGCTGTCGTTTTGGTCAAAAAATGAAAATTCTAAAATTTCCTGTTTTTCTGCTTTAAACTCTAGGTTAACATCCAAAATGTATTACTGAGTTGAAAGAAGTGGATTCTGGTGCATGGTTTTGAAACCGCAGTCAGAAAAAAAATCACATCCATATCAACATTTTTATAACCCCCGGAGCTGTCGTTTTGGTCAAAAAATGAAAATTCTAAAAGTTCATGTTTTTCTGCTTTAAACTCTAGGTAAACATCCAAAATGTATTACTGAGTTGAAAGAAGTGGATTCTGGTGCATGGTTTTGAAACTGCAGTCAGAAAAAAAATCACATCCATATCAACATTTTTATAACCCCCGGGGCTGTCGTTTTGGTCAAAAAATGAAAATTCTAAAAGTTCCGGTTTTTCTGCTTTAAACTCTAGGTACACATCCAAACTGGATTACTGAGTTGAAAGAAGTGGATTCTGGTGCATGGTGTTGAAACCGCAGTCAGAAAAAAAATCACATCCATATCAACATTTTTATAACCCCCGGGGCTGTCGTTTTGGTCAAAATATGAAAATTCTAAAAGTTCCTGTTTTTCTGCTTTAAACTCTAGGTACACATCCAAAATGTATTACTGAGTTGAAAGAAGTGGATTCTGGTGCATGGTTTTGAAACCGCAGTCAGAAAAAAAATCACATCCATATCAACATTTTTATAACCCCCGGGGCTGTCGTTTTGGTCAAAAAATGAAAATTCTAAAAGTTCCTGTTTTTCTGCTTTAAACTCTAGGTACACATCCAAAATGTATTACTGAGTTGAAAGAAGTGGATTCTGGTGCATGGTTTTGAAACCGCAGTCAGAAAAAAAATCACATCCATATCAACATCTTTATAACCCCCGGGGCTATCGTTTTGGTCAAAAAATGAAAATTCTAAAAGTTCCTGTTTTTCTGCTCTAAACTCTAGGTACACATCCAAAATGTATTACTGAGTTGAAAGAAGTGGATTCTGGTGCATGGTTTTGAAACCGCAGTCAGAAAAAAAATCACATCCATATCAACATTTTTATAACCCCCGGGGCTGTCGTTTTGGTCAAAAAATTTAAATTCTAAAAGTTCAGATTTTTCTGCTTTAAACTCTAGGTACACTTTCAAAATGTATTACTGAGTTGAAAGAAGTGGATTCTGGTGCATGGCTTTGAAACCGCAGTCAGAAAAAAAATCACATCCATATCAACATTTTTATAACCCCCGGGGCTGTCGTTTTGGTCAAAAAATGAAAATTCTAAAATTTCCTGTTTTTCTGCTTTAAACTCTAGGTACACATCCAAAATGTATTACTGAGTTGAAAGAAGTGGATTCTGGTGCATGGTTTTGAAACCGCAGTCAGAAAAAAAATCACATCCATATCAACATTTTTATAACCCCCGGAGCTGTCGTTTTGGTCAAAAAATGAAAATTCTAAAAGTTCATGTTTTTCTGCTTTAAACTCTAGGTAAACATCCAAAATGTATTACTGAGTTGAAAGAAGTGGATTCTGGTGCATGGTTTTGAAACCGCAGTCAGAAAAAAAATCACATCCATATCAACATTTTTATAACCCCCGGGGCTGTCGTTTTGGTCAAAAAATGAAAATTCTAAAAGTTCCGGTTTTTCTACTTTAAACTCTAGGTACACATCCAAACTGGATTACTGAGTTGAAAGAAGTGGATTCTGGTGCATGGTTTTGAAACCGCAGTCAGAAAAAAAATCACATCCATATCAACATTTTTATAACCCCCGGGGCTGTCGTTTTGGTCAAAATATGAAAATTCTAAAAGTTCCTGTTTTTCTGCTTTAAACTCTAGGTACACATCCAAAATGTATTACTGAGTTGAAAGAAGTGGATTCTGGTGCATGGTTTTGAAACCGCAGTCAGAAAAAAAATCACATCCATATCAACATTTTTATAACCCCCGGGGCTGTCGTTTTGGTCAAAAAATGAAAATTCTAAAAGTTCCTGTTTTTCTGCTTTAAACTCTAGGTACACATCCAAAATGTATTACTGAGTTGAAAGAAGTGGATTCTGGTGCATGGTTTTGAAACCGCAGTCAGAAAAAAAATCACATCCATATCAACATCTTTATAACCCCCGGGGCTATCGTTTTGGTCAAAAAATGAAAATTCTAAAAGTTCCTGTTTTTCTGCTCTAAACTCTAGGTACACATCCAAAATGTATTACTGAGTTGAAAGAAGTGGATTCTGGTGCATGGTTTTGAAACCGCAGTCAGAAAAAAAATCACATCCATATCAACATTTTTACAACCCCCGGGGCTGTCGTTTTGGTCAAAAAATTTAAATTTTAAAAGTTCCTGTTTTTCTGCTTTAAACTCTAGGTACACATCCAAAATGTATTACTGAGTTGAAAGAAGTGGATTCTGGTGCATGGTTTTGAAACCGCAGTCAGAAAAAAAATCACATCCATATCAACATTTTTATAACCCCCGGGGCTGTCGTTTTGGTCAAAAAATTAAAATTCTAAAAGTTCTGGTTTTTCTACTTTAAACTCTAGGTACACATCCAAAATGGATTACTGAGTACAAAGAAGTGGATTCTGGTGCATGGTTTTGAAACCGCAGTCAGAAAAAAAATCACATCCATATCAACATTTTTACAACCCCCGGGGCTGTCGTTTTGGTCAAAAAATTTAAATTTTAAAAGTTCCTGTTTTTCTGCTTTAAACTCTAGGTACACATCCAAAATGTATTACTGAGTTGAAAGAAGTGGATTCTGGTGCATGGTTTTGAAACCGCAGTCAGAAAAAAAATCACTTCCATATCAACATTTTTATAACCCCCGGGGCTGTCGTTTTGGTCAAAAAATGAAAATTCTAAAAGTTCCTGTTTTTCTGCTTTAAACTCTAGGTACACATCCAAAATGTATTACTGAGTTGAAAGAAGTGGATTCTGGTGCATGGTTTTGAAACCGCAGTCAGAAAAAAATCACATCCATATCAACATTTTTATAACCCCCAGGGCTGTCGTTTTGGTCACAAAATGGAAATTCTAAAAGTTCTGGTTTTTCTACTTTAAACTCTAGGTACACATCCAAAATGGATTACTGAGTTGAAAGAAGTGGATTCTGGTGCATGGTTTTGAAACCGCAGTCAGAAAAAAAATCACATCCATATCAACATTTTTATAACCCCCGGGGCTGTCGTTTTGGTCAAAAAATGAAAATTCTAAAAGTTCCTGTTTTTCTGCTTTAAACTCTAGGTACACATCCAAAATGTATTACTGAGTTGAAAGAAGTGGATTCTGGTGCATGGTTTTGAAACCGCAGTCAGAAAAAAAATCACATCCATATCAACATTTTTATAACCCCCGGGGCTGTGGTTTTGGTCAAAAAATGAAAATTCTAAAAGTTCAGATTTTTCTACTTTAAACTCTAGGTACACATCCAAAATGTATTACTGAGTTGAAAGAAGTGGATTCTGGTGCATGGTTTTGAAACCGCAGTCAGAAAAAAAATCACATCCATATCAACATTTTTATAACCCCCGAGCTGTCGTTTTGGTCAAAAAATGAAAATTCTAAAAGTTCATGTTTTTCTGCTTTAAACTCTAGGTAAACATCCAAAATGTATTACTGAGTTGAAAGAAGTGGATTCTGGTACATGGTTTTGAAACCGCAGTCAGAAAAAAAATCACATCCATATCAACATTTTTATAACCCTCGGGGCTGTGGTTTTGGTCAAAAAATGAAAATTCTAAAAGTTCCTGTTTTTCTGCTTTAAACTCTAGGTAAACATCCAAAATGTATTACTGAGTTGAAAGAAGTGGATTCTGGTGCATGGCTTTGAAACCGTAGTCAGAAAAAAAATCACATCCATATCAACATTTTTATAACCCCCGGAGCTGTCGTTTTGGTCAAAAAATGAAAATTCTAAAAGTTCCTGTTTTTCTGCTTTAAACTCTAGGTACACATCCAAAATGTATTACTGAGTTGAAAGAAGTGGATTCTGGTGCATGGTTTTGAAACCGCAGTCAGAAAAAAAATCACATCCATATCAACATTTTTATAACCCCCGGGGCTGTCGTTTTGGTCAAAAAATGAAAATTCTAAAAGTTCCTGTTTTTCTGCTTTAAACTCTAGGTACACATCCAAAATGTATTACTGAGTTGAAAGAAGTGGATTCTGGTGAATGGCTTTGAAACCGCAGTCAGAAAAAAAATCACATCCATATCAACATTTTTATAACCCCCGGGGCTGTCGTTTTGGTCACAAAATGAAAATTCTAAAAGTTCCTGTATTTCTGCTTTAAACTCTAGGTACACATCCAAAATGTATTACTGAGTTGAAAGAAGTGGATTCTGGTGCATGGTTTTAAAACCGCATTCAGAAAAAAAATCACATCCATATCAACATTTTTATAACCCCCATGGCTGTCGTTTTGGTCACAAAATGAAAATTCTAAAAGTTCCTGTTTTTCTGCTTTAAACTCTAGGTACACATCCAAAATGTATTACTGAGTTGAAAGAAGTGGATTCTGGTGAATGGTTTTGAAACCGCAGTCAGAAAAAAAATCACATCCATATCAACATTTTTATAACCCCCGGGGCTGTCGTTTTGGTCAAAAAATGAAAATTCTAAAAGTTCCTGTTTTTCTGCTTTAAACTCTAGGTACACATCCAAAATGTATTACTGAGTTGAAAGAAGTGGATTCTGGTGCATGGTTTTGAAACCGCAGTCAGAAAAAAAATCACATCCATATCAACAATTTTATATCCCCGTGGCTGTCGTTTTGGTCACAAAATGAAAATTCTAAAAGTTCCTGTTTTTCTGCTTTAAACTCTAGGTACACATCCAAAATGTATTACTGAGTTGAAATAAGTGGATTCTGGTGCATGGTTTTGAAACCGCAGTCAGAAAAAAAATCACATCCATATCAACATTTTTATAACCCCCGGGGCTGTCGTTTTGGTCACAAAATGAAAATTCTAAAAGTTCCGATTTTTCTACTTTAAACTCTAGGTACACATCCAAAATGTATTACTGAGTTGAAAGAAGTGGATTCTGGTGCATGGTTTTGAAACCGCAGTCAGAAAAAAAATCACATCCATATCAACATTTTTATCAGCTCTGAACCTGTCGTTTTGGTAAAAAAATTAAAATTCTAAAAGTTCCTCTTTTTCTGCTTTAAACTCTAGGTACACATCCAAAATGCATTACTGAGTTAAAAGAAGTGAATTCTGGTGAATGGTTTTGAAATCGCAGTCAGAAAAAAAATAACATCCATATCAACATTTTTATAACCCCCGGGGCTGTCGTTTTGGTCAAAAAATGAAAATTCTAAAAGTTCCTATTTTTCTGCTTTCAACTCTAGGTACACATCCAAAATGCATTTCTGAGTTGAAAGAAGTTGATTCTGGTGCATGGTTTTGAAACCGCAGTCAGAAAAAAAATGACATCCATATCAACATTTTTATAACCCCCATGGCTGTCTTTTTTGTCACAAAATGAAAATTCTAAAAGTTCCTGTTTTTCTGCTTTAAACTCTAGGTACACATCCAAAATGTATTACTGAGTTGAAAGAAGTGGATTCTGGTGCATGGTTTTGAAACCGCAGTCAGAAAAAAAATCACATCCATATGAACATTTTTATAACCCCCGGGGCTGTCGTTTTGGTCAAAAAATGAAAATTCTAAAAGTTCCTGTTTTTCTGCTTTAAACTCTAGGTACACATCCAAAATGTATTACTGAGTTGAAAGAAGTGGATTCTGGTGAATGGCTTTGAAACCGCAGTCAGAAAAAAAATCACATCCATATCAACATTTTTATCAGCTCTGAACCTGTCGTTTTGGTAAAAAAATTAAAATTCTAAAAGTTCCTCTTTTTCTGCTTTAAACTCTAGGTACACATCCAAAATGCATTACTGAGTTAAAAGAAGTGAATTCTGGTGAATGGTTTTGAAATCGCAGTCAGAAAAAAAATCACATCCATATGAACATTTTTATAACCCCCGGGGCTGTCGTTTTGGTCAAAAAATGAAAATTCTAAAAGTTCCTGTTTTTCTGCTTTAAACTCTAGGTACACATCCAAAATGTATTACTGAGTTGAAAGAAGTGGATTCTGGTGAATGGCTTTGAAACCGCAGTCAGAAAAAAAATCACATCCATATCAACATTTTTATAACCCCCGGGGCTGTCGTTTTGGTCACAAAATGAAAATTCTAAAAGTTCCTGTATTTCTGCTTTAAACTCTAGGTACACATTTCAAAATGTATTACTGAGTTGAAAGAAGTGGATTCTGGTGCAAGGTTTTAAAACCGCATTCAGAAAAAAAATCACATCCATATCAACATTTTTATAACCCCCGTGGCTGTCGTTTTGGTCACAAAATGAAAATTCTAAAAGTTCCTGTTTTTCTGCTTTAAACTCTAGGTACACATCCAAAATGTATTACTGAGTTGAAAGAAGTGGATTCTGGTGAATGGCTTTGAAACCGCAGTCAGAAAAAAAATCACATCCATATCAACATTTTTATAACCCCCGGGGCTGTCGTTTTGGTCACAAAATGAAAATTCTAAAAGTTCCTGTATTTCTGCTTTAAACTCTAGGTACACATCCAAAATGTATTACTGAGTTAAAAGAAGTGGATTCTGGTGCAAGGTTTTAAAACCGCATTCAGAAAAAAAATCACATCCATATCAACATTTTTATAACCCCCATGGCTGTCGTTTTGATCACAAAATGAAAATTCTAAAAGTTCCTGTTTTTCTGCTTTAAACTCTAGGTACACATCCAAAATGTATTACTGAGTTGAAAGAAGTGGATTCTGGTGCATGGTTTTTAAACCGCAGTCAGAAAAAAAATCACTTCCATATCAACATTTTTATAACCCCCGGGGCTGTGTTTTTGGTCAAAAAATGAAAATTCTAAAAGTTCCGATTTTTCTGCTTTAAACTCTACGTACACATCCAAAATGTATTACTGAGTTGAAAGAAGTGGATTCTGGTGCATGGTTTTGAAACCGCAGTCAGAAAAAAAATCACATCCATATCAACATTTTTATAACCCCCGGGGCTTTCGTTTTGGTCAAAAAATGAAAATTCTAAAAGTTCCTGTTTTTCTGCTTTAAACTCTAGGTACACATCCAAAATGTATTACTGAGTTGAAAGAAGTGGATTCTGGTGAATGGCTTTGAAACCGCAGTCAGAAAAAAAATCACATCCATATCAACATTTTTATAACCCCCGGGGCTGTCGTTTTGGTCACAAAATGAAAATTCTAAAAGTTCCTGTATTTCTGCTTTAAACTCTAGGTACACATCCAAAATGTATTACTGATTTGAAAGAAGTGGATTCTGGTGCAAGGATTTAAAACCGCATTCAGAAAAAAAATCACATCCATATCAACATTTTTATAACCCCCATGGCTGTCGTTTTGGTCACAAAATGAAAATTCTAAAAGTTCCTGTTTTTCTGCTTTAAACTCTAGGTACACATCCAAAATGTATTACTGAGTTGAAAGAAGTGGATTCTCGTGCATGGTTTTGAAACCGCAGTCAGAAAAAAAATCACATCCATATCAACATTTTTATAACCCCCGGGGCTGTGTTTTTGGTCAAAAAAATTAAAATTCTAAAAGTTCAGATTTTTCTGCTTTAAACTCTACGTACACATCCAAAATGTATTACTGAGTTGAAAGAAGTGGATTCTGGTGCATGGTTTTGAAACCGCAGTCAGAAAAAAAATCACATCCATATCAACATTTGTATAACCCCCAGAGCTGTCGTTTTGGTCAAAAAATGAAAATTCTAAAAGTTCATGTTTTTCTGCTTTAAACTCTAGGTAAACATCCAAAATGTATTACTGAGTTGAAAGAAGTAGATTTTGGTGCATGGTTTTGAAACCGCAGTCAGAAAAAAAATCACATCCATATCAACATTTTTATAACCCCCAGGGCTGTCGTTTTGGTCACAAAATGGAAATTCTAAAAGTTCTGGTTTTTCTACTTTAAACTCTAGGTACACATCCAAAATGGATTACTGAGTTGAAAGAAGTGGATTCTGGTGCATGGTTTTGAAACCGCAGTCAGAAAAAAAATCACATCCATATCAACATTTTTATAACCCCCGGGGCTGTCGTTTTGGTCAAAAAATGAAAATTCTAAAAGTTCCTGTTTTTCTGCTTTAAACTCTAGGTACACATCCAAAATGTATTACTGAGTTGAAAGAAGTGGATTCTGGTGCATGGTTTTGAAACCGCAGTCAGAAAAAAAATCACATCCATATCAACATTTTTATAACCCCCGGGGCTGTCGTTTTGGTCAAAAAATGAAAATTCTAAAAGTTCCTGTTTTTCAGCTTTAAACTCTAGGTACACATCCAAAATGTATTACTGAGTTGAAAGAAGTGGATTCTGGTGAATGGCTTTGAAACCGCAGTCAGAAAAAAATCACATCCATATCAACATTTTTATAACCCCCGGGGCTGTCGTTTTGGTCAAAAAATGAAAATTCTAAAAGTTCCTGTATTTCTGCTTTAAACTCTAGGTACACATCCAAAATGTATTACTGAGTTGAAAGAAGTGGATTCTGGTGCATGGTTTTGAAACTGCAGTCAGAAAAAAAATCACATCCATATCAACATTTTTATAACCCCGTGGCTGTCGTTTTGGTCACAAAATGAAAATTCTAAAAGTTCCTGTTTTTCTGCTTTAAACTCTAGGTACACATCCAAAATGTATTACTGAGTTGAAATAAGTGGATTCTGGTGCATGGTTTTGAAACCGCAGTCAGAAAAAAAATCACATCCATATCAACATTTTTATAACCCCCGGGGCTGTGGTTTTGGTCAAAAAATGAAAATTCTAAAAGTTCCGATTTTTCTACTTTAAACTCTAGGTACACATCCAAAATGTATTACTGAGTTGAAAGAAGTGGATTCTGGTGCATGGTTTTGAAACCGCAGTCAGAAAAAAAATCACATCCATATCAACATTTTTATAACCCCCGGAGCTGTCGTTTTGGTCAAAAAATGAAAATTCTAAAAGTTCATGTTTTTCTGCTTTAAACTCTAGGTAAACATCCAAAATGTATTACTGAGTTGAAAGAAGTGGATTCTGGTGCATGGTTTTGAAACCGCAGTCAGAAAAAAAATCACATCCATATCAACATTTTTATAACCCCCAGGGCTGTCGTTTTGGTCACAAAATGGAAATTCTAAAAGTTCTGGTTTTTCTACTTTAAACTCTAGGTACACATCCAAAATGGATTACTGAGTTGAAAGAAGTGGATTCTGGTGCATGGTTTTGAAACCGCAGTCAGAAAAAAAATCACATCCATATCAACATTTTTATAACCCCCGGGGCTGTCGTTTTGGTCAAAAAATGAAAATTCTAAAAGTTCCTGTTTTTCTGCTTTAAACTCTAGGTACACATCCAAAATGTATTACTGAGTTGAAAGAAGTGGATTCTGGTGCATGGTTTTGAAACCGCAGTCAGAAAAAAAATCACATCCATATCAACATTTTTATAACCCCCGGGGCTGTGGTTTTGGTAAAAAAATTAAAATTCTAAAAGTTCAGATTTTTCTACTTTAAACTCTAGGTACACATCCAAAATGTATTACTGAGTTGAAAGAAGTGGATTCTGGTGCATGGTTTTGAAACCGCAGTCAGAAAAAAAATCACATCCATATCAACATTTTTATAACCCCCGAGCTGTCGTTTTGGTCAAAAAATGAAAATTCTAAAAGTTCATGTTTTTCTGCTTTAAACTCTAGGTAAACATCCAAAATGTATTACTGAGTTGAAAGAAGTGGATTCTGGTACATGGTTTTGAAACCGCAGTCAGAAAAAAAATCACATCCATATCAACATTTTTATAACCCTCGGGGCTGTGGTTTTGGTCAAAAAATGAAAATTCTAAAAGTTCCTGTTTTTCTGCTTTAAACTCTAGGTAAACATCCAAAATGTATTACTGAGTTGAAAGAAGTGGATTCTGGTGCATGGCTTTGAAACCGTAGTCAGAAAAAAAATCACATCCATATCAACATTTTTATAACCCCCGGAGCTGTCGTTTTGGTCAAAAAATGAAAATTCTAAAAGTTCCTGTTTTTCTGCTTTAAACTCTAGGTACACATCCATAATGTATTACTGAGTTGAAAGAAGTGGATTCTGGTGCATGGTTTTGAAACCGCAGTCAGAAAAAAAATCACATCCATATCAACATTTTTATAACCCCCGGGGCTGTCGTTTTGGTCAAAAAATGAAAATTCTAAAAGTTCCTGTTTTTCTGCTTTAAACTCTAGGTACACATCCAAAATGTATTACTGAGTTGAAAGAAGTGGATTCTGGTGAATGGCTTTGAAACCGCAGTCAGAAAAAAAATCACATCCATATCAACATTTTTATAACCCCCGGGGCTGTCGTTTTGGTCACAAAATGAAAATTCTAAAAGTTCCTGTATTTCTGCTTTAAACTCTAGGTACACATCCAAAATGTATTACTGAGTTGAAAGAAGTGGATTCTGGTGCATGGTTTTAAAACCGCATTCAGAAAAAAAATCACATCCATATCAACATTTTTATAACCCCCATGGCTGTCGTTTTGGTCACAAAATGAAAATTCTAAAAGTTCCTGTTTTTCTGCTTTAAACTCTAGGTACACATCCAAAATGTATTACTGAGTTGAAAGAAGTGGATTCTGGTGCATGGTTTTGAAACCGCAGTCAGAAAAAAAATCACATCCATATCAACATTTTTATAACCCCCGTAGCTGTCGTTTTGGTCAAAAAATGAAAATTCTAAAAGTTCCTGTTTTTCTGCTTTAAACTCTAGGTACACATCCAAAATGTATTACTGAGTTGAAAGAAGTGGATTCTGGTGAATGGCTTTGAAACCGCAGTCAGAAAAAAAATCACATCCATATCAACATTTTAATAACCCCCGGGGCTGTCGTTTTGGTCACAAAATGAAAATTCTAAAAGTTCCTGTATTTCTGCTTTAAACTCAAGGTACACATCCAAAATGTATTACTGAGTTGAAAGAAGTGGATTCTGGTGCATGGTTTTAAAACCGCATTCAGAAAAAAATCACATCCATATCAACATTTTTATAACCCCCATGGCTGTCGTTTTGGTCACAAAATGAAAATTCTAAAAGTTCCTGTTTTTCTGCTTTAAACTCTAGGTACACATCCAAAATGTATTACTGAGTTGAAAGAAGTGGATTCTGGTGCATGGTTTTGAAACCGCAGTCAGAAAAAAAATCACATCCATATCAACATTTTTATAACCCCCGGGGCTGTCGTTTTGGTCAAAAAATGAAAATTCTAAAAGTTCCTGTTTTTCTGCTTTAAACTCTAGGTACACATCCAAAATGTATTACTGAGTTGAAAGAAGTGGATTCTGGTGCATGGTTTTGAAACTGCAGTCAGAAAAAAAATCACATCCATATCAACATTTTTATAACCCCGTGGCTGTCGTTTTGGTCACAAAATGAAAATTCTAAAAGTTCCTGTTTTTCTGCTTTAAACTCTAGGTACACATCCAAAATGTATTACTGAGTTGAAATAAGTGGATTCTGGTGCATGGTTTTGAAACCGCAGTCAGAAAAAAAATCACATCCATATCAACATTTTTATAACCCCCGGGGCTGTGGTTTTGGTCAAAAAATGAAAATTCTAAAAGTTCCGATTTTTCTACTTTAAACTCTAGGTACACATCCAAAATGTATTACTGAGTTGAAAGAAGTGGATTCTGGTGCATGGTTTTGAAACCGCAGTCAGAAAAAAAATCACATCCATATCAACATTTTTATAACCCCCGGAGCTGTCGTTTTGGTCAAAAAATGAAAATTCTAAAAGTTCATGTTTTTCTGCTTTAAACTCTAGGTAAACATCCAAAATGTATTACTGAGTTGAAAGAAGTGGATTCTGGTGCATGGTTTTGAAACCGCAGTCAGAAAAAAAATCACATCCATATCAACATTTTTATAACCCCCGGGGCTGTGGTTTTGTCAAAAAATGAAAATTCTAAAAGTTCCGATTTTTCTACTTTAAACTCTAGGTACACATCCAAAATGTATTACTGAGTTGAAAGAAGTGGATTCTGGTGCATGGTTTTGAAACCGCAGTCAGAAAAAAAATCACATCCATATCAACATTTTTATAACCCCCGGAGCTGTCGTTTTGGTCAAAAAATGAAAATTCTAAAAGTTCATGTTTTTCTGCTTTAAACTCTAGGTAAACATCCAAAATGTATTACTGAGTTGAAAGAAGTGGATTCTGGTGCATGGCTTTGAAACCGCAGTCAGAAAAAAAATCACATCCATATCAACATTTTTATAACCCCCGGGGCTGTCGTTTTGGTGACAAAATGAAAATTCTAAAAGTTCCTGTTTTTCTGCTTTAAACTCTAGGTACACATCCAAAATGTATTACTGAGTTGAAAGAAGTGGATTCTGGTGCATAGTTTTGAAACCGCAGTCAGAAAAAAAATCACATCCATATCAACATTTTTATAAACCCCGTGGCGGTCGTTATGGTCACAAAATGAAAATTCTAAAAGTTCCTGTTTTTCTGCTTTAAACTCTAGGTACACATCCAAAATGTAATACTGAGTTGAAAGAAGTGGATTCTGGTGCATGGTTTTGAAACCGCAGTCAGAAAAAAAATCACATCCATATCAACATTTTTATAACCCCCGGAGCTGTCGTTTTGGTCAAAAAATGAAAATTCTAAAAGTTCCTGTTTTTCTGCTTTAAACTCTAGGTACACATCCAAAATGTATTACTGAGTTGAAATAAGTGGATTCTGGTGCATGGTTTTGAAACCGCAGTCAGAAAAAAAATCACATCCATATCAACATTTTTATAACCCCCGGGGCTGTGGTTTTGGTCAAAAAATGAAAATTCTAAAAGTTCCGATTTTTCTACTTTAAACTCTAGGTACACATCCAAAATGTATTACTGAGTTGAAAGAAGTGGATTCTGGTGCATGGTTTTGAAACCGCAGTCAGAAAAAAAATCACATCCATATCAACATTTTTATAACCCCCGGAGCTGTCGTTTTGGTCAAAAAATGAAAATTCTAAAGGTTCATGTTTTTCTGCTTTAAACTCTAGGTAAACATCCAAAATGTATTACTGAGTTGAAAGAAGTGGATTCTGGTGCATGGCTTTGAAACCGCAGTCAGAAAAAAAATCACATCCATATCAACATTTTTATAACCCCCGTGGCTGTCGTTTTGGTCACAAAATGAAAATTCTAAAAGTTCCTGTTTTTCTGCTTTAAACTCTAGGTACACATCCAAAATGTATTACTGAGTTGAAAGAAGTGGATTCTGGTGCATGGTTTTGAAACCGCAGTCAGAAAAAAAATCACATCCATATCAACATTTTTATAACCCCCGGGGCTGTCGTTTTGGTCAAAAAATGAAAATTCTAAAAGTTCCTGTTTTTCTGCTTTAAACTCTAGGTACACATCCAAAATGTATTACTGAGTTGAAAGAAGTGGATTCTGGTGCATGGTTTTGAAACCGCAGTCAGAAAAAAAATCACATCCATATCAACATTTTTATAACCCCTGGGGCTGTCGTTTTGGTCAAAAAATGAAAATTCTAAAAGTTCCGATTTCTCTGCTTTAAACTCTACGTACACATCCAAAATGTATTACTGATTTGAAAGAAGTGGATTCTGGTGCATGGTTTTGAAACCGCAGTCAGAAAAAAAATCACATCCATATACACATTTTTATAACCCCCCGGAGCTGTCGTTTTGGTCAAAAAATGAAAATTCTAAAAGTTCATGTTTTTCTGCTTTAAACTCTAGGTAAACATCCAAAATGTATTACTGAGTTGAAAGAAGTGGATTCTGGTGCATGGCTTTGAAACCGCAGTCAGAAAAAAAATCACATCCATATCAACATTTTTATAACCCCCGGGGCTGTCGTTTTGGTGACAAAATGAAAATTCTAAAAGTTCCTGTTTTTCTGCTTTAAACTCTAGGTACACATCCAAAATGTATTACTGAGTTGAAAGAAGTGGATTCTGGTGCATAGTTTTGAAACCGCAGTCAGAAAAAAAATCACATCCATATCAACATTTTTATAAACCCTGTGGCGGTCGTTATGGTCACAAAATGAAAATTCTAAAAGTTCCTGTTTTTCTGCTTTAAACTCTAGGTACACATCCAAAATGTAATACTGAGTTGAAAGAAGTGGATTCTGGTGCATGGTTTTGAAACCGCAGTCAGAAAAAAAATCACATCCATATCAACATTTTTATAACCCCCGGAGCTGTCGTTTTGGTCAAAAAATGAAAATTCTAAAAGTTCCTGTTTTTCTGCTTTAAACTCTAGGTACACATCCAAAATGTATTACTGAGTTGAAATAAGTGGATTCTGGTGCATGGTTTTGAAACCGCAGTCAGAAAAAAAATCACATCCATATCAACATTTTTATAACCCCCGGGGCTGTGGTTTTGGTCAAAAAATGAAAATTCTAAAAGTTCCGATTTTTCTACTTTAAACTCTAGGTACACATCCAAAATGTATTACTGAGTTGAAAGAAGTGGATTCTGGTGCATGGTTTTGAAACCGCAGTCAGAAAAAAAATCACATCCATATCAACATTTTTATAACCCCCGGAGCTGTCGTTTTGGTCAAAAAATGAAAATTCTAAAGGTTCATGTTTTTCTGCTTTAAACTCTAGGTAAACATCCAAAATGTATTACTGAGTTGAAAGAAGTGGATTCTGGTGCATGGCTTTGAAACCGCAGTCAGAAAAAAAATCACATCCATATCAACATTTTTATAACCCCCGTGGCTGTCGTTTTGGTCACAAAATGAAAATTCTAAAAGTTCCTGTTTTTCTGCTTTAAACTCTAGGTACACATCCAAAATGTATTACTGAGTTGAAAGAAGTGGATTCTGGTGCATGGTTTTGAAACCGCAGTCAGAAAAAAAATCACATCCATATCAACATTTTTATAACCCCCGGGGCTGTCGTTTTGGTCAAAAAATGAAAATTCTAAAAGTTCCTGTTTTTCTGCTTTAAACTCTAGGTACACATCCAAAATGTATTACTGAGTTGAAAGAAGTGGATTCTGGTGCATGGTTTTGAAACCGCAGTCAGAAAAAAAATCACATCCATATCAACATTTTTATAACCCCTGGGGCTGTCGTTTTGGTCAAAAAATGAAAATTCTAAAAGTTCCGATTTCTCTGCTTTAAACTCTACGTACACATCCAAAATGTATTACTGATTTGAAAGAAGTGGATTCTGGTGCATGGTTTTGAAACCGCAGTCAGAAAAAAAATCACATCCATATACACATTTTTATAACCCCCCGGAGCTGTCGTTTTGGTCAAAAAATGAAAATTCTAAAAGTTCATGTTTTTCTGCTTTAAACTCTAGGTAAACATCCAAAATGTATTACTGAGTTGAAAGAAGTGGATTCTGGTGCATGGCTTTGAAACCGCAGTCAGAAAAAAAATCACATCCATATCAACATTTTTATAACCCCCGTGGCTGTCGTTTTGGTCACAAAGTGAAAATTCTAAAAGTTCCTGTTTTTCTGCTTTAACCTTTAGGTACACATCCAAAATGTATTACTGAGTTGAAAGAAGTGGATTCTGGTGCATGGTTTTGAAACCGCATTCAGAAAAAAAAATCACATCCATATCAACATTTTTATAACCCCCGTGGCTGTCGTTTTGGTCACAAAATGAAAATTCTAAAAGTTCCTGTTTTCTGCTTTAAACTCTAGGGGCCTTATTCTGATCGGTGCGGATTTCTCCGCATGCGGTCATCCCGCCGATGGTTATCGTCTGCGCATGTGCAGAGGTCACTCTGCGCATGTGCAGGCGATTTCGCCGCACGTATTCGTTACACGCCGCACAGGGGGCGTAGAGGGGCGTAAGGGGCTACATACCCTCATTACCCTATGCATACGCCCCGCGTTTCATGGGCATTCCCATGCAAACGTGGGGCGTATGCATGGTAATGAAGCCGTGACGCGTGTGTAGGGGGCGGGCATCTGACATCGCCGGATGTCAGCTGCCCGCCCCCATACATGATTTCACACGGACAAGTGTCCGTGTGGTCTTGGGTGGCGGGACCTGGTGGAGTGTGCGGACCTGCATTCGATGTTCGGCGACCATCGAATGCAGGGGCTGCTCCCAAGATGGAGGAGGCGTATCCCTGTCCACTTTCATGCGGACCGCCACATATCCACGTACGGACGGAGGTGGCGATCCGTATGGAAGGCGGGGATTCGCCTGCTCGGTCCTGGCCGCATATTCTGATCGGGCCGCACCGATCAGAATAAGGGCCAAGGTACACATCCAAAATGTATTACTAAGTTGAAAGAAGTGGATTCTGGTGCATGGCTTTGAAACCGCAGTCAGAAAAAAAATCACATCCATATCAACATTTTTATAACCCCCAGGGCTGTCGTTTTGGTCAAAAAATGAAAATTCTAAAAGTTCCTGTTTTTCTGCTTTAAACTCTAGGTACACATCCAAAATGTATTACTGAGTTGAAAGAAGTGGATTCTGGTGCATGGTTTTGAAAACGAAGTCAGAAAAAAATCACATCCTGATCGACATTTTTATAACCCCCGGGGCTGTCGTTTTGGTCAAAAAATGAAAATTCTAAAAGTTCCTGTTTTTCTGCTTTAAACTCAAGGTACACATCCAAAATGTATTACTGAATTGAAAGAAGTGGATTCTGGTGCATGGTTTTGAAACCGCAGTCAGAAAAAAAAATCACATCCATATAAACATTTTTATAACCCCCGGGGCTGTCGTTTTGGTAAAAAAATGAAAATTCTAAAAGTTCCTGTTTTTCTGCTTTAAACTCTAGGTACACATAAAAAATGTATTACTGAGTTGAAAGAAGTGGATTCTGGTGCATGGTTTTGAATCTGCAGTCAGAAAAAAAATCACATCCATATCAACATTTTTATAACCCCCGGGGCTGTCGTTTTGGTCAAAAAATTTAAATTCTAAAAGTTCAGATTTTTCTGCTTTAAACTCTAGGTACACTTTCAAAATGTATTACTGAGTTGAAAGAAGTGGATTCTGGTGCATGGCTTTGAAACCGCAGTCAGAAAAAAAATCACATCCATATCAACATTTTTATAACCCCCGGGGCTGTCGTTTTGGTCAAAAAATGAAAATTCTAAAATTTCCTGTTTTTCTGCTTTAAACTCTAGGTACACATCCAAAATGTATTACTGAGTTGAAAGAAGTGGATTCTGGTGCATGGTTTTGAAACCGCAGTCAGAAAAAAAATCACATCCATATCAACATTTTTATAACCCCCGGAGCTGTCGTTTTGGTCAAAAAATGAAAATTCTAAAAGTTCATGTTTTTCTGCTTTAAACTCTAGGTAAACATCCAAAATGTATTACTGAGTTGAAAGAAGTGGATTCTGGTGCATGGTTTTGAAACCGCAGTCAGAAAAAAAATCACATCCATATCAACATTTTTATAACCCCCGGGGCTGTCGTTTTGGTCAAAAAATGAAAATTCTAAAAGTTCCTGTTTTTCTGCTTTAAACTCTAGGTACACATCCAAAATGTATTACTGAGTTGAAAGAAGTGGATTCTGGTGCATGGTTTTGAAACCGCAGTCAGAAAAAAAATCACATCCATATCAACATTTTTATAAACCCCGGGGCTGTCGTTTTGGTCAAAAAATGAAAATTCTAAAAGTTCCGATTTTTCTGCTTTGAACTCTACGTACACATCCAAAATGTATTACTGAGTTGAAAGAAGTGGATTCTGGTGCATGGTTTTGATACCGCAGTCAGAAAAAAAATCACATCCATATACACATTTTTATAACCCCCCGGAGCTGTCGTTTTGGTCAAAAAATGAAAATTCTAAAAGTTCATGTTTTTCTGCTTTAAACTCTAGGTAAACATCCAAAATGTATTACTGAGTTGAAAGAAGTGGATTCTGGTGCATGGTTTTGAAACCGCAGTCAGAAAAAAAATCACATCCATATCAACATTTTTATAACCCCCGTGGCTGTCGTTTTGGTCACAAAATGAAAATTCTAAAAGTTCCTGTTTTTCTGCTTTAACCTTTAGGTACACATCCAAAATGTATTACTGAGTTGAAAGAAGTGGATTCTGGTGCATGGTTTTGAAACCGCATTCAGAAAAAAAAAATCACATCCATATCAACATTTTTATAACCCCCGTGGCTGTCGTTTTGGTCACAAAATGAAAATTCTAAAAGTTCCTGTTTTCTGATTTAAACTCTAGGGGCCTTATTCTGATCGGTGCGGATTTCTCCGCATGCGGTCATCCCGCCGATGGTTATCGTCTGCGCATGTGCAGAGGTCACTCTGCGCATGTGCAGGCGATTTCGCCGCACGTATTCGTTACACGCCGCACAGGGGGCGTAGAGGGGCGTAAGGGGCTACATACCCTCATTACCCTATGCATACGCCCCGCGTTTCATGGGCATTCCCATGCAAACGTGGGGCGTATGCATGGTAATGAAGCCGTGACGCGTGTGTAGGGGGCGGGCATCTGACATCGCCGGATGTCAGCTGCCCGCCCCCATACATGATTTCACACGGACAAGTGTCCGTGTGGTCTTGGGTGGCGGGACCTGGTGGAGTGTGCGGACCTGCATTCGATGTTCGGCGACCATCGAATGCAGGGGCTGCTCCCAAGATGGAGGAGGCGTATCCCTGTCCACTTTCATGCGGACCGCCACATATCCACATACGGACGGAGGTGGCGATCCATATGGAAGGCGGGGATTCGCCTGCTCGGTCCTGGCCGCATATTCTGATCGGGCCGCACCGATCAGAATAAGGGCCAAGGTACACATCCAAAATGTATTACTAAGTTGAAAGAAGTGGATTCTGGTGCATGGCTTTGAAACCGCAGTCAGAAAAAAAATCACATCCATATCAACATTTTTATAACCCCCGGGGCTGTCGTTTTGGTCAAAAAATGAAAATTCTAAAAGTTCCTGTTTTTCTGCTTTAAACTCTAGGTACACATCCAAAATGTATTACTGAGTTGAAAGAAGTGGATTCTGGTGCATGGTTTTGAAAACGAAGTCAGAAAAAAATCACATCCATATCGACATTTTTATAACCCCCGGGGCTGTCGTTTTGGTCAAAAAATTAAAATTCTAAAAGTTCCTGTTTTTCTGCTTTAAACTCAAGGTACACATCCAAAATGTATTACTGAGTTGAAAGAAGTGGATTCTGGTGCATGGTTTTGAAACCGCAGTCAGAAAAAAAATAACATCCATATAAACATTTTTATAACCCCCGGGGCTGTCGTTTTGGTCAAAAAATGAAAATTCTAAAAGTTCCTGTTTTTCTGCTTTAAACTCTAGGTACACATAAAAAATGTATTACTGAGTTGAAAGAAGTGGATTCTGGTGCATGGTTTTGAATCTGCAGTCAGAAAAAAAATCACATCCATATCAACATTTTTATAACCCCCGGGGCTGTCGTTTTGGTCAAAAAATTTAAATTCTAAAAGTTCAGATTTTTCTGCTTTAAACTCTAGGTACACTTTCAAAATGTATTACTGAGTTGAAAGAAGTGGATTCTGGTGCATGGCTTTGAAACCGCAGTCAGAAAAAAAATCACATCCATATCAACATTTTTATAACCCCCGGGGCTGTCGTTTTGGTCAAAAAATGAAAATTCTAAAATTTCCTGTTTTTCTGCTTTAAACTCTAGGTTAACATCTAAAATGTATTACTGAGTTGAAAGAAGTGGATTCTGGTGCATGGTTTTGAAACCGCAGTCAGAAAAAAAATCACATCCATATCAACATTTTTATAACCCCCGGAGCTGTCGTTTTGGTCAAAAAATGAAAATTCTAAAAGTTCATGTTTTTCTGCTTTAAACTCTAGGTAAACATCCAAAATGTATTACTGAGTTGAAAGAAGTGGATTCTGGTGCATGGTTTTGAAACCGCAGTCAGAAAAAAAATCACATCCATATCAACATTTTTATAACCCCCGGGGCTGTCGTTTTGGTCAAAAAATGAAAATTCTAAAAGTTCCGGTTTTTCTGCTTTAAACTCTAGGTACACATCCAAACTGGATTACTGAGTTGAAAGAAGTGGATTCTGGTGCATGGTTTTGAAACCGCAGTCAGAAAAAAAATCACATCCATATCAACATTTTTATAACCCCCGGGGCTGTCGTTTTGGTCAAAATATGAAAATTCTAAAAGTTCCTGTTTTTCTGCTTTAAACTCTAGGTACACATCCAAAATGTATTACTGAGTTGAAAGAAGTGGATTCTGGTGCATGGTTTTGAAACCGCAGTCAGAAAAAAAATCACATCCATATACACATTTTTATAACCCCCCGGAGCTGTCGTTTTGGTCAAAAAATGAAAATTCTAAAAGTTCATGTTTTTCTGCTTTAAACTCTAGGTAAACATCCAAAATGTATTACTGAGTTGAAAGAAGTGGATTCTGGTGCATGGTTTTGAAACCGCAGTCAGAAAAAAAATCACATCCATATCAACATTTTTATAACCCCCGTGGCTGTCGTTTTGGTCACAAAATGAAAATTCTAAAAGTTCCTGTTTTTCTGCTTTAACCTTTAGGTACACATCCAAAATGTATTACTGAGTTGAAAGAAGTGGATTCTGGTGCATGGTTTTGAAACCGCATTCAGAAAAAAAAAATCACATCCATATCAACATTTTTATAACCCCCGTGGCTGTCGTTTTGGTCACAAAATGAAAATTCTAAAAGTTCCTGTTTTCTGATTTAAACTCTAGGGGCCTTATTCTGATCGGTGCGGATTTCTCCGCATGCGGTCATCCCGCCGATGGTTATCGTCTGCGCATGTGCAGAGGTCACTCTGCGCATGTGCAGGCGATTTCGCCGCACGTATTCGTTACACGCCGCACAGGGGGCGTAGAGGGGCGTAAGGGGCTACATACCCTCATTACCCTATGCATACGCCCCGCGTTTCATGGGCATTCCCATGCAAACGTGGGGCGTATGCATGGTAATGAAGCCGTGACGCGTGTGTAGGGGGCGGGCATCTGACATCGCCGGATGTCAGCTGCCCGCCCCCATACATGATTTCACACGGACAAGTGTCCGTGTGGTCTTGGGTGGCGGGACCTGGTGGAGTGTGCGGACCTGCATTCGATGTTCGGCGACCATCGAATGCAGGGGCTGCTCCCAAGATGGAGGAGGCGTATCCCTGTCCACTTTCATGCGGACCGCCACATATCCACATACGGACGGAGGTGGCGATCCATATGGAAGGCGGGGATTCGCCTGCTCGGTCCTGGCCGCATATTCTGATCGGGCCGCACCGATCAGAATAAGGGCCAAGGTACACATCCAAAATGTATTACTAAGTTGAAAGAAGTGGATTCTGGTGCATGGCTTTGAAACCGCAGTCAGAAAAAAAATCACATCCATATCAACATTTTTATAACCCCCGGGGCTGTCGTTTTGGTCAAAAAATGAAAATTCTAAAAGTTCCTGTTTTTCTGCTTTAAACTCTAGGTACACATCCAAAATGTATTACTGAGTTGAAAGAAGTGGATTCTGGTGCATGGTTTTGAAAACGAAGTCAGAAAAAAATCACATCCATATCGACATTTTTATAACCCCCGGGGCTGTCGTTTTGGTCAAAAAATTAAAATTCTAAAAGTTCCTGTTTTTCTGCTTTAAACTCAAGGTACACATCCAAAATGTATTACTGAGTTGAAAGAAGTGGATTCTGGTGCATGGTTTTGAAACCGCAGTCAGAAAAAAAATAACATCCATATAAACATTTTTATAACCCCCGGGGCTGTCGTTTTGGTCAAAAAATGAAAATTCTAAAAGTTCCTGTTTTTCTGCTTTAAACTCTAGGTACACATAAAAAATGTATTACTGAGTTGAAAGAAGTGGATTCTGGTGCATGGTTTTGAATCTGCAGTCAGAAAAAAAATCACATCCATATCAACATTTTTATAACCCCCGGGGCTGTCGTTTTGGTCAAAAAATTTAAATTCTAAAAGTTCAGATTTTTCTGCTTTAAACTCTAGGTACACTTTCAAAATGTATTACTGAGTTGAAAGAAGTGGATTCTGGTGCATGGCTTTGAAACCGCAGTCAGAAAAAAAATCACATCCATATCAACATTTTTATAACCCCCGGGGCTGTCGTTTTGGTCAAAAAATGAAAATTCTAAAATTTCCTGTTTTTCTGCTTTAAACTCTAGGTTAACATCCAAAATGTATTACTGAGTTGAAAGAAGTGGATTCTGGTGCATGGTTTTGAAACCGCAGTCAGAAAAAAAATCACATCCATATCAACATTTTTATAACCCCCGGAGCTGTCGTTTTGGTCAAAAAATGAAAATTCTAAAAGTTCATGTTTTTCTGCTTTAAACTCTAGGTAAACATCCAAAATGTATTACTGAGTTGAAAGAAGTGGATTCTGGTGCATGGTTTTGAAACTGCAGTCAGAAAAAAAATCACATCCATATCAACATTTTTATAACCCCCGGGGCTGTCGTTTTGGTCAAAAAATGAAAATTCTAAAAGTTCCGGTTTTTCTGCTTTAAACTCTAGGTACACATCCAAACTGGATTACTGAGTTGAAAGAAGTGGATTCTGGTGCATGGTTTTGAAACCGCAGTCAGAAAAAAAATCACATCCATATCAACATTTTTATAACCCCCGGGGCTGTCGTTTTGGTCAAAATATGAAAATTCTAAAAGTTCCTGTTTTTCTGCTTTAAACTCTAGGTACACATCCAAAATGTATTACTGAGTTGAAAGAAGTGGATTCTGGTGCATGGTTTTGAAACCGCAGTCAGAAAAAAAATCACATCCATATCAACATTTTTATAACCCCCGGGGCTGTCGTTTTGGTCAAAAAATGAAAATTCTAAAAGTTCCTGTTTTTCTGCTTTAAACTCTAGGTACACATCCAAAATGTATTACTGAGTTGAAAGAAGTGGATTCTGGTGCATGGTTTTGAAACCGCAGTCAGAAAAAAAATCACATCCATATCAACATCTTTATAACCCCCGGGGCTATCGTTTTGGTCAAAAAATGAAAATTCTAAAAGTTCCTGTTTTTCTGCTCTAAACTCTAGGTACACATCCAAAATGTATTACTGAGTTGAAAGAAGTGGATTCTGGTGCATGGTTTTGAAACCGCAGTCAGAAAAAAAATCACATCCATATCAACATTTTTATAACCCCCGGGGCTGTCGTTTTGGTCAAAAAATTTAAATTCTAAAAGTTCAGATTTTTCTGCTTTAAACTCTAGGTACACTTTCAAAATGTATTACTGAGTTGAAAGAAGTGGATTCTGGTGCATGGCTTTGAAACCGCAGTCAGAAAAAAAATCACATCCATATCAACATTTTTATAACCCCCGGGGCTGTCGTTTTGGTCAAAAAATGAAAATTCTAAAATTTCCTGTTTTTCTGCTTTAAACTCTAGGTACACATCCAAAATGTATTACTGAGTTGAAAGAAGTGGATTCTGGTGCATGGTTTTGAAACCGCAGTCAGAAAAAAAATCACATCCATATCAACATTTTTATAACCCCCGGAGCTGTCGTTTTGGTCAAAAAATGAAAATTCTAAAAGTTCATGTTTTTCTGCTTTAAACTCTAGGTAAACATCCAAAATGTATTACTGAGTTGAAAGAAGTGGATTCTGGTGCATGGTTTTGAAACCGCAGTCAGAAAAAAAATCACATCCATATCAACATTTTTATAACCCCCGGGGCTGTCGTTTTGGTCAAAAAATGAAAATTCTAAAAGTTCCGGTTTTTCTACTTTAAACTCTAGGTACACATCCAAACTGGATTACTGAGTTGAAAGAAGTGGATTCTGGTGCATGGTTTTGAAACCGCAGTCAGAAAAAAAATCACATCCATATCAACATTTTTATAACCCCCGGGGCTGTCGTTTTGGTCAAAATATGAAAATTCTAAAAGTTCCTGTTTTTCTGCTTTAAACTCTAGGTACACATCCAAAATGTATTACTGAGTTGAAAGAAGTGGATTCTGGTGCATGGTTTTGAAACCGCAGTCAGAAAAAAAATCACATCCATATCAACATTTTTATAACCCCCGGGGCTGTCGTTTTGGTCAAAAAATGAAAATTCTAAAAGTTCCTGTTTTTCTGCTTTAAACTCTAGGTACACATCCAAAATGTATTACTGAGTTGAAAGAAGTGGATTCTGGTGCATGGTTTTGAAACCGCAGTCAGAAAAAAAATCACATCCATATCAACATCTTTATAACCCCCGGGGCTATCGTTTTGGTCAAAAAATGAAAATTCTAAAAGTTCCTGTTTTTCTGCTCTAAACTCTAGGTACACATCCAAAATGTATTACTGAGTTGAAAGAAGTGGATTCTGGTGCATGGTTTTGAAACCGCAGTCAGAAAAAAAATCACATCCATATCAACATTTTTACAACCCCCGGGGCTGTCGTTTTGGTCAAAAAATTTAAATTTTAAAAGTTCCTGTTTTTCTGCTTTAAACTCTAGGTACACATCCAAAATGTATTACTGAGTTGAAAGAAGTGGATTCTGGTGCATGGTTTTGAAACCGCAGTCAGAAAAAAAATCACATCCATATCAACATTTTTATAACCCCCGGGGCTGTCGTTTTGGTCAAAAAATTAAAATTCTAAAAGTTCTGGTTTTTCTACTTTAAACTCTAGGTACACATCCAAAATGGATTACTGAGTACAAAGAAGTGGATTCTGGTGCATGGTTTTGAAACCGCAGTCAGAAAAAAAATCACATCCATATCAACATTTTTACAACCCCCGGGGCTGTCGTTTTGGTCAAAAAATTTAAATTTTAAAAGTTCCTGTTTTTCTGCTTTAAACTCTAGGTACACATCCAAAATGTATTACTGAGTTGAAAGAAGTGGATTCTGGTGCATGGTTTTGAAACCGCAGTCAGAAAAAAAATCACTTCCATATCAACATTTTTATAACCCCCGGGGCTGTCGTTTTGGTCAAAAAATGAAAATTCTAAAAGTTCCTGTTTTTCTGCTTTAAACTCTAGGTACACATCCAAAATGTATTACTGAGTTGAAAGAAGTGGATTCTGGTGCATGGTTTTGAAACCGCAGTCAGAAAAAAATCACATCCATATCAACATTTTTATAACCCCCAGGGCTGTCGTTTTGGTCACAAAATGGAAATTCTAAAAGTTCTGGTTTTTCTACTTTAAACTCTAGGTACACATCCAAAATGGATTACTGAGTTGAAAGAAGTGGATTCTGGTGCATGGTTTTGAAACCGCAGTCAGAAAAAAAATCACATCCATATCAACATTTTTATAACCCCCGGGGCTGTCGTTTTGGTCAAAAAATGAAAATTCTAAAAGTTCCTGTTTTTCTGCTTTAAACTCTAGGTACACATCCAAAATGTATTACTGAGTTGAAAGAAGTGGATTCTGGTGCATGGTTTTGAAACCGCAGTCAGAAAAAAAATCACATCCATATCAACATTTTTATAACCCCCGGGGCTGTGGTTTTGGTCAAAAAATGAAAATTCTAAAAGTTCAGATTTTTCTACTTTAAACTCTAGGTACACATCCAAAATGTATTACTGAGTTGAAAGAAGTGGATTCTGGTGCATGGTTTTGAAACCGCAGTCAGAAAAAAAATCACATCCATATCAACATTTTTATAACCCCCGAGCTGTCGTTTTGGTCAAAAAATGAAAATTCTAAAAGTTCATGTTTTTCTGCTTTAAACTCTAGGTAAACATCCAAAATGTATTACTGAGTTGAAAGAAGTGGATTCTGGTACATGGTTTTGAAACCGCAGTCAGAAAAAAAATCACATCCATATCAACATTTTTATAACCCTCGGGGCTGTGGTTTTGGTCAAAAAATGAAAATTCTAAAAGTTCCTGTTTTTCTGCTTTAAACTCTAGGTAAACATCCAAAATGTATTACTGAGTTGAAAGAAGTGGATTCTGGTGCATGGCTTTGAAACCGTAGTCAGAAAAAAAATCACATCCATATCAACATTTTTATAACCCCCGGAGCTGTCGTTTTGGTCAAAAAATGAAAATTCTAAAAGTTCCTGTTTTTCTGCTTTAAACTCTAGGTACACATCCAAAATGTATTACTGAGTTGAAAGAAGTGGATTCTGGTGCATGGTTTTGAAACCGCAGTCAGAAAAAAAATCACATCCATATCAACATTTTTATAACCCCCGGGGCTGTCGTTTTGGTCAAAAAATGAAAATTCTAAAAGTTCCTGTTTTTCTGCTTTAAACTCTAGGTACACATCCAAAATGTATTACTGAGTTGAAAGAAGTGGATTCTGGTGAATGGCTTTGAAACCGCAGTCAGAAAAAAAATCACATCCATATCAACATTTTTATAACCCCCGGGGCTGTCGTTTTGGTCACAAAATGAAAATTCTAAAAGTTCCTGTATTTCTGCTTTAAACTCTAGGTACACATCCAAAATGTATTACTGAGTTGAAAGAAGTGGATTCTGGTGCATGGTTTTAAAACCGCATTCAGAAAAAAAATCACATCCATATCAACATTTTTATAACCCCCATGGCTGTCGTTTTGGTCACAAAATGAAAATTCTAAAAGTTCCTGTTTTTCTGCTTTAAACTCTAGGTACACATCCAAAATGTATTACTGAGTTGAAAGAAGTGGATTCTGGTGCATGGTTTTGAAACCGCAGTCAGAAAAAAAATCACATCCATATCAACATTTTTATATCCCCCGTAGCTGTCGTTTTGGTCAAAAAATGAAAATTCTAAAAGTTCCTGTTTTTCTGCTTTAAACTCTAGGTACACATCCAAAATGTATTACTGAGTTGAAAGAAGTGGATTCTGGTGAATGGCTTTGAAACCGCAGTCAGAAAAAAAATCACATCCATATCAACATTTTAATAACCCCCGGGGCTGTCGTTTTGGTCACAAAATGAAAATTCTAAAAGTTCCTGTATTTCTGCTTTAAACTCAAGGTACACATCCAAAATGTATTACTGAGTTGAAAGAAGTGGATTCTGGTGCATGGTTTTAAAACCGCATTCAGAAAAAAATCACATCCATATCAACATTTTTATAACCCCCATGGCTGTCGTTTTGGTCACAAAATGAAAATTCTAAAAGTTCCTGTTTTTCTGCTTTAAACTCTAGGTACACATCCAAAATGTATTACTGAGTTGAAAGAAGTGGATTCTGGTGCATGGTTTTGAAACCGCAGTCAGAAAAAAAATCACATCCATATCAACATTTTTATAACCCCCGGGGCTGTCGTTTTGGTCAAAAAATGAAAATTCTAAAAGTTCCTGTTTTTCTGCTTTAAACTCTAGGTACACATCCAAAATGTATTACTGAGTTGAAAGAAGTGGATTCTGGTGCATGGTTTTGAAACTGCAGTCAGAAAAAAAATCACATCCATATCAACATTTTTATAACCCCGTGGCTGTCGTTTTGGTCACAAAATGAAAATTCTAAAAGTTCCTGTTTTTCTGCTTTAAACTCTAGGTACACATCCAAAATGTATTACTGAGTTGAAATAAGTGGATTCTGGTGCATGGTTTTGAAACCGCAGTCAGAAAAAAAATCACATCCATATCAACATTTTTATAACCCCCGGGGCTGTGGTTTTGGTCAAAAAATGAAAATTCTAAAAGTTCCGATTTTTCTACTTTAAACTCTAGGTACACATCCAAAATGTATTACTGAGTTGAAAGAAGTGGATTCTGGTGCATGGTTTTGAAACCGCAGTCAGAAAAAAAATCACATCCATATCAACATTTTTATAACCCCCGGAGCTGTCGTTTTGGTCAAAAAATGAAAATTCTAAAAGTTCATGTTTTTCTGCTTTAAACTCTAGGTAAACATCCAAAATGTATTACTGAGTTGAAAGAAGTGGATTCTGGTGCATGGTTTTGAAACCGCAGTCAGAAAAAAAATCACATCCATATCAACATTTTTATAACCCCCGGGGCTGTGGTTTTGTCAAAAAATGAAAATTCTAAAAGTTCCGATTTTTCTACTTTAAACTCTAGGTACACATCCAAAATGTATTACTGAGTTGAAAGAAGTGGATTCTGGTGCATGGTTTTGAAACCGCAGTCAGAAAAAAAATCACATCCATATCAACATTTTTATAACCCCCGGAGCTGTCGTTTTGGTCAAAAAATGAAAATTCTAAAAGTTCATGTTTTTCTGCTTTAAACTCTAGGTAAACATCCAAAATGTATTACTGAGTTGAAAGAAGTGGATTCTGGTGCATGGCTTTGAAACCGCAGTCAGAAAAAAAATCAAATCCATATCAACATTTTTATAAGCCCCGGGGCTGTCGTTTTGGTGACAAAATGAAAATTCTAAAAGTTCCTGTTTTTCTGCTTTAAACTCTAGGTACACATCCAAAATGTATTACTGAGTTGAAAGAAGTGGATTCTGGTGCATAGTTTTGAAACCGCAGTCAGAAAAAAAATCACATCCATATCAACATTTTTATAAACCCCGTGGCGGTCGTTATGGTCACAAAATGAAAATTCTAAAAGTTCCTGTTTTTCTGCTTTAAACTCTAGGTACACATCCAAAATGTAATACTGAGTTGAAAGAAGTGGATTCTGGTGCATGGTTTTGAAACCGCAGTCAGAAAAAAAATCACATCCATATCAACATTTTTATAACCCCCGGGGCTGTCGTTTTGGTCAAAAAATGAAAATTCTAAAAGTTCCTGTTTTTCTGCTTTAAACTCTAGGTACACATCCAAAATGTATTACTGAGTTGAAAGAAGTGGATTCTGGTGCATGGTTTTGAAACCGCAGTCAGAAAAAAAATCACATCCATATCAACATTTTTATAACCCCTGGGGCTGTCGTTTTGGTCAAAAAATGAAAATTCTAAAAGTTCCGATTTTTCTGCTTTAAACTCTACGTACACATCCAAAATGTATTACTGATTTGAAAGAAGTGGATTCTGGTGCATGGTTTTGAAACCGCAGTCAGAAAAAAAATCACATCCATATACACATTTTTATAACCCCCCGGAGCTGTCGTTTTGGTCAAAAAATGAAAATTCTAAAAGTTCATGTTTTTCTGCTTTAAACTCTAGGTAAACATCCAAAATGTATTACTGAGTTGAAAGAAGTGGATTCTGGTGCATGGTTTTGAAACCGCAGTCAGAAAAAAAATCACATCCATATCAACATTTTTATAACCCCCGTGGCTGTCGTTTTGGTCACAAAATGAAAATTCTAAAAGTTCCTGTTTTTCTGCTTTAACCTTTAGGTACACATCCAAAATGTATTACTGAGTTAAAAGAAGTGGATTCTGGTGCATGGTTTTGAAACCGCATTCAGAAAAAAAAATCACATCCATATCAACATTTTTATAACCCCCGTGGCTGTCGTTTTGGTCACAAAATGAAAATTCTAAAAGTTCCTGTTTTCTGCTTTAAACTCTAGGGGCCTTATTCTGATCGGTGCGGATTTCTCCGCATGCGGTCATCCCGCCGATGGTTATCGTCTGCGCATGTGCAGAGGTCACTCTGCGCATGTGCAGGCGATTTCGCCGCACGTATTCGTTACACGCCGCACAGGGGGCGTAGAGGGGCGTAAGGGGCTACATACCCTCATTACCCTATGCATACGCCCCGCGTTTCATGGGCATTCCCATGCAAACGTGGGGCGTATGCATGGTAATGAAGCCGTGACGCGTGTGTAGGGGGCGGGCATCTGACATCGCCGGATGTCAGCTGCCCGCCCCCATACATGATTTCACACGGACAAGTGTCCGTGTGGTCTTGGGTGGCGGGACCTGGTGGAGTGTGCGGACCTGCATTCGATGTTCGGCGACCATCGAATGCAGGGGCTGCTCCCAAGATGGAGGAGGCGTATCCCTGTCCACTTTCATGCGGACCGCCACATATCCACGTACGGACGGAGGTGGCGATCCGTATGGAAGGCGGGGATTCGCCTGCTCGGTCCTGGCCGCATATTCTGATCGGGCCGCACCGATCAGAATAAGGGCCAAGGTACACATCCAAAATGTATTACTAAGTTGAAAGAAGTGGATTCTGGTGCATGGCTTTGAAACCGCAGTCAGAAAAAAAATCACATCCATATCAACATTTTTATAACCCCCGGGGCTGTCGTTTTGGTCAAAAAATGAAAATTCTAAAAGTTCCTGTTTTTCTGCTTTAAACTCTAGGTACACATCCAAAATGTATTACTGAGTTGAAAGAAGTGGATTCTGGTGCATGGTTTTGAAAACGAAGTCAGAAAAAAATCACATCCTGATCGACATTTTTATAACCCCCGGGGCTGTCGTTTTGGTCAAAAAATGAAAATTCTAAAAGTTCCTGTTTTTCTGCTTTAAACTCAAGGTACACATCCAAAATGTATTACTGAATTGAAAGAAGTGGATTCTGGTGCATGGTTTTGAAACCGCAGTCAGAAAAAAAAATCACATCCATATAAACATTTTTATAACCCCCGGGGCTGTCGTTTTGGTAAAAAAATGAAAATTCTAAAAGTTCCTGTTTTTCTGCTTTAAACTCTAGGTACACATAAAAAATGTATTACTGAGTTGAAAGAAGTGGATTCTGGTGCATGGTTTTGAATCTGCAGTCAGAAAAAAAATCACATCCATATCAACATTTTTATAACCCCCGGGGCTGTCGTTTTGGTCAAAAAATTTAAATTCTAAAAGTTCAGATTTTTCTGCTTTAAACTCTAGGTACACTTTCAAAATGTATTACTGAGTTGAAAGAAGTGGATTCTGGTGCATGGCTTTGAAACCGCAGTCAGAAAAAAAATCACATCCATATCAACATTTTTATAACCCCCGGGGCTGTCGTTTTGGTCAAAAAATGAAAATTCTAAAATTTCCTGTTTTTCTGCTTTAAACTCTAGGTACACATCCAAAATGTATTACTGAGTTGAAAGAAGTGGATTCTGGTGCATGGTTTTGAAACCGCAGTCAGAAAAAAAATCACATCCATATCAACATTTTTATAACCCCCGGAGCTGTCGTTTTGGTCAAAAAATGAAAATTCTAAAAGTTCATGTTTTTCTGCTTTAAACTCTAGGTAAACATCCAAAATGTATTACTGAGTTGAAAGAAGTGGATTCTGGTGCATGGTTTTGAAACCGCAGTCAGAAAAAAAATCACATCCATATCAACATTTTTATAACCCCCGGGGCTGTCGTTTTGGTCAAAAAATGAAAATTCTAAAAGTTCCTGTTTTTCTGCTTTAAACTCTAGGTACACATCCAAAATGTATTACTGAGTTGAAAGAAGTGGATTCTGGTGCATGGTTTTGAAACCGCAGTCAGAAAAAAAATCACATCCATATCAACATTTTTATAATCCCCGGGGCTGTCGTTTTGGTCAAAAAATGAAAATTCTAAAAGTTCCGATTTTTCTGCTTTGAACTCTACGTACACATCCAAAATGTATTACTGAGTTGAAAGAAGTGGATTCTGGTGCATGGTTTTGATACCGCAGTCAGAAAAAAAATCACATCCATATACACATTTTTATAACCCCCCGGAGCTGTCGTTTTGGTCAAAAAATGAAAATTCTAAAAGTTCATGTTTTTCTGCTTTAAACTCTAGGTAAACATCCAAAATGTATTACTGAGTTGAAAGAAGTGGATTCTGGTGCATGGTTTTGAAACCGCAGTCAGAAAAAAAATCACATCCATATCAACATTTTTATAACCCCCGTGGCTGTCGTTTTGGTCACAAAATGAAAATTCTAAAAGTTCCTGTTTTTCTGCTTTAACCTTTAGGTACACATCCAAAATGTATTACTGAGTTGAAAGAAGTGGATTCTGGTGCATGGTTTTGAAACCGCATTCAGAAAAAAAAAATCACATCCATATCAACATTTTTATAACCCCCGTGGCTGTCGTTTTGGTCACAAAATGAAAATTCTAAAAGTTCCTGTTTTCTGATTTAAACTCTAGGGGCCTTATTCTGATCGGTGCGGATTTCTCCGCATGCGGTCATCCCGCCGATGGTTATCGTCTGCGCATGTGCAGAGGTCACTCTGCGCATGTGCAGGCGATTTCGCCGCACGTATTCGTTACACGCCGCACAGGGGGCGTAGAGGGGCGTAAGGGGCTACATACCCTCATTACCCTATGCATACGCCCCGCGTTTCATGGGCATTCCCATGCAAACGTGGGGCGTATGCATGGTAATGAAGCCGTGACGCGTGTGTAGGGGGCGGGCATCTGACATCGCCGGATGTCAGCTGCCCGCCCCCATACATGATTTCACACGGACAAGTGTCCGTGTGGTCTTGGGTGGCGGGACCTGGTGGAGTGTGCGGACCTGCATTCGATGTTCGGCGACCATCGAATGCAGGGGCTGCTCCCAAGATGGAGGAGGCGTATCCCTGTCCACTTTCATGCGGACCGCCACATATCCACGTACGGACGGAGGTGGCGATCCATATGGAAGGCGGGGATTCGCCTGCTCGGTCCTGGCCGCATATTCTGATCGGGCCGCACCGATCAGAATAAGGGCCAAGGTACACATCCAAAATGTATTACTAAGTTGAAAGAAGTGGATTCTGGTGCATGGCTTTGAAACCGCAGTCAGAAAAAAAATCACATCCATATCAACATTTTTATAACCCCCGGGGCTGTCGTTTTGGTCAAAAAATTAAAATTCTAAAAGTTCCTGTTTTTCTGCTTTAAACTCTAGGTACACATCCAAAATGTATTACTGAGTTGAAAGAAGTGGATTCTGGTGCATGGTTTTGAAAACGAAGTCAGAAAAAAATCACATCCATATCGACATTTTTATAACCCCCGGGGCTGTCGTTTTGGTCAAAAAATTAAAATTCTAAAAGTTCCTGTTTTTCTGCTTTAAACTCAAGGTACACATCCAAAATGTATTACTGAGTTGAAAGAAGTGGATTCTGGTGCATGGTTTTGAAACCGCAGTCAGAAAAAAAATAACATCCATATAAACATTTTTATAACCCCCGGGGCTGTCGTTTTGGTCAAAAAATGAAAATTCTAAAAGTTCCTGTTTTTCTGCTTTAAACTCTAGGTACACATAAAAAATGTATTACTGAGTTGAAAGAAGTGGATTCTGGTGCATGGTTTTGAATCTGCAGTCAGAAAAAAAATCACATCCATATCAACATTTTTATAACCCCCGGGGCTGTCGTTTTGGTCAAAAAATTTAAATTCTAAAAGTTCAGATTTTTCTGCTTTAAACTCTAGGTACACTTTCAAAATGTATTACTGAGTTGAAAGAAGTGGATTCTGGTGCATGGCTTTGAAACCGCAGTCAGAAAAAAAATCACATCCATATCAACATTTTTATAACCCCCGGGGCTGTCGTTTTGGTCAAAAAATGAAAATTCTAAAATTTCCTGTTTTTCTGCTTTAAACTCTAGGTTAACATCCAAAATGTATTACTGAGTTGAAAGAAGTGGATTCTGGTGCATGGTTTTGAAACCGCAGTCAGAAAAAAAATCACATCCATATCAACATTTTTATAACCCCCGGAGCTGTCGTTTTGGTCAAAAAATGAAAATTCTAAAAGTTCATGTTTTTCTGCTTTAAACTCTAGGTAAACATCCAAAATGTATTACTGAGTTGAAAGAAGTGGATTCTGGTGCATGGTTTTGAAACTGCAGTCAGAAAAAAAATCACATCCATATCAACATTTTTATAACCCCCGGGGCTGTCGTTTTGGTCACAAAATGAAAATTCTAAAAGTTCCTGTATTTCTGCTTTAAACTCAAGGTACACATCCAAAATGTATTACTGAGTTGAAAGAAGTGGATTCTGGTGCATGGTTTTAAAACCGCATTCAGAAAAAAATCACATCCATATCAACATTTTTATAACCCCCATGGCTGTCGTTTTGGTCACAAAATGAAAATTCTAAAAGTTCCTGTTTTTCTGCTTTAAACTCTAGGTACACATCCAAAATGTATTACTGAGTTGAAAGAAGTGGATTCTGGTGCATGGTTTTGAAACCGCAGTCAGAAAAAAAATCACATCCATATCAACATTTTTATAACCCCCGGGGCTGTCGTTTTGGTCAAAAAATGAAAATTCTAAAAGTTCCTGTTTTTCTGCTTTAAACTCTAGGTACACATCCAAAATGTATTACTGAGTTGAAAGAAGTGGATTCTGGTGCATGGTTTTGAAACTGCAGTCAGAAAAAAAATCACATCCATATCAACATTTTTATAACCCCGTGGCTGTCGTTTTGGTCACAAAATGAAAATTCTAAAAGTTCCTGTTTTTCTGCTTTAAACTCTAGGTACACATCCAAAATGTATTACTGAGTTGAAATAAGTGGATTCTGGTGCATGGTTTTGAAACCGCAGTCAGAAAAAAAATCACATCCATATCAACATTTTTATAACCCCCGGGGCTGTGGTTTTGGTCAAAAAATGAAAATTCTAAAAGTTCCGATTTTTCTACTTTAAACTCTAGGTACACATCCAAAATGTATTACTGAGTTGAAAGAAGTGGATTCTGGTGCATGGTTTTGAAACCGCAGTCAGAAAAAAAATCACATCCATATCAACATTTTTATAACCCCCGGAGCTGTCGTTTTGGTCAAAAAATGAAAATTCTAAAAGTTCATGTTTTTCTGCTTTAAACTCTAGGTAAACATCCAAAATGTATTACTGAGTTGAAAGAAGTGGATTCTGGTGCATGGTTTTGAAACCGCAGTCAGAAAAAAAATCACATCCATATCAACATTTTTATAACCCCCGGGGCTGTGGTTTTGTCAAAAAATGAAAATTCTAAAAGTTCCGATTTTTCTACTTTAAACTCTAGGTACACATCCAAAATGTATTACTGAGTTGAAAGAAGTGGATTCTGGTGCATGGTTTTGAAACCGCAGTCAGAAAAAAAATCACATCCATATCAACATTTTTATAACCCCCGGAGCTGTCGTTTTGGTCAAAAAATGAAAATTCTAAAAGTTCATGTTTTTCTGCTTTAAACTCTAGGTAAACATCCAAAATGTATTACTGAGTTGAAAGAAGTGGATTCTGGTGCATGGCTTTGAAACCGCAGTCAGAAAAAAAATCAAATCCATATCAACATTTTTATAAGCCCCGGGGCTGTCGTTTTGGTGACAAAATGAAAATTCTAAAAGTTCCTGTTTTTCTGCTTTAAACTCTAGGTACACATCCAAAATGTATTACTGAGTTGAAAGAAGTGGATTCTGGTGCATAGTTTTGAAACCGCAGTCAGAAAAAAAATCACATCCATATCAACATTTTTATAAACCCCGTGGCGGTCGTTATGGTCACAAAATGAAAATTCTAAAAGTTCCTGTTTTTCTGCTTTAAACTCTAGGTACACATCCAAAATGTAATACTGAGTTGAAAGAAGTGGATTCTGGTGCATGGTTTTGAAACCGCAGTCAGAAAAAAAATCACATCCATATCAACATTTTTATAACCCCCGGGGCTGTCGTTTTGGTCAAAAAATGAAAATTCTAAAAGTTCCTGTTTTTCTGCTTTAAACTCTAGGTACACATCCAAAATGTATTACTGAGTTGAAAGAAGTGGATTCTGGTGCATGGTTTTGAAACCGCAGTCAGAAAAAAAATCACATCCATATCAACATTTTTATAACTCCTGGGGCTGTCGTTTTGGTCAAAAAATGAAAATTCTAAAAGTTCCGATTTTTCTGCTTTAAACTCTACGTACACATCCAAAATGTATTACTGATTTGAAAGAAGTGGATTCTGGTGCATGGTTTTGAAACCGCAGTCAGAAAAAAAATCACATCCATATACACATTTTTATAACCCCCCGGAGCTGTCGTTTTGGTCAAAAAATGAAAATTCTAAAAGTTCATGTTTTTCTGCTTTAAACTCTAGGTAAACATCCAAAATGTATTACTGAGTTGAAAGAAGTGGATTCTGGTGCATGGTTTTGAAACCGCAGTCAGAAAAAAAATCACATCCATATCAACATTTTTATAACCCCCGTGGCTGTCGTTTTGGTCACAAAATGAAAATTCTAAAAGTTCCTGTTTTTCTGCTTTAACCTTTAGGTACACATCCAAAATGTATTACTGAGTTAAAAGAAGTGGATTCTGGTGCATGGTTTTGAAACCGCATTCAGAAAAAAAAATCACATCCATATCAACATTTTTATAACCCCCGTGGCTGTCGTTTTGGTCACAAAATGAAAATTCTAAAAGTTCCTGTTTTCTGCTTTAAACTCTAGGGGCCTTATTCTGATCGGTGCGGATTTCTCCGCATGCGGTCATCCCGCCGATGGTTATCGTCTGCGCATGTGCAGAGGTCACTCTGCGCATGTGCAGGCGATTTTGCCGCACGTATTCGTTACACGCCGCACAGGGGGCGTAGAGGGGCGTAAGGGGCTACATACCCTCATTACCCTATGCATACGCCCCGCGTTTCATGGGCATTCCCATGCAAACGTGGGGCGTATGCATGGTAATGAAGCCGTGACGCGTGTGTAGGGGGCGGGCATCTGACATCGCCGGATGTCAGCTGCCCGCCCCCATACATGATTTCACACGGACAAGTGTCCGTGTGGTCTTGGGTGGCGGGACCTGGTGGAGTGTGCGGACCTGCATTCGATGTTCGGCGACCATCGAATGCAGGGGCTGCTCCCAAGATGGAGGAGGCGTATCCCTGTCCACTTTCATGCGGACCGCCACATATCCACGTACGGACGGAGGTGGCGATCCGTATGGAAGGCGGGGATTCGCCTGCTCGGTCCTGGCCGCATATTCTGATCGGGCCGCACCGATCAGAATAAGGGCCAAGGTACACATCCAAAATGTATTACTAAGTTGAAAGAAGTGGATTCTGGTGCATGGCTTTGAAACCGCAGTCAGAAAAAAAATCACATCCATATCAACATTTTTATAACCCCCGGGGCTGTCGTTTTGGTCAAAAAATGAAAATTCTAAAAGTTCCTGTTTTTCTGCTTTAAACTCTAGGTACACATCCAAAATGTATTACTGAGTTGAAAGAAGTGGATTCTGGTGCATGGTTTTGAAAACGAAGTCAGAAAAAAATCACATCCTGATCGACATTTTTATAACCCCCGGGGCTGTCGTTTTGGTCAAAAAATGAAAATTCTAAAAGTTCCTGTTTTTCTGCTTTAAACTCAAGGTACACATCCAAAATGTATTACTGAATTGAAAGAAGTGGATTCTGGTGCATGGTTTTGAAACCGCAGTCAGAAAAAAAAATCACATCCATATAAACATTTTTATAACCCCCGGGGCTGTCGTTTTGGTAAAAAAATGAAAATTCTAAAAGTTCCTGTTTTTCTGCTTTAAACTCTAGGTACACATAAAAAATGTATTACTGAGTTGAAAGAAGTGGATTCTGGTGCATGGTTTTGAATCTGCAGTCAGAAAAAAAATCACATCCATATCAACATTTTTATAACCCCCGGGGCTGTCGTTTTGGTCAAAAAATTTAAATTCTAAAAGTTCAGATTTTTCTGCTTTAAACTCTAGGTACACTTTCAAAATGTATTACTGAGTTGAAAGAAGTGGATTCTGGTGCATGGCTTTGAAACCGCAGTCAGAAAAAAAATCACATCCATATCAACATTTTTATAACCCCCGGGGCTGTCGTTTTGGTCAAAAAATGAAAATTCTAAAATTTCCTGTTTTTCTGCTTTAAACTCTAGGTACACATCCAAAATGTATTACTGAGTTGAAAGAAGTGGATTCTGGTGCATGGTTTTGAAACCGCAGTCAGAAAAAAAATCACATCCATATCAACATTTTTATAACCCCCGGAGCTGTCGTTTTGGTCAAAAAATGAAAATTCTAAAAGTTCATGTTTTTCTGCTTTAAACTCTAGGTAAACATCCAAAATGTATTACTGAGTTGAAAGAAGTGGATTCTGGTGCATGGTTTTGAAACCGCAGTCAGAAAAAAAATCACATCCATATCAACATTTTTATAACCCCCGGGGCTGTCGTTTTGGTCAAAAAATGAAAATTCTAAAAGTTCCTGTTTTTCTGCTTTAAACTCTAGGTACACATCCAAAATGTATTACTGAGTTGAAAGAAGTGGATTCTGGTGCATGGTTTTGAAACCGCAGTCAGAAAAAAAATCACATCCATATCAACATTTTTATAATCCCCGGGGCTGTCGTTTTGGTCAAAAAATGAAAATTCTAAAAGTTCCGATTTTTCTGCTTTGAACTCTACGTACACATCCAAAATGTATTACTGAGTTGAAAGAAGTGGATTCTGGTGCATGGTTTTGATACCGCAGTCAGAAAAAAAATCACATCCATATACACATTTTTATAACCCCCCGGAGCTGTCGTTTTGGTCAAAAAATGAAAATTCTAAAAGTTCATGTTTTTCTGCTTTAAACTCTAGGTAAACATCCAAAATGTATTACTGAGTTGAAAGAAGTGGATTCTGGTGCATGGTTTTGAAACCGCAGTCAGAAAAAAAATCACATCCATATCAACATTTTTATAACCCCCGTGGCTGTCGTTTTGGTCACAAAATGAAAATTCTAAAAGTTCCTGTTTTTCTGCTTTAACCTTTAGGTACACATCCAAAATGTATTACTGAGTTGAAAGAAGTGGATTCTGGTGCATGGTTTTGAAACCGCATTCAGAAAAAAAAAATCACATCCATATCAACATTTTTATAACCCCCGTGGCTGTCGTTTTGGTCACAAAATGAAAATTCTAAAAGTTCCTGTTTTCTGATTTAAACTCTAGGGGCCTTATTCTGATCGGTGCGGATTTCTCCGCATGCGGTCATCCCGCCGATGGTTATCGTCTGCGCATGTGCAGAGGTCACTCTGCGCATGTGCAGGCGATTTCGCCGCACGTATTCGTTACACGCCGCACAGGGGGCGTAGAGGGGCGTAAGGGGCTACATACCCTCATTACCCTATGCATACGCCCCGCGTTTCATGGGCATTCCCATGCAAACGTGGGGCGTATGCATGGTAATGAAGCCGTGACGCGTGTGTAGGGGGCGGGCATCTGACATCGCCGGATGTCAGCTGCCCGCCCCCATACATGATTTCACACGGACAAGTGTCCGTGTGGTCTTGGGTGGCGGGACCTGGTGGAGTGTGCGGACCTGCATTCGATGTTCGGCGACCATCGAATGCAGGGGCTGCTCCCAAGATGGAGGAGGCGTATCCCTGTCCACTTTCATGCGGACCGCCACATATCCACGTACGGACGGAGGTGGCGATCCATATGGAAGGCGGGGATTCGCCTGCTCGGTCCTGGCCGCATATTCTGATCGGGCCGCACCGATCAGAATAAGGGCCAAGGTACACATCCAAAATGTATTACTAAGTTGAAAGAAGTGGATTCTGGTGCATGGCTTTGAAACCGCAGTCAGAAAAAAAATCACATCCATATCAACATTTTTATAACCCCCGGGGCTGTCGTTTTGGTCAAAAAATTAAAATTCTAAAAGTTCCTGTTTTTCTGCTTTAAACTCTAGGTACACATCCAAAATGTATTACTGAGTTGAAAGAAGTGGATTCTGGTGCATGGTTTTGAAAACGAAGTCAGAAAAAAATCACATCCATATCGACATTTTTATAACCCCCGGGGCTGTCGTTTTGGTCAAAAAATTAAAATTCTAAAAGTTCCTGTTTTTCTGCTTTAAACTCAAGGTACACATCCAAAATGTATTACTGAGTTGAAAGAAGTGGATTCTGGTGCATGGTTTTGAAACCGCAGTCAGAAAAAAAATAACATCCATATAAACATTTTTATAACCCCCGGGGCTGTCGTTTTGGTCAAAAAATGAAAATTTTAAAAGTTCCTGTTTTTCTGCTTTAAACTCTAGGTACACATAAAAAATGTATTACTGAGTTGAAAGAAGTGGATTCTGGTGCATGGTTTTGAATCTGCAGTCAGAAAAAAAATCACATCCATATCAACATTTTTATAACCCCCGGGGCTGTCGTTTTGGTCAAAAAATTTAAATTCTAAAAGTTCAGATTTTTCTGCTTTAAACTCTAGGTACACTTTCAAAATGTATTACTGAGTTGAAAGAAGTGGATTCTGGTGCATGGCTTTGAAACCGCAGTCAGAAAAAAAATCACATCCATATCAACATTTTTATAACCCCCGGGGCTGTCGTTTTGGTCAAAAAATGAAAATTCTAAAATTTCCTGTTTTTCTGCTTTAAACTCTAGGTTAACATCCAAAATGTATTACTGAGTTGAAAGAAGTGGATTCTGGTGCATGGTTTTGAAACCGCAGTCAGAAAAAAAATCACATCCATATCAACATTTTTATAACCCCCGGAGCTGTCGTTTTGGTCAAAAAATGAAAATTCTAAAAGTTCATGTTTTTCTGCTTTAAACTCTAGGTAAACATCCAAAATGTATTACTGAGTTGAAAGAAGTGGATTCTGGTGCATGGTTTTGAAACTGCAGTCAGAAAAAAAATCACATCCATATCAACATTTTTATAACCCCCGGGGCTGTCGTTTTGGTCACAAAATGAAAATTCTAAAAGTTCCTGTATTTCTGCTTTAAACTCAAGGTACACATCCAAAATGTATTACTGAGTTGAAAGAAGTGGATTCTGGTGCATGGTTTTAAAACCGCATTCAGAAAAAAATCACATCCATATCAACATTTTTATAACCCCCATGGCTGTCGTTTTGGTCACAAAATGAAAATTCTAAAAGTTCCTGTTTTTCTGCTTTAAACTCTAGGTACACATCCAAAATGTATTACTGAGTTGAAAGAAGTGGATTCTGGTGCATGGTTTTGAAACCGCAGTCAGAAAAAAAATCACATCCATATCAACATTTTTATAACCCCCGGGGCTGTCGTTTTGGTCAAAAAATGAAAATTCTAAAAGTTCCTGTTTTTCTGCTTTAAACTCTAGGTACACATCCAAAATGTATTACTGAGTTGAAAGAAGTGGATTCTGGTGCATGGTTTTGAAACTGCAGTCAGAAAAAAAATCACATCCATATCAACATTTTTATAACCCCGTGGCTGTCGTTTTGGTCACAAAATGAAAATTCTAAAAGTTCCTGTTTTTCTGCTTTAAACTCTAGGTACACATCCAAAATGTATTACTGAGTTGAAATAAGTGGATTCTGGTGCATGGTTTTGAAACCGCAGTCAGAAAAAAAATCACATCCATATCAACATTTTTATAACCCCCGGGGCTGTGGTTTTGGTCAAAAAATGAAAATTCTAAAAGTTCCGATTTTTCTACTTTAAACTCTAGGTACACATCCAAAATGTATTACTGAGTTGAAAGAAGTGGATTCTGGTGCATGGTTTTGAAACCGCAGTCAGAAAAAAAATCACATCCATATCAACATTTTTATAACCCCCGGAGCTGTCGTTTTGGTCAAAAAATGAAAATTCTAAAAGTTCATGTTTTTCTGCTTTAAACTCTAGGTAAACATCCAAAATGTATTACTGAGTTGAAAGAAGTGGATTCTGGTGCATGGTTTTGAAACCGCAGTCAGAAAAAAAATCACATCCATATCAACATTTTTATAACCCCCGGGGCTGTGGTTTTGTCAAAAAATGAAAATTCTAAAAGTTCCGATTTTTCTACTTTAAACTCTAGGTACACATCCAAAATGTATTACTGAGTTGAAAGAAGTGGATTCTGGTGCATGGTTTTGAAACCGCAGTCAGAAAAAAAATCACATCCATATCAACATTTTTATAACCCCCGGAGCTGTCGTTTTGGTCAAAAAATGAAAATTCTAAAAGTTCATGTTTTTCTGCTTTAAACTCTAGGTAAACATCCAAAATGTATTACTGAGTTGAAAGAAGTGGATTCTGGTGCATGGCTTTGAAACCGCAGTCAGAAAAAAAATCAAATCCATATCAACATTTTTATAAGCCCCGGGGCTGTCGTTTTGGTGACAAAATGAAAATTCTAAAAGTTCCTGTTTTTCTGCTTTAAACTCTAGGTACACATCCAAAATGTATTACTGAGTTGAAAGAAGTGGATTCTGGTGCATAGTTTTGAAACCGCAGTCAGAAAAAAAATCACATCCATATCAACATTTTTATAAACCCCGTGGCGGTCGTTATGGTCACAAAATGAAAATTCTAAAAGTTCCTGTTTTTCTGCTTTAAACTCTAGGTACACATCCAAAATGTAATACTGAGTTGAAAGAAGTGGATTCTGGTGCATGGTTTTGAAACCGCAGTCAGAAAAAAAATCACATCCATATCAACATTTTTATAACCCCCGGGGCTGTCGTTTTGGTCAAAAAATGAAAATTCTAAAAGTTCCTGTTTTTCTGCTTTAAACTCTAGGTACACATCCAAAATGTATTACTGAGTTGAAAGAAGTGGATTCTGGTGCATGGTTTTGAAACCGCAGTCAGAAAAAAAATCACATCCATATCAACATTTTTATAACCCCTGGGGCTGTCGTTTTGGTCAAAAAATGAAAATTCTAAAAGTTCCGATTTTTCTGCTTTAAACTCTACGTACACATCCAAAATGTATTACTGATTTGAAAGAAGTGGATTCTGGTGCATGGTTTTGAAACCGCAGTCAGAAAAAAAATCACATCCATATACACATTTTTATAACCCCCCGGAGCTGTCGTTTTGGTCAAAAAATGAAAATTCTAAAAGTTCATGTTTTTCTGCTTTAAACTCTAGGTAAACATCCAAAATGTATTACTGAGTTGAAAGAAGTGGATTCTGGTGCATGGTTTTGAAACCGCAGTCAGAAAAAAAATCACATCCATATCAACATTTTTATAACCCCCGTGGCTGTCGTTTTGGTCACAAAATGAAAATTCTAAAAGTTCCTGTTTTTCTGCTTTAACCTTTAGGTACACATCCAAAATGTATTACTGAGTTAAAAGAAGTGGATTCTGGTGCATGGTTTTGAAACCGCATTCAGAAAAAAAAATCACATCCATATCAACATTTTTATAACCCCCGTGGCTGTCGTTTTGGTCACAAAATGAAAATTCTAAAAGTTCCTGTTTTCTGCTTTAAACTCTAGGGGCCTTATTCTGATCGGTGCGGATTTCTCCGCATGCGGTCATCCCGCCGATGGTTATCGTCTGCGCATGTGCAGAGGTCACTCTGCGCATGTGCAGGCGATTTCGCCGCACGTATTCGTTACACGCCGCACAGGGGGCGTAGAGGGGCGTAAGGGGCTACATACCCTCATTACCCTATGCATACGCCCCGCGTTTCATGGGCATTCCCATGCAAACGTGGGGCGTATGCATGGTAATGAAGCCGTGACGCGTGTGTAGGGGGCGGGCATCTGACATCGCCGGATGTCAGCTGCCCGCCCCCATACATGATTTCACACGGACAAGTGTCCGTGTGGTCTTGGGTGGCGGGACCTGGTGGAGTGTGCGGACCTGCATTCGATGTTCGGCGACCATCGAATGCAGGGGCTGCTCCCAAGATGGAGGAGGCGTATCCCTGTCCACTTTCATGCGGACCGCCACATATCCACGTACGGACGGAGGTGGCGATCCGTATGGAAGGCGGGGATTCGCCTGCTCGGTCCTGGCCGCATATTCTGATCGGGCCGCACCGATCAGAATAAGGGCCAAGGTACACATCCAAAATGTATTACTAAGTTGAAAGAAGTGGATTCTGGTGCATGGCTTTGAAACCGCAGTCAGAAAAAAAATCACATCCATATCAACATTTTTATAACCCCCGGGGCTGTCGTTTTGGTCAAAAAATGAAAATTCTAAAAGTTCCTGTTTTTCTGCTTTAAACTCTAGGTACACATCCAAAATGTATTACTGAGTTGAAAGAAGTGGATTCTGGTGCATGGTTTTGAAAACGAAGTCAGAAAAAAATCACATCCTGATCGACATTTTTATAACCCCCGGGGCTGTCGTTTTGGTCAAAAAATGAAAATTCTAAAAGTTCCTGTTTTTCTGCTTTAAACTCAAGGTACACATCCAAAATGTATTACTGAATTGAAAGAAGTGGATTCTGGTGCATGGTTTTGAAACCGCAGTCAGAAAAAAAAATCACATCCATATAAACATTTTTATAACCCCCGGGGCTGTCGTTTTGGTAAAAAAATGAAAATTCTAAAAGTTCCTGTTTTTCTGCTTTAAACTCTAGGTACACATAAAAAATGTATTACTGAGTTGAAAGAAGTGGATTCTGGTGCATGGTTTTGAATCTGCAGTCAGAAAAAAAATCACATCCATATCAACATTTTTATAACCCCCGGGGCTGTCGTTTTGGTCAAAAAATTTAAATTCTAAAAGTTCAGATTTTTCTGCTTTAAACTCTAGGTACACTTTCAAAATGTATTACTGAGTTGAAAGAAGTGGATTCTGGTGCATGGCTTTGAAACCGCAGTCAGAAAAAAAATCACATCCATATCAACATTTTTATAACCCCCGGGGCTGTCGTTTTGGTCAAAAAATGAAAATTCTAAAATTTCCTGTTTTTCTGCTTTAAACTCTAGGTACACATCCAAAATGTATTACTGAGTTGAAAGAAGTGGATTCTGGTGCATGGTTTTGAAACCGCAGTCAGAAAAAAAATCACATCCATATCAACATTTTTATAACCCCCGGAGCTGTCGTTTTGGTCAAAAAATGAAAATTCTAAAAGTTCATGTTTTTCTGCTTTAAACTCTAGGTAAACATCCAAAATGTATTACTGAGTTGAAAGAAGTGGATTCTGGTGCATGGTTTTGAAACCGCAGTCAGAAAAAAAATCACATCCATATCAACATTTTTATAACCCCCGGGGCTGTCGTTTTGGTCAAAAAATGAAAATTCTAAAAGTTCCTGTTTTTCTGCTTTAAACTCTAGGTACACATCCAAAATGTATTACTGAGTTGAAAGAAGTGGATTCTGGTGCATGGTTTTGAAACCGCAGTCAGAAAAAAAATCACATCCATATCAACATTTTTATAATCCCCGGGGCTGTCGTTTTGGTCAAAAAATGAAAATTCTAAAAGTTCAGATTTTTCTGCTTTGAACTCTACGTACACATCCAAAATGTATTACTGAGTTGAAAGAAGTGGATTCTGGTGCATGGTTTTGATACCGCAGTCAGAAAAAAAATCACATCCATATACACATTTTTATAACCCCCCGGAGCTGTCGTTTTGGTCAAAAAATGAAAATTCTAAAAGTTCATGTTTTTCTGCTTTAAACTCTAGGTAAACATCCAAAATGTATTACTGAGTTGAAAGAAGTGGATTCTGGTGCATGGTTTTGAAACCGCAGTCAGAAAAAAAATCACATCCATATCAACATTTTTATAACCCCCGTGGCTGTCGTTTTGGTCACAAAATGAAAATTCTAAAAGTTCCTGTTTTTCTGCTTTAACCTTTAGGTACACATCCAAAATGTATTACTGAGTTGAAAGAAGTGGATTCTGGTGCATGGTTTTGAAACCGCATTCAGAAAAAAAAAATCACATCCATATCAACATTTTTATAACCCCCGTGGCTGTCGTTTTGGTCACAAAATGAAAATTCTAAAAGTTCCTGTTTTCTGATTTAAACTCTAGGGGCCTTATTCTGATCGGTGCGGATTTCTCCGCATGCGGTCATCCCGCCGATGGTTATCGTCTGCGCATGTGCAGAGGTCACTCTGCGCATGTGCAGGCGATTTCGCCGCACGTATTCGTTACACGCCGCACAGGGGGCGTAGAGGGGCGTAAGGGGCTACATACCCTCATTACCCTATGCATACGCCCCGCGTTTCATGGGCATTCCCATGCAAACGTGGGGCGTATGCATGGTAATGAAGCCGTGACGCGTGTGTAGGGGGCGGGCATCTGACATCGCCGGATGTCAGCTGCCCGCCCCCATACATGATTTCACACGGACAAGTGTCCGTGTGGTCTTGGGTGGCGGGACCTGGTGGAGTGTGCGGACCTGCATTCGATGTTCGGCGACCATCGAATGCAGGGGCTGCTCCCAAGATGGAGGAGGCGTATCCCTGTCCACTTTCATGCGGACCGCCACATATCCACGTACGGACGGAGGTGGCGATCCATATGGAAGGCGGGGATTCGCCTGCTCGGTCCTGGCCGCATATTCTGATCGGGCCGCACCGATCAGAATAAGGGCCAAGGTACACATCCAAAATGTATTACTAAGTTGAAAGAAGTGGATTCTGGTGCATGGCTTTGAAACCGCAGTCAGAAAAAAAATCACATCCATATCAACATTTTTATAACCCCCGGGGCTGTCGTTTTGGTCAAAAAATTAAAATTCTAAAAGTTCCTGTTTTTCTGCTTTAAACTCTAGGTACACATCCAAAATGTATTACTGAGTTGAAAGAAGTGGATTCTGGTGCATGGTTTTGAAAACGAAGTCAGAAAAAAATCACATCCATATCGACATTTTTATAACCCCCGGGGCTGTCGTTTTGGTCAAAAAATTAAAATTCTAAAAGTTCCTGTTTTTCTGCTTTAAACTCAAGGTACACATCCAAAATGTATTACTGAGTTGAAAGAAGTGGATTCTGGTGCATGGTTTTGAAACCGCAGTCAGAAAAAAAATAACATCCATATAAACATTTTTATAACCCCCGGGGCTGTCGTTTTGGTCAAAAAATGAAAATTCTAAAAGTTCCTGTTTTTCTGCTTTAAACTCTAGGTACACATAAAAAATGTATTACTGAGTTGAAAGAAGTGGATTCTGGTGCATGGTTTTGAATCTGCAGTCAGAAAAAAAATCACATCCATATCAACATTTTTATAACCCCCGGGGCTGTCGTTTTGGTCAAAAAATTTAAATTCTAAAAGTTCAGATTTTTCTGCTTTAAACTCTAGGTACACTTTCAAAATGTATTACTGAGTTGAAAGAAGTGGATTCTGGTGCATGGCTTTGAAACCGCAGTCAGAAAAAAAATCACATCCATATCAACATTTTTATAACCCCCGGGGCTGTCGTTTTGGTCAAAAAATGAAAATTCTAAAATTTCCTGTTTTTCTGCTTTAAACTCTAGGTTAACATCCAAAATGTATTACTGAGTTGAAAGAAGTGGATTCTGGTGCATGGTTTTGAAACCGCAGTCAGAAAAAAAATCACATCCATATCAACATTTTTATAACCCCCGGAGCTGTCGTTTTGGTCAAAAAATGAAAATTCTAAAAGTTCATGTTTTTCTGCTTTAAACTCTAGGTAAACATCCAAAATGTATTACTGAGTTGAAAGAAGTGGATTCTGGTGCATGGTTTTGAAACTGCAGTCAGAAAAAAAATCACATCCATATCAACATTTTTATAACCCCCGGGGCTGTCGTTTTGGTCAAAAAATGAAAATTCTAAAAGTTCCGGTTTTTCTGCTTTAAACTCTAGGTACACATCCAAACTGGATTACTGAGTTGAAAGAAGTGGATTCTGGTGCATGGTTTTGAAACCGCAGTCAGAAAAAAAATCACATCCATATCAACATTTTTATAACCCCCGGGGCTGTCGTTTTGGTCAAAATATGAAAATTCTAAAAGTTCCTGTTTTTCTGCTTTAAACTCTAGGTACACATCCAAAATGTATTACTGAGTTGAAAGAAGTGGATTCTGGTGCATGGTTTTGAAACCGCAGTCAGAAAAAAAATCACATCCATATCAACATTTTTATAACCCCCGGGGCTGTCGTTTTGGTCAAAAAATGAAAATTCTAAAAGTTCCTGTTTTTCTGCTTTAAACTCTAGGTACACATCCAAAATGTATTACTGAGTTGAAAGAAGTGGATTCTGGTGCATGGTTTTGAAACCGCAGTCAGAAAAAAAATCACATCCATATCAACATCTTTATAACCCCCGGGGCTATCGTTTTGGTCAAAAAATGAAAATTCTAAAAGTTCCTGTTTTTCTGCTCTAAACTCTAGGTACACATCCAAAATGTATTACTGAGTTGAAAGAAGTGGATTCTGGTGCATGGTTTTGAAACCGCAGTCAGAAAAAAAATCACATCCATATCAACATTTTTATAACCCCCGGGGCTGTCGTTTTGGTCAAAAAATTTAAATTCTAAAAGTTCAGATTTTTCTGCTTTAAACTCTAGGTACACTTTCAAAATGTATTACTGAGTTGAAAGAAGTGGATTCTGGTGCATGGCTTTGAAACCGCAGTCAGAAAAAAAATCACATCCATATCAACATTTTTATAACCCCCGGGGCTGTCGTTTTGGTCAAAAAATGAAAATTCTAAAATTTCCTGTTTTTCTGCTTTAAACTCTAGGTACACATCCAAAATGTATTACTGAGTTGAAAGAAGTGGATTCTGGTGCATGGTTTTGAAACCGCAGTCAGAAAAAAAATCACATCCATATCAACATTTTTATAACCCCCGGAGCTGTCGTTTTGGTCAAAAAATGAAAATTCTAAAAGTTCATGTTTTTCTGCTTTAAACTCTAGGTAAACATCCAAAATGTATTACTGAGTTGAAAGAAGTGGATTCTGGTGCATGGTTTTGAAACCGCAGTCAGAAAAAAAATCACATCCATATCAACATTTTTATAACCCCCGGGGCTGTCGTTTTGGTCAAAAAATGAAAATTCTAAAAGTTCCGGTTTTTCTACTTTAAACTCTAGGTACACATCCAAACTGGATTACTGAGTTGAAAGAAGTGGATTCTGGTGCATGGTTTTGAAACCGCAGTCAGAAAAAAAATCACATCCATATCAACATTTTTATAACCCCCGGGGCTGTCGTTTTGGTCAAAATATGAAAATTCTAAAAGTTCCTGTTTTTCTGCTTTAAACTCTAGGTACACATCCAAAATGTATTACTGAGTTGAAAGAAGTGGATTCTGGTGCATGGTTTTGAAACCGCAGTCAGAAAAAAAATCACATCCATATCAACATTTTTATAACCCCCGGGGCTGTCGTTTTGGTCAAAAAATGAAAATTCTAAAAGTTCCTGTTTTTCTGCTTTAAACTCTAGGTACACATCCAAAATGTATTACTGAGTTGAAAGAAGTGGATTCTGGTGCATGGTTTTGAAACCGCAGTCAGAAAAAAAATCACATCCATATCAACATCTTTATAACCCCCGGGGCTATCGTTTTGGTCAAAAAATGAAAATTCTAAAAGTTCCTGTTTTTCTGCTCTAAACTCTAGGTACACATCCAAAATGTATTACTGAGTTGAAAGAAGTGGATTCTGGTGCATGGTTTTGAAACCGCAGTCAGAAAAAAAATCACATCCATATCAACATTTTTACAACCCCCGGGGCTGTCGTTTTGGTCAAAAAATTTAAATTTTAAAAGTTCCTGTTTTTCTGCTTTAAACTCTAGGTACACATCCAAAATGTATTACTGAGTTGAAAGAAGTGGATTCTGGTGCATGGTTTTGAAACCGCAGTCAGAAAAAAAATCACATCCATATCAACATTTTTATAACCCCCGGGGCTGTCGTTTTGGTCAAAAAATTAAAATTCTAAAAGTTCTGGTTTTTCTACTTTAAACTCTAGGTACACATCCAAAATGGATTACTGAGTACAAAGAAGTGGATTCTGGTGCATGGTTTTGAAACCGCAGTCAGAAAAAAAATCACATCCATATCAACATTTTTACAACCCCCGGGGCTGTCGTTTTGGTCAAAAAATTTAAATTTTAAAAGTTCCTATTTTTCTGCTTTAAACTCTAGGTACACATCCAAAATGTATTACTGAGTTGAAAGAAGTGGATTCTGGTGCATGGTTTTGAAACCGCAGTCAGAAAAAAAATCACTTCCATATCAACATTTTTATAACCCCCGGGGCTGTCGTTTTGGTCAAAAAATGAAAATTCTAAAAGTTCCTGTTTTTCTGCTTTAAACTCTAGGTACACATCCAAAATGTATTACTGAGTTGAAAGAAGTGGATTCTGGTGCATGGTTTTGAAACCGCAGTCAGAAAAAAATCACATCCATATCAACATTTTTATAACCCCCGGGGCTGTCGTTTTGGTCAAAACATGAAAATTCGGTACTCTTTACCTAGAAGGGCGCCCATCGCGGGCATCGCATGTACATCGCATGCCATTATAATGGCATGCGATGCGACCGATGCGATGCCCGCGATTTTACATAGAAATGCATTTAAAAATGTAAATCGCGTCGGTCGCATCGCATGCGACCAGAAAATCGCATGCGATTCGACCGACGCGATTACCGCGATTTTACATAGCGAACAATGTTAAATGGGTCAATTGACCCGATTTGACATAGGGAACAATGTAAATGGCCCACCCTTGGCCCCCCCAAGTGTTAACGCCACCCCACGATCAACGTGAACCCGAAGCATGGCGAGCGCAGCGACGGTACGCGTCCTCCGACCTTTTCATACCCCCACTATCCACGTCGGCGATGAGTTTAGAATAGAAAGTGTGGCAAGCGCAGCGAGCCACCGAACCCAAAGCGTGGCGAGCGCAGCGAGCCCCGCGAGGGGAGACGGATACCTTCACAGGTATCCCCCTCCCCTCGCTTGCTTCACAGGTATCCGCGTCCGCTCACCATGTTTCGGGCTCGCCACACTTTCTATTCTCAACTCCACGCCGACGTGGATAGTGGGGGAATGAAAAGGTCGGAGGACGTGTACCGCCGCCCCTCGCAGGCTCGCTGCACTCGCCATGCTTCGGGTTCACGTTAATCATGGGGTGGCGTTAACAATTGGGGGGCCCAGGGTGGCTATTTGGGGTCTGTGGGCCATTTAACATTGTTCCCTATGTTAAATTGGGTCAATTGACCCATTTAACATTGTTCCCTATGTAAAATCGCGGTAATCGCGTCGGTCGCATCGCATGCGATTTGTTGGTCGCATGCGATGCGACCGACGCAATTTTTTACCTTGCAATGCCTATGATCAAAATCGTGGGCGCCCTTCTAGGTAAAGAGTACCGAAAAAAATTTAACGCACCAGGTGTTTTGTCCAAAAAAGGAAAATGTCAAAAGTTCCTGTTTTTTTTTTTTAAACTATAGGTTTATTCTGGTGCATGGTTTTTAAACGGGTACAAAAAATACTATATTATATAAGTTTTAAACGTTGAACTTAATTTTTGTGGTTTCTATAAAATCTCGATAGTATTACTGCATGCAAAAAGATTTGACCAATGTCCCCTCCCCTTGGCGCCACGGGGATGATAAATGCAGCGCTGTTACAAAATCAGTACACAAATGGCTGCAGAGGTGACATGATTGGGGGCAGTGGCATAACTATAGCACCGCAGCCCCCGCAGTCGCGGGGGGGGGCGCTGTGCATATGGGGGCGCCGGGGGGGCTGCGGTGCTATAGTAATTCCCCCCATCCCCCACTAAGCTAATTGCTTAGTGGGCTATTCTGCGTAGGGAAATCGCATTGCATCGCATCACATGGGCCATTGTAAGTGCCGTGCGATCTGATTTTCCTATGTAATGTATTCAGTGCTCTTTTATTTATATTGTATAGGGTGTACAATGCCATTAGGTATACAATAATGACATACAATGAGGTTTTAGGCATCCCCCCAGTATCCACGCCACCCCGAAGTGTGGCGAGCCCCGCGAAGGGCAGCAGAATGCGTCCTACGACCTTTTCATATCCCTACTATCCACGTTGGTGTGGAGTTGATTATATATATATAGTGTGGCGAGGGCAGCGAGACACCGAGCCCAAAATGTGGTGAGCAGACGTGGAATACATGTAATGTAATCCGCTGTACTCGCCACATTTCGGGCACGGTGGCTTGCTGCACTTGCCACAATATATACATACATATATATTGTACACCCTATACAATATAAATAAAAGAGCACTGAATACATTACATAGGAAAATCGGATCGCATCACACGGCCGTTATAATGGCCTATGCAATGCGAAGTGATTTTCCTACGGTGCCGTACGTAAGAAACTTGGGCGCCGTGAAAATACATAAGTACCAAAAATTTATGTTTTGATGTTTTATTTACCCGTTATAAAACTGTGAGATTGTTTCTGTTGTACAGTCATTTAAATTGTTCACACTTTAGCTATTTTGCATATTGGTTGGCGGCAGTTCTGGTGGCCATCAATGGGTTTACCATAAAAGGTCTTTGCCGAATTTGTTGAAATAAATATCAAGAAACCATCAGTGCAGACACTCTCTACATCTCTACCATCGATGCCCAAAATCCATCAGACAGCCATCTTCAATGGCAAAACCATCAATGGTTGTTAACCATGATATTCATCCATTGGATGCATGCCTGAAACTGTGGGCAGGCTACATGAGAAATCAAGGTTTCTATGTACTAAGCCTTGGAGATGATTGGCTGGTACTGGCCATTTTATCTCACTCCAAGGGTTAGTACATAGAGACCCAAGAGAGGAGTGGCAGAATCATTACTAGAGTTTATTTAATTCACAGCACACATCCTGCTCAGATCCCTGATGCTGTGTGAGCATTGTCACTCAATGAAAAATCCATATATGATAGAAGCCAATAATGGGACTGAAGATGTTTTTAAATAGCTGCCCCTACACATGTCACTGCTCTATTTTATCATTGTCGGATACAGGGATAAACTAAACTATAAAAGGTTTTTGTCCATCCTGCAGTGAGTGAAAAGAGGAGTGCTTGTATAACATAATATGGTTACGGTATAGGCTATCGACCCTGTTTAGATCGACCGTTATGGGGTCGAAGGTGTCTAGTTAGAAGCCAAAAGATGGTACTGGGGTCTAGAGATGGGAGTTAGACGCAAGCGGTAGATTGCCGGAAATGAGTTCGACAGTCACTACGTCTACACAAGGTATTCAGCTTTTTTGGTGCTTAATGTCACACGGGTCCCTGTATATGTGCACAGTGTCCCCACGCACAGGCACGGTGCCTCACTGCGCTCTGCATACGGTTATAATCTAATTCTATTTCCTTTTGGATTGCAAAGTACGAACCATCTGTACCAAAAAAAAGTCAAACTTGTGCCGATGTGGTGACTGCAGACCTTCGATCTCCCACTTGCGCCTCCCTCTCATCACTGTTGCTCTAAACACTGTTGACTATCTTTTGTCTAACTAGACTCCTTTCACCAAGAGTGGTTGATCCTGTAACTGTTGATCTAGACCAGGCATGTCCAACCTGCGGCCCTCCAGCTGTTGTGAAACTACACATCCCATCATGCCTTGCCACAGTTTTGATATTAGGGAATGCTAAAACTACGGCAAGGCATGTTGGGATGTTTAGTTTCACAACAGCAGGAGGGCCTCAGATTGGACATGCCGGATCTAGACAGTGTCGACCCAGACGAAGGTGTTCAACATAATATAACTGCTTGGCCAGGACATGAAATACAGCTTACCATGAAAACCCTATTATATTACCACATACATGGGAGGCACCTTCTTTCTCTGTGGGTAGCAGTTGAAACACATCCCAATTTCCCACAAATTGGGGGAAATGTGCTGAGCACACAATGGCAGTCTCATCAAATCGGGGCTGTCACATTGGACCTTATTCTGATCGGTGCGGCCCGATCAGAATATGCGGCCGCAACCGTGCAGGTGAATCCCAGCCTTCCATACGGATCGCCACCTGCCGTCCGTACGCGGATATGTGGCGATCCGCATGAAATTGGACGGGGATACGCCTCCTCCGTCTTGGGAGCTGCCCCTGCATTCGATGGTCGTCGAACATCGAATGCAGGGCCGCACGCTCCACCAGGTCCCGCAACACAAGACCACACGGACACTTGTCCGTGTGAAATCATGTATGGGGGCGGGCAGCTGACATCCGGCGATGTCAGATGCCCGCCCCGTACCCACGCGTCACGGCCTCATTACCATGCATACGCCCCGCGTTTGCATGGGAACGCCCATGAAACGGGGGGCGTATGCATAGGGTAATGAGGCTAAGTAGCCCCTCACGCCCCTCTACGCCCCCTGTGCGGCGTATAAAGAATCCATGCGGCGAAATCGCCTGCACATGCGCAGAGTTACCTCTGCACATGCGCAGACGATAAACATCGGCGGGCCGTACGCAAGCGGGAATATCCGCACCGATCAGAATAAGGGCCATTAAAACTGGGAATGTTACAGTATGTTACAGAACACACTCCACTGTGTCAGTATACATGGCACTGCTGCATATACTGTAGATCTAGAAAAGAGAAAGAGAAGATGTCCTGTTTTTGGTGCACCAAAATTAGAGATAAAATTTAACTTTTATTATTTCGATAGTTAAGAACTGCGAGATAAAAAATGACAACATATAACATAAACAAGGGTGGGGTTCACACAATTTTTTAAAACCAAGGTGGCAGGCAGATGTTGCAGGGTTGTTATATAGTGTTTTTACTGGATAGTGTGCGTCTGATCTGTCTAGATTTGAGATCTGACAGATCACTCGGCGTGTCTGAGCAGAGGTTTAAATGGCCTCTTGCTCAAAGGCCGAATTGGTCAGTGCAGAAAAGTGGGATTGATATCCTCAATGAACCCTCTATCGGGTGCACTGATAACAGTAGGAGATCACCCTGTATATGTTGAAGATCCGGCGTGGAAACGCTCCAGGATCAGTTAGGATGACTAGGCACCCCAGGGTGTCTCAGCTGCGTTCGTTCAGGTGGAGCCGCCTCCTGGAGTTTACACGTATGTAACAGTCAGCACGGTTGCGGGGACTGTCATAGTGTCTCACTCGCTCCTGAAAAATTCGCTCTCTCTTGTCCCACTGCGATAATTACTCTGCATCAATTTGCAGATCGCCCGGTGTGTATGGTATTAGGGTCTGGAAAAACGTTCCAGTACAGGACCTGGGTAGGGACACCACCGGTGGGGCAGGCTGTGTCAGAACACTTGGAGCCGCCTCCAGAGTGTTTGCACAGAGTGAGAGACTCGATACTAGCGCAGCTCAAGGACTACACACAAATCAAAATACATTCATATGAAAAATAACAAAAGTTGCAAACATCTGCCTGCGCACCGCTAGCCGGCACGCGCTTCGCAAATGATAGCTTCCTCAGGCCCTGAGGAAGCTATCATTTGCGAAGCGCGTGCCGGCTAGCGGTGCGCAGGCAGATGTTTGCAACTTTTGTTATTTTTCATATGAATGTATTTTGATTTGTGTGTAGTCCTTGAGCTGCGCTAGTATCGAGTCTCTCACTCTGTGCAAACACTCTGGAGGCGGCTCCAAGTGTTCTGACACAGCCTGCCCCACCGGTGGTGTCCCTACCCAGGTCCTGTACTGGAACGTTTTTCCAGACCCTAATACCATACACACCGGGCGATCTGCAAATTGATGCAGAGTAATTATCGCAGTGGGACAAGAGAGAGCGAATTTTTCAGGAGCGAGTGAGACACTATGACAGTCCCCGCAACCGTGCTGACTGTTACATACGTGTAAACTCCAGGAGGCGGCTCCACCTGAACGAACGCAGCTGAGACACCCTGGGGTGCCTAGTCATCCTAACTGATCCTGGAGCGTTTCCACGCCGGATCTTCAACATATACAGGGTGATCTCCTACTGTTAACAGTGCACCCGATAGAGGGTTCATTGAGGATATCAATCCCACTTTTCTGCACTGACCAATTCGGCCTTTGAGCAAGAGGCCATTTAAACCTCTGCTCAGACACGCCGAGTGATCTGTCAGATCTCAAATCTAGACAGATCAGACGCACACTATCCAGTAAAAACACTATATAACAACCCTGCAACATCTGCCTGCCACCTTGGTTTTAAAAAATTGTGTGAACCCCACCCTTGTTTATGTTATATGTTGTCATTTTTTATCTCGCAGTTCTTAACTATCGAAATAATAAAAGTTAAATTTTATCTCTAATTTTGGTGCACCAAAAACAGGACATCTTCTCTTTCTCTTTTCTGTATCAATCTCCATGTCCTAAGGTAGCACACCCCCAGCAGCTCATTATTGTAATTAATATCTGCATAAGGGGGTCCACCTCTCCTTGACCGGAGGTCTTGTGCGACCAAACCCCCCCAAAAACCATCCTATACTGTAGATCTAGCAAATACTGTACACTTCAAACTAACAATATCATTATTTTTCTCCAGGTCCTCAGCGAATGTTGCTGTCAACACAAACAATGATAGTTTCATCAGTACCTTGAGTATGCAGTTATTTATTGTAAGTATTATAGCATTCTAAATTGTGTGATACAGTTACAAAAATGACCTGGGTCCCTGGTCACAAGCAGGATCATCATAATCATAGTTGCTTCAGTTGTGTGCATCAGGGCTCTATACACTTATTGGGTCTTAGGAACTGGATGCAGTCAGCTTCCCGGCAGTCATAGGAACTGGATGCAGTCAGCTTCCTGGCAGTCCTAGGAACTGGATGCAGTCAGCTTCCTGGCAGTCCTAGGAACTGGATGCATTCAGCTTCCCGGCAGTCCTAGGAACTGGATGCAGTCCGCTTCCCGGCAGTCCGGATGCCAGCATTCTGTATACCGACGCCAGCATCCCGACTGCCTTCAGAAGACCGGTACCAGAACATCTAAAGCATTAGGATGCCGACAACAGAATGCTGACAGACAGAATCGTAATCGATTTGTATCTGGGCCCCATTAAGGTCAAGTCATGAAAGGCGGGGTTAGGTTCAGGCACTAGTGGGGGAACTTATTGTTAGGCTGCTGGTAGGAAAAGGTAAGGGTTAGGCTGTGAGGAGGTGGTTAAGTTTAGGCATGTACAAGGAGGGGTTAGGATTAGGGTGGGGTGCAGGGGGGTTAGGTTTAGGCATTGGAGTGCAGTTGTTAGGCTTAGGGTTAGGCTACGTGGAGGCTGCTGCAAGGGAGGGTAAATATACTTACCTAACCTGACCCCTGTTGGGATTCCTTACTTCTGGATGCCGATGCCGTCATCCTAACCACCGGTCATCCGTATGTATCTCCTAGGGACACATGGGCAGATAGTACGGATGATAAATCTTGTTGCATATGATAAATGGTGCTTCAGCCAATCAACTTCCAACTATCATATTTCAAACACATTACAGTTAGAGGGCCAGATGCACTAAGCTTCAAAAAGTGATGAAATGTAGAGTGATAAACAACCAACCAATCAGCTCATATCTGACATTTTTCAAACACAGCCCGTGACATGGCAGGTAGGAGCTGATTGGCTGGTGGTTTATCACTCTCCATTTTATCACTTTTTGAAGCTTAGTGCATCTGGCCCAAAATTTGATAAGCTGGACAACCATTTATCATCAACAAGATTTATCATTCACAGGGTCAGATGTATTAAGCCTGGAGAAGAGATAAAGTGGAAGGAGAACACATCAGCCAATCAACTCCCAACTGTCATATTTCAAATACAGCTGATTGGCTGGTGCGTTATCTCCTTCCACTTTATCTCCAGGCTTAATACATCTGCCCCATTATGAGTTATCACTTGTGGATAAATGAGCCCTAAAGACTCCAATAGTTTAAAAAAACGATTACTCTGATTAGTAATGCACTGAATCCAACTTGATATTACTAAATCGTAAAGTTACATACTGTATTCAAATGGTAAAGCTTTTGTTCCTATAGCGTGAGAAATTTTGGCTGACCGTGCTGTGTTTTTTTTACTCAATCGGAAATTATAGCCGTGGTAATTTTTATGGCTTTTAACACAACTTTTTTCTCGCAGCCCCAGATCAGGTGCACAGTAGGAAAAGATTGTTATTTTAAGTTAGCAAAATTATATCTCTCTCTACTTTATCTCCCAGCTTTGATAAATCTCCATCTTTGTAAAGAAAAAAGTAAACAAATTCAGTAACGTCACTAATTAAGGAGTAGATGTATGAAGCGGTGATAAGGGAGGTTGCCTATGGCAACCAATCAGCTGCTCTGGATAATTTTATATTATGCAAACTATAGATGTTACTTCAGTGCTGATTGGTTGCCATGGGCCACTTCTCCTCTTCCTCACTTCTCCTCCCTTATCACTGCTTCATACATCTACCCCTAATTTACATGTTCATTTATTTGTTTTCTTAAAGGATCAAAACTTAACGATGCCACTGCAATTGAATGAAAGTGCTCTTCAGCTGAAACAGAAGGTGTACGTTGAGGTGATAGCCACCAACCTCACTGCTAAGTAAGAACATAACTCATGATTTTGATATAATACTAAATAGCTTCCTTACTCAAATCTAATAAAATAAATGAGTGTGTGCATGTCTCCTGGATCGGGTGGGACAGGCCACCAAGCCACCAACTTACCAAGCAAAATAGGTTGTCCAGGTGGCTGATGATATGAATCATGTGATTTTAGCCACACCCTCTGCTGTAAAATGCCTATAATCTTGTGGCAGAGTTTGTTGATTTAACATTTACTGATTCAGAAGGAAGTAAAAATTGATTTTACATACATTCTCAAAATCCCTACAGTTTCATAGGAACTCATAGGAAACTAGCCAGTGGGAGTCTGGTGGTGGGTTTATATAGTAAGGAGAAGTGAATCCAAATGCTGGGTCCTAGTTGCAATGGTGGCTGTAATAAACACACTGGCCAATTCAGAACGGTCCGTCCGGTTCCGAATTCTGCATTGTATTCGATGGTGGAGGGTCTGCACATGCCTGAATATTATGCAAACCCGCTGTGCGATTACACGTAGCCTAGGGAATAGGTCTGAATCCATGCTGCCGATCTGCAAGATAAGGCTGCCAGCACATATATTACATGTATGATTACACGTGTTAATTCTACTTAGATTTTTTAAGAAGGCCAAACTTTTTACAATGGTTGATCCAAATTAGTTGAATTGGGCAAATAAAATATTATTATGTGTAGACCTATAGGCAATTATCTTACAATGGACATCCCTCGGTTTAAGTGCACTACACTTGGATGTGTAACGGAAACAGCACTCATAAATCCACCCACATACAGACAAATAGCAGGAACACAAGATATAACAAATAATCAACTGTTTATTAAGTTATCATTTGTTTCTATTTTTAGTTTCAATGTGCTCCTGGATGAATGCTTTGCTACTCCATTGCCACTGATGACCACTACCGCTAGTGACAAGTTTAGTCTCCTGGACAGGTATGCCTTACACGAAATGTTTACTAAAAACATGACTTCTTTCAATCCAAAAAGACCACCACATTAATGGCTACACTCAAAGGACCTGATTCTGCACTGAACGTTCCCCATTGTACTCGCGCTGGGGACCGATGGTGTGTGTTGTTTGCGCATCTGCTGGGTTCGCTCTATGAATGCCTTCGGTGGCTATCAGTTGCTGAGGCGTCGTAGGGATAGGGGAAGGAGAGGGACGTGCAGGGGCCCGAATCAGGGGAACTGCCATTGTTTTATGGGCATTCCCAGGGGTCACAGGACACAGCGCCCACCCCCTCTTAGGCAGACACCGACGGATTTCCGAAGGCAAAATAAATCATTCAATGTTTTTTTTTTAATGATATGCAATACATTTTTGACATTGACCATTTGCTCTGGATTAAGAAAACACTGAAAGAGGACAGCTTTCTGGGTGAAAAATAGAATTGTTCTGAACCATTCTGGGTATGAATGTTGCAATACTGTAGCTGTGCTGGCTGTTGCAGGTAATATCTCTTATATATTTAGCCAGATCTGTCAGTCAAGCAGTGTGGCAAACGGTGGGCGGGGTTTCACGGGTGATTGACAGGCCCATCCACCGTCAGCCACACTGCAAAAGTAAGGCACCTCCGTCCTACTGTTCTCCACAAGCACACACCCCTCCTCGCACACCACTCCCCATGCCTGCCCACCAACTACATCCATGCCTGCTCACCACCCACAACCCCTCCCCTAACACACTCATTCCCTGCCCGCCCATAAGGCATCTACACTCCGCGCGCCCAGCCCCCCCCCCATATACGCCCCACCGGACATTTCACCCGCCCCCCTTCACCATTCACACCCCCCCCCTTCTGCCACAGCGGTCCCCGCCCCCCGACACGCTGCTCTGGGTCGGGCGATGGCTGGACCACGCCTGCGGCACAACGCATCATTATCCCACCCCCCACCCCCAACAGTTCGGCTGCACACCTGCTGCCTCACACATGCAGCGAGAAACTGGTCACCGCCTAACCCCGCACCCCGACACGCTGATCTGGGGCGCTGCGCTGCCACAGCGCTCCCCGGCAGCGACATTACCAGGCCCCCCCTTCAGCAAAACCGCTCCCCGCCTAACCCTGCCCCCCGACACGATGATCTGGGGGGCTGCGGCACATTACCTGCCACAGCGCTCCCTGCCAAAGCCATCTGGGGCGATGCGTTGATCTGGGGCGCTGCGGCACATTACCTGCCACAGCGCTCCCTGCCAAAGCCATCTGGGGCGATGCGCTGATCTGGGGCGCTGCGGCACATTACCTGCCACAGCGCTCCCTGCCAAAGCCATCTATGGCGCTGCGCTGCCACAGCGCTCCCCGGCAGCGACATTACCAGGCCCCCCCTTCAGCAAAACCACCCCGCCCCCAGACACGATGATCTGGGGCGCTGCGGCACATTACCTGCCACAGCGCTCCCTGCCAAAGCCAGATAAACAAAACCCGCCCCCCAGACACGCTGATCAGTGTCGGGGACGGTACCCGGCTCCGGCACCAATAATAACACACAGTCGGAAAATGGCTGCCCCCATACAGCATTATGGGGGCAGCCATTTTCCGAGGGTCTGTTATTATATTACCAGCTACCGCCCGTCACCAAACACAAATCTGCGTGTTGGGTTTATGTCAGAAGGGGGCCGGGTTCATGTTGGTGACGGAGCCGGGGCACGCTACAGGCTGTTGCTGTAAGGAGGGGGGAGGACAGTAGTATAGTCCGCAAGACCCCCCCTGCAAACAAACAAAACCTAGCGCCTGCCCACCACCAAGGGGGATGCGCACAGTGCCCCACCTCCCAACGTCACCTCCCCTTCCCACCATTCTCCCACTCAGGTCACACACCTGCACGGATCTACAGCCACGCTGCCTGCCTAACAGAAGCTGCCTGTCGCCCAGCTGAGACGCAGACTCATCCTTCTAGCCAGACACCCCTACCTGCCACCCAGGGGACCCGCTGCCTAAGGATCACAGTTGCCTCCCAGCCAGACAATACTACCTGACGCCCAGGGGACCCGCGGCCTGACGCTCCAAGCTGACTCACACCCAGACAACACTACCTGCCGCCCATGGGACCCGCTGCCTGACGCTCCCACCTGCCTCCCACCCAGACACCGCTACCTGCCGACCAAGGAACCCGCTGCCTGACGCTCCCAGAAGGATCCCACCCAGACACCGATACCTGCCGCCCAGGGGACACGCTGCCTGACGCTCCCACCTGCCTCCCACCCAGACACCGCTACCTGCCGACCAAGGGACCCGCTGCCTGACGCTCCCAGAAGGATCCCACCCAGACATCGCTAACTGCCGCCCAGGGGACCCGCTGCCTGACGCTCACACTGAACTCTGTCCGCTCCCAGGTAAGACACAAATGCTCACTCCCACCCGCTGCCTGCCGCTCTCAGCAAGGCCTCCCATGGGACCCACTGCCTCACGCATATCCACGGAAAAGCAGCGCGCAAACCCCTTCCCCACCAGCCACCCAACCCAGCCAGCCCCATGTCTACACAACGCACAGCCACCCCACCCAACCCCCCCAATCCTACCTGCCGCACAGGGGAGCCACAGCCTCTCGCTCCCAGCTAACGCTGTCCACTCCGAGGTCATACTCAAACGCTGCCTCCCAGACGAACACCCCTCACCACCACCTGCCCCACACAGCCAGCCCCACGTCTACACAACGCAAGGCCAAACCCCCCACCCCCCTCAACACACACGCTGCCTCCCAGCCACCCACCGCTGCCTGCCACTCTCAGCAAGGCCTCCCAGGGGACACGCTGCCACACCCTCCCAGCAAAAGCTCTCCGCTCCTAGCTGAGACACACACACACCACAATTTATCCTTAGAGCAAGGGCTCCCGGGGCACACGCTCCCACCTAACACAGATTTCCCTACACCCCCCCACTACCACCTTTAATTTAATTTTTTCAAACCTCCAGCCGCTAAACACCACCCACCAGGATCTGATGCCAACAACCAACACCCTCCTGGAACTGATGCCACAGAACTCGCATTTCCAAGACCACCTGTACCACACCACATCGCTACCACAAACATCTACAAGTCCACTGTGCACCTCTACAAAATAACCACAACCCCTTTTGCACTTTTTGTTTTTCAGTCTCTCAAACCTGCAGCAACCGAACAACACCCACCAGCATCTGATGCCAACAAGCAACAACCTACATAACCGGAGCCCCCACAACTCAAATTTCCCTGAGCACCTGGGACACACCACATCTCCACCACAGCCATCTGTAAGTACTACCCACCACCCCATACCAACAATACCTGTCGCCCAAGTGACATGCTGCCTGACGCTCCCACCTGCCTCCCACCCAGACACCGCTACCTGCCGCCCAAGGGACCCGCTGCTGACGCACCCAGAAGGATCCCACCCAGACACCGATACCTGCCGCCCAGGGGACACGCTGCCTAACGCTCCCAGCTAACTTCCAGCCAGACACCGCTACCTGCCGCCCAGGGGACCCGCTGCCTGACGCTCACACGGAACTCTGTCCGCTCCCAGGTAAGACACAAACGCAGACTCCCACCCGCTGCCTGCCGCTCTCACCAAGGCCTCCCAGGGGACCCACTGCCTCACGCATATGCACGGAAAAACAACGCACAACCCCCCTCCCCACCAGCCGCCCAACCCAGCCAGCCCCATGTCTACACAACGCACAGCCACCCCACCCAACACCCCCAACTCTACCTGCCGCACAGGGGAGCCACAGCCTCACGCTCCCAGCTAACGCTCTCCACTCCCACGTCATACTCAAACGCTGGCTCCCAGACGAACACCCCTCCCCACCACCTGCCCCACACAGTCACCCCCACGTCTACACAACGCAAGTCCAACACACACCCCCCCCTCAACACACACGCTGCCTCCCAGCCACCCACCGCTGCCTGCCACTCTCAGCAAGGCCTCCCAGGGGACCCGCTGCCTCACCCTCCCAGCAAAAGCGGTCCGCTCCTACCTAAGACACACACGCTGCCTCCCAGCCACCCACCGCTGCCTACAACTCTCACCAAGCCTTCCCAGGGTTGCCGCTGCCTCACACTCCCAGCTAAAGCTGTCCGCTCCTAGCTGAAACACACACACACACCACAATTTATTCTTACAGCAAGGGCTCCCGGGGCACACGCTCCCACCTAACACAGATTTCCCTACATCCCCCCAATGCCACATTTAATTTCTTTTTTTTCAAACCTGCAGCTGCAAAACACCACCCAACAGAATCTGATGCCAACAACCAACACCCTCCTGGAACTGATGCCACAAAACTCAACTTTACAAGACCACCTGTACCTCACCACATCGCTACCACACCCATCCACAAGTCCACTGTGCACCTCTACAAAATAACCACAACCCCACCAACCCCCCCACCCCCACAACCCCTTTCACACTTTTTGTTTTCCACTCTCTCAAACCTGCAGCAACCGAACAACACCCACCAGCATCTGATGCCAACAAGCAACAACCTACAGGACCTGAGCCTGCACAACTCCAATTTCCCTAACCACCTGTGCCACACCACATCTCGACCACAGCCCTCTGTAAGTACTAACCACCACCCCATACCAATACAACAACTCCAAACACAGCTCCATTCCAGTTCACCCCAGCCACCCAGCACCCCAGTACACCACTTTTACGACTTTTACACACTTCATGCACTTTCACACATCACGGTATAACACACTACACTCACCTATGTCTGCCCACTCATGCACCAACTTATGTCTCCAATAAACACACACACACACATCCATGCCTCCAAAACTCACACCAAAACAACCACACCCATCAATGCATCTCACGGCTGTAGCTGCAGCCTTTATTCAGTTTGCACACTTCAATTCATGTCTTCTAACACCATCATAGAGGCTGCCAGTGGCAGCGGGGGCCACGGGGACAAGGCCAGGGAAGTCCACTGTCCACCTCAGCCAAATTAAACAACACCCCTCCCCCCACAAACCACCTTCACACTTCGCTTTCCATTCTCTCAAACCTGCAGCAGCCGAACAACACACACCAGCATCTGATGCCAACAAGCAACACCCTCTAGGAACTGATGCCACACAACTCAACTTTACCACACCACCAGTGCCACACCACATCTCAAACACACCCATCTTGAAGCCCACTGTGCACCTCAGCAAAATAACACCATCCCCACCCAACACCCACACCCCAAACCCCCCACCCCCCACAAACCCCCTTCACACATTTATTTCCATTCTCTCAAACCTGCAGCAGACGAACAACACCCGCCAGGATCTGATGCGAAACAACACCCACCACAATCTGATGCCAACAAGCAACACTCTCCAGGACCTGATGCCGCACAACTCTACTTTCCCAAACTCCCAGTGACACACAACATCTTTTCTTCACCCATCTGTAAGTACTAACCACCACCCAATACTAATACATCACACAAAAAAACAAACCTAGCTCACTTCCAGTTCACCCCAGCCAACCACCACCCCACTACACCACTTCAAACACACCTCTCATCACACACCTCCCATATCAGGTACGGCCCTGCAGGCTTTACAACTGTACCACACATCTGCCCCTTTCACCCATCACAGTCTAACACAGTACACTAACCTATATCTGGACACTCATGCACCAATGAATGCCTCCAAAAATCACAGCTACACACACACATATGCTTGATACACTTACACTTACATACACCCATCCATGCCTCCAAAACTCACACCTACACACACACACACATTAATGCATCTCACGCAGGTAGCTGCAGCCTTTACTACTTTTGCACACTTCTATTCGTGTCTTCTAATATTTGATTTTGCTTTAAGGTCCCCTCAAGAAACTCCACAACCTGCTGGCTAAAAGCACCACCCTCTACCACCTACAACCCCACCCTCTACGACCTGCTGCCGCCTACTGCACATTTGACGTGACGCCTGCCACAGAACACAACTCGACCCCACCCATCGGTAAGTACTACCTAACACCACATACCACTACACCTCTAAGTTATCGACAAACACAGCTAACTTCCATTTCAGCCCAGTTCCTGCTGCGTGCCACCCAGCACCCCATACTCACAACACACACATCCATAGCTATAATACTCACACCTACACACACATATACACACACATAAACACACACCCATCCATGCCGCCTATACTTACAACTACTTTTGCATTTCAGCTCCCTTCAAAACACACACTGTAACACAGCACACTTTACTACGTTTGCCCACTGATGCACCAACGTCATTGTCAAACTCACATGTATACCTCCACACACACCCATCCATGCCTCCAATACTCACAACAACCCCTATTTGTGTCTTCTAATAATTTCTTTGCCTTTAAGGTTCCTTCAACAACTTCAACAACCTGCTGCTAAAAAAACACACCCTGTACAACCTGCTGCCGCCTCCTGCCAAATTCAACTGACGCCTGCCGCAAAACACAACTGTACCGCACCCATCTGTAAGTACTATATAACACCCCATACCACTACACTAACAACTAATCTACACACACAGCTACCTTCCATTTCAGGCCAGTACCTGCTTCGTGGCACCCAGCACACCATACTCACAACACACCCATCCATACCTCCAATACTACCAACAAAACACACACACACACACACCTCCATGCCTGTAATACTCACAAATAAACACACACAAACATCCAAGTACACACAACCACACACCCATCCCAGCATCCAAAACTCACAACTACACACACACAAACACCCATCCATGCCGCCAATAATCACAGCACCCTTTACTACGTTTGCCCACTAATACACCACCGTGATTGTCACAAACACTCACAGCTATGACTCCACACACACACATCCATGCCTACAATACTCACAAGTCCACACTCATACACCCATCCATGACTACCATAATCACAACCACCCCATACCACTGCACTAACAACATCTCTTCTAACCAAACTGCACTCCCTTAAACATTTCATAACTCAGAAACTTTCACACACTTCAATTTATGTGTTCAAATATTTCCATTTCCTTACATGACCCTTACAAACTCACACTTTACAACGTTGGAACACTTACACACCAACTACATCGTCAACCACACACTCACATATATTTCTACTTCTGATGGGGCGAAGCCCCTCACAACGGTGTGAAGAGCGCCCGGAGGGCGCGATGAATCACCTAGTTGTTTGATATGTGCTCATTTTGCTTTTGTACATGTGTACTACTGCAAACAGGACTACAGTACTTTTAAATGGGGTTGGAAAATCAGCAGAGTGTGTGTTTGATACATTCCGGTTCTTGCAATACAGCAATCAACAAACATCAACCATCTACCTTCACTGCGTCACAAGACTCTGCCAGCCTGACACATGCAAGATATTGCTGCAGGTACGGTAGGTGTTAACACGTGTAGTGTTCACAATAAACCACAGCTACAGCAGAAATGGTTTGAAAAAACAAGATTTGTGTTCAGAGAGTTCCAAGTAAGAACCTTCTGGAGACCAAATTATTTTTTCAAACCGTTTCTGTTACTTGGTGGTTGAATCAATTTTTATAAACATTATTTCAACTAGTTAGTTAAACTGGTACTTATGTAGTAACTGGGCTGCCGATTTTGAAATCGGGTCCATCGCATCGCATCGCACCCGACCAAATCGCATGCGATGCGATGCGATGCGATGCGATGGACCCGATTTTTCCATAGGATTCAATGTTAAAATGGACTGAGTCCATTTTAACATGGAATTCAATGGGAAAAAGGGGTCCTTTTCATACCCCTACTATCCAAGTGGGCATGGAGTTGGATATAAACCTGTGGCGAGCGTAGCGAGCCACCGAGCCCGAAGCGTGGCGAGCGTAGCGAGCCCCGTGAGGGGACACAGAATACCGTCCCCTCGCGGGGCTCGCTTCGCTCGCCACGCTTCGGGCTCGGTGGCTCGCTACGCTCGCCACAGGTTTATATCCAACTCCATGCCCACTTGGATAGTAGGGGTATGAAAAGGACCCCTTTTTCCCATTGAATTTCATGTTAAAATGGACTCAGTCCATTTTAACATTGAATCCTATGGAAAAATCGGGTCATCGCATCGCATCGCATCGCATCGTATGCGATGCGATGCGATGCGATATCGCATCGCATCGCATCTGATTGTATGCCTTAACTTAAGGCATACAATCAAAAAATCGGCAGCCCAGATACTACATAAGTACCGTTAAACTGATACAAGAGAACGTGGAATCGCAAAATGATCTTGTTGTTTTGCAAGATTAAAGACATTTCTCAAGAAGATTGCATTTGACATCCATCCTGCAGTATTCAGAACATCCTCAGAATACTGCAAATACCTCACCAGCAATGTCCTACAGTATTTGCCCATAAATAGTCAAAAGTTCACACATGCCCAGTATCTCCACTGGTTCCGAACCAAGAAGTAAAAGTGAGGGCGTGTGGCTATAGAAAAACCTTTGCATAGATGCTGGTGTGGGTGGGATTGCTCAGGGAGAGAGCACAGGCTGCTGCTGCAGGGCCACCAACAGGGGGGTGCTGTGGGTACAGCTGTCCCAGGCCCCAGCCTCTGGAAGGGCCTGGGAAGCTCGTTTTAACTACAACAGCAATCCCCTGTGTGCTGCCTGCGCTGAACTCGGTCCTCAGCAGGTCCTCAGCACAGCCTGTCTTCTTCAATACAGGAAGGCAGCAGCCAATTAAATTGCAGCCTTGGCTTTTGAGCCAATCAGAGGTTGTGTACCATTAGCCAATCAGAGCAGCTGCCGGTACACGAGCTCTGATTGGCTCACCTGCTGGTGCTGCATTTTATTTGGCCGCTGGCGTCCTGTATTGAAGAAGCCACGCTGTGCTTCAGGACGTGCTGAGTCAGGCGGTAAGTGAAGGATGATGGGGTCCAGTGATGAGCGCTGATGCGCACTCCCGCATCGTCAATGGCACGGATGTTCATCTGCTGGTATTCCCAAAAGATGAGCCAGGGTGTGGACAGTTTTCCATGGCATCCTATAAACCCCACACATAGGAACATTGTAGGAAACCAGGACCCCAGCACTGTGAGGCAGGCATGCTAACCGTAATGTCCTTATGCCTGTGCAGGTTACTATATACTTTTTTATCAAATAGGCTTGCAATACTGTCAGTTCTATGTCAGTAAGAAGAAGGAGAGACGTAGCACTTGCAGCTAATGATGGGACCACAGAACGTGTCACTGTCTCATCTGGTCCTATATACACCACACATACAGGTAAGGCTTAGTGTATGAAGTGGTTGCCTTCAAGGGACACGGTCATTAGGTCGACTTGCATTGGATCGACCACTGAAGGTCAACATGCCTTAAGTTGACACCTTAAATAGGTCGACATGGCTGGAAGGTCGACACAAGCATTAGGTCGACAACGACAAGGTCGACATTCAAAATGTCGACATGAGTTTTTCACTTTTGTTGTTGATCCAACATGTGGCAGCAGGCTGTATTTCATGCCCTGACTGTTCCATGCACTGGGTATTTTCCAGCCCATTTCCCCATCATCAGTCAGCATACACGCCAGGCAACTTCGCCCAGTGTGTATGGACCGTAACCTGTATTTGGTATACCTTTAGTCTTTTAGATAGAGTATAAAAAGTTATGGTACTTGTGTATTATCACGGCGCCCATCGCATCGCAGACCATTAGGCATGTGATGGTATGCGATGCGATATTGCGCGATGTCCCGCAATGGCATACAATGTTAAAATTGTATGGCTTTGTGTATGGCATACAATGCCATACAATGCGATGCGATTAAAAGTTGTATAAGCATCCTAATGGGTGCTTACAATCTTAAAAGCACCCCCCAGTATTAACGTCAACCCGAAGCATGGCGAGCGCTTCGGGCTCGGTGGCTCGCTGCACTCGCCACACTTTATAAGATCAATTCCACGCCGACATGGATAGTGGGGGTATGAAAAGGTCGTAGAACGCGTACCGCCGCCCCTCGCGGGCTTGCTGCGCTCGCCACACTTCAGGTTCACGTTAATAATGGGGGTTGGCGTGGGTGTGCTTTTAAGATTGAAAGCACCCATTAGGGTGCTTATACAATTTAAAATCGCATAGGGGTTTTTAATCGCATCACATGCCATCGATGTATGGCATGCGATGCGATGAAAAATCGTGCGACTAATTATCGTCAGCGCCGTGATAATACACAAGTACCAAAGTTATTTATATAGAGTTGAAAACTACAAAATAACTCTTTTTATTTTATTTTATTTGCTGATTAAAAACTTCTAAAGTACATATATGAACCAAGACAAACAAACCTAAAAAAACACATAGGGGAATATTTATTACAAATATAAATTTATAAAATAATGTGAAAAGGGTTGTTTTCACACCCTTTCGACATGATTTAAGTGTCACCTGACCGCCTGACATATATTACAGGTCTTGTGGAACCGTTTTCATTAAAAACTGCTCCAACCCCTTTCGTTTGCTTCTTTTTAAATAATGTAATAATCATATTGCATTTTTTATGCTTATAATGGGAAATGCAATCTGGCTCCAAATGTACAAAAAAAAATAAGAAAAGGAAAAAAACTCTGCAGTGAGCTTTGTGATAATAATGCTATATTCAGATAGCATAATCACACAGGACTCACTGAATCGTGCGTGCCTGCTGCGCCGCTTTCTCTGGCTGCTGACAGACAAACTTTTTCTGGTCTCTGCTCAATGTGATTAGCTATGATTGACACACAGGCTGACCACTGTGATAAAAAGAAAAAAAAGTGAAAGAATAAAGCATACCTACTCCCAGGGATCAGTGGGCCTAATTCAGCATGGATTGCTAGTTAGAGAAAAGATAGTTGCCTGAGATCAAATAGTCACCACCCAGACAGAAAGAATGACCATCCATTGCTACATTTGCAATGCATTCCCAGATCCATTTGCAAAAAGTGAACCATTAAACAGTTTTTTTTTCCCATCTGAATAAGTCAAAGGCTTCCACTTATCTGCTAAAGGACCTGGCTAGAAGTGGTCATGACTGACGTCAGAGACCCACCCAAAAAGCTCTTTTGGCACATCCAGAAAACCCCATGCTTTCAACCCTAAATTCTGGCATCCTGACAATCAAACTGCAGCTTCTATGCGACTGCTATGCAGGCGGGTATTTATTCGCTAATTGCAGCCACTCAGGCATGTTGCGCAGGTAGTCGAGATTATGTGGGTATTGCAAATTCTCTAATTAGTGATTCATGCTGAATTACGGTAGGCTGATTGGTGATCCAGTGAGGGCTGCCTCCCCCTGCACTGTTGCGTGACCTCTGGTGCAAAAAGTGGGTTTAGGTGAGTAAGGGGGTGCCTGACCAGAGTGGTGGTAGCGTCGGTGATATTAGTGGTGGTGGCACATATGCAGTGCAAAAAATATCCCAATAAGGCTGTGGAAAGCATTCGCAGGGACAGAGCTGAAAAAGCTCTGTCCCTGCGAATGCTTTCCAAAAATATCCCAATAAGGCTGTGGAAAGCATTCGCAGGGACAGAGCTGAAAAAGCTCTGTCCCTGCGTATGCGATTATTGAACTTTCAAGTTATATAATCAATTATCAAATTACGTATTGGGTTGATTTTATCATACACCCATATAACATTGCTAAAGAGTGTAAAACAGAAAAGTTTTTCAACATTGACAACCTGAAATTAAAGATACAAATTAAATATACAAGTTTTTGGTACAATTCTTGGTTTTGAACCTGTGAAATAGCAGGAGAGTCTCTTATTTTGAGTAGGAGATGTAACTTTTAATACCAGCATTGGATCAGCTCCAATGAAGGGGATGGTGGTGGGTTTCAGAGACACATCTTTTTCTTTCTTTTTTATAAACGTTTACAAATGAATATGTTCCTATGATCTGAATGCATTTTGATTATTCCCCCATGGAGACATTCTTCTTCTTTGATATTTTTCTGCATGTTATTATTATACTTGCCTATTTCATGCTATGACACTGTTTTGTTGGTTGATGTCATTGTCTTTTCTGATATACTTTTTTTTTTGTTTGATTTATGACATAAGTAAAGTTTCAATAAAAAGATTTTTCTTTTTTAAATGATCAAATCATCTCTTCTCTATGGGGGGTATTCAATCGCTGGCGACCATCTCCTCATGGGGGAGATGCCCGCCGGGCCCTTCTCAATGCTGTCTTCCCCAACAGCATTGAGCAGGGTTTCTCGGCAGAACGAGCCCGACTTCACTAGCTGTAGGGCTCGTTCTGCCGGGAAGTGGCAAGTTGCCAGCTGCAGCTCGCCTCTTCCCAACTGCAACTCACGGCCACGCCCCCTTCTCACTCCCCAGCAGGCGGAACATTGAATCCCGCCTGCATGTTCTCGGTCGAGCTGACCGAGAACGGGTCTGGGACTCGGTCAGGGACAGGGTCACGGCGGTCGAGCAGTAAATTCCATAAATGTCTGCCATCATTTAAAAAGATAACAACTGTTGTCTCTTCTCCCAGATGACTCTGAAGCAAAAAAGCTGAAGGTAACATTGACGGTTCTCATCGTTGCGCTCATTATTGCTTCTTTGTTGGGGGCTGCCATGGTGTTCTCCAGTGTGATCTTGTATAAGATGTACCGCCTCTGTGCCTCTCTGAAGAACAATGGTATGGATAACTAGACCGCTAGTGGTAACTAAGCTGCGTCTAATCATAGTAGTATATGAAAATGATGATCATTATCACCTGTTTCTGGTGGTTGGTTAATCCTACAAAATCCCTGACTTTGCGCAAGTGTAAACTACAGTATTAACACTTTGATTTTTGAAAGCATTCTTACTTTGCTTTACTTTACTTTATCCCACACTTGACTAAAGCCTCTGCACAGTTCTGTACAGTATATAGTCTTACAAAATCTATATTATTAGGTGTGACTGCAATTTGTAAAACAAAGTGGTTTTGGTATATTTTTCAATAGTGTAGCAATTTCTAAGTGATTCTGATTTATTTTAATACCATTCGATGAATAAAAATCAACTTGTTTTGTCTACTCTACTTAGTCTACTTTAATTAGGGTGATGACAAGAAATATGTATAGATGACAATAAAGATGTATCTCATCTCTATTCTCATTATTATACTACAGTACATTATATTGTTACAAAAGGGTCATAGAGTCACAGCTAGATAGGTGGTCTTAGGGTGGTTCTCAGACAAGAGGGAGTTGTGACATCCTCACCATCTGACATCCTGGGTGTAATGTGCTTGTCTGGTCTGATCCAAGTTTTGCAGCCTGGTGGGAACAACAGTCCCCGCAGTGATGAACATGAGGGTTCGGGTTGTGAGGCCACGCCCTCTCCATCCAAGGATTATAAATATTGCCTAGGAGTATCCATCAAGAGTGGGACTGGTAATTATAAGGTGTTTTACCTCAACAAATCTGCACATTTATGCCTAAAGAAATATGAGCCATTCTTAGCCTCATAGCCATAGCCATTGAAGCCAGTGACTTTTAATTGTTACATGTTGTTAGTCTTGTCTGTCTGTATGTTAATACAAAGTGCACTTTGAGATTATTATGAATTTTCTGTTAATTATTATGTTTTAATAAATTTTTATATATTCATACATCCCTATTGGTATTTGTGTGATTGAGCACAGCTGTGCCTCTAAGTAGTTTTTGTGGTTACTAGCAGGGCCGGCAATAGAAATCTTGGGGCCCCATACACTTATATCTCTGGGGCCCCCATACCTCCCCAAATACCCTCACTGTGCCGCGACAGTGAACCCCTGTGAGCCGTCATCTCCCAGCCGGTTTAGGTACTAATTGGTGTGGGGTAAACACAGTTGAATACAAGGGCAGAGTCATACTACGGGTCCTAATCCCAACCAACCTAGCCCAAAAGGCCCAACACAGTGGCGTAACTATAAATTCTGAGCCCCCCCCTGCCGAAAATGCAGGGGGGCGCCCCCCCCCCCCCATTCCGGGCTTAGCTGCTATAGAAGCAGTAATAAGGGGAGCGTGTACTCACAGACTCACAGTGCTGCTGCAGTGCATGCAGTCCCAGCTTCTGCTCCCCCAGGACTGTATTAATTTCTTAGCTCTCTGTTCGTGTATGTTCCGAGCCAGATGACACACAGCCCGGGGGTGGTCTCAAGCTCCCCGCATGCCAGCAGCAGGCTCCTCACACTCCCCTGCAGCAAGGAGAAGTCAGAGCCCGGTCCCCGCGCTGTAAGTGTACTCCCTAGCAGCACAGGGCAAGCCCTCAGCAGGCGTCGCGCAGCCCCCTGCTACTGCTGCAGCGCTGTTAATACAAAAAAAGTAACACTCGGAAAATGTCTGCAATACGGGGGCAGCCATTTTTCAAGTGTCACTTTTTTGTATTAGCAGCGCTGCAGCATTAGCCGTGAGAGCCGGGACCTGGCGAAGACAGAAGCGCTGGCTGCAGAAGGCAGTGCGCAACAATAGCCCCGCAGCCCCCCCGGCGCCCACACCCTCTCAGCGCCTCCCCGCCACCGCGGGGGCTGCGGGACTATAGTTACGCCACTGGCCCAACATCAAAATAGTTTCTAAGGCGCATAACAGCGCACCAAGCACCCAAAACCATTTGCATGATTTTTTTACAAAATACTTTGGGATCAGACTGTACTGATGGTGATCCGGATAAGCATAGAGGACAAAACAGACATATAGGGGGAAATTTACTAAAGGAAATTTGTAAAAAAAAAATAGGTGTATTTGTATCCAGAAATACACTTATTTTTGACATTTACTATCCCGAAAATACGGCAATTCGTATGCGTATTGATGTGCTATCAATACGAATTGCCGTATTTTCAGGATAGTAAATGTAAAAAAATAATTGTATTTCTGGATACAAATACACCTATTTTTTACAGATTTCCTTTAGTAAATTTCCCCAAGTGCCATAGTCAGCATCACTTATTGTATTAATATGGTGATCTAAATCTATAGCAACTAAATACAGAGGCATGTATTATCATCCACACACACACATATGTATACATATATATATATATATATATATATATATATATACACACACACACAGTATATATATATATATATATATATATACACACTGCATATATATATATATATATACACACACTGTATATATATATATATATATATATATATATATATATATATACTGTATATATATATACATATACACACTGTATATGTGTGTATTTTTTTTTGCTGAGAAATAAAGTATGTCCAGCAGCTTACTTTTCATTTTGATTCGCTGTCTGGACTGCTGGACTGTCACTGGAGTCTGGAGCCAGGACACTGTGGAAAGGAGGAGGAGGATGATGAATAAATGGTGCATAGCAGCGGTGGCCGCCGGAGTCCTCAGACAGTCACAGGACACTGGGGCAGATGTATGATCCGTCGATATGGGGGAGAAGGGGTATTAGCGCACGTTATGTGCACTGATACCGCTTCTCCCCCATGTATGAAGCAGCCAGCGTGCGGTATATGACAGAGGCGCTATGCGCCCCTGTCCATATCGGCGCTGCTATCAAAATGATAGCAGGCCGAATGTATGAACGGTCAGCATCAGGCTGGCGAAGCCCTATCTAAACAGCAGGGACAGCGCTGTCCCTGCTGTCAGCTGTGGGCTGCGCTGGGGATCTCGCGTGAACAGCGAGATCCCGCGCATGCCCAGTGCGGCCGGCCGGGGGACAGGAGATAGCGCATCAGTATTAACTGATGCGCTATCTCCAGAAAGGGACATCGCCGGAGGGGGGAGTTAACGCTCCCCCGCTTCGGCAGACAAGGGGCGAGATGTACTAAAGGGAAAATGCGGTAAAACCCCCGTTTTACCGCATTTTCCTATGTACTAAAACCCGTTCGCAGCCGTTTCGCAGGGCAGGGTATCGCCACCTTTGGGTGGCGATACCCTATAGAAGCCTATGGGCTTCTTTTCGCCGCCCGCCGCGTCGCCGCAACCCGCCACCTCGCCGACCCCCCCTTTCCGCCCTCCCTTGGGCTTACCTTCTTGCAGGTCCTCCTGGACCCCGGAAGGTAAGCCCTTCCTCCCCCTAGCAACGCAGCCGGACGTCCTTCCGGCTGCAGGGGAAGGAGGAAGCGCCGGGGACAGCTTGCTTAGCTGTCCCCGGCGTGAAAGCTGCAGAAGCCGGCTGGGAGGTGACGGAGACCCCCCGCAGACCACAGTACAGGTATCGCGGGGGGCCTCCGTCACCGCATCGCGATGCCAGCCGCATATGTTAGTACATATGCGGCGGCATCGCGGTGGGGGGGGGGCGCGAAGGGCGGCGATGTATTTTAATACATCCCGCCCAAGATGTTAATACATCTTGTCGATGTCCCTTCCTGCTTCGCCTCGCTATTGAGGCGAAGCAGGAAGTATCATAGCGGCGCGATAAGCGCTGCTATGATACATCTGCCCCACTGTCCGAGACTGTCACACTTGCACTGCCAGCCTGCCGCACCTCACTGCTCGCGCTTTTCAGTGGTAGAGCGGAACTACAGGCTGAGATCCCACCTCCTGTCATAGTTGCAGCTGCCACACATAGAACACAGTGGAGGTGACAGACAAAAGATTGAATAAGTGTGTTAAAAAGACGTGGCTTCTTGGCAACGCACTGACGACTGGTATGGTTAAATGCATATTATATTATATCGTACCACAGGTTCTGATGCTCTTAGCACTTGGAGAGAGAATTTCCTGTGCATAAATTTCTATTATATTGTTTAAACTGCCTCTTAACTGCTGTGCTCGTGTCCACTAATGTGGAAATAGATACAATGTTTTGTTAAGTTTTATAGAGTTTCTGTATCAATAAAGTATCTAGGAGACCGTAACTGTTGTGGCAGCCTCAGGACTGCAAGGAGTATAGTCACAATTCACCCTAGAATTACCCACTTATCAAAACACAAAAACAAACTCCCAATCTCATGTATATGGAGATGTGTGTAGAACTGTTATGCTTTTTGGTGGTTTAAATTAAAAGTAAGATGGGTATTAAATGAGATCTAGGTCAGCAGTGTGTATGTAAGGACACACTGCTATGTGTGGCTCAGCAGGAAAGCGTGGGAAGAAAATCTCCTAGTAATCTCAGCACCGTGGCTCTATGATTAAAGTTTTGAGCTCTAGCACACACGTTATAATACTGCCTGAGCGAGCACAAAAAATATTGTGACTCAACAGAAATAATCACTTTTATTAATCTCAGCACCGTGGCTGTATGAATTGAGTCTCAATAATAATGCTACAATGTTGCCTTGACAGACATCTCATACGTTGTAACAATGTCTGTGCCAGACTATTGCAGTGACTGATTCGGTACTCTTTACCTAGCACGGCGCCCATCGCGGGCATCGCATGCACATCGCATGCCATTTGCGATGCGACCGACGCGATGCCCGCGATTTCCCATTGAAAACCATGTTAAAAATGGAAATCGCGTCGGTCGCATCGCATTCGGCCAAAAAAACGCATGCGATGCGACCAACGCGATTACCGCGATTTTCCATAGGGAACAATGTTAAATGGGTCAATGGACATATGCATGAGGTGTGACTCCTTGGTTCGAGTTCTGCTTTGCACGAGTTGTGGCTCCTTGGTTCTAGTTCTGCATTGCACACGAGTTGTGGCTTCTTGATTCTAGTTCTGCTTTCCATGAGTTGTGGCTCCTTGGTTCTAGTTTTGCATTGCAAGAGTTGTGGCTCCTTGGTTCTAGTTCTGCATTGCACATGAGTTGTGGCTCCTTGATTCTAGTTCTGCTTTGCATTAATTGTGGCTCATTGGGTCTAGTTCTGCATTGCACGAGTTGTGGCTCCTTGGTTCTAGTTCTGCATTGCACACGAGTTGTGGCTCCTTGATTTTAGTTCTGCATTGCATGAGTTGTGGCTCCTTGGTTCTAGTTCTGCATTGCACGAGTTGTGGCTCCTTGGTTCTAGTTCTGTATTGCACGAGTTGTAGCTCCTTGGTTCCAGTTCTGCATTGCATGAGTTGTGGTTCATTGGTTCTAGTTCTGCATTGCACGAGTTGTGGCTCATTGGTTCTAGTTCTGCATTGCACGAGTTGTGGCTACTTGGTTCTAGTTCTGCATTGCATGAGTTGTGGCTCCTTGGTTCTAGTTCTGCATTGCACAAGTTGTTGCACCTTGGTTTTAGTTCTGCATTGAACGAGTTGTGTCTCCTTGGTTTTAGTTCTGCATTGCATGATTTGTGGCTCCTTCATTATATTTCTGCATTGCACGAGTTGTGGCTCCTTGGTTCTAGTTCTGCATTGTATGGGTTGGGTGGCAATATGAATGGAAGGTGCAACTATACTCTTTTAGCAATTATTATTTAATTCCCCCTTTATTTTATTAAGCAAAAACAATAATTCATAGTTACATTAATGCATCAACACACAAGACATACAACACATAACACAACACATAAAATTCATTAAAAATATATATAACATATGCATGAGGTGTGACTCCTTGGTTCTAGTTCTGCTTTGCACGAGTTGTGGCTCCTTGGTTCTAGTTCTGCATTGCACACAAGTTGTGGCTTCTTGATTCTAGTTCTGCTTTCCATGAGTTGTGGCTCCTTGGTTCTAGTTTTGCATTGCAAGAGTTGTGGCTCCTTGGTTCTAGTTCTGCATTGCACGAGTTGTGGCTCCTTGATTCTAGTTCTGCTTTGCATTAATTGTGGCTCACTGGTTCTAGTTCTGCATTGCACGAGTTGTGGCTCCTTGGTTCTAGTTCTGCATTGCACACGAGTTGTGGCTCCTTGATTTTAGTTCTGCATTGCATGAGTTGTGGCTCCTTGGTTCTAGTTCTGCATTGCACGAGTTGTGGCTCCTTGGTTCTAGTTCTGTATTGCACGAGTTGTAGCTCCTTGGTTCCAGTTCTGCATTGCATGAGTTGTGGCTCATTGGTTCTAGTTCTGCATTGCACGAGTTGTGGCTCATTGGTTCTAGTTCTGCATTGCACGAGTTGTGGCTCCTTGGTTCTAGTTCTGCATTGCACGAGTTGTGGCTACTTGGTTCTAGTTGTTCATGGCACGAGTTGTAGCTTCTTAGTTCCAGTTCTGCATTGCACGAGTTGTGGCTCATTGGTTCTAGTTCTGCATTGCACGAGTTGTGGCTCATTGGTTCTAGTTCTGCATTGCACGAGTTGTGGCTCATTGGTTCTAGTTCTGCATTGCACGAGTTGTGGCTCATTGGTTCTAGTTCTGCATTGCACGAGTTGTGGCTCCTTGGTTCTAGTTCTGCATTGCACGAGTTGTGGCCACTTGGTTCTAGTTGTGCATCGCACGAGTTGTAGCTTCCTAGTTCCAGTTCTGCAATGCATGAGTTGTGGCTCATTGGTTCTAGTTCTGCATTGCATGAGTTGTGGCTCATTGGTTCTAGTTCTGCATTGCACGAGTTGTGGCTCATTGGTTCTAGTTCTGCATTGCACGAGTTGTGGCTCCTTGGTTCTAGTTCTGCATTGCACGAGTTGTGGCTACTTGGTTCTAGTTGTGCATGGCACGAGTTGTAGCTTCTTAGTTCCAGTTCTGCATTGCACGAGTTGTGGCTCATTGGTTCTAGTTCTGCATTGCACGAGTTGTGGCTCATTGGTTCTAGTTCTGCATTGCACGAGTTGTGGCTCATTGGTTCTAGTTCTGCATTGCACGAGTTGTGGCTCATTGGTTCTAGTTCTGCATTGCACGAGTTGTGGCTCCTTGGTTCTAGTTCTGCATTGCACGAGTTGTGGCTACTTGGTTCTAGTTGTGCATCGCACGAGTTGTAGCTTCCTAGTTCCAGTTCTGCAATGCATGAGTTGTGGCTCGATGGTTCTAGTTCTGCATTGCATGAGTTGTGGCTCATTGGTTCTAGTTCTGCATTGCACGAGTTGTGGCTCCTTGGTTCTAGTTCTGCATTGCACGAGTTGTGGCTACTTGGTTCTAGTTGTGCATGGCACGAGTTGTAGCTTCTTAGTTCCAGTTCTGCATTGCACGAGTTGTGGCTCATTGGTTCTAGTTCTGCATTGCACGAGTTGTGGCTCATTGGTTCTAGTTCTGCATTGCACGAGTTGTGGCTCATTGGTTCTAGTTCTGCATTGCACGAGTTGTGGCTCCTTGGTTCTAGTTCTGCATTGCACGAGTTGTGGCTACTTGGTTCTAGTTGTGCATCGCACGAGTTGTAGCTTCCTAGTTCCAGTTCTGCAATGCATGAGTTGTGGCTCATTGGTTCTAGTTCTGCATTGCATGAGTTGTGGCTCATTGGTTCTAGTTCTGCATTGCACGAGTTGTGGCTCCTTGGTTCTAGTTCTGCATTGCACTAGTTGTGGCTACTTGGTTCTAGTTGTGCATCGCATGAGTTGTGGCTACTTGGTTCTAGTTGTGCATCGCATAAGTTGTGGCTTCTTGGTTCCAGTTCTGCATTGCACAAGTTGTGGGTCCTTGGTTCTAGTTCTGCATTGCACCAGTTGTGGCTCCTTGGTTCTATTTCTGCATTGCACTAGTTGTGGATCCTTGGATCTAGTTCTGTGCCTTTTCACTACACAGATAGACACTATATGTCACGGCCTGGACTGTCTGTGTTCCCGGCACTGACCTGGGTGCGCCAGTGGAGGACGCAGGGAACTGGAAGCGAGGAGGCTTGAGGTAGCTGGAGCTCATGCACGGAGGATGGAGGAAGATGACCTGCCGGGGACACAGAGGATTGGCTGAGACCTAAAGCAGAGGCGCGGGGTCTAAGCAGACAGTGGTATTCACCAGGGACCCCCGCAAGGGGATATGGACTTTGCTGCAACTGCCGACCAGGTCGCGGCCCTCTGCCCAGGTTCCCCTGTGGCTTTGGCAGGGTTTGAAACACAAGAGTCTTTTGTGGGGTACTTAAACCATCGATGGTGATCGATGGCACTGAATGCTATACAGCAACACGGAGGGCACTGAGGAATGTGAATAGCAGGGAGTACACAGTATTGGGGAACTGAGTACCGTGAGATGCGGTCTGGAAGCCGGGGATGACACAAGGGTAACACAGGAAGAAGCTGGAGATCACTGGGGATCGCTGGAGCGGCTAGGGAGCCGATACTGGTGATCACTGGGGATCGCTGGAGCGGCTAGGGAGCCGATACTGGAGATCACTGGGGATCGCTGGAGCGGCCTGAGAGCCGAAGGGAGACGGGCACGGAACCCACTGATATCCGGACGCTGAGTAGATAACCTGGGCTGCACAAGAAGACAGGATCACACAGCAGATGGTACTCGTGGAGACTTCTGGCAGGAGTGGAATGACCAGGACGCTGAGAGCAACACAGGTGACAGCGGACTCAGGAAACCGGACCTCTGGAGCAAGTGGGAAGTCTTGACAGGAGCTGACGCTGGAGAACTCACAGGTAAACTGACGAGTTGTTCAAGACCAGGAGGAGACTGTGAGCTGGGCTTTTATCCCTCCAGGTGATTAGGGAATCAGACGCAGGTGATGGGATTAGCCGCAGCAGCAGCACACAGACCAGGAAGTGAGTTGGAGCTTACCTGGATCATGTGACCCGCAGTTTGATTAGGGAATACACCTGGAGTTCACAGTGACGCAGGGGCGACTTGGAAGCAAGGGACATCACGCCAGGGATTGCCGACTGTGCCGGCAGCTGATCTACAGAGAATATTACCCCAGCGTGCCGGTAAGGGGCGCATGCGAGTGGTGTGAGAACCGGGGTTCCTGACACTATACACTTTAAAAACATCAGCAACCATTTCCATGCGCCAGAACCGAATGGATACTGTAGTACTGGCAAGTGGTGACATAGCTCAGGATCCTGACACCTAAAGATTATATACTCGGAGCAATGGTTTGTGACCATATGGTACCCATTTTGTGATGCCCATCTGCATTGCGAGTCTCTTAGGGCCTTATTTTGGTTCATTCTTTCTGACAAAATCCTTCTTAGATGGACAAAACCATGTGCACTGCAGGGGGGGCAGATGTAACATGTGCAGAGAGAATTAGATTTGGGTGAGTAATTTTGTTTCTGTGCAGGGAAAATACTGACTGCTTTATTTTTACACTGCAATATAGATCTCACTTTGAAGTAAAACCCCACCCAAATCTAATTCTCTCTGCACATGTTACATCTGCCCCACCTGCAGTGCACATGGTTTTGCCCATCTAAGAAGGATTTTGACAGAAAGAATGAACCAAAATAAGGCCCTTAGTACTCTCAATATAAACATTTTATATAGTACATAAGAAAATTTATTGAGGAATTCCATGATAAATATTGCAGTAGTATGCATTATTGCCATATATAATTCCAGGCAATTGTATATTCCAGTGGGCCTTAAACTCGGTCCTCAGGACCCCACACAGTTCACATTTTCCAGGTCACCCGACAGGTGTACTCATTACTCACTGAGACATTTTGAAAGATCCACAGGTGGAGCTAATTATTTCACTTGATTCTTTGAGGAGACCTGTAAAACATGTACTGTGTGGGGTCCCGAGGACCGACTTTGAGAACCTGTAGTATATTAAGGTGTACTATATTAAGGTAAATAAACACATATGAAATAATAAATATCTATATGAGTTATGTTAAGCATATATTACTTAAAATGTAATTACCAAAAATGTCCAACTAGTAATTATATCATATTATCATTTAAAAATATCTACCAAGGAGAAATCAATACAAATGAACACAGAAACATAAACTTCCTATTTTATACAGCAGTTAGTACATAATGTACATGAACAGATTTACACTAGACTGTTTTGAAAAGAGATCTTTTCTTCCAAAACCACAATCTTTTTTCTTAAACACTCTTTTTCAAGAGATAGAATTTGTAAATGATAAAACTGTTTGTCTTTATCCATTATATTCCTTTGTAATTCAATCTCTTTCTGCAAGACTTTCATCAGTTCCGCATTGAGTGCGTCAAGTGTCTCCTGGAGTTGGTCTGCTGTAATCAGATCATTGTCTTCTTCCTTGGGTGTGCTAAATGAAAAGGATAGACATACTGAATACTTATGCTAGATATATAAACACTCAACAGGTTAATAATTAAATGTTATAAATTTACAATGGAAAAAAGGGACTACCCATTACAATAAGGTGCAGCGGCAATATAGAGGAAGGAGGCGGGGAGTTAGGAGCAGCTGCAGTATAGAGGAAGGAGGCGGGGAGTTAGGAGCAGCTGCAGTATAGAGGAAGGAGGTATTGAATTAGGAATAGCTGGAGTATAGAGGAAGGATGCAGTGAGTTAGGAGCAGCAGCAGTATAGAGGAAGGAGGTAGTGAATTAGGAGTAGCTGGAGTATAGAGGAAGGATGCAGTGAGTTAGGAGCAGCGGTAGTACAGAGGAAGGTGGCAGTGAGTTAGGAGCAGGAGGAAGGAGGCAGTGAGTAAGGAGCAGCTGCAGTACAGAGGGAAAAGACAGTGAGATAGGAGCAGTGGTAGCATAGAGGAAGGAGACAGTGATATACTGTAGGAGCAGCAGGCCCAATTATGCCCCATATGCTGGAACTTGTTATTCGCCAAGTAAATGCATGCGGGGAGGCTTACTAGGACTTGTTGTTCTACATCAAAACCCAATCATTTTATTTTTATATTTTACACATTTAACATCAGCCGCATAGATCCAATAGGTATGAATGGGTGCATTCATACCCATTTAATCTTAGTAAATTTTGGCCTATGAGTTACAAGCAGCGGCAGTATAGAGGAAAGGCGGAGAGTTAGGAGCAGTGGAAGTATAGAGGAAGGAGATGGTGAGTTAGAAGCAGCGGCAGTATAGAGGAAAGGCGGAGAGTTAGGAGCAGTGGAAGTATAGAGGAAGGAGATGGTGAGTTAGAAGCAGCGGCAGTATAGAGGAAAGGCGGAGAGTTAGGAGCAGTGGCAGTATAGAGGATGGAGACGGTGAGTTAGAAGCAGCGTCAGTGTAGAGGAAAGGCAGAGAGTTAGGAGCAGTGGAAGTATAGAGGAAGGAGACGGTGAGTTACAAGCAGTGGCAGTATAGAGGAAAGGTGGAGAGTTAGGAGCAGCAGCAGTATAGAGGAAGGAGACGGTGAGTTAGAAGCAGCGGCAGTATAGAGGAAGGAGACGGTGAGTTATCAGCAGCGGCAGTATAGAGGAAGGAAACGGAGAGTTAGGAGCAGCGGCAGTATAGAGGAAGGAGACGGTGAGTTAGAAGCAGCGGCAGTATAGAGGAAAGAGACGGTGAGTTATCAGCAGCGGCAGTATAGAGGAAGGAAACGGAGAGTTAGAAGCAGTGGCAGTATAGAGGAAGGAGACGGTGAGTTAGGAGCAGCGGCAGTATAGAGGAAGGAGACGGTGAGTTAGGAGCAGCGGCAGTATAGAGGAAGGAGACGGTGAGTTAGGAGCAGCGGTAGTACAGAAGGAGGCGGCAGTGAGTTAGGATCAGTGGTAGTACGGAGGAAGGAGACATTCAGTTAGGAGCAGTGGCATTACAGAGGAAAAAGACAATTTGGCAAAACATTTTCCATGCATGCAAGGCTGACTAGTTTACTGTACAGTATAATGATGTGCTAATTCCCAACGACACAATTCACTTCTTATATAGCTTACTTATCACCTAGCTAAGTTACATCATATAATGTTAGGTGCTTTCAATGCTCAGAACATTGATTACATACAATGGGCCCAATTCAGAGTTGTATGCTATGCTAATGTGTTCTATATTGAGCGATTATCTGCAGATTGTGCATGAGCAACGATCACACTGCGCATGTTTCTCCGAAAGAGGATATACCCCCAGAGTGATTGACAGTAATCCCCCTAAATTACTCTAAAAATGGAGTTAAAGGGGTAGTGGAAAAAACTTAGGAATGTTGTTGCCATTTACAGGGTGTGTATCTGACATCAGCTGTGAACATTAACATGCAGAGAAACATGGTGCCTGCATTGCTACTGCCGCGTCCAGTCTGCATAGCTACAGACCTACTGTACATGAGCAGTCAATGTTCCCTGTTGTTGCATATAGACTGCGAATGTGTATTTTACGAATGAGCTTCCATGGCTCTATGGCTCCTGGATAGTGACTACACTTGCTATCATTAGCAGTTCCATAGCCTAACTCAGAGTTGCCTACCCTCCCGAAATGGGTGGGAGGTTCCCGAAAATTGGGTTCCCCTCCTGGCCACCCGGAAAGGTGGGCAACCCTTCCTGATACCGGCGACCTGCCGCATCTCCCCCGCAGCAGCTTTAATTTCCCGCGATTCGTGGCTTTCAGGGGGGAGGGGACGGGGCTAAAGATGCAAACCACATAATTTAGCCCCACCCCCTCCTTGAAGACCCGCGAATTGCGGGATTTGCCTTTTGGGGGGGGCTTGATGATGACTACATCAGGCCCCGCCCCCCGAAGTGCTGCTGACAGTCTCCTCTTGGGCTTTTCTCAGGCCCTGCCCCCCAAAGTGCTGCTGACAGTCTCCTCTTGGGCTTTTCTCAGGCCCTGCCCCCCGAAGTGCTGCTGACAGTCTCCTCTTGGGCTTTCCTTAAGAGTAGACTTTAAAAGTAGGCAACCCTAGCCTAAATGCAATTGCATTAGCATAAAACTGAATTAGGCCCAATATTTGCACTATTAAGCACATTCGGCAGACATCCTCTGTTCATTCACAATCAAATCTACTGGGCCATTGTAAAGGCAGTTTACATAGTAAGGGCTTCCACATGACATTACCAGATGTGTCTGTAATTTGGGTTAAAGAATTCTCTTTTACTTTGAGCCAGTTTGTTCTTTAGTATTGTCTCAATTTCATATTGAGACATTGTTTCTTCACTTTTCTTCAGAATCTGTAATGGTAAAATAAAAAAAATCTGTAGAAGTAAAACAATATTGGGGTAAATTTACTATAAGCACTAAAAATTAAAATGGGTGATGTTGAGACATGTCCAGCATTCCTAGAGATGCTGGGCTTCCCACAGAGACTCTCCATGCACTGCCAGCTCCCACTCTGTGACAGGAACCAGTTGCTGAATGACAATGTGACAGTACAGCACCCAATCAGTGAGGAGGAGCTGGCATCTTGGTGCCACCCCTCAGCTCAACGCCTCCTTCATCCCTCTAGGGCAGTGGTTCCCAACCTGGGGTACTAGTACCCCTAGGGGTACTCTGCAGACCAGTTAGGGGGACTTGTAAATAATATTGGTAATGGCGGAAGAAGTCTCCTGATGGTAGAAGAAATCTCCCATTGCCATGAAGATGAACCACGTTGCGTCATTCTGGTTCCATCTGCTGCATCATCAGTGAACTCAGACATCAGTGATCTTCTGCTCCACGCTGACATGGGTAGAAAAAGCAGCAGCATTAATCCTACAGATGTTAGTGGTACCTCTGGAGACAGTCCACAGCCTGTGGCCATACACACAGGGACACAATTCCTGACCGCATACTCTTTCATTACTACTTAATATAAGGACACGCATAACGCTCACTTCCACTTGTAAGTACTGTGGATATTTCAAATTGAAAGGAGGGGGTACTCAAAAATGAAAAGCCTAATCAAGGGGTACAGGATAGAAAAAAGGTTGGGAACCATTGCTCTAGGGATACCTCTGTCCAGTGCTCCTAGTTAAAAAGTAACTTCCATGATGGGAGCAGAGAAAGGGGGTTGAATTTGTGAATACCTCAAACTAAGAGGAAAATAAATCAAACCACCTTGAGTGGAAAAGCAAAGAAGTTGTCAATAATTACCAATCAATCAGCTTCTGGTTAGAATTGACGTACTACAGGTTGAGTATCCCGTATCCGGGAATCCCGTATCCAAATTATTCCAAAAACCGTGGTTTTTTTTTTAATAATTCAAATATTATTTTTTTTTACCCCCCCGACAGCCGTGCATAGCCATGTGCAGGGGGCCCTAGTAGAGGTAGTTGTCTATGTACTAAAGGGTCTATGTATTAAGGGTTCTAGGTACTAAGACTTGGGGCATATCATTACTTATTATTATATTTAATTATCATATAAGAGATTGTATATATTTTACCAAAGATATGAATCTGCCCACCTCTTTCAAGCAGGTCCCTAACACTCTGGGGTTCACGTCTTGGGCGCAGGGCACCCCAAACCAGTCCAGCCAAAACCCATCCAGGGCATCAAATAAAGGAAATATAACAGTGAACAGTTACAGAGTTTTATATAGATTGTAATGTGTGTGAAAGCAGCAACAGTACTCAGTGTTAATCACATTCCCCATATCAAAAAGCTTACCCGAATGTTCAGTTGAATCCCAAGAACCTCTCTGGAAATATCAGTGCCGCATTATAATGGTGGTAAAAGTGCAAAAAAAAAGTTTCTGATGTTTGTTACACTTACCATTCCACCTTTCAGGCAGTTTCTAGCACAGCTGTCCCATGTGACTTATTTGAAATTATGTAGATGCCCCAAAGGACCCTGGTAGTAATTGTGTCGCGCATGCATACTGGGCATTGAATGTTCAATACAAAGTGGCCTCCACAGCTTAACCTTCCTAGGGTGTTAACCGTCCTAGGATGAGACTTGGGCATTTGATACAGTATGGGTCAAAAAAGACCTGAACACCTTAGGAAGATTAAATAATTGTCCAGCCCTGGTTCCAGTGTTTCCCAATTGTTTAAAAGAGTAAAAATGTTTCTTGAATCATATTCTCTACATACCGGTTTAAAAAAAGCTTTTCCATTTGAAGATTCAAATTTCATTGACATAAGTTTTGAAATGAAATCGGTGTCCTTAGAAAACATCTCTTCTTGTGACAGAATAATGTCATTTGCTGGCTTTGAGTTATTATGACCATGTGATACAGATGATAACTGGAATGTTGTAATAAAGTCCTCATTCAAGCAGATCTTTACTGCCTGTGATATACAATGAGATAAATAGGGTATAATATAATACCATGTAAATATATATATATATATACATATATATATATTGCACTGTACTCCACAACAAACAACCAGATGCAAACAAACAAATGCTGACTTGTGCCAGGTACTGCATTTTATCTTATTTTAACCCTTTGGACCGAAGAGGACCAATCTGCACTGGATTTAAGTGACCATTTTTTTTTATTTATTTGCATTACACTGGTCCCTATTGCATTTCTGTCAACATAGTGTACATTTATGTTTAATAAAATTATACTTTCATGATGTGTGTGGGTTTTTATTTTAGTATTGGTTTGACTGTAGAACTACAAGTGCCAATGGGCCCTTAAATGTCCTGCATGGGAAGCTTGCCGGGACTTTTAGTTCCACAGCCAAACCCAATAATATATATATATATATATATATATATATATATATATATATATATATATATATATATAACCTTCTGATGTGCGGCACTCGGAATTGAAGTAAAGAACGCAGGGTAATCAGCAACGTTTCAGTTTATTTAAAACTGTTTTCAAGCCAATGTGTATACAAAAAGTGACTTACCTAAATACCATAGTTTGCCGCCATGCCCGACGAAGGAGCCCGCCTCCGGAGCGCGTTGTCTGTCGGAGTCGCAGCCGCCACTGCCGATGACGTCACCCCGTTAGCCCGGCTTCCTCGTCTGGCGCGGTGATCCAGTTGCTAAGCAACTGGACGCTGCAAGTACAGAATACATGTAAACATACCAAGAACCATAAAAGTGCATAAAGCAAAATACAAGCAATCAAAAATATGATGATAGCGCTGAATCTACAATCTAAATAGTACTAAATGGCAACAATAAAGTACATGATGTTATTTATAAGAAGCAACCATATAAATATATAAATAACATCATGTACTTTATTGTTGCCATTTAGTACTATTTAGATTGTAGATTCAGCGCTATCATCATATTTTTGATTGCTTGTATTTTGTTTTATGCACTTTTATGGTTCTTGGTATGTTTACATGTATTCTGTACTTGCAGCGTCCAGTTGCTTAGCAACTGGATCACCGCACCAGACGAGGAAGCCGGGCTAACGGGGTGACGTCATCGGCAGTGGCGGCTGCGACTCCGACAGACAACGCGCTCCGGAGGCGGGCTCCTTCGTCGGGCATGGCGGCAAACTATGGTATTTAGGTAAGTCACTTTTTGTATACACATTGGCTTGAAAACAGTTTTAAATAAACTGAAACGTTGCTGATTACCCTGCGTTCTTTACTTCAATTCCGAGTGCCGCACATCAGAAGGTTATATTTGTTTACAAGTGAAGGCACCGGGACCCGTCGCTAAGGGTTACATGGTCATTGGGAGTGCCGGACCCTGGATTATTTTTATATATATATATATATATATATATATATATATATATATATAGCCGAATGCCCGGCACAGCCTCCTTACGTCTGAAAGTTCTGGGTGCGTGCACTATGATAGCATGTATAGTCCCAGTATTGGCGCGGCACTCCAACAATACATCAAGGCAGTGGGTAAAAGAAACTTCTCTTTATTGGCTGCAACGTTTCGATGCTACGCAGGCATAGTTTTCAAGCAGAGTAACACACAAATGACAAATACACATACCTTATATACACACCCTGTGTTTTCGGCGCCAGCCGGGCCAGGAGGCTCCGTGCAAGTGGCGCAGGTCTGTGACGTCAGCGGCATCCGCCGTCCTGACGATCAGGCCTCTGATAGGTGGTGCTCCCGTCACCATGACAAAGTATAAACAAAACAAACACATCTACTGACAGGTCACAGTAACAAGGATCAAATATATAATGCATTAGATGAAATCACGGACGTTAGCACCATAAGATCTGAATGTAAGTAACAAAAGAAAACACAAGAAAGCAATACTCGTATCTCTGGTTATAGCAATGATGAGATGCCCGTGTATTCATTCTGTCTGCAGACTCCTCAGAACTGCTACCCTGGGTCACCACCTATAATCATATGAGCCCCAATATCAGACAAATTACCAGAGCCCATTGGCCCCTGGTACAGACTGATCCCGATGTAGGTGTACAGAATTCCAGGCTCCTGACTAGCTACAAACGCTCCAGGAACTTAAAAGATATCCTGGTAAAATCGGATGCTGCACCTGCTAAATTGTCCCGCACTACCCGCAAAATGGGCTGTATACGGTGCTCATGTGTAACGTGTCAATACATGATACCAGGCCCCACCTTCTGCCACCCAAGGACGGGCCAGAAATTATATATTCGCCACACTCTGTCTTGTAACACTACACACACTGTCTATCAGATCATCTGCCCATGTGGGCTGTCATATATCGGCAAGACCGAACGCCCCTTTAAGGAGCGGATGGCAGCCCACAGATCTGCGATAAAGAAGGCTCTATCTGTGGGTTCAAGCGACCAACCCGTTGCACGCCATTTTGTTACGTGCAAACACAGTGTCATTTTCATCCGATACAGAATGATCGACCACATACCTCAAACCCTGAGGGGAGGTGATAGGGGAGCGGCCCTCTTGAGGTGTGAGGCTAGGTGGATCATTCGACTGGGTACTGTCGCACCTCACGGCCTGAATGAATACACGGGCATCTCATCATTGCTATAACCAGAGATACGAGTATTGCTTTCTTGTGTTTTCTTTTGTTACTTACATTCAGATCTTATGGTGCTAACGTCCGTGATTTCATCTAATGCATTATATATTTTTGATCCTTGTTACTGTGACCTGTCAGTAGATGTGTTTGTTTTTGTTTTGTTTATACTTTGTCATAGTGACGGGAGCACCACCTATCAGAGGCCTGATCGTCAGGACGGCGGATGCCGCTGACGTCACAGACCTGCGCCACTTGCACGGAGCCTCCTGGCCCGGCTGGTGCCGAAAACACAGGGTGTGTATATAAGGTATGTGTATTTGTCATTTGTGTGTTACTCTGCTTGAAAACGATGCCTGCGTAGCATCGAAACGTTGCAGCCAATAAAGAGAAGTTTATTTTACCCACTGCCTTGATGTATTGTTGGAGTGCCGCGCCAATACTGGGACAATATATATATAGGTCATCAGGGTGTGTGGTCCGGCACTCGCTTTTTCAATGGAGTAGTGCTGCGGCGCCTTCCCCAGGATACTAGGTCCAATATGTAGCGTGGGAATGAAGGAGGCACTCATCAGACTTGTTTGATGCAAATTAAAAAGTCTTTATTATCCGACGGCGTTTCGGGCTGACACCTGTTTTCAAGGACATACAAAGTTACACTGATACACATTTACATTTATAGACAAAGCAGAATCCGCCCCCACATTAATCAGCATACAGCTGAACTTACCCGGTCCTCCGGCGTGCAGGCGCCATGTCCGGATTCCGGAAGTGCGTTCCTCCTTACTGCCTTCCCCCCGGCAACTGAGACCATCGATCACAGTCCCTGCCGCCCGAAAGTAGCATGTACTGGCAGTAAACACCTCCGTTTTGCCGGCAAATGCACAGCCTTCACCCAAGTCCCGGGGCTTACACTGTGTTGCTTAGCAACCACCACATATTTAAAAGAACTGTAACGAAACAAATACATAACAAGCATTAAACATCACATTTAAAAATTGTTGCAATGAAAATAGCCATTGCACAATAATAACATACATTAAAAATGTATTAATCCTATACTGTGCTATTTAGGAGTTCACTGCGGCATTATATGTTTATGCCTATTAAAGTATCTTAACATTATGTGCAGTTTAAGAGTGCAAAAACTCTCCCATTATAGGCTATAATTTAATGAAGCTACCATTGATGTAAGGGGTTGGGATCATTTGGTCTATTGCATTATGGTCGAAAGTCATTAGGTCGAATCCATTAGGTCGACATGCTAAAAGGTCGACATGACTCTAGGTCGACATGGGAAAAGGTCGACATGATTCTAGGTCGAAAGGTCATTAGTTCGACAGGTCATTAGTTCGAAAAGGTCATTAGTTCGACATTGTCTATGTCGACATTCACAAGGTCGACATGGGGTTTTTCACTGTTTTTTTACCTGAATGTCAACACAGTCGACATGGACACAGTTTAAAGTGCACTGCATCCCCTCGCATCGCTCGCTGCGCTCGCGATGTGTCGGGCACGGTGCCTCGCTACGCTCGGCACACTATTTTATTCTCCCACCACGCCCTAGTGGATGGTAGGGCATGAAATACCGCCTGTCGGCACATGTTGGCTCAAAAAACAGTGAAAAACTCCATGTCGACCTTGTGAATGTCGACATAGACAATGTCGAACTAATGACCTTGTCGAACTAATGATCTGTCGAACTAATGACCTTTCGAACTAGAATCATGTCGACCTTTTCCCATGTCGACCTAGAGTCATGTCGACCTTTTAGCATGTCGACCTAATGGATTCGACCTAATGACTGTCGACCATAATGCAGTAGACCAAATGACCGTATCCCGATGTAAGCATACAATTGAGTTATGTCAAATAAGTTTTATTTTGTTTACCAACACAGCCTATTTGTTTTGTTTTTAATTATTAATGTTCAAGTGATCAAGTAGATTAGAGAGGGATAATGGGAGTATTAAAGATAACACTGAAGGCCCAGATTTTCATTTAGGCCTTTAGGTGCGATGGTCTGTAAAAAGAATATCCATCTACTCTCCTTTTGTAATAATTTTTTGTTTCTATTTCCCCCTCTTAAGGACAACGGAACCTGATCAATAATCATTGATCTGATGCTGGCCACGGTATGCCAGAATTTAATACAATGTCGGGCAACTGGCTGATCACTGTGTCCACTAATCAAGCCCTGGTGGATCCCTGACCTATGTAGGGCCATCCGCTCCTTAAAGTTGCGCTGGGTCTTCCCCACATAGGTCAATCCACAGGGGCAGGTCAGGGTATAGATAAAGTATGTAGAATGACAGGAAAGTGGGAATTGTATTGTAATTTTCTTCCCGGAATATGGGTGGTTAAAAAATGCCCCTGCTGCCATGGAGCGACATGTGGTACACCCCAGGCAGCGGTAGCACCCGTTCATTCTACCCAGGAATGATGTAGTTGTTTTAATTTTATCCCATCCTGAAATATCGTACTTCACTACTTGATTTTTTATATTCTTCTCTCTTGTATAGCTAGGTAATAGCTGGGTATTAAGTAGTAGGGGCAGATCTTTATCAGTAGCCAGAATTGTTTAGCTCTAGTGGTATTGTTCTTGATTGAATCTATTAACCCATGGGATTTTATGTTTTGTCTTATCCCCTATCTCTCTCTCACTATTCAATAGACTTGAGCGTGGAATTTTTGATACTTTTTCTTTCAGAGTGTTCAGTTCCTTCTGTGGGTACCCTCTTTAAAAAAAATTATTCACCATGGCAGTTAATGCCGGTTCTATAAGGATAGCAAGCATCCCCCGGGCCGCCCTATAATTTCTGCCCGGGGATCTTTATTTCATCCCATTGCCATTTATCTGGATAGCATCCTCAATCCACTGGTACAAAAGATGGAGGATATCTGAAAGATACCACTTAATTGCTAAAAGAATTTGAGCTATTGCAAACAAATATAGCCTTGCCTGAATTGAATTGTGTTTGTACTGCTGATGTTACTAGCCTCTACACCTGCAGTACATCAATTCATCCTGTCAAAAGACAGCTACAATGGTCCACCTGTGGCGCTGATCGTGCAGTTGCTGGCTTTGATACTAACCAGAAATTACTTTATTTTTGATAGTAAAAATTTTTTACAGGAAGCTGGCTGTGCAATGGGGTCCCCTGTGGCCCCGGCATATGCCAATATTTTCATGCATCACATTGAACAAAATTTATTTTTTATTAATAAGACGTTAAAACCTGAAGTTTTATTTTATCGTCGCTACATAGACGATTTATTGATTTTCTGGAGAGGGGGCGCCAGTCAACTGCATGATCTGCTTCATGATCATAATAACTCCTCTAGTGTGGTTAAATTTACATATAATATTGATGTGTCTACAGTCCAGTTCTTGGATGTAAAAACTGAGATAAGTCATCAAATGATCAATACCTCACTATATGTAAAAGAAACAGACCGAAATACGGTCCTGAGGAATGAAAGTTTCCATCCTGTAGCTACCCGCAAGGGGCTCCCCTACACGCAAATGTTGCGTGTGAGGAGGATAACATCCAAAGAAGAACAGGTGGAACCGGCATTAACTGCCATGGTGAATAAATTTATTGAAATAGGGTACCCACAGAAGGAACTGAACACTCTGAAAGAAAAAGTATCAAAAATTCCACGCTCAAGTCTATTGAATAGTGTGAGAGAGAGATAGGGGATAAGACAAAACATAAAATCCCATGGGTTAATAGATTCAGTACTTCAAGCAAGAACAATAGCACTAGAGCTAAACAATTCTGGCCAGCAGTGGCTACTGATAAAGATCTGCCCCTACTACTTAATACCCAGCTATTACCTAGCTATACAAGAGAGAAGAATATAAAAGATCAAGTAGTGAAGTACGATATTTCAGGATGGGATAAAATTAAAACAACTACATCATTCCTGGGTAGAAAGAACGGGTGCTACCGCTGCCTGGGGTACACATGTTGCTCCATGGCAGCAGGGGCATTTTTTAACCACCCACATTCCGGGAAGAAAATGACAATAAAATTCCCACTTTCCTGTCATTCTACATACGTTATCTATACCCTGACCTGCCCCTGTGGATTGACCTATGTGGGGAAGACCCAGCGCACCTTTAAGGAGCGGATGGCCCTACATAGGTCAGGGATCCACCAGGGCTTGATTAGTGGCCACAGTGATCAGCCAGTTGCCCGACATTGTATTAAATTCGGGCATAGCGTGGCCAGCATCAGATCAATGATTATTGATCAGGTTCCGTTGTCCTTAAGAGGGGGAAATAGAAACAAAAAATTATTACAAAAGGAGAGTAGATGGACATTCTTTTTACAGACCATCGCACCTAAAGGCCTAAATTAAAATCTGGGCCTTCAGTGTTTCATTTAATCCTCCCATTATCCCTCTCTAATCTACTTGATCACTTGAACATTAATAATTAAAAACAAAACAAATAGGCTGTGTTGATAAACAAAATAAAACTTATTTGACATAACTCGATTGTATGCTTACATCAATGCTAGCTTCATTAAATTATAGCCTATAATGGGAGAGTTTTTGCACTCTTAAACTGCACATAATGTTAAGATACTTTAATAGGCATAAACATATAATGCCGCAGTGAACTCCTAAATAGCACAGTATAATACATTTTTAATGTATGTTATTATTGTGCAATGGCTATTTTCATTGCAACAATTTTTAAATGTGATGTTAAATGCTTGTTATGTATTTGTTTCATTACAGTTCTTTTAAATATGTGGTGGTTGCTAAGCAACACAGTGTAAGCCCCGGGACTTGGGTGAAGGCTGTGCATTTGCCGGCAAAATGGAGGTGTTTACTGCCAGTACATGCTACTTCCGGGCAGCAGGGACTGTGATCGATGGTCTCAGTTGCCGGGGGGAAGGCAGTGAGGAGGAACGCACTTCCGTAATCCGGACATGGCGCCTGCACGCCGGAGGACCGGGTAAGTTCAGCTGTGTGCTGATTATTGTGGGGGCGGATTCTGCTTTGTCTATAAATGTAAATGTGTATCAGTGTAACTTTGTATGTCCTTGAAAACGGGTGTCAGCCCGAAACGCCGTCGGATAATAAAGGCTTTTTAATTTGCATCAAACAAGTCTGAAGAGTGCCTCCTTCATTCCCACGCTATATATATATATATATATATATATATATATATATATACACACACACTCCAAAATAATGGCACTCCAGAGGCAGGAAGATTTCAGCACATAAAAGCGTGTATTGACTGTTTGATCCCCTTCGTCAGGATACACTACAGCCTCCTGACGAAGGGGATCAAATCCCGAAAGCTTGGTTTTTCAATAGACGCTTTTATGTGCTGAAATCTTCCTGCCTCTGGAGTGCCATTCTTTTGGAGTGTGTGTACTGACTATCATTTGGGCACCGGGGCCCGTTGCTTCATTGTTTTCACTGAGTACCGGCAGACTTGGAACATTGGAACAACAGAAGGTTGTGGCCCCAATAATGCGCTTCAAAGAGCAGCACCTCTATCATACCTCGCTGTCAATAAAGGTACAGGTTGGATAGGATGGAAAGAGAGAAAGGATAGGGGTGCGCTAAGTATACAGTGGATGGACCCGTACATTTGACATAAAAACATAAGCTTATCTGATTATAGTTTAGCCCCTGAGGAAGTCCCAGCATACAGGAAAGGGACGAAACCGGTCGGGCTATACATACCTCTCCGTTCCCGATGACTATAATCAGATAAGCTTATGTTTTTATGTCAAATGTATGGGTCCATCCACTGTTTCTGTTTTTATTTATTATGCGTATTGTTCTGAAATAAATGTGTTTTATAAAAACAATATTACGCTATCAGTTTTCCCCTTTGTTGGGAGTTCTTTGGTTTTAAGGGCCTTTGGCCCTTATTCTGGTTGGTGCGGCCGGAGCCGCACACGGTGCTCCGGCCGCACAAACCAATCCCCGCCCACGAGACGGATCGCCACGGCCGTCCGTACACGGACGGCTGGCGATCCGCATAAAAATGGTGGAGGCGTACGCCTCCACCATGGTGGGAGCTGCCCCCTGCATTCGATGGTCGTCGACCATCGAAGGCAGGTCCGCACGCCCCAGCAGCTCCCGCAAGCTGAGACCACACGGACAATCGTCCGTGTGCTAGCTTGTATGGGGGCTGAGAGCTGACATCCGGCGACGTCAGCTTTCCGCCCCCATGAGTTGCGTCATACCCTCATTACCATGCATACGCCCCGCGTTTGCATGGGAACGCCCATGAAACGCGGGGCGTACACATAGGGAAATGAGGGTATGAAGCCCCTCACGCCCCTATACGCCCCCTTTGCGGCGGACGAAATACGTCTGCGGCGAAGGGGGCTGCACATGCGCAGATTGACCTCTGCGCATGTGCAGAATAAAAACATCGGCGGTACGGCCGCACGCGGGCCGTACCGTCCGAATCAGAATAAGGGCCTTTATACCAAGCCTGATGGGAACCACACCTGGACAGAGCTAATCCCAGTGTGAGTCCATCTCTTTTTAAAACCCTCTTTTTTATCACAGGGTGATTACACGTGTGATAATAATAACAGCCACAAGGTGGCGTTGTTCACCTTTTTAAGTATTTTCTCATGCACTAAGCACTTTAGAGAAAAACAGCACTTTTGCACAGATTTATATATTTTTTCACTGAAACCCTGATATCATCCTTTCATATAAACGCATGAACATCTCCACGCCTCCAGCGGATTCTGGAAGGAGAAAAAGGATGAATATCTGGGAGTGAAAGACACCACTACACGCGAAATTGCTTATTATTTGCGGTACGCACATAGAAAATTTATTAAGGATTGTCACAGATTTATTCCTTGTCAACACTGAAGGCGCAGAAGTTTTACCACCAAATATATATATATATATATATATATATATATATATATATTGTATGCAGTATATGACTACTCAAAACTTATCAACCCGGCACCCAATGCCCAGGGCTGCCAGGGATAGCCCCGGGCCATTGGGTGGCCTGGATGGGCTGGGACCCTGGCCAGGGCTGACCAGTTGGGGCGACAATGACACACCCTTGGGAACTTATATAATAGTGTCCCCTGGCTGTGGCATTACCTTACTGACTTTAGGAATCTGATGCTGATTTTAAAAATATGGTGGACCCCTACATCTTTTGCCCCCCTTTATTTTTACAAACAGGACTGGCACAAAGAGCCTGGGGCTGGTTAATTTTCCCCCCTCCCGGACGGATATTATAACAAAATGCACACTTTCTTTATTTAAAAAAATCGCTCCATCCCTAAAAAATGATTCCTGTATTATTCTTTAAATTCACACCCTATTACAGTTTGCCCTGTCAGGACATGACATCCGATCAGACACATAGGGGTAGATATATTATAGCGGCGCCTATCGCGCCGCTATAACAGATCCTGCTTCGCCTCATTAGCGAGGCGAAGCAGGAGGGGACACCGACAAGATCTATTAAGATCTTGCCGCCAGAGTGGGGGAGCGCTAACTCCCCCCTCCGGCGATGTCCCTCCTGGAGACAGCGCATCAGTTAATACTGATGCGCCGTCTCCTTCCCCCCCGGCCGGCTGACTGCGCATGCACGGGATCTCGCTAGTCTCGCGAGATCCCAGCGCAGCTCAGCGCCAGCAGCAGGGACAGAGCTGTCCCTGCTGTCAGGTATAGAACATCGCCGCCTGCAGCTGGCGAAGTCGACAGCTGCAGGCGGCGGAACGGTCAGCGATGCTGACCGTTCATAAATCTGGCAGGAGGCAGGGGCGCAGTGCAAAATATCGCCCCTGCGCTATGCCTCCTGCCCCACACCGCCGGCGTTAGAGTAAACGCTCGGCGGGTGTGATAGATTAGGCGATGCGCTATCCCCTGCTTCAGCGCACGGGGATAGCGCATTTACACTTCAACGCCACTTCGTAAATCTACCCCTCAGCACTCTGACGGCTCCTTTCCCAAACCACCCCTGGTTTGGATGTCATGTATGGCAGGCAAATATGTAATTGTTCACAAAAGAGAACATGCGGCACTATTGTATTTGAACTTACAGCATCCCCGTATAAACAACACAACATATCCATCCAAAGGTCTTGTAAATTGTGTGCTGGCTATTATTTTCATGTGATGCCAACTAGGTGCCAATGTCTTAGAATAGCCATACAGTATATACAAATATGTCCTATAAATGAAAGACTTACTTTGTGTCATCCTCTAAACTCATCATTGAATCAGGAATCAGACATACAGCATAGAACAATTAACCAGGAAGCATTTTGTGCAGCATGTGTACTACCTGATAGAAATTCCTCAGGAAGACTGGGTCAGAATCATCATTGAACCCTCCAGAAGCAATGTGACAAGTGCAGTGGATGATCAGGAGAATAAAGCTTCCAGCAGACTGCAGATATCCCCGAGAAACAAACAGCTTATTCTCAGAACTCTGTAAATAAATGTTTCACGCATCAATCCACATTTGGCTATTAATAATATGGAGTCTGACATACAACATGTCCATTAGTAAGAAAGACTCATAAAAAGCAGACACATATTAACGCACTTTTCTACAGTTTTTAAAGGTGAATCCGGCTAGTCCTATTTAATCCCCGTGCATCTCCGTAAATCTGTGAGATTGCTGCAAATTCATGTGGTTTGGGAAATTTGTGGCAATTTTTTCCCATTTTTTGCTGCCATTTTCACCTATGATGATTCACCCAAAAATTGTTGCTGTTTTTTTTTCACCTGGTGAAGACTAAGGGCCTTATTTTGGTTCACTCTTTCTGACAAAATACTTCTTAGATGGACAAAACCATGTGCACTGCAGGGGGGCAGATGTATCATGTGCAGAGAGAATTAGATTTTGGTGAGTAATTTTGTTTCTGTGCAGGGAAAATACTGGCTGCTTTATTTTTACACTTCAATATAGATCTCACTTTGAAATAAAACCCCACCCAAATCTAATTCTCTCTGCACATGTTACATCTGCCCCCCTGCAGTGCACATGGTTTTGTCCATCTAAGAAGGATTTTGTCAGAAAGAGTGAACCAAAATAAGGCCCTATGTTTCATAATTGGTACACTGCCCCTGAAAATTGGGATTTAGCATCCAATAACGCGCTCCAAGCCAACTTTTAATACAGGTTGAATCTCCCATAACAAAAATGCTTGGGACCAGAAGTGTTTTGGATATCAGATTTTATGTATTTTGGAATATGTGTATACCATAATGAGATTTTCATATATCTCTGCAGAGAACATATTTATGCTACAGATACACCTTATACCAATGGTTCCCAAACTGTGTGCCTAGGCACCCTGGGGTGCCTCAGATCCCTTGCAGCGGTGCCTCAGGTTGGTGGTCCAGGACCTAGGTAAATTATTTATAGCTAAAACCAGTGCTGGTGGCTGCCAATCATAAACTATGTGAACAAACAGAACATCCATCATCATCACATAACTGACCCTAATGGTGACGGATCCGATACGATTTGCCGGCGGTCGGGATCCCGGCGGTTGGAATCCCGACACTGGAATCCCGACCGCCGAAATCCCGACAAGGGGGGGACATGGATCGCCCCCCCCCCCTTGCGGGCTCGCTGCGCTCGCCACGCAGCGGGCCCGGTGCCTCGCTACGCTCGGCACGCTATTTTATTCTCCCTCTATGGGTGTCGTGGACACCCACAGAGGGAGAAAGTTTCGGGATTTCGGCGGTCGGGATTCCAGTGTCGGGATTCCGACCGCCGGGATCCCGACCGCCGGGATCCCGACCGCCGGCAAATTAACTGCATCCCATGGTGACCTATAAATACAAATTACTGAACTGAAAAAAAATATACTACATTTCTAAATAAGGAACTTTTATATTTATACTGGGGGTACCTTGTTTGGATGTGCGGTGTCTCAGGCGGTCAGTAAGCTGTGATGTTCGCAGCTTACCGAACCAACGTGAATTGGGCCATATAACCCATTTGGCTACAGTGGTGACACCAATCTATGGTACGTAAAGTATAGGAGGGACTGTTGTCATGAGCATCTGGCAACAGTCTTACTGCTCACAAGTACCTGATTAACCAATAGGCTGATTAGGCTGCAGATTAGGGCGCTGGGACGGGGGGGGGGGGGGGGGGATTTTAGGTGACAGACGAGGAATAAATTGAAGGCCTATTTATTCCATGCTTGGAATAATGTACTATGGGGGTAATGTTCTTAAGGTGACTGCCAGATGGCTGTGCTGATGGAACTACTGATGGAACCATTACTTTATATACATTGTGCTACAGTGCCAGCTGGGCACCCAAAAGTCAAAGTCTCCTTCACATGCCACAAGGTTGGCGATCATCTAATAATTCTTTGCGTCCGCGTGCGAGGGGACGTGTAAGCGTAGACATCCCCTTGCATGCAAATGCAACATACTGTATGCAGCCTAGCAAACAGGTCTGAAGCATTATGTGTTAATCCATATTTGCAATGCATAAAGATGTGCAATAATTATGAATAATCATAGTTACTATTAACTATATTATTGGTTTACCTGGTAGAAGAACGAGCGAGAGAATGCATTCCCTTTGTAGCTATTTCCAGACAAACAAGATGCAACATGCAAATCAAGTTTTCCAATCTGAAAAAGACAATAACAACACTTCAAGAAATTCAACGCTACATGTGAGAAGCACAGGCTTACAGGCAAAGGAACTCCAAAGCCGATACTCCTCCCCAGGGAAGTAACTACAGTAGGCAGAGGCGTAACTCTGGGAGGCAATGGAGGCATCTGCCGCCGGGCTCCTGCTCCCAAGGGGCACCTCTCCTCCCCTGCTAGTTTGAATCAGTTAATTGATATCGCTTCTGTTGCTGACTCCCCCTCCTAGCAGGACAATATGCATCATACTCTCTTTATTCTTAACATCATTTTTGCAAGTGCCGCATTCTGTATTAGAACCCATGACCTACCTGTTCCACTAGATGTAGACACCTTACTGATGGGATGCGGTCATCTATTAGAATGAACTTAGGTCTACAGTCATTAGGTCAACCCCACTAGGTCGACTGGCAGGAAGGTCGACCTGACTTAAGGTCGACATGGGCCAAGGTCGACATGACTTAAGGTCGAATTTGCATAAAGGTCGACATGAGGAAGGTCGACTGGTCATAAGGTCGACATGGGTTTTTCACTGTTTTTTGAGCCGACATGTGCCGACAGGCGGTATTTCATGCACTACCATCCACTAGGGCGTGGTGGGTGAATAAAATAGTGTGCCGAGCGCAGCGAGGCACCGTGCCCGAAGCATCGCGAGCGAAGCGAGCGATGCGAGGGTCCGATTCTCATTGCCAACTGTGTCCATGTTGACTGTGTCGACATTCGGATCAAAAACAGTGAAAAACCCATGTCGACCTTATGACCAGTCGACCTTCCTCATGTCGACCTTTATGCAAATTCGACCTTAAGTCATGTCGACCTTGGCCCATGTCGACCTTAAGTCAGGTCGACCTTCCTGCCAGTCGACCTAGTGGGGTCGACCTAATGACTGTAGACCTAAGTTCATTCTGACAGATGTCCCGATTCCTTACTGATTGAGATATTTTCTCCTGCATAGGAAGCATGCAAATTGTAGCTATATGAAGATACTGCACTACATAGCTCTGCCTAATAGTAATGGTTTTGAACTCACAATTTTACATAATCAGAATCTGCATACTTACAGTGCAGGAGCAAATCAGTAAGGTGTTTGCCTCCAGTGAGACAGGCCACAAGTTGTAATCTGGGAATCTGGGGGATACCAATATTTATCTTGCCTCTGGGTAACTGGGGCGAACGTACGCCACTGACAGTAGGTGTAACGGTGCATCTGCCGGCACAAACCTTGTCCCCGACTCTCGCCGGTACAGCCAGTGACAGTGTGTCCCGTCTGCACTGTGCAGAACACTGAGTCTAGGACACAGAGGGGGGAGCGCTGTGCTGAAAGTGATTGGTGCTCCCCCTCTGTGTCCTAGATATGGCGCTCTGCTCAGCAGGCTGCTCTGTGATTGACTAACTGAGGGTCCACCTGCTGGGGAACACAGTGCTGTAAGGAGGGGACACGCTGTCACTGGCTTTGGCAGGGTAATGGATGCAGAGCAGCAGGAGCAGCATTGCCTCTGGCAGCCCTGATAAATGGTATGTGACACAGGGAAAGTGGGGACGATGTCACATGGCTGACACAGGTGGCTTTGAGGAAGGGGGACAGGGCTGGCACTGGTGGAAGGGGATACAGTTGACACTGTGAGGAATGGGAAAAAGGGCTGATAGTGAGGGGAATAGGGACAGGGCAGAAACTCATGGGACCTAGCACCTGTGTACTGTAATGTCAATTGGAACAATTATGTGACCATGCCTCTTCCTTATGAAGTCACGCCAATAAATTTTGATGCATTTTTCATTTCTGACAAAGGGCACCAAAATGTCTAGATATGGTACTACTCCTCCTCTTCCACCCACCTTGAATGGCTGCAGCAGCAACTAGTAAGGAGGATCAGAGCCTTTTCTATGGCTGTCCCACCACCCACAACATCTATTACAGGAAGCTGCACACAAAGCCACTACTTGGAGTGCTGTCCTGTCTCAGTCAGGCCCTTCCTGCTCACTTTGCCTGGCCGCCAAGAATACAAGTTGCAGCAAGCAGCTGTAGTTCTCCTGGATAATTAAGGACTTACAGAGTCTGAGTATGTCCTCTTCATTATCTGGCAGCGTAGCAGCCATCCAAAGCAGCCTGTTTATCGTGGCAGAGGTGGATTTGACCTCATGGGTACCTACGTAAGATATCGGTTTGGTGCCCTCCTCAAACAATCCATACCTGTAGCACTATATTTTTTATGCTGATTACAGGCAGCATTGATAGAGTACCTTGGCACATGCACAGTCTACCGATAGCTGTGTCTACCGATAGCTGTGTGAACATCGGCATTGCAAACAAATCTGAATCAGGCTCTAGGTCTTTTGGAAGTACAGTTATTACTTGTATCACTTTTAAAGTAATTAGTACAACTCCCAGCTGTGTGAGTTGTGAACTATGTAAGGGGGAGAACTGTGTAAAAGCGGCATTATTGTGGGTGTTATGTGTGTAAGCTGCACTGCTACTGTGGGTATTATTTATCAGCAGCACTACTACTGTGGGCATTATGTATCAGCAGCACTACTACTGTGGGCATTATGTATCAGCGGCACTACTACTGTGGGCATTATGTACCAGCGGCACTGCTACTGTGGGTATTATGGATGAAAGGCACGCTACTACTGTAACATTATGTGGGTGAGGGGCACTACTGTACTTCTGTGGATGTTATGTGTATAAGATGCATTATTTCTGATGGCATTATGTGTGTAAGGGGCACTACTGTGGGTATTATGTGTAAGGGACACTATTATTGTGGGCAATGCATATTAGGGGCGCTAATGTGTGGGGTAACATGTATAAGACATACTAGTGTAAAGTGAATAAGGGGAACTTCTGTGTGCTGTAATGTTAGGTAGGGGGCACAACTATGGTCCACCTAATAGGAGGGTGGTGGCACTGGGAAATGTTGAAGGCCATCTCTCTAAGACCACTTCAAGCACTGCATACATGAGACATACTGAGTACTTAATGGTGTCATTGTGTTTTTTTTCCAATCTCTGGTGCAAATTAAATACTGATATAGTTTTATTAGCAATGACACCACCCATGCATATCTCTGATCATTTAACATACAGAACATCCAGGCACCTACATGAATATGTGACCTCAGCAGCTGCAGGATGTAAATCCCATACTGATATATCACAGACTCTCTGGCAGAAAGGTCCTCGGAGCGTACAGGTGATAGATCACCTTTGCAGGGTGACTGTAAATCGTGCACGTCTGTAAATGTATTCCTTTGATCTATATAAAACATAAGCACATGTTAGAACAAACAGGAGCGAAGGCTCCGAGCTAGTAACATATAACATTCATGAGTCAGCAATCTTTTAAATTATTTTTTTGTAAATTATTTTACAGTGTGATTAATTTGTGCAATTTGGTTTATTTTGTTGTGTGGCTATGACTGTATTAGAAGTAAACAGGGAACAGGGTACAGTAGTAAATAGCATTCCTCTTATACTGTACCTAGGTTATTGCTGCTCTGAATCAGTTTAGCACTCTGGGCACTGGCACGCAGCTGACTATCCACCTCCTTCAGAAGCGTGAGCATGGGGGAGGACTCCACAATGTTGCTGGCATCTCCATCAGCTGTGAGAGAGCAAACAGCATTAGCAATGATGCCGCTGAAGGCACTATTGTACTATCTGATACAAAATAATCAGCTGCGCATAAGACAAATACACTATAACCCAATACTAATCAATTTCTATAACCTATCAATGAAGCCAAGACTTTTGCAGCAAATGTGGAGCCAGAGCTGATGGGAGAGCGAAGCGTCAGGTTCATCTTGTGACAGATCTTTCATTATTTTAGCTTTGAATTACTAAAGGTATTAGTGATAGTTAAATACATTTTGTGCACCTGTGCATCATTCTTTGCAATACACTCTGCTCCACCTGTACAATAAAAAAGTTCAATTTAAATGCCATACCTGGTGGAAGAATGGTGGTGTCCAAATGGCTGCCCAAAAGTGTTATTCTTGCAGCTGCAATTTGCTCTGCTTGCTGGAATATACTTATATCTGCACAATACAAACATAAACATAACAAGAGATTATCCGTATTATTAAATTACATATTAACCCTTTGCCGACATCTCAGTGAGAGAAGGGCAAACTATCCCCTAAATATGCCAGCGTCGCTCACATTTGTTATATAAATTCAGATAAAAATTTTGTAAAAAAGATTATATTTGCTATATAAATTAACATTACAGGTCATTATGATGAATAAAATGTTTGCTTGGCAACTTTTTACACCTATTTTGACAAATTCACTTGGCACACAAAGGGTTAAAGACAAACCTATATCAGCTCACAATGACAAGGATTACAATGCATTAGCATGTGACTGGTTTCACTAGAGCGGTAGCGACCCCCCACATACAAACACCTGACTCTGGGAACTGCCTAAGCCAGACTATATTCACATCTGGACTTGTAGGCGCACAATTACTGGAAGCGTAGTGAAATACAGTAGAAGACCCATTTGGGGGGCAATATTTGTATTAAAATAAATGTGTGAAAAACAATTTAACCCCCCCCCCCCCCCCCACAAAAAAAATACTACATATGGACTGGCTAATATTAGCTATTTCCCCTATTTCCCCAATTGACTCAGGGACATTAACCATTGTATGAGTTTGTAATCTGAGTCAGATAAAGATGATGCAGCTTCAGGTAGCATTAAATATTGTTATGTGACTGTCAAAGTCAATTATATCCCATGGGAAACTAAATACAGTGCCACACCCAAGTCATAGAAGAACAGACAAGACGACCTGTGCATGACCCTTAAAGGGGTCATATGAAACTGAAGGTGTTTCATCATATGATGCATTGTTTTGTAATCAAGCAAGCATTGCTGTACCAAAGTAATTTCTACCCTGTGACACCCCACCCCCAAACATGTGATGTCATGACAACATGCGGAGGTGGCAGGGAATCACACTAGGAAGTGCACTGTCAGGAGCTGTAGATGCTGCAGGGTACATGTCCAGGGCAGCCCTTAGATATATTCTTCAGGTAGAAAGAAGCTCCATTGGCTGTTGGGTGACATTTCAAGAACCCTGCATACGAAATGCAGATGTCATGGGGCAGAAAAAGTGCTCCCCCCATGGCCATGCACCCATGGGCAGCACTGTTCACACACCCCAGTTACGGCTCTTCATTTAAGGTGAGTGGCTGTTATGAAACTGGGAACAAATGCCTTAGCTATACAATAGTCACATACTGTCTGCCAGCAAAGACAGAATTTTCTGGTCAGTGCTTTGTGAATTGGTCTTCCCCATTGGTGCATCCACATTCCGATGGCTGGTCGTGTGCGGTCCCTTCCCTCTACTCAGCTCGGCTTGTAGTTTCACAGTCAGCTTCTCAATGTCCCGTTGGAGAGTCTTCTCTAGGAAAGCAATTGTTTCATCATGTTCCTTAATCAGCTTCTACAATGTGAATGAATAGATTCATCTTGGATAAGGTCTTAACAGTCATACAGCATAAAAACAAAATGAATAATAATAATTTTATTTATATAGAGCTCTTTCTCCAGCAGGACTCAAGGAGCTTTAAACAATTCAGAACTTTACAGAATTTGTTGCAATTTATATTACACCATGTTAGTCTTAAGATAAAATCACATGAATGTTCTCTGTCTTATAAAAAAAAGGGAACAGAGCCGATGAGGAAACCGCTGAGAATCCAATAAGCGGAGAAACGCGTTAAGGAAAGCAGCGTTGGTGTAAATCCATCTGTCCCATAATTATAGTTAGCCAGCATTTGCTAAGGAAGTTTGTCCGATATTTGTGCAAGCTGCACCAATATCGTTAACAATGTCGCCGGTTCCGCATCTCGTACAGTGTGTACGGACCTTAGACCTGCAGAAGTGAACTCAACAGAATTTAATTTTCTGTATAAAACATAATGAAGATCACCTGTTTCATGAAACCATTCAGTTCTCCACGTTCTAGCTGGTCTTGGAGTTTCAGACGTTCTTCTGAAATTTGCCTTCTATGGGCTTGTTCCACCTCTGCTTGCTTTTCTTGCAAATGCTTTAGAAATTCTTTTTCATCTGGAAATGTCTCTTTCATTTTTTCTGAACCCAACATCTAATAAAGTGCGAGATAGTTTAATTTCAAATAGTCTACAGTTAAATGGCCAAATATTCTACCTAATCAGTTTGCTACACCAAAATGAAATCAGCAGTGAACTTTAGTGCATGACATGTTTTACCTCCTCACTGGAATTTAAGCTTTTTGATAACTCTGTTAGTTCTTCCTTTAGGTGTTTCAGTCGCTGTTGTACAAAGGCTTGCAATTCATTTTCCAGGTAATGAGCTTCCTCTACATATGTAAGAATGTGAACCTGTAAATGAGTGACATAAAGGTATTTCATGTGAGAAACAGACATCCTGAGATAACCACATAAACAGGAACTTAATATGAAAATAAATCAGTTTTATGATCAGTTGATAAGGAAGAAAGTATATACTGTATTTATATATTGAATACCAGTGACATTGTTCTTTTTTGGATAAATTGCTGTGTCTCACTCTCTCATTACCCTGTTCACTGCTGATCCAGCACACATGTTAACAGCAGAAGTGGCTTCTGTCATAAGGCTAGGGATTCTTTTATTTTAAGAGATATTTATTAGGTATATTTTATTTTACACTTTTTTATATTCTAATCTATGGAGCTCTTTGGGAGACCAATTGAATGTTACATACTCTATTATATGAGCTTATGAAAACCTGAGATATCATTGGAGATGAATAAAAAATCCTTTATATCCATCGCTTGGGAAAATGAACCCATGTGAGCTTGGCGTTACCAAATATAGGAAGTTTACCACATATATTACATTTTATTGTTATATATTTTATATATTGTGCTTTTTAAATTTTTTACATAAAACCGTTAAAAGCTATGTTTTAAAATGTACACAATTAAAATAAGAATGCCCCACAAAAGGGGTTTAGCCTTTGGCCCATACTTGTAGACCATCCCATTGAGTTATATTGTTTGAGTTATATTGTTTGGATCTTATCTTATTTTGTGTGTTCTTATTATTATGCTATTACTCTTATCTGTACTTGAACCTTGCTGTAACAATTGAAATTTCCATCTCCATGTGAGACGAATAGAAGGAATTATATCTATCTACATCTATCTATTGGGTATGTTCTGGAACTTACTGAATGGAAATATATGGAACATATAACAGCAGTGCTTAAACTTTTTGAATTGGGACACCAGTATCTGTGTGCCATTGTTAGGCTAGTTTCAAAAACAGTTTACAGAAAACCACTGAAGTATTGACCAATGCATTTACTTAGAAATACCAGCGGATAAAAAATACCTTATCAGAACAGTATTCTTTCAGTCCTTTTGCAATTTCCCCAAGATGGCGCTCCCTTAACTGGATCCTTCTTATGGTATGTTGCATGTCCATTAGCAATAGTTTAGCTTCTGCTTTGTTGTTGAATAGATTCAATATTTCTTCGTGACAATTTCCCTTAAGAAAATTAATTACTGTTAAAAATTTCTCCCATTATTTTTTAGTAAAAAGTAGTTCTTAGTAATAGGTCTTTGTTTCACACTGTAGGAGAGATGAATCAAAGCTTGGAATAGATAAAGTACTATCCAATTAGCTTCCAACCACAGTGCTTCTGATTGGCTGTTGTCTGCAAGATCTGATTGGCTTCCACCCAGTGCAAGATTCAAAATGCCACCAGAGCGGTCTCTACATGGCCGTGGTTTCCTGCCGGTGCACCAGATGTAACCAGTTGGCAGCCGAGCACTAATCCACACCACTCTCATCCAGGCCTCCTGTGTAACTTCCCTTTGCATCCAATCAGCTACCAGCTATTATTTATCTAGCACAGTCTATAGAATGATAAATTGAAGCAGATTGATATGTATGTCCAATCTCTCAAGGTTTGATACATCTCAGTGACAAACGTAGGATTTTTAGAGGGGGTATCCAAATGTAATCCACTCTGCAAGGAATTAGATTAAGTACGCGAGTCTGGGGAGTGTAAACAGCCCCAAAAATTGGTCTTTTTATACACTGAATATTGTATGGGATACAGTATTGATTATTAACAGTATAGGCTCTTTCAAATATTTAAATAAGATAAGTGGTCAGAAAAAGGTTAAACATGTAATAAATAAATAAATACACAAACAAGAGAAACAGTACTGCACTTTCTAAGCTCACAATCTCCACCTTAATAGTAAGGCTCCTGTCTCTACCTCCTGGAAGCTACTCTCTGGTGCATTGCAATGTTCCACACATACAGATCAACACATACAGTAAATGTGGTAGAAGAAGCTGGTACCAGTGGTATTGTTGTCACAATTTAAGGCACTTGCTAAGATGAGGGGGGTTTCTGGGCAACCATTGCCTATGCATCTGCCCCTAAAACTTCTAACTGTATACTTTTGCTTAACTATAAACTTGCCTCGCCGAAATTAAATTTAATGCTGTGTGCCCTCTTTGTGCATTTAACTCTATTTCTAGTCGGTGAGGCCATGTCAACCTTGATACAATGTGTTGTATTAGAATGCACTTTGTTGCATTTTTATATTTTGAAGACACAGGTCCAGCTCTACCATTAAGCAACTTCAGGCAGCTGCCTAGGGGCTTTAGAATCTGCGGGGGGCCCTGCGTTTACAAGTACAAAATAAAGGTTGACTCTAGGTCCGGGACCCAGCATCTGACAAATTTACATTCAGTCATATTCGGCTGGTTTACTGTATTTAGGTATGGCAAACTCCACCGAATTGGGTGTATGAATGAGTAAACCATCGATGTAACTCTATCTGATGGCCAAATTTACTATGAATATAAAATGCCTCAAGCAGATCCATCCAGGCTTCTCTGTGTAAAAAGAAGAAAAAATAATTTCCAGTACCCAGCCAGGCTGACCAGCTAGGGTGTCCATCAGGGTAATTTATGTTAAAAGTTTTCCCCAGCTGTGGCATAACACCACTGGCTGTTTGAGACCGAAGTTGGTTTTAAAAATACCAACTTTTTGTCCCTCGTGTTTTTGTATCCAGGACCGGGCCAAGAGCCCGGTGCTGGTTATATAAATACAGGGGACTCCTATTCATTTTGTCCCCGTTATTTCTGCAACTAGCACTGGCTCAAAGAGCCCAGGGCTGGTTATACTTATGGAGGGACCCCACACAGTTTTTTAAAATTATTTATTATTTTATATTTTTTTACACATCTGATTGATCTGTGCTATGCTTCAGGGTGGTCTGACTTCCTGGCAGCCAAATACGCATGACATCGGCAAATACGAATCCTGAGAACTCTGAAGCTTAGTAAATTAGCCGAGTTCTCATGCCGTTTTTCCCGTCCGATCATGGCCAATCCTGTTCGTACTCATTTATATACGGGATCAGCCATGATAGCTGATATTACTACATTTCCCCTATTGAATTCCTAAGGTGTGACCTCCACACATTCACTTGAGGTTCTGGAAAGTCCAAATTGGTGTGTGGGGGGTGGTGGTGGGAGCAGTAAGCTGAAGTTTTGGGTAAGGTATAATTCCCCGACAGTCGGGATTCTGATGGTCATTTCTCTGACATCGGAATCCCAACTGTCAGGAGCCTGACAGGGGGGTGAGTGCATTGAAGCCCCTTGCTGGCTTGTTGTGCTCACCACGCTGTGCTCACCACCTATTCTATGCTCCCTCTATGGGGCTCGTAGACCCCCACGAGGGAAAATAGCCCGTGTAAGTCAGGATTCCAATGTCGGAGAAACTACCGTCGGAATTCCGACTGTTAGTCACTCATCCAGCACCCGTTTTGCCTAGGGTGCCGAATAACCATGCACCGTCCCTGTCAATACAACATTGTTACTATTAATTTTAATGGGGAGACTCGCTAACCTATCACAAAAGCTCAATCCTTGCACTGCTGAACTAACATTTAAAACAATAATAATAATAATAACAACAACAAAAATGCTTTGATTATCAATACTTACAGTGACAGCACAGTCATACACATCCCATTTTCTTAACACTTTTTCCTTATCTTGTTTTTGGGTCCTGAACCCCTCCTGTAGAAGCATAACGGCTTGGCGCAGATGCCTCTGAGTTAGCACAAAGCCCACAATGAGGTCCATGTAGTTCCTCATTTCTGAACAACTTGCCATCTCTTGCAATGATAAGGTGTCTTTTGCCTGCAACTAAGATTATAAATGAAAAATACTAAAGTTACAACCTCAAACATAGGCCCTTATTCTGATCGGTGCGGATATTCCCGCATTCTTACGGAGCGGTCCGCACGCCACGGTGTTCTGCCGCGTGCGGCCATCGTCCGTAGAAACGCCCACGGGTCCTCCGCATTCGGACGGACTCACTCTTTAAGAACAGGGCGTGTTTACGGACGACATACAAACCATGCGTGTGCGGGAGAAACACTCAGATTCTGCACGGTATTACAGAGTATTACAGATTATGCTCGGGAATACCGCATCCGAACGGGAGCCAAGCGGTGCTACCGCCCGTAAGCGGAGTATTTACGCCAAACAACCCACTATTATGTATCTTCTGCAATACATCACATGACCCACTTATTCAATTACCTATCCTCATAAAAAACTGCTTATTTTGAATTGGAATCAATTAGATGCCAATATATCCTTACAAGCATGCCTAACACATGCATTGCACACATTAACCCTTACAGCAATTGAAGTGCAATGGTTTCTATTAGACCCTGTGTAAAAGATTATAAACAATCTACACATATACTGTTTAATGTGCAAAGAAAACCAACAACTGTGAACTTGCATAAAACATTTATTATAAACCAAAATTAACATGTCAATCACAAAATATAAAATTATAAATTATATCAGGAGATCGCGAAGGTCCTGCAGATCTGCTAGTAAGAGCCTCAAATGGTGCTCCGCCCGCAGGAGGGCCCCAATAACTCCCTCATCTGCCGGTGTGGTGTCATCTGTGGGCATGTCAAAGGGGCAAAAATTAGTCATGATATTCATGCATACATTTCACATACTGCTACATAAATTGCACAAATGCTAGGTGACATGTGTATATATATATATCTATGTAGAGAGATAGAGACACACATAGATAAATAGATATGACACATACATATCTACATACATACACACTTATTTACTACATACTGTGTTTTTGTCCCTCTACCCTTTACTCTGCAGAAGACATAACAGTCATAGTGTTTCTTCTCAGTCACAACCCACCCATGACTAACCAATGACAAGCATGTCATGGCCTCCGTCAATAAGAACTTGTCACAATCTCCTCAGTCTAAGTTCAGTGATGGTTCGTGGCATGGGAGTTATGCAAATGTCAGGAATGCACAGTACACATCCTCCAAATCATAATTCTGTCTAAACCAACCTACAATTCTGTGACGGCAAAAAAACAATCTGAACTACAGGGGGTGTTTAGGTAGAGGAGGCTCCTGGGACACTGGCAACTTGTGACTCCATTCCAAGGTAGGCCGGCCCATACTCCATTTATAGCATACATCCTATAGTTTAGAAATAACATTCACCAACAATATAGATTCCACTATTTGATGGGTCATAATCAACGCTTGCAGCAGGTGAATTTAATCCACAAATGATCCACTCATCCCTTTACTCCAGGATCCTGTTTAACTACAACGGTTATGTGGCAGTCAAAATGGAGCTCCAAGCCATCCCACAAACCTGTGTAATTCAGAGGTGTCCTGGATGAAAGGGATGCCTTGGACACCCCATCTAACCCGTACCTGTATCTGTAGCTACCCACTTTGGGGTCTGTATTAATAGTATTGTAACAACATTTATCATCACCAGTGCTACATAACAAATACCAGTACAACTACTTCATGAATGATGCATTATGTAAACATACCGATCAGATGTGACTCCGGGGCCTGACATGCCTCCTCCCCCTCGGAATCGGACACCTCTGGGGCAACCGTGGCCTCCTCAGCCCCCTCCTCCGCCAGCTCCTCCGCCACCATCACCTCGTCCACCTCCTCCGCCACAACCAACTCCTCCACCACCACCACCTCCTCCTCCACCTCCTCCTCCACCACCACCACCTCCTCCTCCACCTCCTCCTCCGCCACCAACACCTCCTCCTCTGCCACCAACTCCTCTTCCACCTCCTCCACCACCACCTCCTCAGGCACCTCCTCCTCCTCCACCACCTCCTCCACCATCTCCTCCACCATCTCCTCCACTTGCTCCTCCAACATTTCCTCCTCCTCCTCCACTTGCTCCTCCTCCACCCTTGCCGCCACCTCCTCCTCAGGCTCTTGCCCCTCCTCCTCGGCCAGGGCTGCCTCGGCCTCTTCACGTGGCTGTCGGGCTCGGGCTCGTGCTGTGTGGTAGAAAAAAAAAATCATGGTCAATGTCGGGTCATTGGGGCACATGTATTAATCCATAACAAGACATACATGGAAGGGTGATAATGATGGCAAACAATGCTGGAAAGTAGCTCCTTACTGTTAATGGACTCCAAAATGTGACATTTAAAATATTATGTGATTGTTAGTAATTTGTTCAAACATTACAACCCTGGCATTTATCAATGTGTAACACATATTAGATCTGGCACATTGTATGCATCAGAATCATCAATGCTATGTCATTACATATAAAAGCCACATGACTGCATGTTAACCAGGAAGAAGCACACATAACAGTCTATGGACTTTTAAACCCATGGACACCCACTTATCATGAGACACATTTTATTGTTTCTATATGCTATGTTGTAAGTGCGAAATTTCATAGCTAAAATACTCACAAGCAGCTATTTCGCCCCTAATTTGCTGTAACAGCTGGGGCTGGCGCCTGCGGAGGTCCGACCAGCGCCTCTCGAGCTGCCCGATGCTCCTCCGCACCCGAGTGCGGGCGTAAATCCTGCGCCCTGCCGCAGCATAGGCCCGGCGTTTATGCCGGTTGCTGATAAAGGGCCCAGCACGGCCCAGCCTTGTCTCCATGACGGAGACAAGAACCCTCAGCTCCGCAGGAGAAAACGGGTCTGCCCTTCGTGTCTCCGCCATGTTAACAATGGCATCAATCAACCAATCAGGTGGTGGCATTGGTTTATCACAGTTATTTGTGTTAATAACTTTATTGTTCATCTTTACATGAGCAGCGTCTCTGCGCCAACACAAATGGTGACAAATTCGCATGCCTTCAAAACAGTAGTGCTGATGTATGGCAATGAACAAATCTGATATATATAAAACACAGTGTGTATGCACTTAGCAAATCCAATGACGCCTCGCTCCGCCAAGCAACGCGTGCTATAGCTTAGCAACGCATAGCTGTACTTAGCATTACTTACTCTATGCATCTATGTGTATGCGTACATTTATGTTTAAAAGACACATACACATACTTGCAGGTATCCTGAGTCCAGCATTATACACCAGCGCTGGCTGCCTGGCTGCCTGCCTGGGTGCCTGCCTGCCTGCCTGCCTGCTCCTTGAAATGTTTAAACATGTTAATAAATTCAAATATCATATATATATATATATATATATATATATATATCTGCAAACAAATCATACATCAACACAGGAAAAAATCCCCAACACATTAGAGAATAAATCAATGTACTCACCAGTCATCAGGGATAGTATCAACTACAATAATGAAGATATAACAAACACATAAGATCCCTTGTAGAAGGTATAATAATGAGCACCTATATTGTACTTCCCCCAAAACTAAGCACATATGATAAATATCTACTATTTCTTTGCCATTAGGAGGGCAGGCTGGATAATTGTCGTTTGGTAACACTGACAACTACCACACTGTACTTATTTGAAGGGGTGATTTTTACAAGAATTGGTGTGTTCTGGTCAACTAGATAAAATGTACCTGAAGTATCTTTGCGCCACAGAGTCCCGCAGCTGGTATCCCCTCCGGCATTCAGGGGCGCGGGATGGGCGCATGGGCGGATCTTGCGGCTCAGATGGTACCTCCCACTCATCAAAGGGTATCTCACGCCGCACAGCAATGTTGTGGAAAAATATACACAGGCCCACGATCCTCGACACCATTTGAGGCGCATACTGTAAGTCACCACCAGTGCGGTGGAGCACTCTAAATCGACCCTTTAAAAGGCCAATTGAGCGCTCCACCACTTGCCTGGTGGCAACATGCGCCCCATTGAATGCCTCCTGTGGGCCCGGTGCTGGGTAGCTGTACGGCGTAAGTAGCCAGGGCGTACATGGGTAACCGGAGTCACCCAGAACCCACGCATCACGGCCTTCCAGCTCTTGTAGTCTTTGCCATATCCCGGTTTGTCAGATGACATGAGAGTCATGGGCACTTCCGGGAAACTTCGAGTTGAAGGCGAGAATCTCCATGGATGGGCCACATACCACCATCACGTTCAGTGAGTGGAACAATTTGCGGTTCCTATATATCTTCTCACTTCGAGATGGAGGCACAAATGGTACATGGGTGCCATCCACAGCCCCTATCACATTAGGGAAGCCAGCAATTTGATGGAAGGCCTGCTGGCTTCTGCGCAGGGTCTCGGTGGCAAATGTCATGGCCATGAAGTGCCCCTTGCGCCTGAACATGGCCGACGTCACACGCCTCAGGATTCGGCAGAAGGCCGGCTGAGATATTCCAGCAAGTACTGCCACTACTTGTTGGAATGATCCTGAGGCGCAGAAATGCAACACCGCCAGCAGCTGTGTGTGAGGCGGAATTGCTGTCGTGATCCCGTGTAGAGGTTCCAGATCGCTCTCAATTAACGTGAGCAGATCCAGAATTACATGTGGCGGTAACCGGTACCTAGTAAGTACCTCATCATCGGGCATAGCAAACAGAGTCACCCGTGTGCGATAGATTCTAGCACGTCCTGGCCTCCTTGGGCGACGAGTGGGGAGAGCCGCAAGTGCCCTTAGCCTCCTTTCCATGTAGCGCATCATTGCTTCAGCAACCTATAAAGAAATTAACATAAATACTGATGCACCTATGCACATAATGGCCATATCCCACTACAAATAGATTTGTAGGCTTCAATACGTACAATAGATGGCCGCCCCGTGAAATCCCGAAGATCCATTTGACCCTATAATGATGTAACAATAATATGAACTCAATACACACCGTCCTAAACACACAGATAAAGGTGTCAGCATTTTTTGCCGACATCATGTACTATGAGACATTTCATCTATTGCTGGGACATGTTGTCCTGCAATAGATGAACCCACACAGGTTTAAGACCTGTGAGTGAAATAGTGAACATGTGACATGTTGCAATAATGCTACAAGCACTTTGCTGGCCCAACAATCTGTAGTCAGTGAGGCAATGGTGCATACATTCATACACTTACATTGTTAATGGATAGCATATCTACATGGACCATGGAAGAGCTTACCTTAGACCCTGACAAGTCCAGATCTGCTGACAAATGATTCTAGCAGCAACTCACTATTTATAGGCCTCTCACATGTGTGGTCTATAACAGTAGTGATGAGTATTGCATGATTTGTGGCCTGGATTTTCTAAGGGATTGGGCTACTTTTAGCTTGCAATCAAACTCCACAATACCACAGTAGTCATGAACCAAATGTCATGTCATGCTAGCAAATAGCATGTGTATTGTGCAATAGTCACAGGTGTATCAGAAGATTCTATGCAATGTTAGAATTGGTAACCAGTATTTCATGTCGAAGTTTCGCCAGGTTTTACACAATGGAATTTCCGCCACCGTATGCGGCGCGAAAAAACAGCGACGTACGCACACGCACGGAACGCAGCTGCCGCTGATGTCCGCCAAACAGGATACACAAACAGTATATAAAGGTGTATTAGAAGGTGACAATGTTGTTGCTAACATGTCTGGATCACAACCAGAGGTGGACCCAGACCTGCAGCAACTATTTGACCAGATGGACTCCAGCACCACCTATGTGCCACTGCACATGCGGCCAGTGGGTAATGAGGAGGCTGCTGGCCCTTCTACAGCAGGGCAACCTGCACCTGACCATTCTACAGCAGGGCAACCTACACCTGGCCCTTCTGCAGCAGGCCAACCTGCAGCTGGCTCATATGCACCATCAGCAGAATCGTTTGGAACACAACCGGGGACTTCACAAGGTAGTACCATGGCCAGCACTTCAAGTGCAGCGACACGTGCCAGGGGGCGTGGCCATGGACGTGGCAAGGGGACAGCGAGGGCAACAGAGGAACCAACTACAAGAAATAAGGCATATGAAGCACAGGAGCTTGCCATCCTGGTTCCCCGAGCACGTGATTGGATTGAGTGTCCATCGGAGAAGCTGACACACACACGCAGATGGAAGATTTGGGAACAGATAACGGCAGAGATTAATGAAGTTGCGCCACAAGTTCGTGAGACGGACCATGTGAAGAAGAGGCAAGTTGTTTTGTGATACATGTGCCCAGTAATAGGCAAGTAATGATTGAATTCATGCTTAGATGGATTTTGCAAATGGCCTGTGAAGTTGTTACGATACACAGACATTATTGCCATGTTATTTAGTTGAGAGTTAGAGTACGGTGATTGTGAATGTGTATTGTAACGGTTGAGATCATAGTTGCATGTAATGTTATCTTTGGGACATTAACCACATGTCATAATATGTAGCACAGAGCAATGGCTGCAACAGCTAACATCTGGAGTGACAGGTATTAATATGTCAACTTACATTGCAGGTGGCAGGACTTCAAAACCAACCTGAAGAGGAAGATGACCAAGCGGTGGCAACACAGCCAGACATCTGGGGCCGGGCCCATGCCATCAGGGCTAGAGCTCACCCCCCTGGAGTTGATGGCCGAGTGCTGTATATCAGTTGAGGAGGTCAGGGGGGTGAGCACGATGGATAGCGAGGCCCCAGCTGAAGTGTTTGCGTCTTTTCTGGAAGGTAAATATTGGTCATGCCATAAACTTGTGCAAGTAATTATCTTAGAATGTGTCCTAATTGTGTTTATCATTTTCCACAGACACCCCACCGCTTGGTGACGACTCTGCTCAGGAGGTGGAGGAGTCCGTGCCACCTGGCCCCAGTGGTAGGCCTGTGCAGCAGCAGCCATCGGCCCAAGCCGATTTTGCCACCTTGGCCAACATGCTTGGGGACATCAACCAGCAGGGAGAGTTGGCATCAGAACGGATGCGTAGGACCGAGGAGATCATGGCGAGCTTGGTCAGCACCCAGCAGGCCATCGCTGCGAGCATGCAGGCCATGGCTGCAAGTGCTCAGGTGCTGGCCGAGCAAGCCACCCGCCAAAATGATCTCCTCCTCCACCATAATGAGCTTATGGTGGAGCTGGTTACCAGCAACAGGGTCCTAATGTCATCCGTTTCTGGTGCATTACCACCGGCAACACTCCCTGCTGGCAGGAGGGGTAGACCAGCCAACCCCTCTACATCATCTGCTCCACCTGCCCCAGCATCTGTCCGTGGCCGAAGAGCTGCTGCACAGGCCAAGGAGCCTACCAAGGCCAAACGTGGTCGCAAATGAACTTGTGGCTGCATTAATCTCCACCGTTATGTGTTCCCAAATCTTCCATTGTGCTGTGTGTGTCAGCTTCTTGTGTCCAATCACGTGCTGAGGGTAACCAGATGAGCCCTTGCTTCATATGTCCTTTTTGGTTCCCCTGTTGCCCTCTTTTGCCTGCCATTACTGTCAGCTGTACTTGAAGTGATGTTGCTAAGTCCCCGGTTGTGTTCCAAATGATTCTGCTGATGGTGCATATGAGCCAGCTGCAGGTTGGCCTGCTGCAGAAGGGCCAGGTGTAGGTTGCCCTGCTGTAGAATGGTCAGGTGCAGGTTGGCCTGCTGTCGAAGGGCCAGCAGCCTCCTCATTTCCCACTGGCTGCATGTGCAGTGGCACATAGGAGGTGCTGGAGTCCATCTGTGTGCAATTATATTTGTTTTGTATTCTTATTTATTTTTGTACATTCCTGCCATGTTGTTTTTGTTTGGGATTTTTTATTTTTTGGTCATTGCATCACAGTGGCATTGACTGTGACATGTATAGAAATAAATTTGTTTACTTTACCAAAAATGTGTGGTTTCATGAGTACATGTCGAATACACATGTGTATTGCTAGTATTAATATTCAGTCATGTCCATTGTTAGCAGTTTTAAAGTGTGTGACAAGTACAGCATATGTGGGGGATTAGTACGGTTTCCTTGAAGCAGCAATGGTTTCAATTAAAGCACTGACAAGCGTCCTATTAGTGAGTAATGAGTAAAGGAGTCGATTCTATTGGGTTCAGGTGTTAATGCTTGTAGTCATTAGGCGTACGTTCGCCTACCGCATGAACGAGTGGTGTCCGCAAAGCAATAGTACACTTGTGGACACCGCACATTTCTTCCCTTTTTGATCGCGTGCATTCGGAGTGGTATCCGAATGTACGCCCCCCAACATAAGTGTACTCCCCCGTGTCCGCCCATGTTTCCGCCCCGTTTTGCCCACTTTGAAACTACGCCCATGTGTCATTCCGCATGACGCCCATAATACGCCCATATTTCCCGACTGATTGCGGGGAACAGTTTGGGACGGGATTTGGCCGAACTGGTACGGAGTCAAGGCCTGGCACATGCGCGTTGCGTTCTCCACGCATGCGCAGACGCCGTAAAGACGCCATCCGAAAGTATGCGGTAAAGTACGCGTCAATCAGAATAAGGGCCATAGAAACATAGAAACCTCAGTGAGCTGCTTTCTCCAAACATCCATTCAATATTCAGGGTATGATGTATTGTCTATAGAAGCCTATGTCTCATAGGGCGATATGAATCAGCCTTCTCTGATACCCCACTTACACCCTGTGGCATGTACATGTGCAGCAGGACTCAGGAGATGTGATTATCACAATGCTAAGTGAAGCACTTATCGGAAGTTGTCCTTGGTGTTTTTATTAGGGGTGAGCGAATTCGGTTTTTATCGGATTTACTTGGATCTCAAAGCGGGATCGTATTTGCTATCCAAAACACGTGACATCCGATAGCCAATCGGAAAAATCCGAAATTGTGATACCAAGTTAATCCGAGTAAAACCGAACCTGCTCACCCCTAGTTTTTATGTGTAATTATTCATGCCTATGGCAGTAATAACTGCTGCTATGCTGAGTGTCAGGAGGTATTGAATGCACTATGCAATGCATGATACAGTACAGCCTGGCAGTTATATACTAAACCCGCTGTTATGTATTTTCTGTATTCTTGAATAAACCTGGTTTACTTGGGAAGAAGCAATAGCAATGATAAATATCTTTCTACAGAAGAATAATGTTTGGAGCCTTCTTCTTAATTCCACTATAAATTAGAGATTGCCATCGGTGTGGTGCAAGTGGCCATCGATGGCAGCATAATATGCAATGGATGACCATCAATGGTCATCACTTTTCTTTGACTAAATGCCTTGTGGGCCAATCAGAACCTGGTTACGGGGCTCCATGGGTATTGGGGGTGGAGCTATGCTCTGTGTCCCGGCATCTTAAGAGGGAAAAAAATAATAAAATAGGGATCTGCATTAAAGTAGGCTCCACATAGAGGGATTACCAGTTGTTCTGTCAGTGCACAATGTTCCTCCTTCAGCTGAGACTGCATGTCACCCAATGGCAGCTGACTCTGTTGTTCTTTGTAAGATTTCTTTAACAATTGTATCAGCTTCTCTACATACTGCTGCTCCATGATGTTTGCCGCTTCTTCTGCAGCTGATTTTCCATAATAAGACATGCAAAATAACTTGCTCAATATCTTCTGGACCTCCTTACCACAATTATCAGCCTGCATACAATGCACATACTCACAGTTATTTGCACATACATGACCAAAATAATATGTAGCACTGTAAAAGATAACAATTGTTGTAAAATCAGGATGCAGGAGATTTACAGGTTCTGTGGGATGTGCAGGGGGGGGGGGGGGGTGCCACTGTATTTACCAGTGATAATCTGCCAAAATGTATGATCTACTGTATAATCTACTAGTATTGGCTGCTGGTTAATTTGAACAATGGTGTGATTCAGGACCGCTCCCTAAGCAGCATTTGTTAAGGCTGACTGCCGCCCAGCTGAATGCCCCCCCGTAACATGTGAGGGGATGTATGTGAACACATCCCCTCGCCTTGTGGTATTTCCCAGAATCAGATACTGGTTAGTGGAACTTTGTTAGAGGTCACTTTCTCCTATTACTGCTTTCAGACCGCAAATGCAGGATCGCACCAGGACTTTGAAACGGTGCAGCCTCTTCAGATCGCATCAGGAAACTGGCAATATTGCCGATTCGTTGACATCATGTGGGGGCACGTCGGTGCACCATTGGGGGTGGTGGAGGAGGCAGCGCTTAGAGCTGGTGCTGCTCCAAGCGCTGCCTCCTCCATAGTGTGATTGGGAAATGGGACGCTTCACCCGCTTAACACGTTCACACTGCACAGCAACAAACCGATAAGAACACTTCTTCTTACCTGGTTCGAATTGAAGTATTGCAACCGGTTAGCTGTAACCAGTACCCCCTTTCATATCACACGAATTACCAGGTCGAACCGGCAAGAAACCGGCATGAACCTGGTAATTTTGTGCGATGGGAAAGGGGTATAACTGTCTCAGCAGTACTGCAGCTAGGCGAGCTCCCTAAATTATGACCATGAGCTAAGGGTACAGATATTGTTTCATCTTTTTGTCTGCTTTGTGGCACAAATAATAATGCAGACTTATATATATATATATATATATATATAATGCAGAGATATGCAATCTACATACATTTATACAATATCTGATAGTTTAAACATAACTGAAAAGTTATGTTCATGGAATATATTCACCTGAACTCCATTGTAGGCATCAAGTATATTGTACACATGGATCTGTATGAGCAGCTCTTGCCTTACAAACTTAGCAGCTACAGTCCGGAAACGCACACTTTGGGAATCTTTATCCGATGTAAATAATTTAGCTTCTGCTGAAGACATGTCCTGCCAAGTGCAAAATGTACATCGTTCAGCAACAGAAATCTACACAATCCGGCATCAGCCATTGATTTTGTGGCAAAATCCGTTTTTTTACAGACCATTTACAAGGAGAAATGCATGAGGCACATTCACTGAAATTTAGACTAGAACCGTTAGGTCATAAGCAACAGGTACGGTATGAGTTTCCGTCAGTCGGGATTCTGACAGTCATTTCTCTGACACCGGAAACCCGACCATCAGGATCCAACAGGGGCTCGAGTGCATTCAAGCCCCTTGCAGGCTCGGTGGCGTGCTACACTTGCCACCAATTCTATTTTCCGTCTATGGGAGTCGCGGACCTCCACGAGGGAAAATAGCCAGTGTAAGTCGGTACAGAAAGTGGACCAATAGCACGTTAGCAGACATTATGGGCCTGATTCTGGTTGACTCTGTAAGCTGTGAAGCTCACAGCTTACTGAGCCCTAGAGTGCCCGCACCGGCAATAAACCGCCACCCCCCCCCGCCACTGTATCCCCTAACAACCATGCAAGGGGATGTGTTATTAAAACACATCCCCTCTCATGTGCCCGTAGCAGGATAAATCATTCGGTGGACAGCAACCATCCAATGATTTCTCCTAGGCTTTAAATGGGAACGCCCAGTGTTTTCATAGGGATGCCCATGAAATGCTGGGCGCTCCCATGTCCCAGCACCACCACTGTCCCTGTCCCTTCCCTCCCGAATGGCCTGGCAACAGTGTAAATCACAGAGGCATCTCGCACTCGGGGTTTGCTCATGTGCACAAATGCGCACACCCCGACCATTGGGGCAGGGGGTGATTCGGTTCACAGCGAGTGAACCAGAATTGGCCCCGTTATTTCAACTGTGTATCAGTGTACGTGTGTACGCCTCTTCCACCAGTGTATTCTCAGTGTACCTGAGACTTGTCACAGTGCAGCTGCTGATATACTGTCTGCATTTTCACCGCCACTTCCTCTATGGCAGCCTTAACATCTCTGTTGAAGTAGTTTGCAGGTATGACAGTATCTGGGTCCAGCCCCATTCTCTTTGCTTCCTCTTGATGTTTCTCATACAGTGCATGCAGAGCAGTTTTGTGTACATCTGTCAGCTCTTTTATGAGCTTGTCCCATTCAAAGTTTATATTCTGGTCCCTTCCCAGGTGACTCTGTGATAAAACAAAATGAAAATCATGAAGTTGTCTAGGTAATGAATCCTATCATGGCCACCTCAGTTCTCACCAGTTGTCTAGGTAATGAATCTTATCCAGTGGGGTAACTATAAACTTAGCTCCCCCCTGCCAAAAAAGTTCCTGGAGCCCCCCCCCCCCCCCATAATGCCCATTACACCACACACTGCAAAGCCCCTTACACGTTACACCCCTTTTACTGTGACCCCCCCATAACCATAGTGACCCCTCTCCTATGACCTCTCGTAACAATAATGAACCCCTCTCCTGTGATTCCCCCATAACATAACAATAGTGACTCCTCTCCTGTGATCCATCATAACCATAGTGGACCCCCCAAGCCCCCCTGCTGCAGCCCAGCACACTCCCTCTGCCAGCCTGACCAGGTACCTTGAGTATGATGAGTGGGGCGGTCTCCCTGAAGTTGTACTGCGGTGGTCTCCAGGGCTCTGGCAGCCACCTCCTAGCTCTCTACCGCTGCTTAACAGGACGGCTGGCAGTCCCGGGCATGGGGTATCATACAATGCCGCCCAAATAGAAGAAGGTGAAGGGTAGCACCAAGAAGCAGGGAGTAATCTCTGCTGCAGATCTGGGACCTAGAGTGCCAGGTGGAAACTTTTGGCAGGAGCAGAACAGCAGCCTGAGGATGGCGGAAGCATGAGGCGGAAGAGCAGGGAAAGAACGCAGAGTCACATGCCTGCTCACCGGCTCCGAAACGCAGAAGCAGCTCCAGATCCCCCTGCATGGGAGGGAACAGGGAGCCTGCCGGATGGTGGGTGCTGGGGAGACACCCCCCATGTGGACGACGCCGTGCAGCACCAGTTATCCCCAGTTCTTGCATGGGGAACCCGACGTCCTGCATAGGCCTCTTACCACCCGGTCCCAGGTGTAGTACGAATGCGGCGGGCAGCACAAGGGGCGTCTTCCCCTGTACCCACATCTGAGGGATCCGGGCACACAGGCTGGGGACATAACACCTGCAGCCTCCCTTATATGTGCTTCACTTTCTGGAAATCTCAACGCGCCCCACAGACCCCGTCGGCACTGGCTCCCCCAAGCCACGGCGGGGTCTGCGGCATGATAGTTATGCCACTGATCTTATCATGGCCACCTTAGTACTCCCCAGTTCTAGTGCAGTAATCTGGATGCTTTAAACCCACCTTGGGACTCTTAATCACCTTTTCATCCATGATTTGGAATACAGAAAAGCAAAATGAAGAAAGTACAATCCGCATTGCAGATCACTTAATAAAGGCTACAGTAAAAACAGTTTGGAGTTGCAGTGTGCATTGATGACTCACACTATGTTGTAAAAGAGTCAAATAGAATATTCATGGTCATTTGATATCCTCAGGGTAAATTGCAATATTATTCCTCTATGGTCTTCTCCACTGTTTGGGATTGTGTTATACTAGGCAAATGTAGACAAAGAGTGTGTTCCTCCACCAGTGCGCACAGCAGCCTTCCTTGCTAAGTATATATAGGGTGTTCCCTTAACCCTTACAAAACAACAGTGCAGAACAAGAATTTATACATAGCTTAGTTCAGGCGATTGGTTCAAAATCTGGCAATCCTCCCATCAAATGTGTTGTGATGGTACCATGAAAAGAAAATTTTTCAATATAGTGAAGTACGTTTAACAACACTTTAATACATATAATCACTGGTAGATCCCACTTGGATCTTCAGTGTAAACACTACATAAAAATAAACAGACAGAGTTTTCACACAGGGTAATTCCTGACAACAGCAGAATTTGCTAAAATATCCAGGTGTGTATATGGAGGGTAAGGTCACAATTACCGGATTGGGGAAGAACTGGTATCAGCAGTTCTTATGCGCATTAGTGAAATTGTCCCGGGGCAAGTCACTCTCAGCAATCTTCCGCAGTACCGGAAAGTGGAAGATTGCTGAGAGTGACTTGCCCCGGGACAATTTCACTAATGCGCATAAGAACTGCTGATACCAGTTCTTCCCCAATCCGGTAATTGTGACCTTACCCTCCATATACACACCTGGATATTTTAGCAAATCCTGCTGTTGTCAGGAATTACCCTGTGTGAAAACTCTGTCTGTTTATTTTTATGTAGTGTTTACACTGAAGATCCAAGTGGGATCTACCAGGGATTATATGTATTAAAGTGTTGTTAAACGTACTTCACTATATTGAAAAATTTTCTTTTCATGGTACCATCACAACACATTTGATGGGAGGATTGCCAGATTTTGAACCAATCGCCTGAACTAAGCTATGTGTTATACTAGGGTTATGTGATTGGTATTCCTGTTCTTCATGCAGCTGAGGCCCTGCAGAGCACCAGTGACCTTGTACATGAACTTGAATGAGTACATGTCCTAATTCGGCATGGATCGCTGATGTGAGAATTTGGACCGCGAGGAGAAAGCCGCTTTTGTGCAAGGGTCGTGGATAACCTCCCGACAGTCGTCATCCCGACGTTGGAATCCCGACTATTAAAAGTCTGACAATCAGGATCCCAACTTACAGGGGCTATTATCCCTCGTGGAGGTCCATAAGGGGCTGCTTTGTGCTCACCCCACTGTCTGAGTATCGGCAGTCGGGATTCCGATGTCAGACTACTGACTATAGGAATCCCGACAGCTCTAGAGAAAATACAAGGGTGAGGTGTAGGCAATAGAAGCTACCATCATAGCAGGCGCCTGACTACGATCTGGTAACACATTAAGGTTATGTTTGGTGTTAGCAAGAAGAGTAATAATGTAAAACCACTTAATTACCAGAGATATACAGGTTCACATTTACCCGGATCTCAAAACTTGATCTTATTGGCTATCCAGCTGTCACATGTTTTTGAGCCAATAAGATCCCGTTTTAAGATCCGGGTAAATCTGGTTAATGCTGGATCTGCACATCTCTATTCATTTCCAGCATCAGTTTTGGGATGGGGGTGTGTGGGGGTGGGACGGAGCAGTACATACTGTAAGTAGGCACTAAAACCTACACATATATTTGTACAATGTCAACCTGTTGTGAATGAGACATCATTTTATTTCAGCAGTAACCTACAGTAACTGAGACTCTACTCATACAGACAAACAGTAGATGTACAGTAATAACCTGCTTATCTTTATCTTGAGAGACCAGACCCCATAAGTTTGCGCTGCCTTTGTAGGATTCGCAGAAGCTCCATATCCTGCCTATTTCTTCAGCCAGTAAAATACGTTCTAGATGGACAAGTTCGGTGGCTTGGTTCTCAATGAGAAACCTAAACACATTCAGAAGGAAGACAAATACTGGGTGACAGAACACACAATAATACATACCAAATGGGTATTTTTCCAGTAACAGATGCCCATTATGTGCTACTATGTATCACACACCAACTGAATTGTTGCAAATTGTGTTGAATACAAATGTGCATTTAATCATATTGACAACAAAGCAGATTCTATACACACAACAAAATCATTTAAGTAAATGTGGAACTCAATTAAAGGTTCCAGGTGCCCTAGGCTTATACACCTGTAGCTCCCCTTGTAATGCTGCTAAACATACGTGTATGAACGTTTAGGAACTCACCAGTCATACTGCTCATGCATGGTATGACGAAGGGTATACAACTGCCATGTATGATATAATGCTTCTGGCTGGTTAGACTTTGGCTGTAGGATGCCCAGCTTGCGCTGTAGCACAATGTACATAAAGTAAGTTACATTGGTACAGCCATCTGGCAGTCTCCTTAAGAACTTTACTCCCCACAGTACATCCGGACGGGTGATAGCTAGCAAGCATGGAATGTATTCCTAATGTATTAGGCCTTCATTTTAATCCTCGGCTGTCACCTTAAAGGTGCATATTATAGTGATTGCTGTGTGAATGGATGTGTACTGCCACAAATCAATTTGCAGCTGAGTGAATATGTTCAAAACCCATCATTACAGGCTCACCGTCAAATGAGTTTTATACTGGACACAAGTCATCGCAGGGTCAGAGTAGTGAACAGCCGGTACTTGTGTATTATCACGGCGCCCAAGATCTCCATCGTAGGTCATCGTATTGATTGCCCCGCATCGCATGCGGTCGGAGGTACGCGTCCTCCGACCTTTTCATACCCCCACTATCCACGTTGGCATGGAGTTGATTGTAGATAGTGTGGCGAGCGCAGGGAGCCACCAAGCCCGAAGCGTGGCGAGCGCAGCGCGCCCCGCGTGGGGGCGCGGATTACTTCACATGTATTCCGTGTCCCCTCGCGAGGCTCGCTGCGCTCGCCATGCTTTGGGCTCGGTGGCTCGCTGCGCTCGTCACACTATCTAAAATCGACTCCACGCCGATGTGGATAGTGGGGGTATGAAAAGGTCGGAGGACGCGTACCACCGCCACTCGCCACGCTTTGAGTTGGCGTTGATAGTGGGGGTGGCGTTAACAATGGGGGTGCATTTAACATAGTAATCACCCATCAGGGTGCTTGTACAATTAAAAATCGCATCACATCGAATGCCATTTTAATGGCATGCGATGCAATATTTTATTGTACAGTGCGGGTCTTTGGAATCGAAAATCAGGTCCCATCGCATACCTTAATTAGTGGTATGCGATGGTATGCGATGGGCGCCGTGATAATACACAAGTACCGAACAGCCTTTTGGGTACTTATGTATTATCTGGGCTCCCATGTTAAATGCACCCCATTTTTTCATACCCCTACTATCCAACTACGCATGGAGTTGATTTTATATAGTGTGGCGAGCGCAGCGAGACACCGTGCCCGAAGCATGGCAAGTGCAGCGAGCCCCCCGAGGGGATGCTGGTCTCATAAGAAAAACAGGAGCAAAGATATTACATAAGTACCGCCTTTTGCATCAGGATCTTACAACCCTGCATCATACATATGACATATATTTTTTTATTATTGTATTCCTTTATTTTGGAATTTTTTGGACTTTTTATATAAAATGTTTTATCTTGATGCCAAGTGAACTGTATTACTTTTTGTTCAACCCTGTGCTGTTCAGGACTCTCTCATCTCTTTTTTACATACAAATAAAATGAAAACTAATTTTTACCATCCTAATTGAGGGAATAACCTTTTTTTGCATGAATGAGTTTGAATGAGTTGAAGGATGAAATTCACTACTAAAGTGACCCCCATAAAGATACCTTGATGCATTTTGAATAAGTCTCCTGTTATGTTGGGTTGGGTACACAGAGCATATTCTCCTGCGATTAAAGAAACCATTATATATTTTCTTGGAGCTTTCTTTCTGTAAATTAAGTATGCCTATTAAATTCAGGTGTTCTTCTGAGAAGGTGAAGGCTGCTCTTCTGTCATAGAAAAGAAACCTTTATATACTTTCACCCAACCATACCCTGTGTGATTGAAGGTGTGCCCAACCACTGCCTAGTTTCTGGCTGCTTCACAAAGGTGTCCTTTCTTTTAATCTACTTGAACAATTCTACACATATATATATATATATATATATATATATATATATATATATATGTAGGAGAATGAACGTGTCACTCCAGGGGTCTTAGTTCAAAGATTTATTAGCAAATAAGCAAAAGCTGGTTACATGTCCAGGTCAACGTTTCGGTACTCGCAGGTACCGTTGTCAAGACAGCATGAACCAAGCATAACAGTATAAGCCCGCACGGCGGCGGGACCACATATATATAGCAAGAAAGATAACTTACTGATTCCATGTGTTTCAGACCAGAAGCCGGGTGCAGCGCGCACACCCCCTGTCACTGAGGCAGGAGCGCGCACCGCTGACGTCACCCCCGCCCTCTGCATAGCAACGCATCGGGGTTGGGGTAGCGTCCCCAGCAACCAGTCAGAAACCCCATAAGCCAGGACGGTCTCATGAACAGTAAAACGCTGCGTATACATCGCAACAGACCAGCGCTGAAGGACCAAGCAATGCACGGGGAACACACGACAGGCACATACACGAATCAATAAAGAAAACACTGCAGGAGGATAGTGCTGCGTGCGCAGAGTTAAATGTGTGCGAAGGGGAATCGCAGGTTACAGTCACAAAGTAGGTGCAATATGCAACAGGTGCTACTTTGTGACTGTAACCTGCGATTCCCCTTCGCACACATTTAACTCTGCGCACGCAGCACTATCCTCCTGCAGTGTTTTCTTTATTGATTCGTGTATGTGCCTGTCGTGTGTTCCCCGTGCATTGCTTGGTCCTTCAGCGCTGGTCTGTTGCGATGTATACGCAGCGTTTTACTGTTCATGAGACCGTCCTGGCTTATGGGGTTTCTGACTGGTTGCTGGGGACGCTACCCCAACCCCGATGCGTTGCTATGCAGAGGGCGGGGGTGACGTCAGCGGTGCGCGCTCCTGCCTCAGTGACAGGGGGTGTGCGCGCTGCACCCGGCTTCTGGTCTGAAACACATGGAATCAGTAAGTTATCTTTCTTGCTATATATATGTGGTCCCGCCGCCGTGCGGGCTTATACTGTTATGCTTGGTTCATGCTGTCTTGACAACGGTACCTGCGAGTACCGAAACGTTGACCTGGACATGTAACCAGCTTTTGCTTATTTGCTAATAAATCTTTGAACTAAGACCCCTGGAGTGACACGTTCATTCTCCTACATATCCAACTCCTTCTCGTTGGCACCCGGGGCATCATCTACTACGGATACCAGAGTGCCGGCTCGTCTCTACATTCTATATATATATATATATATATTTTCACATCACATTGGAGCACGTCATCGAATTGATGAATATTGGAGTGGAATAAAGAAGCTTCACAAAGAAACCTTTATGGACCTAACTTAAACTCACAAAACTGTAAATTTTGGCTCACAATTCTAATCTGCACTATCCCCACTTAACAAGGATAAAAAAATAAACCAAGATAGGTGTCTCTGCTCCACTTTTTGTTTGAGATCGATATGCCATTCCAGTTATTCAAGAAATATTTTAGCAATTTCTAAATGATATATCACATTGGTTGTTTTTGTTTCATTTCTCCACATGATGCCCCCACATAAAAGCACTACAGCACCTTGAAGCTCATCCAAACACAGTTGGAAAAATGGAGAATAAATAACTCAAAAAGGGACGTACAGTATTTATTATCTTTATTACTTTAATGTATTTTGGGCCTTGATGTTTGTCTATTGTTCAAATTGGTTGTATGTGTATAGTTGTTTAAAAAATGTGGTGACATTTTAGGAGCAATTTAACTTTCTCCAGCAGCAGTGCGCCACCTAGGTCTAACCCCCCCCCAAATATCTTACATAGTTATAATGACCAGTTTCAGTCATTGCAACTAAGCAGATCTATAGAATATGTAGCTTTATCATAGTACATGTGCTTATGTGTTTGAGTCCTGGGTTTGACATTTTGAGAAGTGTATTTTAAAAACGGGTGTCGGATGACTGCCCGACAGTTGACATTCCAACGGTCAGTGCTCCGACATCGGAATCCCGACTATTTAAATGCCTGACCGTCGGGATCCCGACTGACAGGGCTATTCTCCCGGCGGTCAGGATTCTGATGTCGGTATACTGACCATTGGGATTCCGATTGTCGGACCGCCATACCACATCCTTTAAAAACCGGGGTATGTAACTGTATAACAAGGGTCACATACTGTAAATCATACTATTATTGAAAACTTAAGGGTACTTGTTTCCTATCTGGGCGCCCACGATTTTAATCGCGGGCATCGGGGGTAAAATCGGGGCCATCGCGGGCATCGCGGCCGATAAAAAATCGGGTGCGATGTGCCAGACGCGATGCCCGCGATTTTCCCATAGAGAACAATGTTAAATGCCTCAATTTACCCGCGATGACCGCGATTTACCATAGGAAACAATGTTAAACATAAAAATGTCCCCCCAAAAGTAGTTGACGCCACCCCGCCATCAACGTGAACCCGAAGCGTGGCGAGCGGAGCGAGCCCGCGAGGGGCGGCGGTACGCGTCCTCCGACCTTTTCATGCCCTACTATCCACTAGGGCGTGGAGTGAGAATAGAATAGTGTGGCGAGCGCAGCGAGCCACCGAGCCCGAAGCGTGGCGAGCGCAGCGAGCCCCGCGAGGGGACGCGGATACCTTCACAGGTAAACGCGTCCCTTCGCGGGCTTCCCAGGTGTCCGCGTCGCCATGGACACCTGGGAAGCCCGCGAGGGGACGCGTATAACTGTGAAGGTATCCGCGTCCCCTCGCGGGGCTCGCTGCGCTCGCCACGCTTCGGGCTCGGTGGCTCGCTGCGCTCGCCACACTATTCTGTTCTCACTCCACGCCCTAGTGGATAGTAGGGCATGAAAAGGTCGGAGGACGCGTACCGCCGCCCCTCGCGGGCTCGCTGCGCTCGCCACGCTTCGCTCGCCACGCTTCGGGTTCAGGTTGATGGCGGGGTGGCGTCAACTACTTTTGGGGGGACATTTTTATGTTCAGGGGTGTTTTTGACCCATTTCCCATTGTTCCCTATGATAATTTGGGGAAATTGATCCATTTAACATGGTTTCCTATGGTAAATCGCGGTCATCGCGGGTAAATTGAGGCATTTAACATTGTTCTCTATGGGAAAATCGTGGGCATCGCGTCGGTCGCATCGCATGTCATTATAATAACGCCCAGATAGGAAACAAGTACCAACTTAAGTTAAGTAAAGTAAGTTAAATGTATGAATATAATATAATAGAAGGTTTTGTGTTCAGAACCTTTGCTTGAAGATTTATTAAGTAGGTAATTTACTTCAAACAAATAAACAAATTGGTAAATATTGGAAACCATCAATGTTTCTGAATCATTGGCTATGACTAACAATGTTTTTGTACTACCAACGTTTCCGATCAATATCCCATCCCTATTCACTCCTGTTTTGTGCTGTAGATAAACCGATATATAAATAAAAATCACAATTTGCTCTGTTTTAAATGATAATAAGTATTGTTGACTTGTAGTAGTATTGTGTCTAAATTCACGTACCTGGACAAATACCCCTGATGTCTATAAAACAATTCATTACTTAGCCAAGGAAAATGTATTGATGATTTAGGTTTGTCAGCAGCATTAACTGAGGCTTGAAAATTGTCGGAATTAGCAGCTGATGCCTTTAAAGTGCTCCTGGATGAGTAACCTGAAAAAAATAATGGATCTTAAGTGAGATTTGTCAAATTCCATTATACTAGGTGTAAAAGATATATATATATATATATATATATATATATATATATATATATATATATACATTATAATACAGTTCATGCTCATTTATGTTTGGCAATCAAGCAATACTGTAGTTACCCACTATCCATGATATCATTACGTGACAGAGTAATGTTATGTTCTTCGTATCATGACAGCCATAAAGTAATCTGAAAAAGCCTGGAAGGGACGTTTGCATTAACAGCAGCTGCCTTGCTGAGTCAAGAATGATAAAGAGCGGGATTCAGTGCCGGACTATCAATGTGTCTACTGTCTATGTCTAGTGTCTATGAGTCTCCGAAACACTGCCATCTGCTGGCAGAGACCAAAACTACATCTATTTCTCACATATGCACAAACACAGAAGGTAGCAGACTAGCTTTCAAAGCTTCTGATTCGAGTGGGCTTACTACTGTATATATATGTATATATTTCCCAATATTCCAGTACACGCTCTTTATATGTACATAAACCAAATAATGGTGGGCTGCCTTACCACCGTGTCCCCTGAGCATTAGGGAATCAATACAAATAACAAGAGAATACCCAATTGTGGTGTGGAGCCTTAAAACTCCACACCACAATTGGTGTGGAGTTTTAACCCCTTCATGACAGAGCCAGTTTGTGCCTTCATGACAGAGCCCTTTTTTTCAAATCTGACATGTCTCACTTAAGTGGGGATATCTTTTTTTTGCTTTTACTTATCCCAGTGATTTTGAGACTGTTTTCTCGTGACACATTGTACTTCAAGTTAGTGGTAAATTTTGGTCGATACAGTCTGTGTTTTTTTGTGAAAAATACCAAAATATCGTGAAAAAATGGAAAATTTAGCAATATGCAAAATGTCACATTTTCTGCTTGTGAGACAAATAATCATACCACTCAAAATAGTTAATAACTAACAAAGACCATATGTCTACTTTATGTTGCAATCATTATTTCAACCTCCTTTTCATTTTTTTGGACACTAGGAGGCTTCAAATATGACTAGCAAATTCTCAAATTTTCAAGAAAATTTCAAACACTGATTTTTTTAGGGACCAGTTCAGTTCTGATGTGACTTTGAGGGACTTGTATGTGAGACACCCCCATAAATGATGCCATTTCAAAAACTGCACCCCTCACAGTATTCAAAACAGCATTTTGGAAGTTTGTTAACCCTTTAGGTGTTTCACAGGAATTAAAACAAAGTGTAGGTGAAATTTCAAAATTTCTTTTTTTTTTGCAGAGTTTCAATTTTAATACATTTTTCTAACGAATACAGTAGATTTTACTAGAGAAATGTGACTAAAAATTGATTCCCCCAATTCTTTTGTTTTCAAAAATATCCTATATGTGGCCCTAGTGTGCACGTTGACCAAACCACAGGCTTCATAATAGAAGGAGCACCTACTTGATTTTGGAGCCTCCTTTTTATGAGATTTTTTTTTAGGCACCATGTAGGTTTCTAGGCACCATAAGTGCTAAAAGTTAGGAACCTCCCCCACAAGTCACCCCATTTTGCAATCTACACCCCTCAGGGAATTCATCTAGGGGTATAGTGTACATTTCAAACCCCCAGGGGTTTCACCAATTTTGGTACAACTGGGATGTGAAAATGGAAAATTACATTTTTTTACACAAACATGCAGTTCTGGCTCAAAATTTTTCATTTTCACAAGAAATGAAGGAGACAAAGCACCCCAAAATCTGTGCCCCAATTTCTCCCGAGTACGGCAATGCCTCACATGTGACCAAAAAATACCAGTTGGGTGCATGGCAGGACTCAGAAGGGAAGGAGTGATTTTTGGATTTTGCAGCACAGATTTTGGTGGAATGAATGGTGGGTGCTATGTTGCACCAATACAGTGGAACCCCCCCACAAGTCACCCCATTTTGCAAAGTACACCCCTCAGGGAATTCATCTAGGGGTATAGTGTACATTTCAAACCCCCAGGGGTTTCACCAATTTTGATACAACTGGGCAGTGAAAATGAAAAAATACATTTTTTTACACAAAAATGCAGTTCTGGCTCAAAATTTTTCATTTTCACAAGGAATGAAGGAGACAAAGCACCCCAAAATCTGTGCCCCAATTTCTCCCGAGTACGGCAATGCCTCACATGTGACCAAAAAATACCAGTTGGGCGCATGGCAGGACTCAGAAGGGAAGGAGTGATTTTTGGATTTGGCAGCACAGATTTTGGTGGAATGAATGGTGGGTGCCATGTTGCATTAGCAAGACTCCCAAAGCACCAATACAGTGGAACCCCCCCACAAGTCACCCCATTTTGCAAAGTACACCCCTCAGGGAATTCATCTAGGGGTATAGTGTACATTTCAAACCCCCAGGGGTTTCACCAATTTTGATACAACTGGGCAGTGAAAATGAAAAATTACATTTTTTTACACAAAAATGCAGTTCTGGCTCAAAATTTTTAATTTTCACAAGGAATGAAGGAGACAAAGCACCCCAAAATCTGTGCCCCAATTTCTCCCGAGTACGGCAATGCCTCACATGTGACCAAAAAATACCAGTTGGGCACATGGCAGGACTCAGAAGGGAAGGAGTGATTTTTGGATTTGGCAGCACAGATTTTGGTGGAATGAATGGTGGGTGCCATGTTGCATTAGCAAGACTCCCAAAGCACCAATACAGTGGAACCCCCCCACAAGTCACCCCATTTTGCAAAGTACACCCCTCAGGGAATTCATCTAGGGGTATAGTGTACATTTCAAACCCCCAGGGGTTTCACCAATTTTGGTACAACTGGGCTGTGAAAATGAAAAATTACATTTTTTTACACAAACATGCACTTCTGGCTCAAGATTTTTCATTTTCACAAGGAATGAAGGAGACAAAGCACCCCAAAGTCTGTGCCCCAATTTCTCCCGAGTACGGCAATGCCTCACATGTGACCAAAAAATACCAGTTGGGCGCATGGCAGGACTCAGAAGGGAAGGAGTGATTTTTGGATTTTGGAGCACAGATTTTGGTGGAATGAATGGTGGGTGCTATGTTGCATTACCAATACAGTGGAACCCCCCCACAAGTGACCCCATTTTGCAAACTACACCCCTCAGGGAATTCATCTAGGGGTATAGTGTACATTTCAAACCCCCAGGGGTTTCACCAATTTTGGTACAACTGGGCTGTGAAAATGAAAAATTACATTTTTTTACACAAAATTGTACTTCTGGCTCAAAATTTTTCATTTTCACAAGGAATGAAGGAGACAAAGCACCCCAAAATCTGTGCCCCCATTTCTCCAGAGTACGGCAATGCCTCACATGTGACCAAAAAATACCAGTTGGGTGCATGGCAGGACTCAGAAGGGAAGGAGTGATTTTTGGATTTTGGAGCACAGATTTTGGTGGAATGAATGGTGGGTGCTATGTTGCATTACCAATACAGTGGAACCCCCCCACAAGTGACCCCATTTTGCAAACTACACCCCTCAGGGAATTCATCTAGGGGTATAGTGTACATTTCAAACCCCCAGGGGTTTCACCAATTTTGGTACAACTGGGCTGTGAAAATGAAAAATTACATTTTTTTACACAAAAATGTACTTCTGGCTCAAAATTTTTCATTTTCACAAGGAATGAAGGAGACAAAGCACCCCAAAATCTGTGCCCCCATTTCTCCAGAGTACGGCAATGCCTCACATGTGACCAAAAAATACCAGTTGGGTGCATGGCAGGACTCAGAAGGGAAGGAGTGATTTTTGGATTTTGCAGCTCAGATTCTGGTGGAATGAATGGTGGGTGCTATGTGGCATTAGCAAGACCCCCGAAGCACGGTGAAATGATGAACCTAATAATCCATAGATGTGTGGTATATTTTGAAACACTCCTTTATACATAGGCCGGGTTTGTCGGGGCAAGTTTCACAGTGGAAAATAGTTTCCTTTCTTATTCCCTTTTTATAGCAAACTTTGCACCTTTTTTGTGTCCTGCCCTTTCTTGCAGTGGAGGGGATTTCGTTGGGAAAATGCTGCCCTGGTACAATACGGGGGCCAGTACTAGAAGTACTGGGGCCCTCTGCCTGCTGGTTCCCAAATATTAGGCCCTTTATGACTTCCTCTTGAAAGTGCATAAATGTCCCCCTCTGGCCGGTAGAACGGAATAGCACGTAAGCGTTATACAGTGCCATCTGGATGATATACACGGCCAGCTTCTTGTACCAGATATTTGTTTTCCGCAGGGCACTGTACGGCTTCAGTACCTGATCTGAAAGATCCACTCCGCCCATGTACTTATTGTAATCTAGGATACAATTTGGTTTAGAGGTGTGGGTACTGGTACCTCGTACAGGGATGGAGGTGGTACTGTCTCCATGAATTGTTGTCAGTATAAGGACATCCCTCTTGTCCTTATATTTGACCAACAACATATTTTCGGTGCATATTCCCCTGCTTTCACCCCTTCTTAGTACTTGGGCAATGTGCGTTTTGGGGAGGCCTCTTTGGTTCTTGCGCACAGTACCGCAAGCTGCTGTACCTCTTGAACCAAGGGCCTTAAACAGGGGGATGCTGGTGTAAAAGTTATCCACATAGAGGTGATAACCCTTATCCAGGAAGGGGTGCATTAAATCCCAGACAATTTTTCCACTAACACCTACGAGGGAGGGGGGGCATTCTGGCGGTTCAATTCTTGAATCCTTCCCTTCATATACCCTAAACTTGTGGGTGTACCCTGTGGTGCTTTCACACAGCTTATACATTTTTATGCCATACCTTGCCCTCTTACTGGGAAGGTACTGGCGGAATTTAACCCTTCCTTTAAAATGTATAAGGGACTCGTCGATACTAATACATTTATCAGGGATGTATAGCTCTGCAAATTTGGCACTGAAATGATCAATGACCGGCCTGACTTTGAATAGCCTGTCAAAGGTGGGATCATCTCTGGGTGGGCACTGTGCATTATCGGTGTAATGTATAAATTTATGGATTGCCTCAAAACGAGCCCGAGTCATGGCCATACGGTAAAATGGGGTGCTGTACAGAACATCTGTACTCCAATATTGCCTAATTTATGGCTTTTTTACTATGCCCATATGAAACACCAGACCCCAAAACGTCATCATCTCTACTGCATCTACAGGGGTCCACCTAGCAAATGATGACGTGGGGTTTTGAGCAATAAACTGCTGGGCATATAAATTAGTTTGGTCCACCATTAAATTTATAAAATCATCAGAGAAAAATAATTTGAAAAAGTCAATTTCTCTGAGACCTGTGGAATCAAATTGGATTCCTGGCATGGCCAAAAACTCAGGAACCTGGGGCTCAAAATTGTCTGGTGGTGGGGTCCATACGAGATCAATTATTGGGGGGGGGGTCTCAGCTGCTCTACGGGGGCGTCTTTGAGGGGGTCCCTCATCACCAGAGGAGGAAGAGGAGCTTAAGACGAATCCTTCAAATTCCCCGCTTGCCTCACTGGCTGTGTCAGAGTCAGAGGCAAGCATGGGTTAAAAAAAAAAAAAAATTGAAGGGGTTAAAAAAAAAAAAAATTGAAGGGGTTAAAAAAAAAAAAAAAAGGTCCTGCGCCAAAAATTGAGCACAGATGTTGGTCAGTAACGTCCGTCACTGAACAGCGCTCAAAGGCAACAGGAATTTGATCAAAAAATAAATAAAAAATAGATCAACCCTGTGCCGAAAAAGCTGATCAGTGATGTACGTCACTGATCAGCGCACAGTGGCCACAGGACACCCACAAAATCACAGTGTGTGTAAAAAAAAAATTAAAAAAAGACCCCACAGCACCCACAAAAAAAAAAAGGTGATCAGTGATGCGACAATGATTACCAGTGAGGGGCAGCAGGTGCACAACCTTTGGTGCAACTGACAGTGCAACTGGCAGCAACTGACAGGTATATATAAAAAAAAAAACCTCTGCACCCCCAAAAAGTTGCTGATCACCTCAGATATAGTGATCAGCACAAAAGGCGGGGGCAGCAGACACAAAATTTAGCACTCTCTATCACTCTCTGTCACTATCTCTCTCTATCTCTCTATCTCTCACTATCTATCACTCTATGACACTGCAGCAGCAGCACTGACAGTTATATATATGAAAAATAACCCCTGCACCCCCAAAAAGTTGCTGGGGTGCACAAAAGGGGGGCAGCAGACACAAAATATAGCAGTCTCTATCACTCTCTGTCACTATCTCTCTCTATCTCTCTATCTCTCACTATCTATCACTCTATGACACTGCAGCAGAAGCACTGACAGGTATATATATATATATATATAAAAAAAACCTGCGCCCCCAAAAAGTTGCTGATCAGTTAATTTACACTGATCAGCACAAAAGGGGGGCAGCAGTCAGTTATATAAAAAATATATAGCACAATCTGTCACTATCTCTCTATCTCTCTCTCTCTATCTCTCTCTATCTCTCTATCTATAACTCTATTACACTGCAGCAGCACAAAATATAGCACTCTCTGTCACTAGGCCTCTCTATCTCTCTCTCTCTATCTCTCTCTCTAACTCGATGACACTGCAGCAGCACAACACAGCACAACACAGCACAGGATGTCACAAGATGAAGCAAGATCCCAAGCAGTGATCAGGTAAGTATTGAGCAAGGTTCTGGTCAGTATATGGCGGCAGCTGGGCACGGTGACCGCACTGCACGCTATTCCAGACCGGAATGGCGTCTGCAGTGCAGTCACCGTTAGTTTAAACCCCCCTCCATGGCTGTGATTGGTCCGTCGGTCCGACGAACCAATCACGGCCTTTGGGGGCGGGCGGGGTGAGGTGGGGTGACACCAGTGTCACCCTTACACCCCGCGGTGATTGGTGCTGTACTTTACAGCACCAATCACCTCCGATCCCGTGTCACCGGCGAACGTTATTCGCCGGTGACACAGAAAACGCTGTGAATGGCTGTTCACACTGAACAGCCAATCACAGCGATCGCCGACGGGGGGGCGGCATCGCAGCCCCCCCTGGGCATGCAGGGACATGTCTGCTGTCAGGGACAGCAGACATCGTCCCTCTGTCACTGCGTCTCTAGACGCAGTGACAGTTTGAAGTCATGACGTATATATACGTCATGTGTCGGGAAGTACTTCCCGGCCATGACGTATATATACGTCAAATGTCGTGAAGGGGTTAATGAAAAGTTCATCCAAAATGTATTTATTAGATTTGTCATAGGAAAAACTTTACAAACAACCAACGCGTTTCGTCTACAAAGACTTCTTCAGGGGAACAGTGTATACAATCTATGAATACAAACATTTACTTTAATATACAATCCACAATAAAAGATATAGTAGATTCACTAAAGACCCAATTTAATTATAAGAAAACCCAAGGGGAACTCAAAATACAATTGAACCGCACTTCCGGCAAGCGTGGAACGCAAGCCGGACGTTTCGGCTCCACAAGGCACATGCAGCGGTGACTCCGGCCGCAATCAGGGGATCAGTAACGGCAATCGGAGCACCACTGGTTATCCCACTGCCACCCATGTCTATATTGAGCCTAAATTAACCTTTGTTTAAACCTTATTAAGGTACTTTTTATTGAGTATATAACGCTATGTAACACGGATCATCATGCGTAAACCCCTAGGTTTATGGGTAATCCGATATTTACTCCTTTTTATAGATTTATTCCTTACTATCAGAATACAAATTATTAATTTCATTATAGTTAATTTATAAGATCTCCTCACAACTTTATGTTTCCTATTAATAGAATACAATAGAATAGAATCAACTTTATTGGCAATGTGTGCTTGCGCACACTAAGAATTTTTTGTGGATTACAGTGCAGCATCAAGCAGGGATGAAGGAGAGGGGGGGGGAAATTACATACATTACATTAAGACATTGCATGCGGGGGACACATGCCGCCGAGCTGCACAGCGCCTAGGCAGCCATCAGCGGCTCCACTGGTCATTGCAGCAGCCAGGTGGGTAACAATATAAGCAGGGACAGTACAGTTATCACATGGGAACACATACTCGCCAAGCTGCACAGCGCCTAGGCCGCCATCGGTGGCGCCATTGGACGTTGCAGCAGCCAGGTAGGTAACAGTATGAGCAGAGACAGTACAATTATAGCGGACAGTACAGTTATCACACTGGGGACACAAGGTTACATATGGCTGAGTGCACAGTTCCTAGGCAGCCATTTGCTGCGCCATCTTCCTGTAGAGGGAGCCAGCGTGGGGGGTGGTGGCGGGGGTGGAGCAGTCAGTCAGTGAGGCTGGGGGAGAGTCAGTGGGGGGGGGGGGGTGATGCCGCCACAGAGTTCACCTGTAGATAGTGCGGCCTGCTGGGGGTTGGGGGCTTCTGGGTGGGGGGGTGGATCCTACCGGCCTCTGGGTGCCATACAATTGGGAAATATATATATATATACAGTATATATATATATATATATATATATATATATATATATATATATATATATGGGCTAGCTAAGCTGTTTGCACTTTACAATTTAATTAACCCTTTGAGTGCCAACATCTCTGTGATTATCCACTAAAAGTGCCAGAGAAGGACGAGTGCTTGACACAAGGGAAGAAATAAGCCATATCTATAGCATAAATGGAAACAAAAACCTGCCTTCAAAATTTATAAATATAAAAGGAGGTGCAGCACTGGCTTATGTATATATGTATGCGTGTATGGAGTTTGCAAGGAAGAAATACTTATAGATACAGGAACAACGGGGATAAGGCATATTATGTAAGTGAAGTAAGGGAGAAACTTACTATTGACTAAATATTGAAACGCCTGTTGTTTACATAACTTCATGTCTATATGTATGTATTTTATGTTTTGTGTTATATGGTGTATATATGTGTTATCATAAAACAAATTAAAAAATATATATATATTAAAAAAAAGTGCCAGAGTCGCTCAGGAATGATATATAAATTCAAATAAAAAATGTTGCGTAAAAAATATTATATTTCCTATATAAGGTAAACATTCCATGTCATTGTGATGAATATAAATGTTTGCTGGCCAATTTTCAGGCCTATTTTGACAAATTCCCTTGGCACTCAAAGGGTTAAATGTGACGTAAAAATACTTGTGAAAAAGCTGATTTCTAGAAAAAATTACTTTATACACACTTAACATTATTAACATGACAGTGTTACCTGACACTGGAGCCTGTGTCTCAGAGGAATGTACTGATGTTTTATTTTCTTCCATGACCTGAATCAAATGTTTCAAAATTGGAATCAACATTTCCCCAATATTTCTCCGCTGTTTCCCAGTGACATTCCAATATGATGCTTGTGGATTAATATAATGGATTGATGTCCCTAATAAATAGGACTAAAACATAAGATCTCTATTAACAATAACCTTCAGCTTGTAATAATGGGCAGTGGGGTCCATCAGAGCAGCAGCGGCGGTGGCTGGGAGCTTGTAACCAGGTAGCGGGATGGGATGCGGCTGCTGAATATTTTGAAATCACTGGCCAGACGTTTATTGGCTGAGAGAATTAATTTTAAAGAATTCAGCATCCCGCCCAACCACCTTGCAAAATGTGGCTACAAGCTCTCAACCGCCGCCACTGCTCGGACAGATCCCGCTACCCGCCCCCACCACCAGCTGGCCGGACCACGCTGGCCCCTGGCGCACGGGGAGTGAGGTCCCAGGTTGGGTGGTCGGACAGACAGCAGGTCCGACTACCGGATCAGGTCCAATGCACACGGGACCGCGCATCGGACCTGAGGGAATCGGCCAAAATCGGCTCAGTGCATGGGCACCTTGAGAGCAACAGGCCTGGGGCTGACAATGGTCAAAGGCCTATTGTAAGACTTTGAGAATGTATAGCCAGTGGTGTGTGGGTGTGGCCCGAGTCATTTGTACACATGCAAACCCTACAATATCAGCTTCAAAGTGTCAGTAAATGTGTAAAAGTATCAAATTGGGTTGCTTTGTGACGTAAAAAAAAATAGAAATCCAATTTTAATAATGATATATGGCCATCATGCTGTCACAATGATGTGCCTATATTTGTGTGGCTGGGGCTAATTTCCCATACACCTCAGTGTTTATCTGGCCCTGTAAAGTGTATATCATGCACAAGAACAAAAAAAAGTTATACAAAACTAGATTGAAACCCCTTTACAATTTGAGTACTGTATGTAACAGGGGTTAAGTGGGTGATGTGCACTATTTTAAGGAAATGGCAATTTTATCTATATTACTGGATATATGTAGCTTTTATAAGAAACTTGGCAGTCATCCATAAATTATATTAAGGAAGGTTTGAGAGGTTACATTATTAATTACATGGCTACTCGGTGTAATCAAATATTAGCTATGCTGGAGCTGTATATTTTCCTGGTCATATTGATCTTTTTTATACTGATATTCTACTCGTGGTTGTGTAAAAAAAAATAATTTTACTTTTTTTTCAGAATAATATTAATAGCACGCACGACTCCGTTCCTTACCTTTGCCAACAGTCCTTGTATTTTACAGTGTTCTCTCACATATTCCAGCCTGCAATAGGCAACATCAACGCCTGTTAACCGTTTCATTATATGATCTTCAAACTCGTCAATTAAGTGCAGCATGATCTGCCGGAGAAGCATTGTATAGTAGTAACGATGATTATTAATAGTACAGGCTGATCTAACAGTGCATGCTTAATCTCTGGATATTCTCATATATCTCTACTGGTGACACAAACAGAATAGTTTTATATTTACACGCCACCCCACTCCAAGACTTGTGAACATGAACCATCTATTTTTATTTGTTCAACCAGCCCTAGTGTTATATAGTTATTACTATGTGTCATTTTACAGGGATGACATCCCTCTTCCCAACTGGCGCTGGTTGTGCACAAATAAATCAAATCCCAATCAAAGTTCATGTGAATGTTAAAAGTTAAAACTCCAAAAAAGTTAAGAAAAACTAAGTTAAGAAAATCTCTCTCTCTGTCTCTCTCTCTCTCTCTCTCTCCCTCTGTCTGTTGCCCAGAAGTGTAACTCTGGGAGGCAATGGTGACAGCTGCCACCGGGCTCCTGCTCTCAAGCGGGCATCTCTCCCCCACTGCAAGTTTGAATCAGTTAATTGAAAATCGCTTCTGTGTCTGACTCCTCATCCTAACATCATTTTTGGAAGTGTAAAACGATGTACTAGAACCCCTCTCCTGTCTTACTGGAGACAGACACCTTACTGGTTTAGCTATTTGGGGGGTAATATAGAAATATGATTATACTGTATAAATATTATACATACAGCAGCATTTGAACTCAAAGAAGACATGATAGTCACATCATATTGGCTTCACAATCCTACAAATCTCGTAAAAATGCAACAAGAGGGCGGGGATATGACCACGGGCCACGGGATGATGTTTAGCACTATCGGAACATCTGGTCCATCATATGATTTGGTGAGTAGAGAGATGGTGAGGAGGAAAACATTGTACCCTAATGCAACATCAGCATCAGAGTTACCAGCTAACCTTTCCTTGCTTTGCTTGAACTATGTCTTCGCTGGTCTGTTCCCTGCTCTTCTGCCACTCTCTCAGCTGGCTGCTCAGCCTCTCCGACTCCTCCACCAATCTGTCAGTGAATTCTATTAATTTCTCTGTAGTTTTCCTGACAACCAGGGAAAATATCAGCTGTTGTTCCTTTTCTTCTGCACTATCTCCTGCTAAAAAATAATTGTAACACAGGAACAGGTCATCCATTACTGACAATACTTCATGCACAATATGGCCCAGGAAGACCGGATGGTTTCTTTAAGAGACATTGAAAAAAACAATGATCCATCAATGCTGTATGACATGGGTACCCGTGCTATTTAAATGAGGCACCATGGACCATACTCCAAGACATGACTATAACATACTTGCCTACCTTTCCTGGAATGGCCGGGAGCGTCCCAAAAATTGGGGGCCCTCCCAGATTCCTGGAAAGGTGGGCAAGTCTAACTCTTGCTCCTCAGAATCCCCTCTCACATCTCCCTTGGCCACAACATTCCCAGCTCACCGGGGAGGTGGCAGGGCTAAAATGACACACAAATAGCATAATTTTGCATTATTTTAGCCCCACCCTCTCCACAGTGTTGCAAATCACAGCATTTAGCAGGGATTTCGCTCATTGGGATGCCACTGACAATTTTCTGATTGCCGGCATCTTGTACCCAACCTGTATAATCATGTGATTGAGGATTTTAACAATATTGAAAGGGGTTCGGTATGATTTACCTACAATCAAAATACTGACAACAATTGACCGACAGTCAAATTATCGACAAAGTCAGAATATCAACATGGTCAAAATACTGACATTTACAATGTCGACACAATCAAAATACCGACATTTAAAATATAGACAGGTCAAAAAGAAGACACGAGTTTTTCATATTTTTGGGTCTGTATGTTGTGTACCATGTCCCCTCGCTGCACTCGCCATGTTTTGGGCACGGTGCCTCGCTGCTCTCAGTAAACTCTTATATCCCCCCTCCATGTCCACTGGGATGGTAAAGTATGAACAAGTCGGTTTCAATGGAAAAAAATCATAAAAAACTCATGTTGACTTTTTGACCTGTCTATACCTTAAATGTCGGTATTTTGACCGTGTAGGTATTTTGACCTTGACGGTATTTTGACCGTTGGTCAATGGTTGTTGGTATTTTGACAGCCGGGATTTTGATTTACAGTAGATATATTGACTGCATATCATTGAAAGTGGCGCCCACGATATTTTATACTGCTTTAACGCAGCTTTGCTCCTTATTGTATATTTTTTTAAATGCCAATGAAGAAAGTGTCACATAACTCAATGAGAAAATAGCTGTAGATACTACTATACTGTAGCTACATTAAATATGTATTTAATGTATTTATTACCTCAATGATAACTAAAACTGACAATCAACCAGAGAATAAGAACTATTCCTACCTATAAAGGGGAGTTGACTCAACTTAATGGACAAGTTGTTTAGGTTACAGCTGGCTCTTCGTTGGGCCTCACACAAAGACTCTTCTTCGAGAGATTGGCAAGATTCGTCCAGTGATAAAATTCGATCCCTATATCTAATCTAAACATAAAACGGGATTAGAGGACCAATGAGATATTATCTTACACACATGATTTTCAAAGCCTTTTGTAAAAAGTTACTATAAAATGAGTTATTTTAATGCCATCAGTGTATTATAAAAGCACAACCTCATGAGTACAGGAAAGTTATGTTAGAACCATGGAATATAACTTACCTTATGAGTGTTTCCTTCTCTGGCTACATCAAGCGCATACAGAGTAAGAACATTCAACTCTTTTAGAAGCTCCTCTTCTCTGCTCCTTTGGTTTTGCCAAAATGTCTCTCTTGTAGTCAACTCATTCTGGAGGGCTTCCAGCTAAATAAGACATAGCTGATTATTGGGTTAAACAGATAGATTTCCTTTATGTAGAACATAATTGAATAACAAAATATCTAGAATGAAATGTACCAGTTGAGAAAAACGCACCAGATAATAATCTTTATCTTGTAAAGTCCCCAGCGCTTGCACCACTGGCATTATCACCCCAGTCAAGGGGTTGATTTGAGCTCCCAACACAGGACAGCTACAACCTGTGATCGGGTCAATTGTTCTTGCTCCAATTTTGATGGGAATAAGACCTTATAAAAATGTAAACATGAATGTTAGACACTGTCACTTGTACGCCGTATACAGTATTGATCCTAATCACTGTATATCATGTTACAGTAGAGGTAACACTAAATTGAAAAAAAATTATATATCTATATCTATCTATGCGTGTGTGTGTGCATATATATATATATATATATATATATATATATATATATATATATATATAAAATTATAAAAATGACTTAGTTACAAAAAAAAAATTCGGTACTTCTGTAGTTTCACGGCGCCGCCGCGCGCACACTCTGGCTCAGAAACTTGGCAGACTGCCAGAGGCTCTGATTAAGACAGAGTGTGCTCGCGCCGCTCTAGCTGTACTGACAGCTACGTAAACAGCAGCAGCAGCGCGCTGCCCAGGCGCTGGCAGGCCACTGTGGTACTTGTAGTTCCACATTGAAATAGGCAGCGTACACGCCTGCAAGCCGCTAAGAAGGAGGGTGGCGCCTGGATTTAGGCGCCGCTAAGAAGGAGGGTGGCGCCTGGATTTAGGCGCAAAAGCCAGGCTCCCTGGGAGCCGCAAAGGTGGATTAGCATCTAAATTTAGAGCCGCTAAGAAGGAGAGTGGTGCCTGGATTTAGGCGCAAAATCCAGGCTCCCTGGGAGCCGCAAAGGTGGTTTAGCATCTAAATTTAGACGCTAAAGCGCCTGGATTTAGTTGGGTGTAGGGGTACATCTAAATTTAGACGCAAAAGCATCTAAATTTAGCTGGGTTTAGGGGTACACTATTAAAGCCCGTCCACAGTGGCAGTAGTCGACGCAACAGCTGTCGACCGTGTAAATCCCACTATCCACGCCCACCCGAAGCGTGGCGAGCGCAGCGAGCCCCGCGAGGGGGGGCGGTACGCGTCCTACGACCTTTTCATACCCCCACTATCCACGTCGGCGTGGAGTTGAGAATAGAATAGTGTGGCGAGCGCAGCGAGCCACCGAGCCCGAAGCGTGCCGAGCGCAGCGAGCCCCGCGAGGGGACGCGGATACCTTCACAGTTATACGCGTTCCCTCGCGGGCTTCACAGGTGTCCGTGGCGACGCGGACACCTGTAAAGCCCGCAAAGGGACGCGTTTACCTGTGAAGGTATCCGCATCCCCTCGCGGGGCTCGCTGCGCACGCCACGCTTCGGGCTCGGTGGCTCGCTGCGCTCGCCACACTATTCTATTCTCAACTCCACGCCGACGTGGATAGTGGGGGTATGAAAAGGTCATAGGACGCGTACCGCCGCCGCTCGCCACGCTTCGGGTGGGCGTGGATAGTGGGATTTACACGGTCGACAGCTGTTGCGTCGACTACTGCCACTGTGGATGGGCTTTAATAGTGTACCCCTAAACCCAGCTAAATTTAGATGCTTTTGCGTCTAAATTTAGATGTACCCCTACACCCAACTAAATCCAGGCGCTTTAGCGTCTAAATTTAGATGCTAAACCACCTTTGCGGCTCCCAGGGAGCCTGGCTTTTGCCCCTAAATCCAGGCGCCACCCTCCTTCTTAGCAGCGCCTAAATCCAGGCGCCACCCTCCTTCTTAGCGGCTTGCAGGCGTGTACGCTGCCTATTTCACTGTGGAACTACAGGTACCACAGTGACCTGCCAAGCGCCTGGGCAGCGCGCTGCTGCTGCTGCTGTTTATGTAGCTGTCAGTACAGCTAGAGCGGCGCGAGCACACTCTGTCTGAGCTAGAGCGGCACGCGCACGGTTAATCAGAGCCTCTGGCAGTCTGCCAAGTTTCTGAGCCAGAGTGTGCGCGCGGCGGCGCCGTGAAACTACAGAAGTACCAAAAATTCATATATATATATATACATACAGGATAGATAGATAGATAGATAGATAGATAGATAGATAGATAGATAGATAGATAGATAGATTTTTGTAAGGATAATGTGTTCCTTGTGAAAATTGTCTGGAGATAATTATACATGTAACATGGCATTATTAGCAATTATTAAAATAACAACCACTCCCCTTTACTCTTTAGAGTGATGTATTTACTAAAATTAAGTCACAGTAAATGCTCAGAAATAATGAACCTGATTTAAGTTAGTATGTAATCCCAATGATCGGGAACTGTGCATCCACAGAACCTGTTCTGCCTATGTACAGTAAGGGTCATACATGATAACTCGCAGCACCCCCCCCCCCCCCCCCCGCACCAAAATTAGTGAGAATCCTGCAGCTCCCGAGAGGGTAGGCAAGTATGAGCAGGGATCTCATTCCAGGGATCATACTCTATTTCCCCCTAGCAAGTGCCACCCCCTGTGCCTCACGTGTCTAGTGGTAATCCACAATTAATAGAACAAATATGTTTGTTTAATATACTCCTTTCATTAAAGATGTGTGCCCAATGGTTGATGGATCGGATGGTGATGCTGGCTGCAACAAGCGACGGTGGGGGGAGGCAGGCCATGCAGCATTCAGAAGCATGGGCATCATATGAAATGTTTCGTGTCAGCCCTGTATGCCAACTGGGGATGTCAACTGACACTGTGCGGCAGTGTGCATCATTAGAAATATAGTACATACACACTAGACAATATTTCGATTTTGTTGTTCCAACCCATCTGAATCTGCATAATCTTTTAGTAATATTGTACTAAATAGTGTGTACCCAGATTTAGTGTAACTGGTGCAATCCCTGGTCCATATATGTAACTATGTCGCATAGACTAGGATTTAAATAAAATTCTTCCTCATGAAATACATTTCTGTGGATCGTACCTATAGTAGGATCCTATATAAGTCAGCCAAGTTCACTGTGTGTGTTTATTGAATCTGTAATATTCAAAATAAATGCTTAATGGATGTCATAGGGACCACTAGTGATGTTTTAAGTTAGACAATTTTTGCTACCATTTCTCCTCCTGCAGATCTGAACTACATATACATACTGTATAATGTGATATATAGACACAGCGCTGAGTGGGTTACCATTTCTTATACCTGTGCCCTGGTAGTCTTCCATTGTCCCAGCCAGTGGAACTAGGTGACCTTTGCTAAAATCATGTTCAACTCCAAGGATTGGAACCATCAGATCAGAAGGTCCAGGATCTGGGATCTCTGTTCCAAGGACAGCTGGAATCCACAGCTCGGTTTTGTGATACTTTATCAAGCCTATTGCATGTAATACATGACGAAACAATCAGTAATTGGCTATTTTCACTTTAATTATAAAAAAATCACATAAATACAAATAGCACTTATATAATTACAGTATATGGCTTCTTACATTAAGGGGTATATATCAGTGACAGGAGTAAGGGGGCTCAGTAAACCTTAATATGAGACTATCAGCTTAATGTTGACTGAAATACAGATTGAGTATCCCTTATCCATATATCTGTTATCCAAATATTTAAAAAAAAAAACATAGTTTTCAGAACTACTGGGGACATGATATGTAACTGGCACTACTGAGAACATGATATGTAACTGGCCCTCCTGGGGACATGATATGTAATGGGCACTACTGGGGACATGATACAGTATGTAACTGGCACTACTGGGGACATGATATGTAACTGGCACTACTGGGGACATGATATGTAACTGGCACTACTGAGAACATGATATGTAACTGGCATTACTGGGGTCATGATATGTAATGGGCACTACTGGGGACATGATACCGTATGTAACTGGCACTACTGGGGACATGATATGTAATGGGCACTACTGGGGACATCTGTAACTGGCACTACTGGGGATATGATATGTGACTAGCAATACTGGGGACATGATATGTAACTGGCACTACTGAGAACATGATATGTAACTGGCACTACTGTGGACATGATATGTAACTGGCACTACTGGGGATATGATATGTTACTGGCACTACTGGGGACATGATATGTAACTGGCACTACTGGGGACATGATATGTAACTGGCACTACTGGGGACATGATATGTAACTGGCACTACTGGGGACATGATATGTAACTGGCACTACTGAGAACATGATATGTAACTGGCACCAGAGGCGTAGCGAGCCCGGAGCCGGCGGAGCACACGCTCCGGGCGCAGGAAGCTAGCCTGGCGCCGGAGCTGTGCCGGCACCGCCAGCTCGCTCGCCCGCCTCCGCCGTTGCCCTGCCCGCTCCCCCGCGAGAGACGTGCTGCTGCGGCGGCTATGTAAAATTCACAACACGTCTCCCGCACGCTGGACCGCTAGCCAATGGGCGCTTGCGGTCCAAAAGCCAATCAACTGATGGCTGCTGGACCGCGAGCGCCTATTGGCTAGCGGTCCAGCGGGAGATATGAATTTTACATAGCAGCAGTGCACGTCTCTCTCCCGGACACAGCGGGGAGCGGGGAGCCAGGAGGAGGGGAGGGAGGGGTGGACGCAGCACAGCACAGCAGGGGGAGGGGTGAGGTAAGGTGCACCCTCCCACCCTGCTGCATCCACCCTGCAATACCCGCGCACCCACCCACCCTGCTGCACAAACCAACCCACCCTACTGCAACCAAACACCCACCCACCCAGCTGCACAAACCCACCCTGCTGCACAAACCCACCCACCCTGCTGCAAGCAGCCACCCACCCACCCTGCTGCACAAACCCAAATGCTGCACAAACCCACCCACCCACCCTGCTGCAACCACCCACCAACCCACCCTGCTGCAACCACCCACCCACCCTGCTGCAACCACCCACCCAGCTGCACAACCCCACCCTGCTGCACAAACTCACCCACCCTGCTGCAAGCAGCCACCCACCCGCCCTGCTGCACAAACCCACCCACCCTGCTGCAAGCACACACCCACCCACCCCGCTGCACCCACCAACCGTCCCACCCTGCTGCACCCACCCACCCTGTGGCACCAACCTACCAACCCGCCCACCCTGCTGCACCCACCCTGTTGCACCCACCCACCTTGCTGCACTAACCCACCCACCCTGCTGCAAGCACACACCCACCCACCCTGCTGCACCCACCAACCATCCCACCCTGCTGCACCCACTCACCCTGCGGCACCAACCAACCCTCCCAGCCTGCTGCACCCACCCACCGACCCTACCACCCTGCTGCACCCATCTTCCCACCTTGCTGCACAGCGGCCGGGAGCGGGCCGCTGCACAGTTCTGCACCCCTGGGCAACGAGCAAATTCAGTCCCCCTTGGCATCGAGCATGAAGCCCCTTGGCATTGAGCATGAAGCCCCTGGCATTGAGCATCTAGGTAAGTGGCACTTATGTGTCAAATGTGTAATGGGCAATATGGTGTGCTATATAGTATGCAATGGGCATTGCAGAGTGTTATATAGTATGTCATGGGCATTGCAGAGTGTTATATAGTATGTCATGGGCATTGCGGAGTGTTATAAAGTATGTCATGGGCATTGCGGAGTGTTATATAGTATGTCATGGGCATTGCGGAGTGTTATCTAGTATGTCATGGGCATTGCGGTGTGTTATATAGTATGTCATGGGCATTGCGGTGTGTTATATAGTATGTCATGGGCATTGCGGAGTGTTATATAGTATGTCATGGGCATTGCGGAGTGTTATATAGTATGTCATGGGCATTGCGGAGTGTTATATAGTATGTCATGGGCATCATGTGTGGGCTTATGTGTAATTGGAATGACAAAGTTCACTAAAATGTGCAATGGGCATTACGGTGTGTGGTATAATGTTGGTCTGTGCCAACTTTTCACTGCGCAGGAGCCTCATCTATGACATATTGGGGGGGAGGGGGGGCGCAAAACATGCCCTTGCTCTGGGCGCCATGGCACCTAACTACACAACTGACTGGCACTACTGGGGACATGATATGTAACTGGCCCTACTGGGGACATGATATGTAACTGGCACTACTGGGGACATGATATGTAATGGGCACTACTGGGGACACCTGTAACTGCCACTACTGGGGAGATGATATATAACTGGCACTACTAGTGACATCTGAAATTGGCACTACTGGGGACATGATATGTAACTGGAACTACTGAGGACATGATATGTAACTGGCACTACTGGAGACATCTGTACCTGGCACTACTGGGGAAAGAAAATTAATGCTTAGCATTCAAAATCAGTGCCTGATACAGTACACAAACTTTATTTCATGTTTTGAAACCTTGTTTTATGCAAAAATAAAATATATTTGTGTGTATTTCATGTGTTTGTTGTGTTTATCTACATAAGTATAATTGAACGATATGTGTGTGTGTGTGTGAATGTTTCACGATAACTCGCAAACACTTTAACTAATTGTCTTCAGACTTTGCTCAATACCTTATCATCTTAAGGGACAATCTAATTTCGAAGATGGGTTTAATCGGATGAGTCCTTAAGGGTGTTGTCATAAGGGTCCATGCTATTTATATTGTTTTCATGCATTGTGAAATGTCATTGGAAAACTTATGACTTTCTGAATACAACACAATAAACAGACTCCCTTAAGTGGACCCTTATAAGGGTTCATTAAATGAAAAACATTTTTACTTTACAAAACTTTTGACAAACTGAAATTCATAAGCGACTCATTGGCAGAGTGATCGGTGAATCAAACACTGTAGATTTCTTTGTGAAATCCATTTGAGATCGATTCGCAGTCATACCATGTTCTCATTGCCAACCCTGCAAAAACCTGGGATTTTGATCCTGGGTTTTTGCCGGGGCACAGATCATCTCAGCTCACAGATCCCCTTCACACTGCACCTTGGGCCCAGGAAATCCCCGGGTCTGCCCCTTTCACACTGGTTCCTGTGTCTGCCCTGCCAACAAGTTTGAGGCATCTAAGGGCAGCTTTTATTGGCTGTTGAAAGAGCAGCTTTGATTGTCCATATGGGCACCACCACTCTTCCTCTGGTTGAGATCATGCACTTTGGAATACTTCTTATGAAGTGCTTTAAGATTGTTCACAACCTGTTGCTGGGTTTTATGGATGCCATGGGCAGACAATATTTTTTATATGTTTTAGTACACTGTTGAATCCTTTACAGTGCCAGTCACTTTCTTCTTTATTTCCTCCTCCACTCTCACAGCCAGCAGCTCCAGCACCTCTTCATCCCTCCACATGTAACCTGACCTCATTCCCCAATAAGCTTGCATTTTCACATCCTCTGTTAAAAACCTGGGTCACACCTGTTCACAATGGTGGACACGTGTAATTCCCAGGAAAAACCCTGCAAAAAAACCCATGTGCAATAGTTGGAGACTTGTTATGGCTGCTGCAGCAGCTACTGCCCTGCTGTGGCTGGGAAGGGTAGGTGGATCAAGAACTGCATAAGCATAAACATTCGCCTGGACGGACCTTAATACTAGTACAACATAAATGCATTTTGTGTTCACACATGAGTCATGTCCTCAAGATACCTTATTAACATTTAAAAATATTCAGAAATATGGAATAATCCATGATCCAAAATGCTTCTGGTCCCGAGCATATTAGATCAGTGATACTCAACGTGTACAGTAGAAAATGGGACTGAATGACATGGGAGCAGCTGACTCTGCACACCACACGGTCATGCATCTATAGGAATACAGCACAATCTACACCATGTGATCTTCCCTTCTCAGCAGGTTCCAGACTCAGTGACTAGATAAACAATTGCTTTTATTCTGGAATTAATTTACATTATTAATTTAATGAGTGAATATTAGATTACTGATATGAGATCTCTCTGGTACTCCAATATGTTGGGGCAGGTATGTGGACAGACATTGTGGTTTTTTTTTTTTACCAAAATGATGGAAAAAGACCTAGGCGCTGGTATGAGTGGCTTCTAATGGGATTTTGAATGTACTGGACCCCCCACTCCCTGACCACCTATATTGACAGGATATCCATTTGGCATATTTTACCACCAAAAGGACTACTACCACTGTAAAAGGCCTAAGATATTCCTCCAGCGGCATCATACCATCAGAGCTCAACCGCACCATAGTGAGGACAACAGGACCCAAGTTTGGAAAAATACCCATCAATAAGTGGTGAGACTACCTTGCAAAAATCATTGCCATATCAATACTGCCTATTTCTCTGGAAAAGGGACTCAAATTATTGCCACAGAACTGTTAACTGCCTAAGGGGACATTCACAAATATGTTCTAAGGAACTTTTTTGCTGATATTTTATTTTTTAAAAATGATTTCAAAATATTATTATTCTTGTGTGTTTTAAGAAATTGTAAATTTTATTGACAACCCTATTTGCATGTGTGTTCCCCTCCCTTCCCAGAGCTGCTTTCCACATACATTTTTCCCATGTGGAGAGACATGAGTGGCATGGAAGGGAAGGGGGTAAGAGGGAGAGGAGTAACTGATAATTGAGGTATTAAAAAAGGTAAAAAGGTTGACATCAAAATAGTATATGTTTCTACATCGATAATTATATATATATATATATATATATATATATATATATATATATATAGCAAACTCTTGCGGCGGCACACCAAGTAATAAACGACAGAGGCTGTTGTAACTGCAGTTACAACAGCCTCTGTCGTTTATTACTTGGTATGCCGCCGCAAGAATTTGCTGTTCAAGAGTATCCTGTGAGGATTACATTGGCTGGCACCCGCTATTTGCTGCACGATTGTACGCGACTGCTGCTCTCCTATCCGTTCAATATATATATATATATATATATATAAACGTCCAGACTCGGTGGCACTCCTCAATAAAACGCAATACGCACAGGTATATAGATAACGTTTCTGATGACGAGGCAATAAAGCCTCGAAACGTTATCTATATACCTGTGCGTATTGCGTTTTATTGAGGAGTGCCACCGAGTCTGGACGTTTGTATTGGGGACCACCATTGGTCTTCTGGGCGAGCACCCTTTAAAGTATCCTTATCGGTGGATGTGCTGCTTCATTTGGGACATAATATATATATATATATATATATATATATATATATATATAGTAGGGAGTTTCTAGCAAATATTTTACTACAGGGGCAACAGGATGAAAAGTGCTGTCTTGAATAACTCACCCAAGTTCCCACCATGACACTTAATGTCTATGGCCATTTTCAGCTGGCAAGTAACATTGAGCAACGTGGACATCACATGTTGGTTCCTTAATGTAATAGCTTTCTTCATACTTTCTAATGCTTTAGTTAGCGAAGTGTAAGCATGCTCAAATTCTGCCTTTACAACAGGTAGTTCTTCTGAGAACAAGTCTCTGTGTGCCTTCAGCGTGTCAATGACAGCAATTTGGGCCATCATTTGGTTTGAGTCTAACAGGGCCTGGTAACCCCCAGCATGAGGTGCCACCGTATCCTGCTGGACAGCTGCTCCCCTTAATCGAACCTTCTTTCCACTCAGTGGTTCATGGAAGATATCTCCCAAAACCGATACAGAGCCTGAGGAAGACACCAGACCTCCCAGTGGAACCACATGTCCTATGAATATATAAAGCAGATGATAAAATTAATGAGAGAAATCCAAGTCATTACATATACAGTACACAATGTCTTTGGTTTCTTTATATGGCCCGGCACAAGGAAGGTACCTTTAGCAACACAGTAGCTCCCAAGAGAGGGAAGGAGAGGTTGCGGAAGGAGGAAAAATTAGAAAGGGCAATGATAAAAAGGAATTATAATGATTTACTGGCATTCACATGATTCACAGGGGGAGGCATAATGAGGAGGAGGAATGTGTATGAATTAGGAGGATTTATGATGAGGGATGAGGAGTTGGAACAATGAGGCGAAGGAGAAGGAGGAATAATGATGATGTGTATAAGCAGCTCTACTGTGTGGTGTAACTTGTATAAGGGGTAGTAATGTACATTGTAATATGAATAACGTACACTATCGTGCAGTGTAGTCTGAATAATAGACACTACTGTGCAGCGTAATGTGTATAGTAGATACTACTGTGCTGTGTAATGTGAATAACAGACACTACCATGAGCTTGTACTCTCCAGGGATGGAGGGAGTGGGTCGGTAGTGTTCCGGTCCATGGCTGGGAGGGAGTAGAGAGCAGTGTTCTGAGCATGACCATGGTTGAGCCTGAGGGTGGCACAGAGCAGAGAGAAGCTTAGGTGGGGGATAGAGGTGTGCGCTATAACCCAAAGTGTTGTTGCTGCTGAGTACAGGTATACTACAAATACCTTAGGAGTAGAGTCTAAACCTACCCCAGTGTGTATACCGGTATTAGAGTATGGTTTTATTGAGCACACCCAACCAAATGTCATAAATATGCCCCCCATTATAGATTTTTAGATTGTATGTACATACATTTATTTCTTAGTAAAGTCATTCTATTTTGAAAATACTCATTGATATATCGCATTTATTGGCACATGTGTCTGTGGCGCAGAGTACACCCCCTTGACCAGAGAGAAGCTTAGGCTGCCTTCTCCCTATCCACTGCTGCACTGCTCTTGGTGTGCTGTGCGCGGGCAGAGGTATAACGTAATACAGTTCCGCTTCATTCTCGCCCACTTTAACCCCTGCTCATAGTGAAATTACATGTACAGCACATGACCTATTTTGACAAATCAAAGTATATTTTGGAATTTTTAAGGATACATATAATTTTTTTTAAATATTGTTTTGTTGCCAGTGTGCTGTAATTGTGTACTTGTTATTGGTTTACATCATTGCTCTTAAAATACTATGAGAAGTCAGTTCTGATTTGCATTCTGAGTGTTAAAGATTACATTGACAAAGTGCAGTAGAACATTCTAATGTTCTAAAAATCAGAAAGCAACTACATGAATATCACACAGTGAATTATTGGTCAATCTGAGTATCCAAGGAGTTAATAAGAACAGAATTCTTGATCGCAGCAAAAAGATATAAAGAATGCTGAAATATCTTCTTTCCTCTGGCAATCGAACAAGCAATGATTTTTCTACAGCAGAGTACGTACTTTATAAACAAAATCAGTACGAGGCACTCTTTAAAAAATCAATAAAAGAGCGGTAACGATGACACTTCATTATACAAATTCCTTAAAAGCTCATTAAATGAATATTTTCTTCAAGAGATACCAAAAAATAACATAATCATGCACTATGTAACTTTAATAGCGTAACCTGCGGTTACATATACAATAGAGTGAATTTTGATTAATGATCATTTAATGCTTAACATTTTTTTCTATAATAAAAATCAAATAATATAGATGAATATCTAAAAACACACATGTATGTATATTTTCAGTAATTTATTCCTGGTCTCTGTATTTGGAACAAATCTAAACCTCAGTATTATTTTAATAGTTTATATATTTTTATCCAAATCATATGATCTCTATTTTGTAACTTTTGTTCATGGTATATGTAAGGAGCCTTCATTCTTTATGAAAAAAAAAAGGGCACAATGTTAATAAACGCATTATCATTTATAATTATTTTTCCTGTGTAATTTCTGGCCCTTTTGTATTTAATTTACTAAGCCCTGATGGTTTATGTTAATTAAGCATCCAACTCGCCACGAGTTACTTTGGCAGATACCAATATACTGGTGACACTCAGGATTGCTCAGTTTCCAGGGCTGCTCCTCCAAAGCTAAGAAATAGTTCAACAATGGTACTCTCTGATAATGAGCAATATTTGGGAATGGTATACACTAATCAGGGGAACCCCTGAAGAAATATGAGTTTTCTCCATGGTAACCCCTTCTTTGAATGGGTGGAAGCACAAACAGCCCGGCTGGGCTAAGTAAATGCAAAGCTAAGTCTCACTCATGTATTTGACAGTCGCAAAATGCTATCTTCTCTGTGGAACAAGGTACACATGAGTTTACTGGGTTTGACAGTGCACCGGGTTTTCCCTGTTTAGAAAGCCTAGAAACTATTTATTTCTTCTCAAAAAGATTATACATGGTCTATTAAATTAGTGGCATAGGCATCTTTCAGGCAAGGCTGGATGAGGGTTGGGCTACAGGGCAGCTAACTTGTCGGGGCCCATACCAATAACATTTTCTATAAAATATGTTGGTGACAGTGGCGGCTGCTGTTCCTTGGCAGCAATCACCACTGGTTGCTGATGTTATTAACTAGTATAATGTGTAAGTGTTCCTAGAATAACTAATGTATTAAAAACACAGTTGTGCCCCTAGTTAACATGGCAGACAGAAACATTAGTTCACATTATGCCACATTGCCCCCTTCACTGGTGATGTAAGTTTATGTGGTGGTTCCCTGTGTGTGGGGACCACTGGGTAACCACCACAACTGCCTTGTTGTTAATCCAGAGCTGCGCTTAGGCCCACCATATAGAGGGACTCTAATGTAAAAAAACACTGTAATTTAGGGGAGTCAGGCATAGTGTTATCTCCAAAAACACCACTCATGATTAATTTACTGAAGAACTTTTTAGCAACAATGATAAAAAATTATACTAAAGTGGTAATAGGATGGATATATTAATTACATTTCTAATCTGTCACCAAGCCCATTTTCAGCAGAACCTTTATTCCTGATGTAGGGCGGGGTAATGAAATGTGCAGTGTAGACATTCAATTTGGTTCTCCAGAAATCCAAATGTACACTAAGAGGTAAGTTTACTAAAGCTTCTTAAAATGAAAAGAAGTGAGGTTCCCATAGCAACCAATCATATTCTATTGTTTCTCTATTGCATCCTAGAAAATGATAGACAAAATCTGATTGGTTGCTCTGGGCAACCATCACCAATTTTTAGAAGCTTTTTTAAATTTTGAGTCCATTCTGGATCTCCTCAGGATCCAATCCGAGTCCCATTTTTAATTTCACGAGGTTCGGAATTCAGATTTAAAATCTAAATTTGGGGTTTGGATTGCAAATATTACCAAAAAAAATCCGAACCAAAACACTTGAGCGTGGTGTAGTTAAAACCACGACACAATGATGAATTAGAACCAAAACTAAAATGCAATGATGATTTAGAACCAAAACATGATGATGAATTAGAATTAAAAGAAAAATGAGGTGATGAAGTAAAACCAAAACACGATGATGAATTTCCACCAAAATGCGATGATGAATTAGTACCAAAACACGATAATGAATTAGAACCAAAACTCATTGATGAAGTAGAACCAAAGTGTGATGATTAAAACCAAAATGCTAAGATGAATTACAACAAAAATGCGATGATGAATTAGAACCAAAACAGGATGATGAATTAGAATCAAAACCAAATGTGATAATGCATTAGAACCAAAACATGATAATGAATTAGAACAAAAACCAAATGCGATGATGAATTAGAACCAAAACAAAATTATGAATTAAAACCTAAACCAAAATTCGATGATGAATTAGAACCAAAACGTGATGATGAATTAGCATCAAAACCGAAATGAGATAATAAATTAGAACCAAAACACAATGATGAAGTAGAACCAAAATGGCACGATGAATTACAATCAAAATGCGATGGTGAATTAGAACTAGAATGCGATGATGAATTGGAACCAAAACACAACGATGACTTAGTACTAAAACCAAATTCAATGATGAATTAGAATCAAAACCAAATGCGATGAGGAATCAGAACCAAATTGCGATGATGAATTAGAACCGAAAGTAAAACGTGATGATGAATTACAACCAAAACGTAATGATAAATTAGAACCAAAACACCATGATGAATAACAACCTAAATGCAATGATGAATTACAACAAAAACACGATAATGAATTAGAACTCAACCCAAAACGCATTGATGAAGTAGAACCAAAATGCGATGATGAATTAAAAACCAAAACGCAAAGATGAATTAGAACCAAAACGCAAAGATGAATAAGAACCAAAACACAATGATGAATTAGAACCCAACCCAAAACGCAATGATGAATTAGAACCAAAACACGATGATGAATTAGAATCAAAATGCAATGATGAATTCAAAGAAAAATCAAACACATGATCTGCAAACATCTCTAATAAATAGGTACATTGTAGATAGAAGATTATATGCTTTGATACATTCAACATTGTTCAACATTTTGTGGATTTATACAATACTAATATGTATACAATTTTTTCATATATAGTGTAGAAAGTTATATTTGCTGATATAATAAAAAAGGACAAATTATAGTAAACATAATTTTCTTGCTTCAATAAGCTCAAAACACTTATAATTGTAAAAAAAAAAGGCTCTACAAGTTACAGTACTATGGTATATACCTGTGCTATTATCTATCCCAGCACCAAGAATTGGATAGAGTTTTCCTCTAGCTCCCACCATAGGACCTCCAATTTCAATGGGTGACAGTATGTTTGTTAGAGGATGAATATAAGTCCCTGCTACAGCCAGCCACTGGCGTGTTTTGGGATGTCTCGTTACCGCAAGGATTGGAACTTCCAGACCTGATATTGGATCCACCATTCTTGTGAAGTTTTCACATTGAGTTTGATTTATATCAGAGAGTTTACAGTCCACTGGTAAGCCAGTACCTGGATTTACAGGGTAATTGACATACGGCAATATTGGCCCTCCTGTCTTCCAAATTTTACCTAGGATATAAAAAGATGAAGCTGTAGCATAAAATGTAAATAAACAATAATATATCTAAGCAATTCCTTGTAAAAGTCTCCAGACCCCCATTTAAATAATCTTCTCTAAAAAACAGCCTGTATATAAAGTTCAGTTTGTGACCGTGCTTTCTCTATTTTACTTGTTAATGATTCTTACCAAATGCTGAGTCTACAGTAGAGATCAGCTGAGAGGTAGCTGGGTCATATCCAACATTCCCAGCTATAGGAAGAACCTTCCCTGTCTCACTGTGCAGGAAGAAACCACTCGGAATAGGCGTTAGGTAGTGACTGGACAGCAGCATGGTGGAGTGCGGTTTAGGTGTGATAAGTCCAAGTACAGGGTCTACCGACACATACTCACTGTCCTGTACTGAACCATCCAGAGCTTAAAACAGAGAGAAATAAACACAGTTAAAGTTTTGTGGTGTGTATTCATTAATCTGCTTCTCTACTATTTTTAATGCATCAAAAAACTGGTTTAATTGTCCTAAGTATAAATACTGAAAATCCAATATACAACTAATTTGTTTTTCTGGAAGTGAAGTGTATAAGGGTTTAGTTCCATGATCTTGGCCGTAATAAAATCTTACATAGTAAACTATCTTATGAAATGTTTGATTCTTTGAAGTTATCTGCATATACAGTAATAATATTTTTTATAAGAGCCCACTGTGGATATGGAAAATGCAGGTGGTATTACACCATATTAGCAAAACAGATATGTTTATAGATGAACTGCAAAGTAAAGTGATGAACTGATATTTGATACATACTTGTCTACTCTCTTTGAATGGCCATGAAGATCCCTCCTTGTCCCATGAAAGGACATGCAAGTGTCTCGATTTTTGAAAAGGACCTCCCTGCTCAACCATGTGCTTAACAAATTAAGTGGTGTCAGTTGACTTGATTCTCACAGAATTGCATTACCATAGCCATGCCCCCTACTTTGCAATGCTGCCATTGTAAAACAAGGGGTGTGGCTACATTGAGTGTGGGGCAACACGGACCTGTACACCTCCATTTATTGTTAGACCTCTACCACGCCCCTGTTTTATACATCACACCATGTTCTGTCCCGCAGCTTAGCAAACTGGACAGCTCTCTCGTGGAGAGAGCAGTCTATAAGTTGGCAACTTTGCCTTCACATCATTCTTTCAAATCTGTGAATGTTGCTGCTATGTCACATAGATGGCTTTGTCCTTGCTATATTCTTCCTGGTTTATTGTCTATCGCTGTTATGTCCATGATCATATAACAACATCTGTCTCTGAACAAACAAGTCCATACCAAATTCAGTGTCACCATTCACAACTTTGAGATACCCAACAGACATGATAAGATGGCAAACTTTTCAAAGGCAACATGGCACTATCAGTCTGGAAAAACTATCACCATATCACAGCAATGACTGTCCTGATAACAGACTGCTTTATCATGTGGCCTCTCCTTATATGAACCCATCACTGAAGATACATTCATGTTCCTTCTTCTCTTACAAACTGCTCCTTAACCTTTAAATTCGTCTTTACTGTATATCGATAAACATTGAACATCTTTTATTTACCTACCTAATCCAAAAACTATTGTCTACAGTAATTTTATCTTTGTCTTCGTCTTCATCTTTGGTGTTCTAAATCCAAAGGTTTTTTTATCCCTTATACACCTATGTGATCACCTTGATACAAATATTAGTCAGTTGAGACCCGCCCCCAGCATTGGCCTGCTCATGTACCCATGGGAACGCCCAACATTTTCATGGGGATGCCCATAAAATGCTGGGCATTCTCATGGCCCAGCACCGCCAAAACACCTGACCGCCCCTGTCCCTCCCTCCCTGCTGCGAATGGCCTGGCGACAGTGTAAATCGCAGTGGAGGTTTGCACATGCGCAGAAATGCGCATGCACAAACCCCGACCATTGAAGCAGGAACTGACTTTGGTTCACTAGTTGTGAACCAGAATCATCCCCTTACATTGAAAGTGGCAATGTTGCTTACACCATTAGCTTTATGATATACACTTCAACATAGGGCTAGACATATTTACCAAAATTAAACACATTAAAATAGTATTGAGAATGAATCTTTACCTATAAGATCCCTTTTTGAAAGCAGCCTTGTCCTGTCCTTGTTAACGAGGTATGCTCCAGTTTCTTCCCCCAGCACCCCCCACGCTTTAAGTCTGTTGCTCTCCTTCATCACTGCATTGTACATTGTATTGCAAGATGCATCAAACAGAGCTCCATACCTGCAAATTAGATCTTCATATTAATACTTCATATGGAAAAAAAAATACAGCAAACACAATCTTGGAAATGAGAGTATATTTACTTAAGAAAACCAATAACAATAAAACTGCTTACCATATGAAAGAGACTGAAATGTTTAATTAGATTATATCGACATTTTAAATAATTCTGACTTGATTTGCTTCTCTTTAAGAATATTAGACTAATTTTTTTTTTAGCAATGTAATTAGGATTATAACGATAGTTTTGTGCTGAGAATAGAAAAATTGTAATGGTTTTTCTTGAAAAAATAATATTGATTAGGCCTCCGTTAAGGCTACAATACAAGTACTGAAAAACAGCACTGGTGTCCACACATTATTCAAGGAGGCGAGAAAAGCTTTATATCAGATTGAGAATAAATTTACCTTTTTTAAAACAGTGTCAACATAATAAGAGATGACAAGAGGTGAATAGTTGATCTCATTGCTGTTCCTGCCTCTATTTTTCTCCCCTAGTCCCCTTCACCCCCCCCCCCCTTTCTCCCCACTATGGTCCTACTACCCCACCACTAAGCTCTGTTCCCTCCCGTCTCTTCCTCTCTGCATCTCCGTCTGCATCACACTAAATTATCGCTCTGCAGTTTCCTTTTCTAGCTGAGGACACCACACCATGACTAAACTGGCTTCATCTCTGTCCTTCGCTTTATTCTTACCTTCACCTTCAGCTACAGCAACCCTGAAAATATCATACACATCTCTCCCATTAAGTCTTCCTCTCATTTTTCTTCAAATGTCCTCTCTTATGTAATCAGTATCCTTATCGTGCCCATACTCATCTCTACATCTTATACATCTTATCATCATATGATCATTGGTCTTTCTCAATGGCTCTCCTCACCCTCCCATGTGAGTGGACACTCACTTGATCTTGCCTTTACTCACCCCAACGATATTGATGCCCTCCCCATTCCCACTGACCATCTTCACTCGATTAACTTATCCCTCACTCCTTCTCCACCTCTGCCTCCCAGGCTTGCGTCTCTAAGTGTAACCATAAGGCTGTTGACACCATATCCTTATCTTCCCTGCTCAACACATTTCTCTCCTCCATTGTCTTCTCCTACCCAGACCGAGCCTTTACCCTTACAAAAGGCCACACTTACTTCTGCTCTGTTGTTCTGGAAGTTACTACTTGGCATTTCAAATGCACTAGATACATGCACAAGTGTTCACAAACCCCTTTAAATCTGTCTTTCATCTTCACCACTCCTCAGATAATGCCCTCATTTAAGTAAGCAATGACCTCTTCGATGTTAAATCCAAGGACCCCTACCCTCTGCTCATTCTTCTTGATCTTTCTGCTGCTTTTGACATAGTAAGCCACCCTCGCCTCTTGGAAATCCTAGAGTCCCTCAGTCTGAATGATTCTGCCATCTCTTGGTTGTCCTCCTACAGGTACAGATGGAGCAGCTCTCAATGGAGCTGCTCCTGACGATAGTATTGCCAATTGCCACTGGGCACAATCTGACAGGCACTCATGTGCCCCGATCTGTTGGAGCCCGCTGCTCCCCTGTCTCCTCCAGCTGCCTCCACTCCACCGCTGCCAAGCTGACGGGGACACGTGAGCATGTGAGATGCTTGCGCGTCCCCGTCAGATGGTGCTCCTGTCCGCCAGCCTGCTCCAGATCAGGACATCTGGCGATCCTGCAGGCTGGCAGACAGTCTCCTATGACTCCACTCTCCCTGCACATTTCCTCTACCATTAGAGGTCCCCTAAAGTTTTATTTTTGGACCTCTCACATTTTCCTTGTATACATACATACTCATCCCCTCTTATGGCCTCCAGTGACACTCCCTTTGTCATACTTTCACTGGCAGCTGGTCCTCCTCTCCTATAGATGCTCAGTCTCCCAGGCAGTAGGAGACATTGGTGACTGCTTATTGAGAGAATGGGGCAGCCTTATTATGTAGATATATATGTGGTCTTACTAAAAGTAAAAGCAGGTGGCTACTGTTTATGTATTATATGAGGTCTATAGCTCAATTGAAGTCAAAACTAGAAGCATCAAAGTAATGATGTGGTCAATTAAGCTTTTGTAGGCACTATGGTATGTAGTATGTGCCTTGGTTAAACAGTTACATAATAAGTGTAGTGCCACCTGTACTGAGGTGTACTCTACCATTCTACTCATGTACTGTAGGCAGCACCTGACTCATATCTCTCATACACACTGGCCCTTAGTGGGCAAATCATTTGTGAAAATGGAGTGCCAACGGAACCGTGGTACTTCTTGACAAAAAACATTGACAATTTTTCTTTTGCCCATAAAAGTGTTCAGGAAAACAGGCTATGTTGGGTTCTTCCTCAGATTTAACCTAATACAACAAGAAAATTTACATTTTGGATAAAGGTGACTGGGATGGGAGAAGGTATGAGAGATTGCTGCCGGATTTGTCATTGATCATGATGTATTATATATTACTAGTTAAAGGCCCATCAAAATGATGGCTTAGTCCCTATCTGCTCCTACCTTTGTCCATATCCAGCGAAATATATCATTTTGCTTTCACTTTCTGTTAAGGAGTAATTTGGTCCATTGCCTGGCCTCTATTGGCCACTGGTGGTACTTCATGTCAAAAAGTGAAGGGGGATTTAGCTTTATATATATATATATATATATATATATATATATATATATATATATATATATATATGTATATATATATATATATATATATATATATATATATATTTGCCATAAATTCACTTACTTTTGCAATTTTTTTGCAAATTCATCTCCTCCAGACTCCAAAGTGTTCTCTTTAATCACCTCCAACAATCTGGCAGATTCTCTAAGTGATGCCTTAAAGACAACACAATGCTCCTCCTGGGATTTCATGTCCTCCTGTAACATGTGCAGTTGCTTATTTAGGATGTCTTCGTACTCTGCAGCCAGCAGCTTTCTCTTAGCTATTTCTAGTTCAACCTAATGTCAAACAGTAAAGACTTGTATTAGAAGGATGAATAAGCAGTATTACTCCATGGTGCCATCTATAAAAGATCCTGTTGCTGGTCCTAAGACCATATGTACTGTATTCAGTATATAAGTGATATTAATGTCAGTACTGCCAGAGTTTTATTACACATAAGACAATAACAATTGTAGCCTTTTTGTCACTAAAAGGAATTTTTATCTGATAATGATACCACCTATTGAAGCAGGGGAAATTGAACAAAGGAGGCGGGCTCGTGTGCAGCCTCCAGGTGGGCCCCCTCCGCTTCATGGTGCAGTAGTCTCCCAGTCTACTGCCCATGAGGAGGTCTCCAGAAAAATGGTGTCACCTATGTCCAGGAGACAGATTTTTGTGCGGGACTCCGGAAAGGTAAGTGATAAAATGTAGCTGCAGTGTATGTGGTGTGGGCCTCCCTGGATCCATTGAACCAACTATAGAAACACCAATGTATTAAAGCCCAAAGAGAAGAAATTCTGGCAGTGGGAATTTAGGATCATAATATCCCAATGATGGTCTTTTTCCTATTGCTAGCACTCTTAAGACAATAACAGATTTACAAAATCACAAGTGATAATAATATAGTACATTAATCTACAGTAAAGTACTATGCGCCCTCTCTCTCTATATATATGCTTGATGCTGCACTGTAATCCACAAAAAATTCCTAGTGTGCGCAAGCATACATGGCCAATAAAGTTTATTCTATTCTATTCTATTATATATATATATATATATATATATATATATATATATATACAAGCAGATATGATCAGACACTCCAATCCATGATGTAATAGGTGCCCCGGTGCCACCTCCAAGAGGCCTGGTGGCCACAATATACACAAGGCTCCGACAAGCGCGCGGGGGGGGAGCGGCACTCGGCGGTCTCCAACAGTGGAAATAACAGCAAGCTGATAAACGATCGTTTATCAGCTTGCTGTTATTTCCACTGTTGGAGACCGCCGAGTGCCGCTCCCCCCACCCCCCCCCCCCCCGCTTGTCGGAGCCTTGTGTATATATATATATATATATATATATATATATATACACATACACAGGGGCGTAACTTCATATTCGTAGGACCCATAGCAAAACTTTGTACAGGCCCCCTATTTAGCAACTGATGGTGATAAATATATGTAAAACATATTACTTAGACAGTAAAGATGGGCCCCCTTCAGCTCTGGGCCCCATAGCAGCTACACCTCCTGCAGCTATGGTAGTTATGCCCTTTTATATATGATAGCGAAATCGAGACAGCTGCACTCCACGGTGATTATTAAAGTCAAATTTTAGTGCAAAGGAAAGCAACCATTTGTCAAGGCGTGCAAGAAAGCATTTTTGTATACTGTATAGAATGTGTCCTGTCCACAGAGCGAATAGATATTTGACAACCTTCAATACCCATAAGTAGATCCCTTAGTCCAGGGGTGTGCAAACTTTTTGCGACGAGGGCCAGATTTGGTGAAGTGTATGGGGGCCGACCATTCAGCCTGACATTCTTTGAATCATTAATCACATCAGAATGGTCCCCCACTCTGCCCTCATTCACTGTATGTCCCCCAGACTGCCCCTCCTTCATTGTATGTCCCCCATTCACTGTATGTTCCCCACTCTGCACCCCTTCTCCTAATGTCCATCAGTGCCTCCATTCATTGTATGTCCCTAAGCCTGACCCTCCTTCACTGTATGACCCCCATTCACTATGTACCCCACTCTGCCCCCATTCACTGTATGTCCCCCAGCCTGCCCATGCTCCCCCTTCTCTGAATGGCCATCACTGCCGCCATTCACTGTATGTCCCCCAGCCTGACCCTCCTTCACTGTATGTCCCCCACTCTGCGCCCCTTGTGTGAGCCAGAGGAAGGAGAGGCAAAGCAGGCACTGCAAGGACAGGAGATGCTTGGGCTCCTGCTGCTGCCCTCCTCCGCTCTGCATGTTATGGGAGCAAGCTTCCCCCTTGCTGCACCCCCTCCCCAAACACTGCTGTCACTGTGATTGTGGAGTAGGGTGATATACGATTGCAGCAGCAGGGGTAGGATGCCAAACACATCTGACTGTGGCGGCCGGCACCTCCTCACTGCAGCAGACAGCAAGGTAAAGGCGCACTCGCCGGGGCCCCACCTTTAGTGTCCTGTGCTGTGCTTCCCACATCTGATGCTCTGCCCGCTTCCAGATGGAGGCTGCGGGCCGCTTGAAAAGACAGCACGGGCCGCAATTGGCCCCCGGGCCTGACTTTGGTCCTGCCTGCCTTAGTCCATCTGACTGGAGCATTTATGGATAATTATTCAAGAAGCTCTTTAACATAGCACCAGTGTTACCTCTATTAATGTTCACTTATATTCAGTTAAACATTTGATATTTTAATTTCAAAAGTAGTTTTCAATGCATTATTCAATATACAAGTTAAAGTAATACCTCTTGCTTATTTTGAATGTAGTTTTCCACTATAGAACTGGAGTATCGCTTCGGGTAGCCAGCAATACTTAGATGTTTCACAAACGTCTCTTTTAAAGTGCTCACTTCATATACAAGTTTTTCATAGAACACCTTTACCTGCAAAAGGAAGATGGAAACCTTTTCTTGGTGCAAGCATATCAAAGTAAATGTAGTACATTACTTCTGAAGAGGCCTAGAAACCAGATGTGACCGTGACAAGGCTTTTGTTTGTCTCTGTTTACTAGAAGTAATTTCCTCTTTCAAGTATATTTTTATAGTAATGGTAAAGGTGCGACCTAGCAATAACTTGGCATTGCAGCTAAAGTGCAGCAAACAGAACCTTCATTGGATGGTGACATCTTCTCAACTAGAGTTTTTTTTATTCAAATGTCATACGCGACCGTATTTTTTTAAACAAAATATACACCTAAAATAAATAACGCCTTGGGTTTGAAAATTGGTGGGGATTTTAATTCTTTGATTCAATCAATGGGGGAAATTTACTAAGTTCAAATGGGTTTACTAAGTTCAATGTGACATACAACTGGGACCTGGTGCCCGGCAAATTTACAAACAGCCAAATTTGGCTGTATGAATGAGTACACCATTGATAGAACTTGGCTGAATATGACCATAGAGTTCTAGCTGAATAAATAAATAATAATAAAAAAAAAACTGTGTGGGGTCGAACCCTACAAGCATAACCAGCCCTGGGCTCTTTGATCTGGTGTTGATTGCAGGAATACAAGGGGAAAATTGTTGGGGTCCCCATGTATGTCTATAACCAGCACAAGGCTTTTGGCCCGGTCCTGGTTCCCAAAATATGGGGGACAAAAGGAGTAGTGGTCCCCCGTATTTCATAAAACAGCACCGGGCTCAAACAGCGATCAGGGTGATACCACAGCCAGGGGACACTTTTTACATAAGGTCCCTCGGCCAAAGCATCAGCCCTGGGGCTCTCTCTGCCACCCCTGGGCTGTGGGTGACGGGCTGATGTTGAAAAAAGTATAAAAATAAAATTGTTAAAAATAGATATTGGGTTCTGTAATAGAACTCAGGGCCCAGCAAGCCTCCCCCACATGCTGGGACTTCAAGTCCCAGCATGCAGGGCATTAATGGGCCCGCTTGGACTTGTAGTCCTATTACAGAACCAATACCCCAAGAACACACACACACCTATAAAAATAAAACTTGAATCAATACTACATACATACTGACCTATCTATCGGGTCCAAGGTAGGCCTGTCCTTTTGTCCAGTAGAATCCACATTGGTACGTGAATAAAAATCATACTCACCATCCCATCCGGTGAAGATTGTGTCCTCTTTGGTCCAGGTAGCATCCAGGAATGAAAAAACAAACAAACTGAATGCCCGGCTCACGTGGAACAAGAGGCTGCTTGTTTACACAAGCAGCCCCTCCCCGAGAATGAGGGAATTCCGTCACTGGATCTTCCCAGAGCCAATCAGGAGCGTGTAACTCAGGCTGACCGCAAGGGTCCTCAATGGGGTCACCTTGTGGTCAGCCGGTTCCAACCACAGAAGCCCATGTTAAAGTCATAACATGGGTTTCTATGGAGCCACACAGAGCCTATTAGGCAAGGAGCACACCAGGAGCCCACTCCTGATTGACTGAGGGAAGACCAGGTGATATAAGAGTTCCCTCATTCTCGGGGAGGGGCTACTTGTGTAAACAAGCAGCCTCTTGTTCCGCTGAAGCTGGGTATTAGGTTTGGTTTTTCGATCCCTAGATGCTACAAGGACTGAAAAGGATACGATCTTCGCAGGAAGGGATGGTGAGAACGATTTTTATTTAAAGGTACCAATGTGGATTCTACTAGATTCAATATTTTTTTAAATATACAACTAGATATAACTTTGAGTGGCTTAGCATATCACACCAATGTTTGTCCAGCAATAAAATGAAGTAGGGAACATCTGCAATTCTTTCCATTCGACATGTTTCACATTGATTACAAATCATGGATATTGATTGATGTTTACTGTAGATGATAGAAATGGAATCTGGTTGATAGGTTGACCGTCAATAGGTTGACCTCATATGGTCGACATGTTAAAATGGTCGGCAACTGAAAAGGTCTTTTTTGCATTTGCATTATTTTTTAAACTTTTAAAACTTTGTAGACTCCAATTGGGAACAGTGAACGGTGCTGTTCCCAAGGTTAGTGGAGCGTTGCACTTTGACCGAAGCATGGCGAACAAGATGAGCTACAGTGATGGAATGTCATACACTTATCCAAGCTATGAAATCTACAAATAGACACATATTTTATATTAATTGTGACTTTGTTTAGTAATACATATATGTTTTAAAATAAAAATGATTTTGTAGTAGCGTCTGTCTATACCTGTAGTGACCTTGTTTCTAAATTATTAGTGCAGAATTCTCCAATTTAGTGTTATTTTGTTGGTTCTCTTTGAGAATACACAGGTGTATCGCTGTTTTCTACTGCTTGATTTTATTAGGGAAATTTTCCCTTGCATACCACTGGTTTTTTTTTTTATATTCTGTTGTATTAAGATCAGCACCATGTGTAGAATTTTTTTTTTTTAAGTTGAACATTAGGGCAGACCTAGACACTGTCAACCTTTTGACTGTTGACCCTTTATACCATAACTGATAGAAACACAATGAATTACTACTATTACTGTATGTAAGGTCAGTTGTTATTTATTTATTTACAGTTTCTTATATAGCACGGCAGATTCTGTTGCGTTTTACAATTGTAGACAGTCATAAAACAAACTGGGTAACAACAGACAGACATGGAGGTAAGAGAGTCCTGCTACAAGCTTACAATCTATAGGGACATAGGAATGAAACACAAGGACAGGCCCCAGTAATAACCAGTGGCGGTTATTACCTATGGGTTGCAGTGCTGCAGCCCACCCAGGTAAAATCCGCCACTGTAGTGAAGCCAGATACAGTCTGTAAGACTGCACTGGCTTCACTGTGACTGGCAGTGACTTCCTATTGGATGTCCGACCTGCCAGTCACCAAGGCAGTCCCATTGGGAGGTGTTCCCTCCCTCTGGGACGCCTTTCTGCGGGCTGCCACGTAAAATCAACAATTGCGCATGCGCAGTACCTATATCGATATTATGCATGTGTTCAGATGTTTGTACTGCACATGCGCCAGTCCTGTCACCTGTCATCATAGCACAGGCACCGGAAACTCTGCAGGGACCGGCGGCGATAAAGAGGGGGAGGTGCCTGCATTATGGTACCTCCGCACCGGCTGCAGCCAGAGGCAGCCCCCTCCCCCAAAAAGGTACGAGCCACCACTGGTAATAACATAGCAGTCCCACCAAGTTATCCAATCTACTACGGCATTTGATGCTTACTTGAGTATTTCTTGCTTTCTCGTCTCATTCATTATATTCAGAATAATTAGTTGCTTACGTACCTCTTCTTTTAGTTGACCAAGTTTTGACGTCACCAGAAAGGACTGCTTGAGCAAAATATCATAGAACATGTGGGAGTTAAAACTTTCCATGTCTATCTGGTGTTCATAGTCCCAAAACTCATCATCTGCAATAAATTCTAAATTTGATAGGTACAAATATTATTTTCGTTATAAAATATCCATAGCCATCTGTCCATCTCTAGAACATTGTCTAATACTCTACCGCTTACATTAGGGATGGGGAACTCTTTTGGCCCTCTAGCTGTTGTTGAACTACACATCCCAGCATGGCCTGCTACAGTTCTGCTATTTAGACATACTAAAACTGTTGCAGGGCATGCTGGGATGCGTAGCTCAGCAACAGCTGGAGTGCCAAAGGTTCCTGATACCTGACATGATGATGGCCCATAAGCTGGCCCAAACCAGGAATTAAAAAGAATACATACTGTAAGCGACCAGCCCCTTCTCATTGCAAAGACAGACTCTCATTGGAACCCATGACGCAATAATGGCCTTATGTTCTTATTAGTGATATCAAACATTCATTTTTGTGTTCAGCCATTGTATTTTACATAAGTAGACCCCTAAATGCTACCATTACCACTATGTGCTTTACAGTTCTAAATTACAAGAGTTTATACATTACCATCATTTGTGTTATATACTCTTATACATACATCATAATAGCCTTAAGGCCCATACACACTGGGCGATTTGAGCTGAAAGTGGCTCAGTTTTGTTGTTGAACCGCTTTCAGCACAAAAGCCGCCCAGTGTGTACAGGGCAGCGATGAGCGCTGATGAGCTACAGATGGGGCAGGTCCCATCCTGGCTGGCGGATCGCCAGAACGTCTGCGCTGGCGACCCGCCAGCAGCCGCGCCAGCGAATACACTGAGACGCACGTGCGTCTCACGCGCACGCGCGTCTCAGTCTCCGTCGCCAGCGCAACGGAAACCCTGTCCGTCTCCGCCTCAGGGAGACGGACAGGGTTAGGGGGGGTTAGGGGGGGATGCGGGCAGGCGGCGGGGACCCGGGGGAACGGATGGAAGCGCCGTCGGAAGGGGACGCGCACGCCTCTCGTGCGCGCGCGTCCCCTTCTCACCATCGCCATGGCGCTGGCCGGGGATGGCGGCTGGCGACGCCAGCGCCATCCCCTGCCAAGATGGGACCTGCCCCATCTGTACCGCATCAACGCCGGCCACCGCCGCTCATCTGCTGGTATTACCAGTAGATGAGTGATGGGGTGGAAGGCTTTCAGTAGCGAACTGCTATGGAACGTCATCCACCTCCTGTAAAACATTATCAGGAGGGCAAAAATGACTGAGCAATTTTCAGGCCAGTGATGTTCACATCATCACTGTCCGTACACACTGGGCAAAATCGGCCAGTGTGTATGGACCTCTCCCACCCACATCCAAGGACACTCCCTCGATCTCGTCTTCTCTCGCTCTTGTTCCCTTACTGACTACACTATCTTGGCTTTTCCTCTTTCTGACCATCACCTCATCTCCTTCTCCCTCACTGCTTCCCCCTCTCCCACCCCCCCTCCCAAGCGCATTGTCTCACGGCATAACGTCAACACACTTGATCTTGCTGCCTTCTCAAACACGCTGTGTCCTCTTCTCGCCCCAATCGCCGTCATGTCCTGCCCGAACCTCGCCGCCTCCCTCTATAATGACACCCTATCTTCGGCATTGGACTCTGCCTGCCCTCCCTCCTCTATCCCCCTTCGATGCTCCAACCCCCAACCGTGGCACTCGCCTATCACCCGATTTCTTAAAAAGTGCTCTCGCACTGCTGAGCGCTTCTGGAAGAAATCACACTCCCCTCGCGGATTATCTCCATTTCAAATTCATTCTTTCCTCCTTCGGCTCTGCCCTTGCTCTGGCCAAGGAATCCTACTTTAAGTCCCTTATCCTTTCCCAATCATCCAATCCCCGCAGGGTCTTCACCACCTTCAACTCCTTGCTTTCCCCCCCCCCTCCTCCAGCTCTTCCGTCCTCCATCGTAGCCGCTGATTTTGCTACCTACTTCTTTTCAACCAAAATCTCCTCTCTCAGGACTGCCATCACTGCTGCCATGGCCTCACCCTCTCCCGCCTCCCCTCCTACATCTCCACTCCCCTCCTTCCAACCCCTGTCCTCATTTTACCCCACCACTGCCGCTGAAGTCCACTCTATTCTTCAATCCGCTTCTCCCTCCACCTGCCCGCTCGATCCTATCCCCTCCAATATTATCCGTCGTCTCAGTCCGTCAGTCTCCTCTCACCTGGCTCACCTCTTTAATCTTTCCCTATCCTCTGTGATCTTCCCTTCCTCCTTCAAACACGCTCTTGTCTCCCCAATTCTCAAAAAAACTAATCTGGACCCCAACTCTCCATCCAACTACAGGCCCATCTCCCTCCTCCCTTTTGCCTCCAAGCTCCTAGAACGTCTGACCTATAATCGTCACCTAAGCCACCTTACTGCAAACTCCATTCTAGACTCCCTCCAATCCGGGTTCCGCCCATTATGTTCCACTGAAACTGCCCTGACCAAAGTCGCTAACGATATACTATCGGCTAAATCCAAAGGCCTCTTCTCTATCCTCATCCAGCTTGATCTGTCGGCTGCCTTTGACACTGTTGACCACCCTCTCCTGCTCAACACCCTCTGCTCCTTTGGCATCACTGGCACGGTCTTCTCCTGGTTCACCTCATACCTCTCCGATCGCTCCTTCTCCGTCTCTCCGAGCTCCTCTCCTCTCCAGTCGGTGTTCCCCAAGGGTCCCTCCTTGGCCCTCTCCTCTTCTCCCTCTACACCACCTCTCTGGGCACCCTCATCAGCTCCTATGGTTTTCATTACCACCTTTATGCTGATGATACCCTAATCTATCTCTCCTCCCCCGACCTATCCCCATCACTCCTGTCCAAGGTCTCCGAATGCCTCACGGCCATCTCAGCCTGGATGACCCAACGCTTCCTGAAACTAAACATGGCTAAAACTAAACTTCTAATCTTCCAACCCCCGAACATCCCCTCTTCTCCCACTATCTCCATCAGCATTGGTGAAACAGAGATCACCTCCACCGACCAAACGCGCTGCCTCGGTGTCATCATTGACTCCTCCCTCTCTTTCACCCCCCACATTCGTGCTCTCTCACAGTCTTGCCGCTTTCACCTACGCAACATCTCACGCATCAGACCATTCCTCTCCACTGACGCAACCAAAATTCTCATTCACTCTCTTGTCATCTCCCGCCTTGACTACTGCAACATCCTTCTCTCTGGGCTACCTCTAACCCGCCTCGCACCTCTCCAATCCATTCTTAACGCTGCTGCTAGGCTCATCTTCCTCTCCCGCCGCTCTACCTCCGCCTCCCCCCTCTGTCTGTCTCTGTCACTGGCTCCCCATTCCTTTCCGAGTTCTCTTTAAACTCCTCACCACCACCTACAAGGCTCTCTCCTCCTCCACCGCTCCTTACCTCTCTTCACTGATCTCTATCCACACTCCCTCCCGTCCTCTTTGCTCCATTGCTGACCGCCGACTGTCCTCTCACCTAATCACCTCCTCCCACTCCTATGTCCAAGACTTCTCTCGCGCTGCCCCCCTGCACTGGAACAACCGCCCACCACCCATCAGGCTTTCTGATTCCCTTACCTCCTTCAAGCGCTCCCTCAAAACCCACTTTTTTCGACAAGCCTATCCCTCCTCCTAACCTCTTTTGATCCTCCTATCCTGCCTTCGTTCCCATCCGTTCCTACTTATCCTATTGTTTTTGTTCGTCCACCCACCTCCTTTTAGTATGTTAACTCTTATGAGTAGGGCCCTCCTTCCTCACGTACTCACCCTACCTCTTTACCTCACCTGTGCTACTGTCCTGTTCTTCCCTTCCTCTACTTCATCTTCAGTCTCCTCGACAATTTTGACACCTACTTCTGAACTGATGCTGATTTTAGTTCTACCAGCTATACCCCTATTTATACTGTATTTTTCAACACACCCTGTACGTTACCTTGTAATTTGTTTTTTGTTTGCTATGTACGGCGCTGCGGACACTTTGTGGCACCTTATAAATAAACGTACTACTACTACTACTACTACTACTTTAAAAAGCAACTTACTTTGACATTTCCGTCTATCAGTCTCATTCCAAGTTTTGTCCAGCTGCCCTTTAATTCTCATTTTAGGATGAAGCTTCTTACTGGTCATTACGGTTGATCCTTTAGATGAGTAACTACTCATGTTAAATTTCAGCTGCAAGTTTCGGAACTTTGGCCAACTAACACTCTTTGGCGCCCAGCCCAAGCCTCGGAACCAAACCTGTAACACATGGCAAGTATTAGTAACAACACAACAACCACAACGATAACAACTACAACTACAGTATGTTGCACAATCATTATAAGAAAATAAATATTTCAAAAACCTTTTAAGGTCAAAGCCTATTGATTCTTTTGTGACATGTGGAACATCACCCCTTAAATGTGGCACCAATAATTATTGGGCTAGGACAGGGATAGGCAATATGTGGCACTACTGCTGCTGTAAAACTACACATCCCAGCATGCCCTGCCACAGTTTGGTTGCTAAAACTGTTATAGGTCATGTTGGGATGTTTAGTTCCTCCGTAATTGGAGCAGCCTAAGTTGTTTACCCCTGGGCTAGGATATGTTTGGACCCATAAGAAGAAATCCATTATTCAAGTTACCACTAACCAGTAATGTTTTTATGTATGGTAAAGGGCTTATGCTAAGTTGGGAGCACATAAAAAGTGCTGTACAAATAGTAGAGAATCTACAAGTTGATGGGTCTCACTGTTGCGGTAAATCCATAGTTGCCTACCCTCCTGCATTCTGCAGGAGACTCCCTGAAATAACAGCAATCTGCCTCTCTCCTAGATTAGTCTACCAATCTCCCTCATTTCACCTAGCCCACATTACACTGTTACATTTTTGAGGAAAAAAAGGAATAAGAGATAGATACGCTTACAATGAATCATCAGCACCATTTCCAAGCACTTTAGCAAGTATAGTATCTCTTACTTACTGCTTTGGGCTCATCTAAAATTGGATAGAAGTCATTTTAAAAGATTCCTCTCAGATGTAGCAGCACATACCTACTTCTAGGTGCCACGTTCACAATCTTTTTTCTCCATATATGGAACTAGACATGCCCTTTGGGTGGAGTATGACACGCACAGTCAATGGGGCACTATGGAAATCTATATTACCAACTATAATCTCCCTGAAACTAGTTTTCAAAAGTAGGCAAGTATGGGTAACGCACATATTGTGTTATTCACGGCATTAACAATGCTTTTGCATATTGGTTAAAGTTTATTACTATTCCTGGTTATTGCTCATAGGCTTATTAACGGTACTCATCATCATGAGCTTGTTCAGTTCAAAATTTCATTACTGCCACTCATACTCTTTTAATTCCTGGTGGCCATCTGATGACGTGGCAGTGCTTGATTGGAGTGCCTGCTGACACCAATGCCTTCCTGCCCCACCTCCCCTAGTTTAACAACTGATATTCCAGTTTGGCGGTGCATAAAGGTTACACATGCCTATCATCGGTTCAGGGACACAAATGGTGAGTTATTTTATAGAGGGCATGTACAGAAGCCAATTTATGCACCTTTGTGTATGTCTTTTCAATTACGAGTGGTACAGAACTTGGCCGGATTCATCTTTCTGTGTGTTTGGGTGTTTTGGGTTGGGGACAGCATAATAGCACAGAGCTGCCTGACTTGTGGAAGCCATATGTCCCATCGGAAAGATTCCTGGTGGGCTGACATATATCCAATGCCTGTTTTGTTTACCGGCATGTGGTCCCACCACCCGCAGACTGCCCACTGTACTCATTACACTGCACTGTGCCCATTCATTCTGTTTCAGTACAGTAACTCTGCCATCCAGTGATGCTGCCATGGCGACTGTACATCGCACATTACACCTCTGGTGCTGCCCATGTCAGGACTCTTTTACAAAAATTTTCAGGGCCACTTTCCGTTCCCAATCTGCTCCTGCTTGTGGGTTGCAACTACATGCCTGATTCAGACCTTTACACTGCACAAGTAATGATTAAATATCTGCGCATGTGGATGGATCCTTGTGTGCATGCCTTAGGCCAGCGTTCGCCAACCCGTCGCTCGCGAGCGACGGGTAGCTCGCCGGGTGATTTAGAGTAGCTCGGGGACTCCCCGCTGCCGCTCGTGTAATGGCGGTGACTGGGTGAGCGCGACCGCCTCTATAGCGATCAAGCGGCACGGGCGCAGCAGCAGCCCCTGAACGGGAGCGAAGGGAGAGGTTTCCCCAGCAGCGCAGCCGCACGGACCTGAGTGAGTTCCTGCCTGTCACCGCGCACTGTTTGTCCCCGGGTTACCCGCGGTCACGTCTCCCACTGGGCGGCGGCGGGGATCGGTGTCAGGCCTGGCTGTCGCTACGTGACTGAGGGGGTCTTGTTTGAGTTCTACAAGTAGGTACAGCGTGATGCTGAGTCTCTGACATGTTCCCTCAGTCAGGCCCTGGCAGGTATAATGGGCATCATGTGTATGGCATATGTTTAATGAGTCATTAAACATATGCCACACAAATAATGCCCATTAAACATATGCCCCACACCTTGATACTCATTAATTAATAATCATCAATGTGTGTGGGGCATATGCCACACACATGATGCCACACACTTGATGCTCATTAATAATGAGCTTCACGCTGGCTGTGGGGCATTTGTATAATGGGCATCATGTGTGTGGCATATGCCCCAGATACCTTGATGATTATTAATTAATGAGCATCAAGGTGTGGGGCATATGTGTAATGGGCATCATTTGTGTGGCATATGTTTAATGAGCATCACATTGTGTGGCATATGTATAATGGAGCATCACGGTGTGGGGCATATGTATCATGGTGCATCACGGTGTGTGGTATATGATTAATGGAGCATCACGGTGTGTGGCATATGATTAATGGAGCATCACGGTGTGGCATATGTATAATGGTGCATCACGGTGTGTGGCATATGATTAATGGAGCATCACGGTGTGGCATATGTATAATGGAGCATCACGGTGTGGGGCATTTGTATAACGGAGTATCACGTTGTTGGGCATATGTATAATGGGCATTGTGTGTGTGGCATATGTATAATGGAGCATCACGCTGTGGGGCATTTGTATAATGGAGCTTCACATTGTGGCATATGTATAATGGAGCATCACGGTGTGGGGCATATGTATAATGGGCATCACGGTGTGGCATATGTATAATGAGCATCACGGTGTGGGGCATTTGTATAATGGAGCATCACGGTGTGGGGCATATTTATAATGGGTATCACGGACTGCACTATTGGGGTCATGTGTATCTGGCACTGCTCTATTGAGGGCATATGTGTATCACACCCCCATTTTCCATGGCCGCACCCCATGTGGCTACAGCTCTTAGAGAGCTGACCATGCCCCCATAGCGGAAAAAATGGGGGATGTAGCCTCGCAGGAGTTCCACGGTAGTAGCTGAACCCTCTAATTTTTGGCGCGTGCCTTCGGCACGCGCAGATGTCTCTTCTCCTCTACCTACAGTGTTGAGAGGTATATTTGTGACATATTGGACATTGCAGTGTGTGCCATATTATGTCTGGGGCATTGCAGTGTGTTTTTTTTTTATATTATGCAGATTTTTTTACATTTTTTATTTTAGTAGCTCTTCGGGCGGTTTATTTTGTCGCGAGTAGCTCCCGACCCAAAAAAGGTTGGAGACCACTGCCTTAGGCCATCATGTGATGAAAGCCAGGGATGGCTTTTCACTGCTGACCTTCGGCACTGTGATTGACAGGTTTCTTAAACTTTCTTTTTTTCTTTCCTGCTACAGTACTTGAACAAATCATCATGATTTTTTTTTTTTTTACTAGGTACCAGCTGTACTATTCAACTAGTGCGCTCAGCATTGGGATACAAGTGTGCCTCAATAGCAACTTGATTTTGCATCCAAGAACAATGGAAATACTCCTTTCTGGCAGATGATTCAGATGTATCCCCCAAAACATAAAAATAAGTATTTGGAATAATTAGCTACAGTAGGTACTAAGGAATGCTCCTTTAACACAAGGTAAAAAGCATGTGAAACTGCTATTAATAAAGAAAACAAAATTAAAATGATCAATTAATTACCAGTGACAAAATGCAGGTGATCAGGATCAACGCTAGTCCTGTTATAATGCCAACAACAGCCGGCCAGTCTGGCTTTAGAAGTAGAGGAGGCATCTGTGCAATTCCATTGCGGATGACATGCCTGGGAGTTGTAGGGAAAAATGGTCCATCTTGATAGCATTGGCCCCCAACAAGCATTACCCTAATGTACTAGACAATAAATATCAAAGAGGGATAATGAGAACAAGATAAAGCGTTAAAACAGTCATTACAATTGTTTGTAAAAGTTCTCTCTGCTCTCTGACCATGAATGGATAAAAGCGATATCAATTGTGAATTATGATGCTGCATCGCCACCGTGTGGTCAGTTTAGTTTACAGTAGAGTTTGAAGTTAAATGGAAGTTAAACATGTATAAAAAAGGGTCACAGTAAAGCTGGGTACACATTAGATGATTTCTTTTAATGCTGTGCCCAATTCCGATGCATTGGGACTTTACATTGTCCAGTGTGTACACATTATTGCGCACTCCTGTTAGTCGTACCTTGCTCTTCAGGTTGGTCGTGCATGTAGCTCTATCTGAATATATTGCCAAGTTGAAAGCGTTCAAGTGAAAACATTGAGAACTGCACCAATATATCTTCACCGGTACTTGTGTAGTTTGGCGGCGCCCATCGCATACCATAAGGCATACGATGGTATGTGATGCGACGCAATATCGCGCTATATTGTACAATGCCATACAATTTTTAAATTGTATGACATTGTATATGGCATACAATGCCATACAATGCGATGCGATGTGATTAAACATTGTATAAGCACCCTAATGGGTGCTTACAATGTTAAATGCACCCCCCCACTATAAACGTGAACCCGAAGCGTGGCGAGCGCAGCGAGCCCGCGCAATTTTCCCCTCTATCCACGTCGGCGTGGAGTTGAGAATAGAAAGCCCGAAGCGTGGCGAGCGCAGCGAGCCCCGCGAGGGGACGCGGATACCTGTGAAGGCCGCGAGGGGACTCCGATACCTGTGAAGGTATCCGCGTCCCCTCGCGGGGCTCGCTACGCTTCGGGCTTGGTGGCTCGCTGCGCTCGCCACACTTTCTATTCTCAACTCCACACCGACGTGGATAGTCGGGGTATGAAAAGGTCTGAGGACGCGTACCGCCGCGCTTCGGGTTCACGTTTATAGTGGGAGGGTGGCGTGGGGGTGCATTTAACATTGTAAGCACCCTTTAGGCTTCTATTTGGTAATGTTATCTAAAGATGGCATTGCCCAGCTCTTTGTCTAAGTTCTGGAATATATCCTTGGATACTCTGCTTTGGTCATTGATCTGGACATATATGAACAGGAAGAATCTCTGCCTTTATCACTCCTCTATCCCACTGGCAGAAGGACGGTTAGATGTTATTTGCTAACATCGTGGATGTGAGCACTGATTATTGCTGACATAACTCTCCCCAGCTGGAACCAACACTTTCCCATTTATATCACCATTTCATATCTGGAGAAACACTGACCTCAGGTTAACTTGAACTCTTTCCTCTTTTCAACCGTGGGATCTGAAATATTTATGATTAACCTTTATGTTCCCCTGCTTCTATCAGACATCTTATTTACCGTTTACTGGTACAGACACTTTCCACTCAGCTGCATAAGGTTTTAATTGCATTCTATTCGCAATAAGGATAAAGGGGGCTATTCAGCCCTGACCGCAGCCCTGCGATTTCCCAAGGCGGATGATCATCAATCTAGTGCACATGCATATGGATTGTAGCGCACATGCGCAATGCCATTCAGTGAAAAAATCCAGCAATTTATATAATCGTCGGCTTCCTGTTGATTGACAGGAAGCCGGTGTTTGTGGGTGGTAACCGGACGAGTGTCAGGAAAAACTGCAGGCGTGGCAGGTGTGTGACGTCAGCTTTGGCCCCGAGGGGCTTTGTTGCACTTGCCACGCTGTCTGAGTCCAGCCAGTCGGGATCCCAGCATCGGGATAATGACTGTCGGGATCCCGACTGTCGGAATCCTGTACCACACCCCTAATCGCAGGGCTCTGCTAAATCTCTCCACTGTGATCAGGTCTGTATAACCCCATTAGTATGATACATTGCAACAAGTGTTACTTATAATTTTTGTTTTTGGTGTTTTTTATTTAATTTTGACTACTTTTAGTTTGTTACATTAGTAATGTGGATACTGTAAATATATTTCCTTGGCCAGTGCTATTGTTGATGGTATATCAGTACTATATATCAGTACCATGAAGCGTCACTAGTTATTTCCCCAGAGGAAGGACATATTCCCCCACCCCCCCAGTTGGATGCTAGTGCCACTCCCTGAGCATGGTGCCTGCAGCTCTTTGATACTCAGCACCTGGATCAGCCATTTCTCTGCTTGCTAGGATTGGACAGGAGCAGTACTTACCATCTTTTTATAATGGTTACTGCTTAGCCTCAGGACATAGACTCCTGGATCCTCAAACTGGAACAAAAATGAAAACAGGGGCTTTGAGGACAGCCATACTTCCTCTGCTAGGGCCCGGAATGGCCCCCAGTCAAATCCAGGGTTGGTGTTGTACAAATTGTTCCTGGACATGAACAAACAATGTAGATTAATAGAAAGCACCTGACCAACCTATAGCAATAACTGTGTAGCCACTCCTGTGTACATCTGAATAACCAGATAAGATTAATGCCATCAATTCTAATCCGTAAGTGATGATGTCATCATGCAGTGTTCATTAGGAAATGGGTGTATTGTAAGGAATGAAGCACCCTCCAGTGTACAGAACAATAAGTGTAACAATAAGCGCAGCTCTCCATGATTTAGCTTATATAATGGCAATAAAATGTAAAGATAGCTATAATAAATTGTCAGATTGTTGCTAATGATGATTTGATGATGGTGATTAGTAGCTCTATTGGCTACTGACTGGGATGACAATCCAGATATCAGAAGACCTATCTGCAGCCAGGTATTGACGGTCAGTGTTGAATTACAAAGTATTGAGAGGTCAGTGATGTAGTGCAGGCTATAGAGGGGTCAGTGATGTGGTGCAGGCTATAGAGGTGTCGGTGATGTAGTGTGGGGTATAAAGGGGTCAATGATGAAGTGTGGGGAATAGAGGAGTTAGCGATGTAGTGTAGGCTTTAGAGGGGTCGTGATGTATTGTAGGGTATAGAGGGGTCAGTGATGTAGTGAAGGGTATAGAGGGGTCAGTGATGTAGTGTAGGGTATAGAGGGGTCACCGATGTAGTGTGGGGTATAGAGGATCAGTGAAGTTGTGTGGGATATAGAGGGGTCAGTGATGTTGTGTGAGGTATAGAGGGGTCAGTGATGTAGTGTAGGGTATGGGGGGGGGTCAGAGATGTAGGGTATAGCGGGGTCAATGATGTAGTGTAGGGTATAGAGGGGTCAGAGATGTAGTGTAGGATATAGAGGGGTCAGAGATGTAGTGTAGGGTATAGAGGGGTCAGAGATGTAGTGTAGGGTATAGAGGGATCAGTGATGTAGTGTAGGGTATAGAGGGGTCAGTGATGTAGTGTAGGGTATAGAGGGATCAGTGATGTAGTGTAGGGTATAGAGGGATCAGTGATGTAGTGTAGGGTATAGAGGGATCAGTGATGTAGTGTAGGGTATAGAGGGGTCAGTGATGTAGTGTAGGGTATAGAGGGGTCACCGATGTAGAGCGGGGTATAGAGGATCAGTGAAGTTGTGTGGGGTATAGAGGGGTCAGTGATGTTGTGTGAGGTATAGAGGGGTCAGTGATGTAGTGTAGGGTATAGAAGGGTCAGTGATGTAGTGTAGGGTATGGGGGGGGTCAGAGATGTAGGGTATAGCGGGGTCAATGATGTAGTGTAGGGTATAGAGGGGTCAGAGATGTAGTGTAGGATATAGAGGGGTCAGAGATGTAGTGTAGGGTATAGAGGGGTCAGTGATGTAGTGTAGGGTACAGAGGGGTCAGTGATGTAGTGTAGGGTATAGAGAAGTGGTTCTCAACCTCGGTCCTCAGGACCCCCCAACAGTGCACGTTTTCCAGATCTCCGCACAGAATCACAGGTAAAATAACTAGCCCCACCTGTGATCTTTTAAAATGTGTCAGTGAATAATAAGTGCATCTGTGCACCTGCTGGGTAACCTTGGAAACGTGCACTGTTGGGGGGTCCTGAGGACCGAGGTTGAGAACCACTGGTATAGAGGGTCAGTGATGTAGTGCAGGGTATAGAGGGTCAGCGATGTAGTGTGGGGTATAGAGGATCAGTGATGTAAGTCTTTAGATGGGGTCTTGTAGTGGGGATGTAGTAATGACTAAGGATGGTTGAGGATGTACTGCAGTGTATATACAGAATATGGAGAGCTAAATGATGTAGTACAGTGTGTAGTGCAGGATACAGATGAATGAACCAAAGGGGAATGAGTTAAATCTGGCCTTGCATATAAGTTCATGTGGGACTTCTGAGACATATAAGAGGGCATGAGGGGGCTCTAAATCCATATAAGGGGGCATGAGGGTCTTTGAAGCATACAAAAGGTATTATAGGGCTCTGACATAAAAGGTGCACGTACAGCAGTTGGCATATGAATGGGCATGATGGGGCTCTGAGGAAAATAAAGGGTCATGTTGAGGGACTGACTTATAAATCTCATGTAGAGTAAGGGCATGATGGGGATCTGAGTTATTGATTTCTGTGACCTTTCCATTTGCACTCCTCATTCAACCAGTAAGTCCTCCTACAGTATGCACTGATTAAACTAACAAAGCCTGTAAGAAGGAAAACCTTCCCATGTCATACAGTATGTACCCAGTGACCAGGGCCGGCGCCACCACTAGGCAAATCTAGGCATTTGCCTAGGGCGCCGGCCACTGGAGGGCGGCATTTTGTGCCACCCGGTTACCTGTCCTACGGCGCTGTGTATTTAAATCTGGCGGCGGAGGCAGCGGGGGTCCCTGCAGTCCATTAAAAATCACGAGCGCTATCCGCCGGGCTATGCGGAAGCGCTTCTAGTGTGAAAACTCTGGCAGCACGGCGCACGCTGATCTCAGCCAATCAGCGTGCTGCCAGTGTTTTCACACTAGAAGCGCTTCCGCATAGCCCGGCGGATAGCGCTCGTGATTTCTAATGGACTGCAGGGACCCCCGCTGCCTCCGCCGCCAGATTTAAATACACAGCGCCGCAGGACAGGTACCCCCCCCCCGGCACCGGGGCGCCCCCACCCCGACTCGCCTGGGGCGCTCTGGTGCCTTGCACCGGCCCTGCCAGTGACCTACATGTACAGATAGAGGCCTTTAGCCAACTAGTGCAGTACACAATGGACATCAGTGCCAGTGATTTAACTTTAGTGAAGGCAAATGAGAGCATTTAATATTAGTTATTAATAAATGTTATGGCATTAAGAAGCAATGGGCAATGGGTTTACAATATGAAAGATTTGTAATTTTTTTTTTTTTGTAAAACCAAACAGTACTTACACATCATACACGGGATAGTTATTCTGGGAGACTATAAACAGGATGAAGTCATTAACATGTATACATGCGGTAGGGTTCAGGATGCCACCGATCTTATCGGACCTGTATGGTATATCCTCTCCTGTGGAAAAAATACTTACTGTGTAGATAATGTCATTTAAAATAACATACTGTATATAGAGAAAATGATATTTCTTAGCCACAAAACAAAAACGCACGCACACACACACACACGAGCACACACAAATGAGCACACACACACAAGCACACCTGTCACCTCTGATGTGAGCCACATATCTGCAGGAAGATGGCCGGACAGCTGAAACAAGAGGAGGCATCTTCCAGGAGATAGTGGCAGTCTTGCTGCCAGTCTTCAAGGGGCATCGATAACACACTCAACAGTAAGTCATTCTACAGCTGTGGGGGCAGGTAAATAACAGCCCAGCTATCACAGAGCTGCTAGTCAGGCCACAGCTATTGGTAGCCACACATCTCTACTTAGGACCTCCCTGTGTACCAACCCAATCAGAAGGGAGATTACTGCACTGACTGTGAAACTGGACACCATCTAAAGGCTTCATGTACGGATCTTACAAGTTAGTTGTCTGGGGTCAACTCAAACCTTAATCTGTCTCCCCCCAATAGAACCTAAGCCTGTAGTGTGGCGAGCGCAGCAAGCCTGAAAGAGGCCTCGATACGCTTGACCCCCCTGTTGGAGTCCCGACAGCAGATTGCGATGTTGGTATAGTACCTGTCGGAATCCCGACTCTCGGCCCACTTTACCAGAGGGAGGATGTGCACTCTCTCTGGGGGACCATAACTCGTTCCGGCACTGTGCTGTGAAAACTCTTGCACTGTGTCAGAGCCATATACCTGCCTTCTTGTTCCCAGTGATTTCTACACTGGTCTAAGAAGGTAAGAATATTCAATGGCTGTAACTCGGACCGCACACCCTGCATCCATTATAGATACCACGCCAGTGAGTGCAGTGCCACAAATAACAATACAACAAGCCAACTGCCTTGTTTGGAGACACAAAATTATACAACATCAGCTGAAAATGATGCCAGCCCTGATCACAACAGCCATGGTAGCCCTTCCATACAGTTTTTCAAGTAGTTCCATTCTATTACAATCTATGGTCAGAATGGTATATAGCTGTTCTAATGGCCAAGCATAATTCTTACCTGAGACATTAGAAAGTGATAAATTGGCGTTCCTGCTCAACAGGTGTTTTATTTCTGTTGGGTCACTATTGTAAACACCCCAAAATCCTTGTTCTGTAAGGAAATCAGAATCGTTATTATACTATAAATCTAAAGTTTCCCACTTATTTATTGTGAGTGCACAGTTCTAGAAGCATTTTATATATACAGTATACTGTATATAAAAACCATGTGATGTCACTTTATCAGTCAATACCACACATGTACCATTATTATTGGATGGGGTGAATGCTGTGTGCAACATTGTGTCCCATGGGTAGAGGGACTGTACTTTAACCCCTGCAGGCATGGACAGAGTCTTACTAGCAGCACTGAAGGAGGTGTAGAGTGTAGACACACAATTATAGATATTGGCTGCCTTGCCTAGGAAGGATGAATCTGTGATTGTGCAGTTTTCAACACTGAGGGAGCATGGCCAGTGCTCTTGGCATGCCCCTTGTCCCTCTGTACCAGTGAATAGACGCTGTGCTAACAAAAAAATCAGGATAGTTGGGTGATATGGTTAAGGGAAAACTTACCTCATTCATGTAATTTATTAACTTGTATTTTATATTTAATGCCAATATGCAGCCCATGTTTTTGCTGTAGTTACATTAATGGGTAGTTAATTAAAGGTGAAAATGCTTACCTGTGGATTTGACTACATACACTGAGAAAACACCGCTAGGCTTGGAGGAACAAGACAATTTCTCCAACGGATTGTCAAAAGTAATAACCCCATCTGTGTCCTCCCTTCTTATAGGCACCTGAAAGGCAAGACTGTAATGTATGTTGTGTTGCACTGTGGAAACTTTCAGGTTACCCCATGGCACCCGCCATCCTCTCTCCCCCTTGGTACCTGCTCGCTGTCAGGGGATACCCCTGGACCACTTCTGCTGTCTGTGGTCCTGTCAGTGGTCCTGCTCACTGAGGGTCTGTCACATGTGACCTGGGGTTACTGCATTGCATAAGGTGAACTGGGTTCACCACAATTGTGAATTTACACATTATGAGTTCTAATAAAAGGCAGCATATGATAGTGAAAGGACCCCAGGGCTGGATGTCCTAGGGCCCCCACAGGGTAATTTGACCATCTTTCACCGGAGGGGGGGTCATGGGGGAGCCATAAATTATAGGTGTGGGGGGTCAACACGAATAGTGGGGGGCATGGGGAAACCTCGAATCGTGAGAGGGGGGGATTGTGAGGGGGACCGTAAATCGTGGGGGAGGGTGCAGTGAATTGAAGGTGAGGGAGCTCTCTCTCTCTCTCTCTGACCTTACTTTGTCTCTGCGCCCCCTCTCTCTGTGCTCCCTCACTCTGTGCCCCCTCTCTCTGCGCCCCCTCTCTCTGTGCTCCCTTGCACTGGGTCCCCTCTCTCTGTGTCCCCTCTCTCTGTGTCCCCTCTCTCTGTGCCCCCTCTCTCTGTGTCCCCTCTCTCTGCGCCCCCTCTCTCTGTGCCCCCTCTCTCTGTGTTCCCTTGCACTGGGTCCCCTCTCTCTGTGTCCCCTCTCTCTGTGCCCCCTTTCTCTGTGCTCCCTTGCACTGTGCCCTCTCTCTCTATGCCCCCTCTCTCTGCGCCCTCTCTCTGTGTCTTCTCTCTCTGCGTCCCCTCTCTCTGTGTCCCCTCTCTCTGTGCCCCCTCTCTCTGCACCCCCTCTCTCTGCGCCCCCTCTCTCTGTGCTCAATTTCTCTGTGCTCCCTTGCACTGGGTCCCCTCTCTCTGTGCCCCCTTTCTCTGTGCTCCTTTGCACTGTGTCCTCTCTCTCTGTGTCCCCTCTCTCTGTGTCCCCTCTCTCTGTGTCCCCTCTCTGTGCCCCCTCTCTCTGTGCTCCCTTGCACTGGGTCTGGACGGTCTTTTTTTGCTTTGGAAATGTCAGAGAACAGGGTGGGTGCTGACGTACTGTGACATCAGGCACCCGCCCCGTGCATGCTTTGACGTGCATGCTTTGACGCACCTGCGTTGGCATGGGGATGCGCAGCATTTTTTCTGGGCACACCTACATTTTTTCTGGGCATCCCCATGCACCAGCCCCCTGTCTGCCCACTGGCTGCCCCCCTCTGTTTGATCACACAGGGGCCCTGGACATTTCCCATACGCATGCGCAGAGCCGCACAATCGGTCCAAGGACCGAATTTGCAATTGGCTGAGCCAACGTGAATCACCCCCTCTATGCGCTCTCTCTGTACTCTCTCGCTAAGATCCCATTCTCTCTCTTTCAGCTCTTTTCTCTCCCCTTGTCTCTCTCCCTCAGCCTCTCCCTCTCTCTCTCTCCCTATCTCTCTTTCTCCTTATTTTAAAATAGGTCTGGGGATGTCAAGGATATGGTGCCTAGGGTGTCCTGGCACTCAAATCCGGCACTGGTCTAGGATGTAATGTGGCAATATTGGGGGAGGGTGGGTATGCACAATGTGAGGGTACCAAAAATTCAGTTGTCCCATCGCCCCCAGATTTTGTCCATAGGTCCCCACAAAGCTTAGTCCAATCCTGGCACCAGCAGCTTACATTGATTTTGACTAATGCTTGTTCAAGAGGAAGACGACTGGGGTGAGAAGCCAACTATTGGGGAGCACTAATCTTCTTAATAGCAATACAATCACTTAGAAATATTTACACATATGGGACTACATTATAGTAGATAAACATGCTGAATACATTACATATTGCTTGCTTAGTCCTCATTAATAGAAAGTACCTTTTCTCCAGCTGAATCAGTAGCCATAAGCTGAGGAGTATCGTCTAAACAGATTACTTGTAGTGAGAACTTTTCCTTTCTCCTACACTCAGCGTTGCAGATGCTATCAAGTTCCTCTGTCTGACAAATGCAAATTCCTAGAAACTTGTCGTAACCTTGGTAATGTTCTGGGAGAGCACAGACCTGCAGAAAATAGAACATGTACTACTACAGGAATACAGTATGTCTAAGCATTATATTCTATGTCCCATTGTCAATGTATTCATGGTATAAGTGAGATTCTCACATTCATATTTATATGTACTGTGGCAGAGACAGCATCTCCCCACAAAGTAATGTATAGGATCCAGACCAGGTTTTCCCAGGTGTGTAATCAGCAGCGCCTGGGATGCTGAGGTTGCCTGTATGCTACTGCCTGTAATAATGATTACATATGGATTAACCTGAGATGGTGTAATCTGCTGTTCAAAATAAACAACAAAGTTTTTTGATGTGAATCCCTGTGTTTGTGATTCTTGTCACAGTACATAAAAACTAATAGCCTCATACAGTAAATGTATTTAATTATTTTATTGTATTTAAGCCTTCCTATAGAGCAAGAAACTAAAGAGAAATGAAAATGTTCAAACTCCCTGCCATAGATCTCTATGATTAGATTAGTATGTTAGTCTGAGCCATAGCACGGATGATCTGTTCAAACTGCCATCCCATTCCTCCATACTTTTCCTGGGTTTCCAATCCCAAAAAATCACCATACAGATTGAAGTAATGAAATGTCATTAATAGTAAACAATGTCATTGTGTCATTAATGTCATTAATAGTAAACCATACATTTACTACCTGTTCAAAGCACGAAGAATGGCTTCGACTTTAAGTAAGTTAGGGGTCTTTGTACTAAATGTACATACACCCATACACCGAGCTGATTGGGGTGATTTCGGACAATTGCGACGAATCTGGCCTTGAAATCGTCCCAAATCAGCTTGTTTTGATGTCCTTTCACCCAAACAGGTGGTCGGATGGCCAGCAGGTCCGACCACCTGTTTGGGTGAGAGGACATCAAAACAAGCTGATTCCCTCCTGGGACCTCCTACGCGTGCAGTTGGGGGCGGGCTGCAGGGTCCAGCCAGCTGGTTAGGTGGCGGAGGCGGGCAGCGGCGGCTGAGAAGTGGCGTGGTGCGGGCAGCGGGGTCCCTCTGCAGCGCTGGTCAGCGAATCTGGCAGATGGGAACTGAGTGAGTAGTGCGATTCATTGCATGTATAATTTGGCACATCAAGTGCCAAATCATAAGCAGACTCCCGAGGAGCTGCCGGGGTCTTTCAAGAGCAAAATGGTCTTCCTAAGGACAAGTCGGGGGCCTTAAGACTTTGAGGCAGATGAACAGTTAGAAGCCTTAGGGGTATATGTAATAGGGTCCGAGTTTGATGGAGGTGCGTGATACTGGCTGATCTCAAATCATTTCTCCTAACTACCATGTTACAGGCTGTGTTTGAAAAATTAGTTAGGAGCCTGTTGGTTGGTACTTTATATGTTTCAACTTTATAATTTTTCAAGGCTTAGTACACCTGACAATCAGAGAGAGAGAAAAATGGACTAAGATAAAGTTCCAACCAACCAGCTACTGTCATTTTTTATAAAACAGTGAAAAAAACCATGTCGACCTCGCGACCTGTCGACACAAAGTCATGTTTCACCTGTACATTCTATATGTCGGTATTTTGACCTTGTCTGGATCTTGTACTTGTCGGTATTTTGACCCATTCGGGATTTTGACTGCATCCCCTCCAGAGGCCCCGCCCCTTTCAGGCAGGCCCCACTTCTGCCATTGTAGGTCCCAAATAAAGTAGGGAAGTATGCCCACTTCCTGTCTGTAGCAGGGCAGTTAGGAGCTGATTGGCTGCACTTTATCTCTGTCTCTCTTCAAAGCTTACTACATAGACACCTTAAGTTAATGCAGGGTCAGAATTGGAGTGTCAATTTCTCAACTGGCGCTTAGCATATGAAAGGACGTTTACATGCATGTCATGTCTGTTGCAACATGAGGACTGGACAGAGTAGCAACAGAAGAGTGCAGTGAGGCTGAAAAGTGCATTAAGTCGAGGGTTGGGCCAAACCATCAAGCACAGAAAATGCGCTTACTTCTGACTTAAGTGCTTTTGTAAATTACTACACGCTAAAGTGCTTTGTTCCCTATTTATAGGTAGTGGTTATATAAAAAAATTCCGCCACATGTCCTTCATGCAATACACAATAGACTACCTGGAACAGGTTACCTGGTTAGAACAATAGTCAGTCCATTCTTGTTTGGTCAAGCACTTCCTTTCATTGTTACGATTGGTTCCATCTCTACATATGTCATGCACCATCTGTACACAACTGACCCCATCATCTGTCAGGTGATATCCCGGAGAACAGGGACACTGGCGGTCGCTGGGCTGAAGCATAACAAAGCCGTATTATAAGACCATTGTTTAGAAAAGACAGCAGCAAAGAGACATGGCTCCGTAATGACAAACTCTCTAGAGAAAATACACATTAAACCATATCTGTTCTCAGGGGTAATAGCATTAAGACGGGTGAGCAATTTACATTTTCTACAATTATTTTCTCTATAAAAACTTGAGTAATTGCATTTAAAATAAAGCAAAAGAGAAATGCATTGATATAAATATATTCACTGTAACATATACCATTCTGACACAGAATCAGAATAATACTATTGCAATATAGACAGTCCCATCTAGAAAGGTTAATGAGTATTAGCTGGAGATTCCAAAGTCCCAAATGGGAGGGTTAATTTAGTCAGATTTTGGAGAGGCGATGTACAAACCACCTGTATATGAAGCACTCCCCAAACTTATATAATCCAATTCTACCGCAACAATCATGCATCCAACTATGGAAGGATCGTTAGCGCTCACCTAATGGGGGTATCTCTATAGCTGCTGGTCTCTAACAGCGGGCTAGCCTCTCATAGCGATATAGGAATAAAAGGGGACAAGAGACCTGCACTTTGTGAAGGCAGTGTCGGACTGGGGCATGATGGGCCCACAGGGGAAAGCAGGGATAGGGGCCCTTGTTTAGGGGTGTGGCCAGTCTCCAGTATGGGTGTGACCAACTGTCACAGAGGTTTAACTAACCATTAGAGAGTGCATGGGCTGGGCCCTTTGATAAATATATATAGTAAATACTGCTAGTGCATGCATGATAATGTACCAGATTAATAACAGAAATGCACTCCAGGAAATACGCCATAGTCCCAAGAGGAGATGGGCCCCCTGCCAGTGGGGCCCATTGGGGGTTTCCCCTGTACACCTGTGGGCCAGTCCAACCCTGTCTGAAGGCTTAATAGATTAGGTTGGGTTTTATTCCTGTTAGTTGCATCCAACTAACGTGTGCCTACCGGACCCTTTGCAATGGCATTTACTGCTGATACGAAGGTGAATTCGCCCAAAGCCCTGTCTGACAATTTACTCTAAAATACCTAGTATCTTCGGTATGTTGTAACTGCACCAACGTCTTTCATCAATTGTGAAGTATGTTGTCCAGAGGTTCCCAACCCTGTTTATGGTGTGGGAGAAGCAAAGGAACCCTACATTCACATGGTGATTAAATAATGAGGCCCTGTATAAAGGTGTGTGGAGTAGTAACAGACAATGGAGGATAAACTAGAACCGCATCCCTTCCTCACAGTGACATCTATCTCTATACTCACTACTACAGCGTGCACTCTAATTACTCCTTCAGCTAAATAATGACAATAGAAATGTAAACGGAATATTACCTGAAATTGCCTTCCTTCGCCATGGCATATACAGGTGGACTGACCTTCCTCCGGCTGTGCTGCTTCAGATCCACAAGAAAAACAGGCCTTTTGTCCCACCATGTGATTAAAGAAATGGACAGGACATTTCAGACACTGATGTGATTCCTCCAGTTCTGTTCCAGGTCTGTAAGATCCTTTTGGATGAAGAAGAATTACTCCAAGAGAATCATAATGATTACACATATATAAGCTCAGGATTCTTAAGTTTTAAGGTATTATACCCCTTTCACATCGCAAATGCCAGGTCGCATTCAGGATTTGGACACGGGTCCATCCCGGGAGCAACGTGGCATTTGTGATGTTTAGTCCCCCACAGTGCAGAAATTAGATGGGGGCAGAGTAGAGCGGTGGTGCATCATGGGGAGTGGGGAAGGAAGCAGAGTTTGGAGCTGACGCGGTCTCCAAGCGCTGCCTCCTCCATAGTGTGAACAAGACCCGGGTCACTCGACCCAGGGTACCCATTCAGACTGCACAGCAACCCGGGTCTCATCCGGGATTAACCCTTCTTTTAACCTAGGTTAGAATGCCAGGTTGCTGGACCCGGGAAATTGAAAATGGCACTTTCACATCACACCTCGACCTGGGTTGATACATTATCAACCAGGCAATAACCAGGTGTGCAAGGGTATTACACTCAAAAATGTTAGTACCTTTTTATGTAATAGGTAATAACATACTTAGGGTCAGATCTGTTAAGCCTGGTGAAGTGATAAAGTGGAAGGTGATAAAACAGTAGCCAAACAGCTCTTAACTGTCAAGTTACAGGATGAGTTTGAAAAATGACCATTACAGTATGAGCTGATTGGCTGCTGCATTGTCACTGGTCACTTTATCACTTCACCAGGACACAAGCGAGAGGCAGCTGCAAAAGCATTCAGTCCTCTATCCCTGCATGTGCGGGAGGTGAGGGCAACAATCATATCTCCACCCCTACCCCCCATCGTACCTTTCCTGGTGCCCACTGTGCCGACCGCGCGAATGCTTTGTGGCCGCACATATTACATACTTTACACTATTTTCACATGAGGGGGGAGTGGCCACACCCCCTCTCATTACTAAGGACGGCCAAACTGTCGGCACCCCTGCTTATTCCATTCCAAACCCAGCACCTGTGCCACAATTAAGGTACAGCCTTCCCTGCCCTGTGCCACCCCCCACTATGGCCAGCCCTACCTACCCTGAACCCCCATGTAAAATCTGACCTGTCCAGCCCTACCATATGCAGACAATGCTGGTCTCCAGTACCTGATCAACCAAGAGGCTGTTTAGGCTGCCGCTTAGGGCACCAGGACTGCAGTGTAGTGTCAATGGCGATGACCTTTGATTATCCTGGTTGGCACTGCGGTGTGAAAACAGTCTGCCTGAGGAGTAGCGTGTCCAAGACTTTGTAGGCCCCATAGCGTAGTTATTGAAGGGTCCCAATAATTCTTGAGTGGCACCTCTCCGCAGCAGTTTATGTCCCATAATAGTTCCCTAATACATTTTCTGGACCATAGTAGTACCCTAATAATTAATATTAAGCCCCATTATAGTTCCCTGATTTATTTTATGAACCATAGTATTTCCCTAGCTTACATTATGTGACATGGTAAGGCTGCCAGTACACATAATACCACACAGTAGCCCCAATTCCCGTTATGAAATACTTTACAGTGTCTCCTCTTAATACTGTGCCATATTACAGATGTAGCCAGTCACCAATCGCCATGTGCAACTTTTGTGGCAAGTGGTGCAATCCCCTCACCACGTGCGTGCATCTAATTCGCTCCCATGGCTCATAGAAAAGCCCTGACTGGCAATATGGCAGCACGGTGATTCCACATGTCATATAAGCATGAGCAGCAGAAAAGAGGCAACAATTAGTGTGGCTACATCTGTATATTACTTTCAGTTCAAATTATGCCCCATTACAGTGCCCCAGTTTATATTATACCACACTATAGTGCCTCCATTTCAATTTATGCCACATTTTTGTTCTTAGCATGTAACATTATAGTGCTCTCTACATTACTAGGAATAGATTAGATTATGACACATTACAGTTACATCCAGTTCAAATTATGCCGCATTGCAGTGCCCCTTTATCATCATGACATCTACTACACACACCTCTCACTTATAATGTAATGTCCCACAATTCAAGCTGGGCAAGGGATCAGACCTATTTGCTTAGCAGGCTTATATGAGAAATTGGTGTGCAACTTTATAATCTGGGTCCAAGACCCCATAGCAAAGGCAACCCTTTTACCCACTATACAGATGGAGCCGCTCTCCCCTTTGCTACCAGCATGCGCAGATGTGGATGAGCCAGCACCTCACATGCTCACGCATCAATTGTGGAGACAGGGGCCAGCTGGCGGCATCACAATGTGGCGGATGGGAGCCGTTTTGATGAGAGCGGTAGTTACACCCATGTGTCCTGGATCTGACTTGGTTAGGAACCATGTTCCAAATCTCAGATCAGACCCAGATCATTTGTTGTAAATGCAGTTTTAATAACTTAAAGATATTGATATAATAACTTAAAAAATTAGAAAATTAACTTGACTGTGTCCCTTCCCTATCAGCATATTTTGTGGTTATATTACTTATTGATTTGACTCTTTGTGCTGTCTCATCTCTATGGACTTTCATGCACTCACACACTTCTATCCTAATGCAAACGATATGTGTGTTGAGCTTAAATTCCTAATGTATGGTCATAGAGTTTGTAAATAATTGCAAATGTGTTAGTAAATAATTCTAAATGTGCATACAGGGAAAGTATCCCTTATCCAAAAGGCTTGGTACCATAAGCAATATGAATAACGGATTATTTTGTATTTCTGAATATTTTTATATTTCAATGAGGTATAATGAGGACGGGACCCACGTGTGAACACAAAATGCATTTATGTTGTATAAATAAACACATCAAATACATGAAATGCTCACAAATACATTTTATTTGTACACAATACAAGGTTTCAAAACAAGAAACAAAGTTTGTGTACTATCTCAGGCACTGCATTTGTATGCCAAGCAATCATTTTGTTGCACATATTTAGTGCCAGTTAAATACCATGTCCCCAGTAGTGCCAGTTACATATCATGTCCCCAGTAGTGCCAGTTACATATCATGTCCCCTGTAGTGCCAGTTACAGATGTGCGCAGTAGTGCCATTTACATACCATGTCCCCAATAGTGCCAGTTACATATCATGTCCCCAGTAGTGCCAGTTACATATCATGTCCCCAGTAGTGCCATATACAGATGTCCCCAGTAGTGCCAGTTACAGATGTGCCCAGTAGTGTAAGTTACAGATGTGCCAAGTAGTGCCATTTAAATATCATGTCCCCAGTAGTGCCATTTACATACCATGTCCCCAGTAGTGCCAGTTACATACCATGTCCCCAGTAGTGCCAGTTACATACCATGTCCCCAGTAGTGCCAGTTACAGATATCCCCAGTAGTGACAGTTACTGTACATATCATGTTCCCAGTAGTGTCAGTTACAGATGTCGCCAGAATTGCCAGTTACATATCATGCCCACAGTAGTGCCAGTTACATATCATGTCCCCAGTAGTGCCATATACAGATATCCCCAGTAGTGCCAGTTACAGATGTGCCCTGTAGTGTAAGTTACATACCATGTCCCCAGTAGTGCCAGTTACATATAATATCCCCAGTAGGGCCAGTTACAGATGTCCACAGTAGTGCCAGTTACTGTACATATCATGTCCCCAGTAGTGCCAGTTACATATCATGTCCCCAGTAGTGCCAGTAACAGATGTCCCCAGTAGTGTGAGTTACATATGTGCCCAGTAGTGCCATTTAAATACCATGTCCTCAGTAGTGCCAGTTACATACCATGTCCCCATTAGTGCCAGTTACATATCATGTCCCCAGTAATGCCAGTTACATGTCATGTCCCCAGTAATGCCAGTTACAGATATCCCCAGTAGTGCCAGTTACTGTACATATCATGTTCCTAGTAGTGTCAGTTACAGATGGTGATAGTAGTGCCAGTTAAATATCATGCCCACAGTAGTGCCAGTTACATATCATGTCCCCAGTAGTGCCAGTTACATATCATGTCCCCAGTAGTGCCAGTTACATACCATGTCCCCAGTAGTGCCAGTTACATATCATGTCCCCAGTAGTGCCAGTTACACCCCTAGCACCCATGTGGGGTTCCCGGGGGCCCAAAAAGGGGTCAGCCCACTACACAAAGTGTGTCAGGGCAGCAAGAGAACAGAGAGAACATTGATTGGGTCAAGATTAGGTTAACACCCGCAATCCCGGCACCACCGGGGTCCCGAGGGCCCAAAGACGGGGTCTGGCCACTACCAAGTGGTCAGAGATGCCAGATATGGCAGAGTTGCATAACATACAGGGTGTGGAGGACATGGGGTTTCAGAAAAAAAAATTCTCAGATTTGGGAGCCCACAACTGACAGGTGTATGCTAGTCACACCATGGGCATGGCGAGTGGTTAAGCTTAAAACAAAAGAAGGATAAAGTTCAAGTAATGCTAATTGCACAACCAGACCATAGTAATGCCGGGTACCTCAGCTAATATTCTAAATAACTCAAATGACATTCTATAGGCTCTACTTCCATACATTATGTTTCACTTGTTAAAACAAATAGATTAGTAATTTAACATTTACTACTGCAACAACTCCTACTACATGTCCTAATACTACTATACTACTACTATTACTGAAAGCGAAAAACCTGTTGAATCCATGCAAGCATCTGATATCATGTACAATTGCAGGGCTGCTTACCTGGAGGGCACATGGTCTGCCTGGTAGAACCTTTGGCACAGTTACTTCCATATGGGCAGCTAAGATTCCGCTGGAGAGACTGAATATGCCCAATGTTGCAGGATAATGTTAAATAAGCAGTTACTAAGTGAAGCAGCTGATTCATTTTAAGCTGCTAGGGAAGAATAACGCAATATGAGCTCTGCGGACACTTCCATTTAATAATTAATTGTGAATGAAAGGTAAAACACACCTTTACAATATTGATGAAGGTAATGGGAAAGGGAACTTTCATTCGTTAGTGTAACATGCTGAGTGGGTATGTGTGAAAAATAATATGCCCACGGGTGTACATGTTGTCGGCGAAGTCGCTTTGTTTTATGTACCTAACGTTTCATTTTTCTGGCACGGACATGGTATTGTAAATGTATTCTGTTACATGGAACGTATAAAGGCCAAGATTGCAATGCATTCATCCGGATTCTTTTTTTAGGTGATCTGGATTTTTTTGCCCTCCATTCTTTCAGATTTACTGAACACTTGGAAAAGTGCAAACTTGAGCGGTTAGAGATAGCGGCGGTTAACACATATAAATATACATGTAATGTTACAAAACTAGCCAATGGGAGTCTGGGGGCGGGCTAAGGAAGGAGAATGAAGCTGCAAGCTGTGTTATAAGTGCAGCCGCTGATGATCCCCGAGGTCGGGCAGTCAGTACATTTATTACATAAAATGGATTGATTATATGTGAGATATAAATATATATATATATATATATACCCCCTCCTCGAAGACCCGCGAATCAGCCCCCACCCCCTGAAGTGCTGCTGATAGTCTCCTCTCCATGCTTCCCAGAGAGGAAACTTTAAAAGTAGGCAACCCTGGTATATGCGGGCACAAAAATGTGGGCACAAAACAGGTGGGGGCATGTGGGTGATGGTATGGGCAAAGCGGAATGGGTACGGTACTTGCAGTGGTACGTTGAAGCACCGGGGATGGGGAGGGGGGTGAGATACAGAGTAGTGTCACGTCAGGATGGTGTAATGTGCTCACCATGGTTTGCATTGTTATGTAATTTTCTCACTTTCGGATTCTCACACCCTATTATATTCCCCACATTTGCCTCTGCTATAGTGAAAAATAGCCCTGGTGAGGCAGTGGAGTGCTAGCCCAAGTACCTCTAGTAGGCCTACCTCCCAATATTGTGAAATCCTAAAAGGAAGGAATGTGAACCCAAGGAATGTGTACATATAACAGTAGGTGTAACCATGCCAAGGGGCGTGCCTAACACTTCCAAAGCAGTAGGCTGTCGGCAGCAGCCCATACAAGCTAAAATACTGTCCCGGATCCTGTACAGTGCAGGTGACAGGCACTTGGACTGGCGCATGGACAGTATCGACCTTGTTACTGCACATGTGCAGACCCCGGATTCTATGGGCTATAGCAGCCCATAGAGGCATCCCAGAGAGACAAAACACCTTCCAATGGGATTGCCTTGGGTGACTGGCAGGTCAAACTGCCAATAGGAAGTCATTGCCAGTCACAGTGAAGCCAGTGCAGCAGTGGAATAACTAGAGAGGGTGCAGGGGGTGCAACTGCTATGGGGCCCGGCAGCTTGGGGGTGGGCCCAAGCCAATCGCCTGCACCCTTTTGCCTTTTTTTTTACATTTAGATTTTTAAAACAGTGCAGTGTTGGCCATGGCTGCACCGTTGTCCTGTGACCCCCGTCAGCAGTGGGGGGAACCATCAGCTGTCAGCAAGGGAGATCCTGCCTTTACTCTGGAGGCGGCAGGAGCAGAGACCCAGCAGCTTCCCTTGCGAATACCATGCCTTTACTGCGGCGGCTGTGGTGGGAGCCGGGTAAACTGTGGCTGCGGTCTCGGAGACCGTTTACTGTTTGCAGTGGTGGGAGCAGGGACCCAGCGGCTGCCAGCACAGAGACCATTCAATGCAGCAGCAGCGGGAGCAGGAGAGACTAGTGAAATGGAGACTCGCTGACTTCTGGTGAGAATTAGACTAGTGTCATCTTGACTCTTCACCCCCTTTATTTGCACCTCCTCTCTCCCCATAATCTCACCCCCTGTCATATCCTCCCCTGCCTGTCACCTCAGCCTCTCCCACCATGCCCCCTGTTACCTCCCTTCTCTCCCCCCATCAGTGCACCCCATGTCCCCTCACCCCGTCCCCTCACCTCCTCTATCTCCCCGTCACCGCACCCTGACTCACCTCACCCCGTCATCTCAGCCTCTCCCACCATGCCACATTACCTCCCCCCTCACCGCACCCCATGTCCCCTCACCCCCTCTATCTCCCTGTCACCGCACCTCGTCTCAACCCTCCCTCTTTCATCTCATCTCTTGTCACCTCAGCCTCTCCCACCTTGCCTCCTGTTAACTTACCCCATCTCTCCCCTATAACTTCACCGGTGGTCACCTCAGCCCGTCATTTAATCCCATCACCCCCTTTCTCTCCTTGTCACCTCACCCCTCTCACCTCACCTCCCCATCACCTCACCCTGACACCGCAACCCCTCTCACCTTTCTCTCACCTCAAACTCCAGTTTTTGGGGGTTAGCCGCAAATATTAAGTATCACCCCAATGTATCAAAGGGGGACCAAAGCAGGAATCTTCAATCCCTGCTGCAATCCCCTTCACCGCCACCGGGTGATACACACTGCCGATGGGATTGCATTTTACAATACTATCCTGGGCGGTAATATTCCGCCCAGATCACATTGTAAATGAGATCCTTCGTAAATGGGCCACATAGTCTCCTGTCACCATAGCTAGTCACTTATCTCTACTCCCCACCTTTTTCCTCATGCTTCCCCTCTCTCTTTCCTCCATCTACCTCTCTGACAGTCTCTCCCTCCCCCCACTCTCTCTACCTGGTGCTATCTGTCTCTCCCTCACACTGTCTCTCACTCCATCTAAATCCCATTTTTCTCTGACACACACTATCTCATTATCTCTCTCTTTTCCTGACTCCCCCTCTCTCCCCCCCCCCGCTATCACTCTCTCTTACTCCCATCTTGCTCCCTCTCCCTAACATTCACTCTTACTCCTCTTTCTCTCACTCCTCTCTCTTTCCACCTTTTCTATGAAGCCCTGTCTCTCTCTGTCCACCCTTCTCTCCCTCACACCTCTCTCTTTTTCTCTCTTTCCTCGACACCCTCTTTGTCTCCCACCCCATCTAGCTTCACTTCACTTGTCTCCCACCCCATCTAGCTTCACTTCACTTCACTAGAATAAAAGTTCAATATTCAGTTATATTTATTTTTTTTCATTACATTTACAACCACCCTATAAACATAAGCTTTACAGAACTGATAGTGCTGGTTGGCATCTGCTGAGAAAGAAGCTACCAGTGCACTTAATATCTGATATACTTTATAGGTGATGTTTTCTGACCTTGATTGGACACCACTAGATTAGCTTGTAATGAAAGAACATTTTTTAGACTTACCTTAGATTGAACAGCTATATAGATGGCTTAGTATTTTTAAGCACACAACCCGAAGTACGTGCTATGTGAGCCATGGTCTGTGACAGTGTAAAATCAATGCTGAATCTTGTACTGATGGAGTCGCTTTATAGCTGGCTGTAAAACTCCTTTATTTCATAGCGGGGTCATACCCTGCAGCAATGCTCCTGCCAAAAGGAATGAAATAGAGTACACTTGTTAGATACACATCTGCACTTAGTCTGGTTTATGGATAGTGCAGACAGGTACAGAGAAGTAGTTACAAAATATTATTACCAGGAACATGGGATTTATTATACAATTACATTAAATGGAAAGTACAGTATCTGATTGTATAGGGAAACACAAGGATATTGTAGCATGTATGCCTAAGCCATGGAACCGAAAATCACTGATGAATGGGAAATGATGAGTAAGTAGCTCTGGGAACGCCTGTGTTTGCTATAGTCATGCACGTCAGGGCCACCAATAGGGGGGTGCTGTGGGTACAGCTGTCCCAGGGCCCGGCCTCTGGAAGGGCCCAGGCAGCTCATTTTGCCCACTGCAAACCCCCCCCCCCCCAATTGCCTCAGCTGCGCTGCACTGAACAAAGCAAGTCCCTGAGCGCAGGATGCCGGCGGCCAATTAACTGCTGCACTGGCTTTAAAGCCAATCAGAGCTCCTGTACAGGCAGCCAATCAGAGCAGCTTTAGATACACAAGCTCTGATTGGTTCACCAGCTGGTGCCGCATCCTGCATGTCTACCAGCATCCTGAGTTGAAGAAGCCTGCGCTCCGGGACCCTCCGGGCTGCAGCTCAGTGGAAGTGGAGATAAGGGAGCAGGAGCTGGGTTATGGTAAGTCAAGTGAGGAAGTGGGGGCCCGGGGCCAGACTGGAAGTGAGTCCCGGGCCCCAAAATTCCTAATGGCAGCCCTGACCCCACTGAATTCAGGCCCCCCACATTTCTCTGCCACAGGAGGAAAATCATTCACCATCGAAAGATTTTCTCCTTGCTTGCAGCGCTGAGTGAGCCAGAACCCACTTGGCTAAGCAAAAGCCATGGGGAGAAGGAGGCCGCTGCTGTGACACCCCACTAGGATGTAGGTAGATCTGGCTACACACTTATAGGCTCTCGATTTGACTGTTGTGGTATAATCCTGAGCAGAGCCGGAGCCACCACTAGGCAGCTCTAGGCACTTGCGCCTGCTGCCCCCCCCCCCCCCCCCCCCCCGTGGAGCTAGTTGAGCGGTGCTCAACTCTACTGATTGTGTGACCATGTCGACATATGGTATATTGATCCTTTTTATTTTTCAACCTATGGCAGGTAGACCAATAGTGGGCAACCTATTCACTGCCGACCTTATTATTGTTGACCTGCTGACTGCATCCCCTTTCAGTGTACTCCAGATTTAACATATATTATTCCAAGAGCATTAATGCCCCTTTCTCTAAGAGTGACTTAACAGAACATCAGCGACACAGTAACCGAGCCTTACAGTATAATCTCTTGTTTCAGGAAGGAAACAGAAGAGCGCCCTTGATCAGAATACAGTTTAACATGCAAACGACAGCAATGCGAATGGACCGCCAAAGAGAGCCTGCAAGTACTCTAATTAGATTATTATCTTACTTTAGTATTAAATGGAGCCTATTGCAGATAGCTATCTCTATTATGCAATAAACGATTTCTTACATCATAAGGGTAACTGGAGGAATGCATTGCCTTAATATAGGAGGAGGATTTATAAGTGATCTCTGAGGGAATGCACCACATGGTTTGTTATGATAGGCAATGGGGTATGGATCATTGGATAGGCAGACAATAGGTCTACAAGCATTACATGACTGAAGGTCGACATGCGTAAAATCGACAGTGTCGTTGGGTCGACACAAGCATTAGGTGGACATGGGGAAGGTCAACAGTCAAAGGGTCTACATGGGGATTTTTACTTTGTTTACCCGAATGTCGACAGAGTCAACATGGATACTAAAAAAATGCACCATGTCCCCGCACATGGCTCGGGCGCGGTGCCTCGCTTCGTTTGGCACACTAGTTTATTCTCTCACCACGCCCTAGTGGATGGTAGGTCATGAAATACCGCCTGTCGGCACATGTCATCTTAAAAATGTCCCTGTCGACCTTCAGTCATGTCGACCTTCAGTGGTCGACCTAATGCTTGTTGACCTAGTGACCGTATCCCGAGACAAAGATGGGTTTACAAAGGGGCAGATTTAAGAACCCTAGTGAAGTGATGAAGTGACAAGTGATAACATGCCAGCCAATCAGCTCCTAACTGTCATTTTTAAAATCCAGCCTCTAATTTGACAGTTAGGAACTGATTGGCTGGTGCGTTATCACCAACCACTTTATCACTTCACCAGGCTTAATAAATCTCCGATTACTCAAGAAACACTCCCCTTTGTATGGAGCTAGTAGGAGAATTGCACAATGGGCATTCACTTTTTGCAATAATCAGTCCTGCTTAAGATTTTTAGGGAGTATTTTATTTAGATGCTAGTGTGGTCCCACAAGGCAAATTCATTGCAATTACACACACTGAGTAATAAGGCCAATAATTACATATAAAATTTAGGGTGAAATATATGCCTCAGAGTACACCAAAATAAGATTTTTTATTAGTTTAAGCACCCAAGGAGTAGTGCAAATTGTAATTATTAGGTGAATTGTGTAAATCTCGAGTGCACGCATGATGGCGAATTGAGCAAATTCATATGCAAAGTGTGCAAATTCATAGAAGTGTGCAAATTTACAGACAAAGTAAGCAAATTCTTAGGAGTGTGCAAATTCATAGACGAAGTATGCAAATTTACAGACAAAGTATGCAAATTCATAGGTTAAGTGTGCAAATTCAAATACAAAGTATGCACATTCTTTGGTGAAGTGTGCAAATTCATAGGCGAAGTGTGCAAATTCTTAGGTGAAGTGTGCAAATTCTTAGGTGAAGCATGTTCGCATGGGGGACTGATCTTCTGTGCAGGCACCTTCGGAGACTTGCATAGTCTCCATGGCGCTCGCACAGGGGTGGGGGTGGGGCGTGAAGGAGACAGGCAGGGGGTGTTTCCTAGGTGTACCCACCAAAACGCCGGATGCACCCAGGAAAACACTGAGTGTCCCCATATGAAGGCAGGTGGCAACCTGCCCGCCGGGGGTGGACGGCTGATGTCACAGGACGTCAGCCCCTCGCCCAGTTCTCCGAGCAGGACACCACAACTCAGCAGAGACTGACTTAGATTTGTGAGCAGGAGAGAAATCATTTGATGGTCGGCAACCCTTGAATGATTTTGGGCCCACATGCTAGCATGGGGATAGATGTATATGCAAATCATCTATTCACGTTGCGGCTGGTATATTTGCTGGGAGGTGGGGGGTGGTCATTTGCACGGCTGGCGGGCGGCATTTAAAGGCTACTGCTTAGCGAGGCAACCAGAATGACCCCCTATGTGTAAGGGGCAATACTACTCTGGGCATTGTGTATAAGCAACACTACTGTGTCGCATACATGTACACAAGTACTGCTAAGTAGCGCACTACTGTGTGTCATAATGAGAGTAAGGGGCACTACTATGTGGCATAATATGAATCAGTGTCACTACATGCTGTGTAATGTGAATGAGATTGTGCTACTGTGAGGAGTAATTTAAATTGGGAGTACTATTGTGTGACCATGATCCCTTTATAAAGTATGGGATGTAGGGCACAAATGTATAGTTTGCCAAAGGTTGTCAAAACCCTATAATTTGCCTGAGCTTGCCTAATGGGGTGGGGGTCAGTGGCAGAGGAAATGAGTTCCACCAACTTTCCTGGACCACTTTAAGCCCTGAGCTGACGGTAGACACAGGAACACAGCCACATTTTATAATAGATTTCCTTGGCAGCTGTACATAGGAGCGACAATACAAATTAGGTCCTTACAGTATAAAACTGTAATTATGTATTTATTTGAAATCTACATCGCTAGTACTATCTTTTAAAAGAACTATACAATACAACAGTGGTTCTTAACCCTCAAGTTCTCCAACAGGTCATGTGTTTGGAGGATTTCTGTCTGCAGAATCAGTTTGGATTCTTATTACTGACCCAGAAACATAGATTAACTCATCTGTGCATGATCAACCCTTTGAATTCCAAGGGATTTTGTCAATATAGGTGTGAAAATTGGCAAGCAGATCTTTATTTACACTTTGAGTACCAACATTGCTGTTAAGGCCCCCTTACACTAGTCCAACTTGTGGGGCAGGGACAAGTTGGACCTGATTGACTTGATCCTATGTACAGGAGGATCAATCTCTTGGTTAGATCCAATGCACATGGGAACCTGTATCGGGTCCTACACATCAGATTTTGTCAGACAGGCACATCAGATTTTGTCAGATAAATTGGCCCAATCCATCTGAATTTGGTAAAATCTGACAAAATTTTACAAGTGTTAAGGCCCCCATACACTAGGGCGACTTGTCCTTAGGACAAGTCGCCCCCAACTTCCCCCTGAGCTTCCCCAGCTGCTCCCCGGGGGACAGAGGCGTAACTAGAAAATCCGCTCCCCCCTGCCACGATAATTCTGCGCCCCCCCCCCCCGTACCTGCACTGCGCGGCTCAGGAACATGACATCTGCCGCCAGCTTCTTCAAGTTGAAGTCCATGTTGGCGGTGTCACAGGCGGGTGATGGTGACTGAGGGTGCAGGGAGCTTGCCGCTTGTTTGTCTGCTGGTGGTGCGGACGGAGCTTTCTGCCTGCAGATGAGCGGGGATCGGTGGGCGACTGCTCTCCCCTGGGCGCACACGCTCTGAGCGTGCTGGAAGAATTTGGAGCAAGGCAGCCGATGGGGAAAGCAGGTGGGTTGTCTGGCTAGCTCACCGGCTGGGGAGAGACGGATCTCCCCTCCCTGTGTGAGGAATTAATACCGGGTGGGCGGCAGGGCTGATAGAAGGAATCGTGGGAAATACAGTGCCTCCAGTCGCACTGAGGCTGCCTGTGTGACAGCCCGCAGCTCCGGGCTGTCACACAGGCAGCCTCAGTGAGACTGGAGAACCGTGACCATGCGCCCCGGAGGTGCCGGCTCCCCCCCGCTACCGCTGGGGCTGCGGAGCGGTAGCTACGCCACTGCCGGGGGAGCTTGATTAGATTGGCACTTGATGTGCCATTTTTTACATGTGATAAATCGTCTCGATTTATCACATGTAAAAAACCCGGGGAGCAGGGGGGCTACAGAGCAGGGCTGCTGGTGGGAGCAGGGGGGGCTGGGGATGCTGCGGGGGACACAGGCGGCATAGAGCCGGGCAGAGGGAGCCGGTAGCTGTCAGTGCTAGAAAAAAAGCCTATACAATGAATGGGCAGCCTGTGATTGACTGAGCGCTCTCTCAGCCAATTGCTGACTGGCTGAGAGAGCGCTCAGCCAATCACAGGCTGCCCATTCATTGTATGGGCTTTTTATTAAATTCAGTACTGACACCTCCCGGCTCCCCCTGCCCGGCTCTATGGCTATGCCGCCTGTGTCCCCCGCAGCCCCCCTGCTTTCTCCACCGCCGCGCCGCCCCACTAGGTCCCAAGTCGGGTGGTTGGACGTGCAGCAGGTCCGACCACCCGACGCAGATCCGATGCGCACAGGACCGTGCATCGGATCTGAGGGGACATCAAAACTAGACGATTTTGGTCCGATTTCGGCCAGATCTGACTGATCTGGCCGAAATCTGACCAAAATCGGCTAGTGTATGGGGGCCTTAAGGAGGCCAGAGATCCTCCAAATATACGCTAAAAATTCCAGTGCCGCTCACAGCGACTGTACTTTTTTGGGTGCAATATTTAACTAAACTTCAATTAATTGACTTTGCTGTATTTGTATTTATTTATACCAAAATAACAGTCACATTTTTAGCGGATATCTTGAGGATCGCTCCCAGCAACGTGGGCACTCAAAGGGTTAAAGAAAGCCACAAAACATGATCTGTTGGTGGTAATTGACAACTGGAGTTAGGAACTGTGTCCCTTAAATATTAATATATATTTAATCTGAATGTCTCCATATATTAATTTGATTGATTGTATATTAATATATGCACATTGATTTTTATTGCAGATCAGAAATGTTTCACAAGGTGGCGATAATGCCTTCAAAGTCTGGCTCTTATCAAAGCTTGTGGAAAAAAAGAGTGTTCCAATACAACATTATTCTATCTTCTGATCTCTGAACTTAGTCAGATTTATTCAATTTTATTTGATTTAAATCAATTTGGAATCAAAGTAAAAAGTATGTACTGCAACTAAAATATTTCAGGAATGCTGGAGGATGTGCGGAAGGCAGAAAAGAGGCTCATAAGTTTAAGAAAGTTTTTTTTTTTTTTAAATAATTTAAAATATTTCTGCAAAGAGGTCTCCCCAATGTACTTTATACAACAGTGTTGCAATCTCTTTCCGAAATTCAGTATCTGAAAAGAGGTCTTGCCAATGTACTTTATGCAAAAGTGTTGCAATCTATTTCCTTTAATTCAACTATTTCTCAGCTTTCTCTCTAACTATTGTTAATAAAATAAAAAAGTTTTGCCTATTTATAGTAAGAAAAATAAAATGTTATATTCCCACAGTTTGGAGTATAGCATAGGAGCAAAGCCCCCCATAGACTTATGTGATTTGGGCTGATGTCACCAGATTCTGACAGATCGGGTTGAGTAATCACGTTGAAATCGGCCAAAATCTCATGTGTTTGACATCACATCCAATCCGTGGCAAGGCCCTGTGCGCATTGGATCGGATCCAGAGGTGGGACCTGCTTGCACATCCGACCTCCGAATGGACCCCCTCCCGATGGCGGGTAACAGGGTCGTATGTGATACATAACATGCAAAAGGACTACATGCAGTATATTGCACAGGATCCTGCTGCCCAGGCAGGTCCAAGACGGCTCAAGGGGGATCAGATGGCTGTTCTTCTGCGAGAAATCACAGTAGTGTATGGCCACCTTTAGGGGAAGGGTTTATTTCTGAAGCAGGAGAACAATTGGTAATTCAAATTCAGGGGCGGATTGGCCCACCTGGAAACCAGGCTGTTTCCCTGTGGGCTGGCATATTTTTAGAGTAAAGGGCTGCCTCCCTGCTTAACAGGGCCGGCCGCGGCATCTCCGTGTATTTTGCCCTGTTTAAAGAAGGCCGCGGCCGGCCTCTAGTTGTTCCACAGACCACAGTCAAAATGGCCACGGGAGCTGGTATCCCCGCCCCCCTACTTCCGACGGGGTCACTAGTTGGTCCTCCTCCCGGCCAGCCGCTGCCGTACGGAACGCTGGTGTTACAATGGCGGCGCCCATGAACCAGGCTGTGGGTCCTCAGCAACCTGCGGGCGGCGGCGCCCCAGGACCCCAGCTCGTCCCCAGTGGCAGACAGCAGCAGCAGCTCGGTCTCCCGCAGCAACAGCAGGACTTCGACCCGGTGCAGACATACAGGCCTCACCATGAGTCTTTACCTCATCCGTAGTGAGCGCAATCTTCCGCACATTAATACACTTTATTTCTGTATATTTAGAAATAAATTTGTACTTTTTTTTATTTCTGACCTACAGTAGCCTATCTACTTGTGAGTGGGAGCTGCACAGTCTTTTTTACTTTTTATATATATATAATGGCATCAGGGTGTGCGGCATATGTATAATGGGCATCAGGGTGTGCGGCATATGTATAATGGGCATCACGGTGTGAGGCATATGTACAATGGGCATCACGGTGTGTGGCATATGTATAATGGGCATCACGGTGTGTGGCATATGTATAATGGGCATCACGGTGTGTGGCATATGTATAATGGGCATTACGGTGTGTGGCATATGTATAACGGGCATCACGGTGTGTGGCATAAGTATAATGGAGCATCACGGTGTGTGGCATATGTATAATGGGTATCACGGTGTGTGCCATATGTATAATGGGCATCACGGTGTGCGGCATATGTATAATGGGCATCAGGGTGTGCGGCATATGTATAATGGGCATCACGGTGTGTGGCATATGTATAATGGGCATCACGGTGTGCGGCATATGTATAATGGGCATCACGGTGTGCGGCATATGTATAATGGAGCATCACGGTGTGCGCCATATGTATAATGGGCATCACGGTGTGCGGCATATGTATAATGAGCATCAAGGTGTGTGGCATATGTATAATGGGCATCATGGTGTGTGGCATATGTATAATGGGCATCAGGGTGTGCGGCATATGTATAATGGGCATCAGGTTGTGCGGCATATGTATAATGGGCATCAGGGTGTGCGGCATATGTATAATGGGCATCAGGGTGTGCGGCATATGTATAATGGGCATCAGGGTGTGCGGCATATGTATAATGGGCATCAGGGTGTGCGGCATATGTAATGGGCATCACGGTGTGTGGCATATGTATAATGGGCATCATGGTGTGCGGCATATGTATAATGGGCATACTGTGTGCGGCATATGTATAATGGGCATACGGTGTGCAGCATATGTATAATGGACATCACGGTGTGCGGCATATGTATAATGGGCATCACTGTCTCCCCTCCCTGCATCCTCCACCACTTATTGACTCCCCTCCCTGCATACTCTGCATTCCCCCTCCTACCCTGCATCCTGTGCCACCATGCCCCCCTTACACTCCCTCCCCCCTCCCTCCTCTTCCACCCTGCCACTCTACTCTCACCCCTCGTCACCCTTCATTACCAATCCCTCTTACCCTGCGTCTTCTCATTCCGTTGCATTATGTGAACTTTAGCTTTTTTTTAACTCAGCGGCAAAATCGGGCGTGGCCTCATTGAAATAGGCCACACCCCATATTGATAGGCCACGCCCCGTCAAAAAACGGGCGCGCCTCTGGCGCGCAACAACACACACCCGCATTGAGGCTGCTTCAAGATATTTCCCGGGCTGGTTTTAATTCCCAATCCGCCCCTGTTCAAATTCCAGATAACTGTTCACAACTAATTCACAATAAATGATTATGAATATGATTCAAGTTGCACACTTTCTGCTAATTTTGGCATCTTGAGAACAAGGCGTCTTAGGTAAGCTTTGATGTTCACAGAGTCAACCTGAATTGGGCCCAAAGTGTCTTGTTCCCACCAGTGTCACTACCATGTGACACTCCCTACCCTTGTCTTTTAGCAAAGTGTTGATACAAAGGGCATTTTCACACGGAAAGGTCTGCATGTCTAGACAGGTTTTTGTTTGTGTTCTAGTTTGTATCAGAAGTTTTTGCAATTATGCCCAGTGTGAATGGTGCACGATGATGGGGAAAATAGCTTGGCTGTATAACGCTCAGTACATACACACTGAGTGGGTTTCCATACCTCCCAACTTATGTGATGATGAAATAGGGACACTCGCACGGCCGTAAAGGGGGCAGGCGTATGCAAATGAGGGCGCGGCTTATGCTAATTAGCCGCAACCTCATTTTCATCTGAGAATAGACGCTGTGCGCGTGCGCACAGCGTCTATTCTATTAGATTGGGGGGTCTCCCAACTGCCACCCCCCGCAGCGGGACAATGCCTGCCGCGGGTGGGACAGCGGGACAGGACCCGAAAATCGGGACTGTCCCGCTGTAATCGTGACAGTTGGGAGGTATGGGTTTTCCTCTGCCCAGCCATTTTCCCTGGGGGTTCTTGATGGTTGGGAAAATTTGCTCTTGGAAGATGTTTTGGTACCATTCTTTATTCATGTTTGTACTCTTGACTGACCCACACATGAATGGTCTCAGGATGCTTTATTTTTGTCATGACACAGGACTGATGCCCACATTTCCTTCTCCGGACAAGTGTTTTTCCAGATGTACCAAAAAATCTAAAAGGGGATTCATTAGAGAAAATTACTTTACCCCAGGCCTCAGCAATCCAATCCCTGTACCTTTTGCAGAATATCAGTCTGTCCCTGATGTTTTTCCTGAAAAGTACTGGATTCTTTGCTGCCTTTCTTGACCCCAGGCCATCCTTCAAAAGTCTTCACCTCACTGTGCTTGCAGATGCACTCACACCTGCCGGCAGCCATTCCTGACCAAGCACTTTACTAGAGATGCCCTGATCCCACAGTTGATCTTTAGGTACTGGCACTTGCAGGAAGTTACTGCTCATCCTGAAGCCTTCCTCACAACTATTGTATCCCCTTGAAGTTCTTGATAATCCAATAAATGGTTTATTGCAATTTTTTTTTAAATTCAGTAATTTTTATTTATTTTTGCATATCACCCATAAAAACATAAGTAAAACAAAGACTAATGTAAACTTATTAGACATATGCGAAATGTAACAATCGGGTAACATGTATCAGTATATACGGATAGTGACAGGACAGTTATGGCAAACAGTATAGTTAGGTTTTCCCTATGACAAAGTTCCAGTAACATAATACCCGAAGACACCATTCGGGTATCTCAAAATAGAGGTAAACAGCATTGTCCAATGGAACATTATTTGCATAGTATATTATAGAGTATCAACCTGCACTAATACTGCACAGAACAGGTACATATTGAATGAAGTTCCAGCAGCACAACCAAATAATACAGATGTAGCCCCTGTCATCCTTGGCCAGGGCTCGCCAGAGCCTCCCCTCTGGCGAACGCCGGCAGACAGGGGCTACACTGAACTGGGACGAGCGTGCATCTCGCGGCGGCGCTGCGAGTCCCTGCCCGTCTCCGCTTCAGGGAGCTGGGCAGGGTTAGGGGGGGGGGGGGGTCGGGCGGCGAGGGGGCCCGGCGGCGATGGCAGGGGAGGCAGCGGGGACCTGGGGCAAGCTCCATTGCCACTGGGTGCACGAGCGCCTCGTGCGCGCGTGCCCCCTGGCGGGAACCGGCCGCTGGCAGGGGCTGGAGATACTTTCGCCAGCCCCTGTAATGAAGAGACTGGCTCCATCTGTAACGTCTAACTATCAAAAGAAAAATATATAATCTATATAATAAGTTGAAGAGTGTGTGTGTGTGTCTGTTGCGCATTGCGGGCACACCGTGGCACTCAGAGCCGTCAAATTTGGCAACAATGTACCTCTGGACCTGGTGGTGTGCACCTCGAAGCCGTTTTTGGTAAGTTTCACTTAGAAATGTAAAAAACACCAAGGTTTAATTTGCCTTAATTGATAATCTGGAAAAAAGATCGACAATCTGGGAAACTGAAGACAAAGGAACAACACCACACCTGGGGCCAAATGTAATAGGGTGAGAGTTTCAGAAAGTGCGAGATTTTGGGAGAGTTTTCCCAAATCAATTACACTGCAAAACCAGGTTGATTTTGCCATGTAATTGATTGCTGCTTTAAAAAACATGGGAAAACTCTCCCAAAATCTCTCACTTTCTGAAACTCTCACCCTATTACATTTGGCCCCTGACATTGCTGTCATTGAGTATGAATGCAAACACATTCTAGCATTATGGTGGAGGCTTTCAACAATTGGGAATAATTGTAAGGGAAATACATAGACCACACATCACACACACGTACACATTGCACACACACAGTACACCATATATGCACACACAGCACACTACACACACATATATATATATACGTAGCACACCTCAAACACTTAACACATTGGAGAGATACACACAACACACACACATACATAACACACCACAAGCAGTACAACACACACCCATATACACTACAACACACCCAAAACATTACAACACACACAAACACATAACACACACACTTATACCCCTTTTACACCAAAAATCCCGGATCCATCCCAGCATTTGGAATACAGATCCAAGCCAGGTCGGACCCGGGATTTGCACCGTTTACACAGTGGTGCCTTCCTGGAGTGTAGACGGAGGTGGCGCTTGAAGATGACATCATCTTCAAGCACTGGGACCGCGATCACCCCTGATGGGACTGCCGATCATCGCGCTGGGGGCAAGCCCAGCACCAAGGTAAGCTGCTGGGCTGCCCCCAGCCCCCCTGCACCCCCCCAGCCCACGTCCACAAGGTGAATGGATGCTGCACACAGGCATCCATTCATCTCCTCCCTGCCTTCGTTGCAGTCTGCAGAGTACAGCAGCCCAACCGCCATACCGACCGCAGGACGCTACGGTCCGGAGGTTGGGCTTCCCACTATTGATGTAAACAGGAGCCGGGTCAGATGAATGTAACAGGTAGCAGGTGGGAGGAATGTGACATGTAGTGTGAAATAGAGGTGCATGTCCATGCGCCACCCCACCATCTCTGTCCCTGCATCATCCCGCTGTCTCTGTCCCTGTGTCACCCCACCGTCTTTGTTCATGCGTCACCCCACCATGTGGCATAATGTGAATTTTGGATCAATCCGGGTTGCATTATGTGAATTTTTGCTCAATCCGTGTGGCATAAAGTAAATTTTGGCTCTTTCAGTATGGCATAATGTGAATTTTGGCTCAATCTGGGAGGCATGATGTGAATTTGGGCTTATTCCAGGTGGCATGATGTGAATTTGGGCTCAATCCGGGTGGAATGATGTGAATTTTGCCTCAATCCATGTTGCATAATGTGAATTTTGGCTCAATTTACGTAGCATAACGTGAATTTTGGCTCTTTCAGTTTTATATAACATGAATTTTGGCTCAATCCGGGTGGTATAATGTGAATTTTGGCTCATTCCATGTGAATTTTTTTGCTCATTCTGTGTCACATAAGGATAATTTTGCCTCTTTCCGCGTGGCATAATGTTTAAGGGGCAAGTGTTAGGGGGTCTATTACTGTTTTGCATAATGTGTATAAGGGGCATATGGCATGGTACACTGCACTCAAGGACATGCCCCCTTTTGAGTGGCAGCACCCTCTTTTTTTGGAGTGTGCACATAACTTCAGCCTTCAATTTCCCATACCCCCACTTCAAAATTTCCACCTCGACCACTGCACACACACTTATAGCGCACCTCACACACTTACACATTTGACAGATACACACAACACACACAGTACACACACCCACATATACTACAACACACACAAAAACAGTACAACACACAAAAACACACACAAAAATATGCATAATAGATGCTAAATCTCAGGAGTGGATGTGGAATTCATCAACACAAACAAGCTATCAAGTCAGGAGTGGTGCGTTTCAAACAACAACAATACCACACCTGATTTCATTGCTGGCATTGAGTATCAATGCAAACACATTCTAACATTATGTTGGAGGTTTTAACAAATTTACAATCTTGGGCCTCTGGTACAGCATAAGATGACATTTTACAGCAATTCTAGAAATTAAAAATAAAACCAAGGTTTTCCCGGGCAACACCGGGCGGGTCAGCTAGTAATAAAATAAACAGAACAAAACTACCTAAAACAAACCTCCCCATAACCCCCCACCCTGTATGGAGACAAAAAAAAAGGGAGATTGTAGCCAATCGCACAGGAGGAAAATTTTCTATCACCCCTATATTACAAATAATCTGTTATGAGATAATTCTTGTGGGGTGTGCTGCCACTAAGACAGGAATTGGACAATATTGCATGGAAAGAAAAGACTGTCATGTGTGGTATCCGCACACAGAGGCACTAGGCTGGAGTCGTGGGGTCAGACCCTGACCACGAACTCTGTACAGCCTTGTGAGCGCAGCACGAGAGTGCAGGCACAGCTACACTAGCGCTCTCCCTCTGTGGAGCGACTTTGCAACGGAGCGCAGCATGGGTCTGACAGGGTAAGAATCGTAGCGTCACATACTGACCACGATTCCCCTTCAAACTCCGGCGCCTGCTGACACAGTTGGGAAGCAGCAAGTGTGACACAAGACGGTCCTGATAGAGTGAGAGTCGCGGAGTTACCCCTCAGACGCCGTCACTTGTGCAGACAAATTGGAGGCAGAAACACGGCAATAAGAAATTAGCCGGTGTTCCCTTCTGCCCAGGAGAATAGTTGTTATAGGAGTCATATATTGATACATGCGGCTACAGTTATATTTGACTGCAATCCTCAAACACTTTGCTGAAATGTATTACATACAACCGCTTGCTGTGCTTCCCACTGCCTCTAATTGGAGCAGTTTTCTAGACAGTATATGATTCTTTTTCCAATACAAGTCAGCTTGACTTTTAAAACTGCCCAAGTAGGAGACACATACCAATAACCTTTGCTATTAGCAAAGGACTGTATATTGACAGTTATTACTTTATAAAGTCTCCCGCAATTAGCGGATACACATTATAAGACACACCTACTAATATTATTACAGGGCAATTTGACATTGGGGTTCACCATAAGAGGATATTTATCCCCTTTTTAAAATAAATTCTTCTATCTTTCTACCTCTATGGTAATTGTTTTTATATGTCACAGTTCTTAAATGAAATAAATTAAATTATTATTTTCCATAGGAATTCAATGGGAAAAAGGGGTCCTTTTCATACCCCTACTATCCAAGTGGGCATGGAGTTGGATATAAACCTGTGGCGAGCGTAGCGAGCCACCGAGCCCGAAGCGTGGCGAGCGAAGCGAGCCCCGCGAGGGGATGGTATTCCGTGTCCCCTCGCGGGGCTCGCTACGCTCGCCACAGGTTTATATCCAACTCCATGCCCACTTGGATAGTAGGGGTATGAAAAGGACCCCTTTTTCCCATTGAATTCCATGTTAAAATGGACTCAGTCCATTTTAACATTGATTCCTATGGAAAAATCGGGTCATCGCATCGCATCGCATCCGATGGTCGCATGCGATGCGATGTCCCGATCCGACCCGATTTAGAAATCGGGCGCCCGGATAACTCACAAGTACCCCTACCCCCAACCTAGGCATACTTTGGATCCCAAACTCACCCCCATCTCTACACTACAGTATCTACCTTAACCCCTCCCCCTACCCACCCATATAAAGGATAAGAAAACAGATGACTGACATGGGCAAAAATAAAAATAAATAAAAAAATAAAAAAACAGGATCAGAGTACTCCAAGACCCAAGGGCAGGATTTACAGACATCTCTCCTCCAGAGAAAAGAAAATATAATAAACAGCCCACAGCAGACATATATTCTTTCGTATAAACCCATACACAAATCCAAAACTTACGCAAACAGGATAATTAAAGGTACAATTGCAGAGTGAAAAAAGGAAGTGAGAAACAGAAAAAGGTTATAAAATGATAGGAATGTCATCCAAGATAACAAGGCATAATAGAATATACGTAATCTGGCCAATATTCCGCATCACTGAAACAGAATGTCATAAAGTTAGTACTGGCCCAATTTGCACAGGTATAAACAGGGGCACATCCAGCATATATAGTGAGCATATTGTGCAGACTTGGTGCAACTAATAAAGGTATTGTAGTAGTTTTGAATGGGACTGAATCCACAACCAAACATCCAGAAGTATGGTAGCAAAAATCTTCAGCTCTGAGCATAGGCACAGACAACAAAGGAAGTAGAGCATGATCAGTCACTGATGCAGGGCCGGTGCCACCACTAGGCAGCTCTAGGCATTTGCCTAGGGCGCCGGCACCTGGAGGGCGGCAGTTCGCCCCTCATCTGACCCCCATGTGCATATAGCTGGCCGGGGTGTCCGTGCCGTGGGGGTACCTGCGGCGCTGTCCTGTGTATAAAGCTGCGGCAGCTTTATACACAGGACAGCGCCGCAGGTACCCCTGCGGCACGGACACTCCAGGGATCCCGCCGCCGCCAGCAGCAGCTTTACACAGGACAGCGCCGCACGGACACTCCATGGATCCCGCCGCCGCCAGCAGCAGCTTTACACAGGACAGCGCCGCACGGACACTCCATGGATCCCGCTGCCGCCAGCAGCAGCTTTACACAGGATAGCGCCGCACGGACACTCCAGGGATCCCGCCGCCGCCAGCAGCAGCTTTACACAGGATAGCGCCGCACGGACACTCCATGGATCCCGCCGCCGCCAGCAGCAGCTTTACACAGGACAGCGCCGCACGGACACCCCAGGGATCCCGCCGCCGCCAGCAGCAGCTTTACACAGGACAGCGCCGCACGGACACTCCAGGGATCCCGCCGCCGAAAGCAGCAGCTTTATCACAGTGACAGCGCCGCAGGACACCCCTGCCCGCTCCAGCACTGCAGGGACGGGCAATACAGGTACCACCCCCGGGCACCGGGGTGCCCCCAACCCGACTCGCCTGGGGCGCTCCGGTGCCTTGCACCGGCCCTGCACTGATGTTTTAAGGTCTACAGAGGCTGATGTCAGGTATAAATCCTGCAGAACCCCATCACTGTACTATGCACTGGTGCATCATCAAATATTTTGAGAAGCCTCTGGGCAGTATTCAATGAGAAAAATTCTCTGTGCTTTATGAAAGAATTTGTGCTTTTTTCGCAATGGACGGAGAATTTTGGTCTCAAAAAGATAACCACCCTATTCAATGTGATATTTTTGCCATCTTTCTAAGTGATTTTCGCTGTGTCTCTCCATGTAGCAATTCTCCATCTTTTCATTGAGAAGTGGTATGTGAACTTTTAAATTTTTTTTAATTTTGGTGTAAAAAAATCAGGAATTTTATTCTGTGAAGGGACAAGGCAGAAAGAAGGTTGTAAGTCTGCACACTTTGTTACTTGTCAACCTATCGATGTAGGTCTTGTCACCAATTTTATTTTTAGGTTTTGGTGCGGGTGCTGTCCTTACAACTAAGTAAACTTATATGGGCACACAAGAGGAGGAAAGAGTTGTATATTGGGACGCACACCTTTTTTTTGTGAGGGAGATTTTTTTGTTATTTTAAAGAGTATTTTCTTATTTAAAAATGTCCTTCAAGTTTTTCTTTTATTATGTGAAACTGGAGGACATGTAAATTCTTAGACACTGTGAAATTATAGAGGTTAAAAATGACATACACTTAACAACATAACCATATAGTGAGACAAGGAAATTTTAGTGTGAAGAAAAATAGGATTAATAGGATTAAAAAGGTTGGTACTGAGCTGGGGCTGTTAATGTAATCTTTTGGTGGTTTTCACCTTCTGGGATAAGTGCTGGTATATTTTAACCTTTCTTAGTGGCTTTTATTGCCTATATTAGGTATTGCTGCTCTGTGTTTAGTACAGAGCCCAGCTTGTTATCGCCTCTCGGGTGGCTTATAGAAATTTCTAGTCTTTATTCTGCACAGTGGATTCTACTTTATATTCACTTCACTTGGACTCACAGTAATCCTGACAGTGCATTTCAGATGGTTATTGAAAGTTTGTATATATTTTATACTGATTCTAAATTTCGGATGGAGAGTTGGTTAGGCTTTTTATAATAGCCGATGTAATATAATGTTCAGCTAAATGCTTTTATTACATGTATTTCGCTCTGAGTTATTACCACAGAGCCTGGCTTATTAATCTCTCTCCAGAGAGTATTGTGTAGTTATGTAACCTTTATTTCTCTGCTTTGTTTTTTAGATTTGCAGAAGGTTCATATATCCTCTCCTGTCGTTAGTGTGTTAATATAATCCTTACAGTATGTATGGTTTCCGCCTAGATTGGCAGTAAACTGTACCAGGATTTATATAGGATTTCAGTTTATTCAAGAATCAGTTTTAATATATAACAATATTCTTTCAGGGCACTTCAAGTCAGTTTATCAGGAATCCAACAATTTTTAAATATTCATATATATACATACAGGTCATGTATACCTGGTTCTGACAATATTATATTGTATTGCTGAAATCAGCAGTCAGATTAAACAATTCTCTAGTACTGTCTTCCTATTGACCTTTGTGGAAATTAATTGGTCACCTAGTGTCAAAGGTCTTCTCTCTATTACCACATTTGCTGTATGCTAATGACACGTATTAGTCCTGTGTCAGATCTCAGTTCAATAGCCTAAGTGAGTTACACTTAGTGCAAAAGATGAAAAGCCAATGTAATTTAATTTGTAGCTAATTGCTTTTATTACATGTAGTTTGCTCTGAATTCTTAGGCACAGAGCCTGGCTTTTTTCTCTAAAGATATTTTATACAATGTTGCAATAGTGTTGTTACACTTCTTTTCACTGCTTAATATCTCGTTTAGCAGTGAGTTGTTTATACAGCCTCTGCTTGCGAGTAATCTGATGCACAGAAAGTGCAGGGTGTAAATTTATGAGAGAGACAAAAGAATCGTTTTTTATGACAGTTATTACTGTTTTAAATAAACAGTGTTGACATAGTACTAGGATCAGTAGTCTAAATGACTTGGTTTATACTGTATCACTGTATGTTCTAGGTGAACGGATTAATAGTTCATATGTGCATACAGGCAAGTGAACTTTTAAATTTTTTTTAATTTTGGTGTAAAAAAATCAGGAATTTTATTCTGTGAAGGGGCATGCTTTTTTTACCCATAACAGCGAGCAGGGGACCGGAACAGTGAGCCGCTCATTAGATATTCATATATTCACTGCACCAGATCATTACATATGCACGATCGGGAGCAGTGAATATACCCGGTCCCCTGCTGGCTCTGGGGGGGGGGCAGCCTGTGCTGCCTGGGACCCGGGGAGCCCACCTCCCCTCCACATACGTTCTGGGGCAGGCAGGGAGACTTCAATCTCCCTGCCTGCCACTGTCCCACGGCTCCATGCAGTGGACGCTCGTCCGCTGCAGGGGTTAAGATTCGCTGCGAGGGGCAACGAGCCCCTGCGACATTGAATAGTGTATAAAGACCCGTGACGGAGATCTCCAAACATGGAGAATCTCCGTAAGAACACGGCGAATGCATGGCGAGAGAAAAAACCTCTCGCCGTGCACGGAGAAAATTCTCATTGAATACTGCCCTCTGAGTTGAAGCAGTTATGGCATGGAGGATCTGTTGTAAACGGCTCCCCATGGCCCAAGAGATGTGACCCTTTGCAAAGGCATCAGCACAACAGGTAGCCCAAATTACTTTCCTTAAAGTAGAAAAGCTGCAAGATGGCAGCGGCTAGCACGCCACCAATACTCACAGCTAATACAAAGCAGGATATTTGAAGATGGCTGCGGAGTGCGGACAACACATCAGGGAGAATGTAAAACGTATAGACAACCAACAGGGACAGAGGTTCTGTATATGTATAGCTGCCAGCAACAGCCACCGAGTGCAGATGCCCAGTCCGGGAAGCTATGTGGAAAAGATCGTGCCGGCACCTCCATGCAGCACGAGCCACCAGATAATGCTGCCTAACTGTACTGCAGCAGCCACTGGAGAGCCGCTACGGGGCACAGCGGCGTCCAGCGAATATATCCAAAGAAGGGCACCACAGATGACCCGACAGCAGTGCAGTCCCGAACTCTGCACCGCCCAAACTACGGACTGCAGACAGGCCGCTTCTGGCGTGAACCCAGGAGCCACAGCCTCAGGCTTATTCAGGCATCAAAGGGGGAACAAGGTAGGCAGGAAGGAGTCTCAGCGCCAGTTAGGTAGCTGTAGGTTGCTGATGTCAGGCTGTCAGGATTATAATACAGGATGGATGGAGGGAGCACAGAGAAACTGCTGCCTACTCCATGCTTGGCCAAGCCACACCCCCTGGTTGATTGCAATCTTACTAGCAGTAACATCCTTGCCTGTGAAGCCTTTTTTGTGCAAAGCAATGATGACTACTCATGTTTCCTTGGAGGTAACCATGGTTAACAGAGGAAGAACAATGATTTCACGCATCATCCTCCTTTTAAAGCTTCCAATCTTTTATTCTAACTCAATCAGCAGAGAGATCACTGGCATGATGTCAGCTGGGCCTTTATGTGGCAGGGCTGAAATACAGTGGGAACTTTGTCATGGACTTTGCCATTAATTTTGCAGTATATGCAAAATGCCACACTTCCCGCACCAGGTAAGTGTCTTGGCAAAAAAACAAACCGACACCCCGAAACCAGACCGGACAGGGAGACGCACGGTACTCTGTGTACATCGTGCGGCTCCGCCTCCCGAATGCCGCTATTGGCCGCCTTGCGGCCTAGCGGCCAATCAGGGGCCGCTAGGCCGCAAGGCGGCCAATAGCGGCATTCGGGGGCGGAGCCGCACAATGTAAACAAACACCGTGCGTCTCCCTGTCCGCTTGGTTTCAGGCTGTCGGTTTGTTTTTTTGCCAAGACACTTACCTGGACTACGTCGCGCTGGGACAGGTGAGTATGGTTTCCTTCCACAGCTTCTCAAATGGATTTCGTCGGATCCGGACGGCGACAGCGACGGTCGACATGGAGGCAGAAGACGACACAGGACCAGAAGACGACGACACAGGACCAGGGCGACCTATGGGAAGAAGATAGGTAAGTATTAGTATGTGTGGGCTTTGTATGTATTAAAGTTTTATTTTAAAAGTGTGTCAGTGTGTTTTGTGCACTATTTTTTTAACTGTGGAACTACAAGTGCCAGCGGGCCCTTTAATGCCCAGCAGGCTGGGACTTGTGGTTCTCCAAGTCCCAGCGTGCTGGGGAGGCTTGCTGGCACTTGTAGTGCCACAGTAAAAAACAATAGTTTAATCTATTTTTTACACCATAATCAGCCCGATGCCCACCGTCCAGGGGCATCGGGGACAGTACCAGGCTTCAGCCTGGTCAGGTAAGTCCTGGAGGGGGGGGGACCCCTTCATTGGGGGGTACCCCACTCCCCCAGGGCCCCTGGCCAGGCTGACTGGTCGGTAGGGTTAATGTTTTGGCCGCAGGACCTTATATAATAAGTGTCCCCCGGCTGTGACATTACAATGCTGGCTGGTTGTGCCTGGGACTGGTTCTTGAAATACGGGGGACCCCTAGTCATTTTGTCCCCCGTATTTTGGGAACCAGCCCCGGACCTGGAGCCTGGGGCTGGTTGTTAAAAATCGGGGAACCCCTATTTGTCGGGTGTCCTGATTTTTAATTACCGGCCCCGGCTCCTTCAGCCTGGTGCTGGTTACAGCTGTGGGGGGGACCCCACGCCGTTTTTTTTTTAATTTATTTATTTTTCTATTTTTTTTTACACTCTGCAGCCTGCACGGATCTGACTGATTCGTGCAGACTGCTACAAATAATTCATATTAGCAGCCGTATATATGGCCAGCTAATACGAATTGTTACACCATCGGAGGGTTACAAAGCAGTCGTATCTGACTGCTTTGTAATTTCCCCTCCGGAACACGACTTTGCATACGACTTAAACAGTCGTATGCAACCGTAGGGGAAATACCAATACGAAAAACTAGGTTTTTCATATTGGTAAATTTCCCCCGATATGTCATGTAGGGCTCGATCCTATTAACCCTGAAGGGTTGCCGTTCAGGTGCCGTTTTCAGCGTTAATTAGCCTTAACTTGCACCCTTCGCAGGGCCGAGTCCTCGGAAATGTGCCTGCACCCTTATGGAGGTGCGAGCACTTTTCAGCGTATTCGGCATGCCATAAAGTGGAGAATCATCCGCACCATTCAGGGTTAATAGGATCGAACCCTTAGTAGAAGATACACTGTTACTTGCAGACTGAAGGTCACTGAGGGTATTAACCCGAGGTGCGAATCATGACAACACCGGGCGCTCTTTACGGCATGCCAAATTAGCTGATAAGTGCTCTCACCTCCATAGGGGTGCAAGCAATTTTCAGCTAATTCAACCCTGCGAAGGGTGCGAGTTAGGGTTAATTCGGGTGCTGTTTTCAGAATTAAAATGGCACCCGAACAGCAAGTTGCACCCTTCAGGGTTAATAGGATCGACACCTAAATAGAATGGAGCTGAGAGATAGGACGTTAGGGTCAGAATTGTGTTTTTTCAGAATGGGAGTAATCACTGTATGTTTGAGCAGAGATGGAAAAGTACCAGTAGAAAGAGAGAAATTGCAGATTTTAGTTAAAGTTGGAATAAGCACAGGAGATAGATTTTTAATGACTTGTGCAGGTATAGGATCAAGAGGAGAGGTAATAGAGTAGGAGGATAAGAAGAGTGCGGATACTTCCTTTTCATTTGTGGGCTCAAATGACGAGAAAGTGTCAGAGGGTTCAGGTGGAGAAGAGGGTGGGTTAGAGGTAGTGGAAGAGCAAACCATTTCATCTCGGATGTTATCAATCTTGTCCTTAAAGTAGGAGACAAGTTCTTGTGCACTGATGGTAGCCGGTGGGGGGAGGAGGGGGAGAGTACAGAAGAGACTTAAATGTGTTAAAAAGTTGCTTAGGGTTGGTGGCATGAGAAGAGATGAGAGATTGGTAGTATGTTTGTTTGGCAGTGTCCAAAGCATTGCAGTAGGAGTGGTAGCTAGTTTTATATGCGAGGAATTCAGTCATACAGTATTAAGAGATTTACGCCATTGGCGTTCTACTTTATGTGACTGATTTCGTAGTTGTCTTGTTGTTTTGGAGTGCCACAGTTGGCATCTAAGCCTACGTGGGGTATAATGGGTAGCTGGAGCCACTTCATCAAGGGCTGTTTCAAGAGTCTGGTAGAGGTGGAAAAAACAGGAGTCAGTAGAGGTAAATGTAGAAATTAGTGAGAGCTGTTGTTGCAGGGAGGTGGAAAGTTGTGGGAAATTAATAGCATTAGTATTTCTGCAGGTTAGAGTAGGCATGCATGATTTCTGTGTCAGTGAGCTTGGGGTAATGGTGTCTTGATTCATCTGATATTATATTGTTGTATAATCCAGAAAAACTCTGATACTGCAGACATTGCGCTCTGCTGCTGTGTATTTCAAATTCTGGCATTGCACAAACATCCTGAACCCAATTATTCAATAGACCGTGAGCAGGTAGTAATGTCACCCTCAACTCTTAGAGCACCGTAAACGGGACACAGGTCAGGAAAACAATTATCTACAACATTTTGCACATGGTATACATCATATATTTAAATGTGTCACGTCTGGAGTAGCACCAGCTGGAGAATATTGTAAGCTGAGTGCCTTGACGTATGGAGGTTGCATCCACGACAGAATAGAGTAAACAATGAGAGTCAAATATAATGGGTTTAATAAAGATATTGCAAACAGTTATAATGATGGTATAAACGGTATATGGCAGAGATGCAAATATAAAGTCAATTGTCCAGTAAGTTATTGTAATAGATGATGAAGCTTGGTCCTTGAAGAATATTGCAATATAATTGAAGAGTGGAATCTGAATATAAACTGAAGTTAAATACTTGTTGAAGGAATTGAAGATTGGATGGGTTGAAGAACGAATGAAGATTGTATTGCAGATGGGAAGTTTGGATGAATGATTGAAGATTGGGTGATTGATTGAAGATTGGGAGATTGGTTGAAGATTGGGAGATTGGATGATTAGTTGAAGATTGAGAGATTGGATGATTGGTTGAAGATTGAGAGATTGGATGATTGGTTGAAGATTGAGAGATTGGATGATTGGTTGAAGATTGGAGGATTGCTTGAAGAATGACTGATTGGATGATTGGATGGTTGCTTGAAGAATGGAGGATTGGATGATTGTAGGATTGGATGGTTGTTTGAAGAATAATGGCAAATGAAGAATGATGAAGAAGAGTTGTCCTTTGCTGTGTGAGACCGTGGCTGCTGCCAGAGGTAACCGTGGAAGTAACCGTCGGAAGTGTAGCAAGGTGAGACCCTGACCTTGCATGGTCCACATTGGCGGTAAGCAGATTCCGATGGTACGTGAAGCAGTGAACGGCCAGCAGGATCTCTTCAGGGAGAAGCTCGGATCGTAGTGAGGACTATAGAACCAGATAGGAGCGAGTAAGCTCAGGAGCGTAGCGAGTGCTACCGAGCCAGATGGAAGCAATGATGCTGCAGGGAGGACATCATTGTACTGACTGCCGGACTAGCCTGAGCAGTCAGTACTTACCAGGTGAGCTGTGCCGGGATTGGTCAGGCAATCAGGGAGTGAGGCGGAGCCGTGCAGGAGAGGCTGGGGAAACCAAGAAGATGGCGCCCGCCAGAGAGGGCGACAGATTCCAGCTGGCCCTGATGATACGCAGCTGTGCAAGAACCGGCCTTTACACAGACGCCGACCAGGCACAAACACACATGGTGGCATGCTACTTATATCCTGCATGACACTGGAGCACAACACGCCGGTGTCACCACGGGATGACAGCGCGGCCATATGTACCCCTGTGAAGCCAGAGACATGAGCACAGGTGAGCGCCATGGTTTTAGCGTACCCAGAGGGTCCAGGGCTGAGCACTACACAGAGGTTTAGGGCAAACGCCATGGTGGATGTGACAAAATGCTTTTGTACTACTACCAAACTAATTACAACCATAACTTTAGAGTACACCTACTGTAGGTGTGTGCTGCGTCAGTGTCTGAGTTTTACAGAAAGTCAACTTGAAGATAACATTTCATTAAATTAAATGATTTACTTTGCATGTTCAAGCATATTTATATTACCATAGTGGAATGCCACAATGTTTGCTTTTGTGGTGCTAGTCAGGATGTACTATTTGTAATCATTGGATTGTAGAAACACATTTTGTGTTAAGAACAACATGTATTTCTGAGGTACATAAAAAATGTAACCAACTTTAATGAAATGTATTCCTCTCATGATCATTGATGTTTGGCTTCTTGTATTCAAGAAATTTGAGACCACAACCAACCATAAGGGCCACCTTGTGCTCCTCTGACATCTTTATAATTACCTTTTGCTTCTTGCAGTGATTCACAGAACACTTGTAATGGCCAGTGGCATAACTATAAATTTAGCTCCCCCCTGCCAAAAAGTGTGTGCCCCCTCCAGGCTCCTGTCCAGCATGTTTCCCCAGCGTGTGACGTGATGACGTCAAACGCATAACGGAGGCCAGCAAACACTGCTGCTTCCCTTGGCTCCGACACATCCCAGGCCACCCTGCATGCCCATCCACCTGCCCATCCTGTACACAGTAGCCAATAGCCGGCTCTGTGTACAGTCAATTGAATCAGTGGGGGAATTTGTCATCTCTGCCATGGCCCCACCCGCGCTGCAGCTGACTCGTGTCCAGTGCTCAGTCAGTGGGCAGCGGCAGGCAGCAGCATGTCGGTGCATCGAGACCCTGACGCACAGACCCTGCTGCTGCTTGCTCCCCCAAGCGGTTGCTGGGGCTGCCTTACAGTAGTTACTCCACTGCGCACAGCATTTAAAGCCTGCATTGCCACTGGCCATAACTTCCTCTTTGCTGTCTACCTCTTAAACAGAACTTCATACAACATGTGCTAGCTACTGTATGCTTAAACCATAACTAGAACTCTCTCGGCCCCATAGCAAAATATGAAAAGGGGCCCCCCCTTTGTACAGTGTGACACACACGGGTAGCGGGGAATAAAAGGGTACAACATGTCTTATACGGGAGGGGGATGTTTGGAACGTACATGGTGTCAGAGGCAAGGGGTCACACACAGAAGGATGTAGGAGGTACAAGGTTACAGTGAGGGGTCACACACAAAGGAAGGTGATACAGGGGGGCACACTGGGGATAAGGGGTGAGAAGGTGTCATAAGCCAGAATTGGGGGTTCAGTGGTCACATACCAGGGATGGCGGGGGGTTCAAACACAGAGTAAAAAAGGAGGTAGAGGGTGGAGAAGGTGTCATACACAGTGGATGTGTGGTATGAGGGGGGAGAGGGCACAAACCAGGGATGAGGAGACAAGGTGTCACACATGGTAATAGGGGGTGCAGGAGGTAATACACCAGGGATGATTGGGGATCAAGGGGGGGGGGGTCACACACACACCGTAGAGTAGGCCCTCCAGCTGTTGAGGAACTACACATTCCAGCATGTCTTGCATCAGTTTCACTATGTGCACCTCTGAATCAGGCATCACTATGTGCTCCTCTGAATCAGGCATCACTATGTGCATCTCTGACTCAGGCGTCACTATGTGCACCTCTGACTCAGGCATCACTATGTGCACCTCTGACTCAGGCGTCACTATGTGCACCTCTGAATCAGGCGTCACTATGTGCACCTATGAATCAGAGCATCTGGCTCTGCTAGGGAGGGCCGGCAAGAATAATCTTGGGGCTCTGTACACTAATATCTCATGTACAGAGCCCCAGCATGTCTTGCATCAGTTTCACTATGTGCACCTCTGAATCAGGCATCACTATGTGCTCCTCTGAATCAGGCATCACTATGTGCATCTCTGACTCAGGCGTCACTATGTGCACCTCTGACTCAGGCGTCACTATGTGCACCTCTGACTCAGGCGTCACTATGTGCACCTCTGACTCAGGCGTCACTATGTGCACCTCTGAATCAGGCGTCACTATGTGCACCTATGAATCAGAGCATCTGGCTCTGCTAGGGAGGGCCGGCAAGAATAATCTTGGGGCTCTGTACACTAATATCTCATGTGTAATGATGACAACACAGTGGGCCTGCCAATCAAGCTCAGCTGTTTTCTGAATGATGATTTGATATAAAGATGCGCTGCGAGAACCAATTAGAACACACCTGCCTACCAGAAAAATCAAGGGGAGACCACACATTTTGTCTCCCTGATTTTTTCACTATCAGCCTTTAAAAAAAAAGATTTTTGCATATTTTCATAACTTTTACAATAGTAGGTTGCAGAAGATTTGTGCAGATTTTGGGCAGGATAGGAGCTTAAACAATGATAGGTGTCGACAGCATTTTTTTTAGGACAAAGTCAAATAGCTACTTCTATGTTTTAACTGGCAATATCCTTGTAAAAATTTGTCGGCTTTGAAATGATGGCATAATCCAGTCATAGGTGGAATGTTTATAAGGCAATCTAGGCACCTGCAACAGGTCCCATAAAGATATCTTGGCTGTCCAAAACTATCTTAGAGGAGCATTGCCCGACTATGCCTGATGTCATGACATCACATGACTCGCCCACATTCCCAAAGTCCCTTTGATGTTCTTTGATAGGATAAAAAAAATGTTTGGACACACAAAATAATTTAATCAACTGTAGTGGGGCAGTCAGTTTACATTAGATGTGACACAGGTATTCAGCCTACTTCCAAAAGTCCTGGAGTCTGATTCAGATTTGTAAGTAACACCGATGTTTACATGTGTACCAAGGTACTCTATTGATACCACCTGCAACCAGCAGCAAAAATATGGTGCTATGTAATGTTTGAGGGAGGAGGGCCTCTGAATCAGTGGCGTCATTTCTATGACGCGCTCGGAGGCAGCATTGATAGTGGTGTCTCCCCCCCCCCCCCAGTATTTGGGGCCACCATACTGTATACCAGGGGTGGCCAAACCTGTCCTCAAGATCTACCAACGGTGCATGTTTTCCAGGCAACCTGTGGATCTATAGTAGGAATGAATGCTGCATGTTTTAAAATGTGACAGTTAGTAATGAATACAGCTGTGCACCAGCTAGGTAACCTGGAAAACGTGGACCGTTGGTAGATCTCGGGGACCGGTTTGCACCCCCGCTGTATACTATCGAATAAAAAATGTTTTATACCCCTCACCTCTAACTTGTGCACCTCTCACCCCCTGTACTGCTCACCTCAACATTACTCACTCACGGCTGTGCAGCACGCCATTGCCGAGTCTGTGCTGCAGGGAACCAACCTCCTTCCTCCCTGCAGCCTGCACACCAGTCAATCAGGATGCCGCAGGCTGCAGTTTCAAATATCATTGGACAGCTGAGCCGTCCCTCAACTGTCCATACTAGCGGCTGCACTGCAGAGAGAACTGATAGGGAAGCGCAGCTGCACGCATCGGATCCATAATAGATATCCGATCCATAGTGAGTGGTGGGGGCCCTTTCAGTGCAAGAGGCCTGGGGCTACTTACCCCCCAGAGCCCCCCCCCCCCCTATCCGCAGTGGTGGTCCTGGACTGGTGCCTGCTCTCTGTGCCCCCCTGATGGCTAATGTCCGGCAAAAGTCTCCATTACCTCGGGGAGTTATGCCACTGCTCTGAATCCAGAATCCAGTTAATTGAGAGAGGAGAGGACCCTTGTACAGGCCCAGTGTGTTCCTCCTTCTTTCTTTCAGTGGCTACAGTACTATAGACTCTGACTTTGATCCAGAATTGACTGTGCATGCACAGGACTCAGGGAACCTTGTCAGTCAAAAGTTTGACATTGACAAAAGGAAAAAATGGAAATTTACTAGGATGGAATGGGTACGACTGGCGCATTCTTACCAATTCTCGACTGGGAATCGCTCAAGGGCAAATTTACAAAGCAAAAAACTCCACTTTTAGAAATATAAATCACAGTTAAAACACATATGAATCAATAGTCCATCAACCCAACTCGACAGGACTTTACATAGGAACAGGACACATTTACAATCGTTCGTATGAGCAAAGTTGGCAGTTAATTCAGCTCAAAACACGAATGGCAAACAGACCGCCGTTTGTCATTCGAGTTCGCAGAAGCATGCACTGCTTAGTCAGATCCGTGCAAGTAAAAAAAAATTCATAATGGGCGTGAGGTCCAACCCTCCTAAGCATAACCAGCCCCGGGCTTTTGGGCCGCTGCTAGTCCTAAAAATACAGGGGAAAAAATGAGTAGGGGTTCCCCAGTAATTTACAAGGCATGGTTTTGCATTGTAAGTAATTGCCCCTTTAACAGAAACATCCGAGTTCAGATGGGATCATGCAAGGCTCAAGCATCATTACATCCGTCCCTGTGACACAAAGCTCATTTTGATCACTATGAGCCCTCACCAATATGTGTTCAGAGAATGTTTTTGAGTAATGAAATATTTACACGTGAAAGTTTTAAAATCTCTCAGATGTTATACGTATATATTCTATGTGTAGAGTAGGTGCATGATTTAAAAAAGAATACAGTTCTATTAATAAAATTAAATTCAGTTACTTCTGGGACTATAGGTTTACAGTTTTGCAGACATATCCTTTACAAAAAGACCAGATTGCTTCTTAACCTCTCGGTAAGATCTTAGATAAGAAATGATGCATTCTTGAAATGCTTCCATTAAATAAATAACAGCGGCATGGACACGTTTTATATTAAGCCGATATGTGCTGAAGGAAAAATTCCTTAAAATTGCAAAATATAAATGATAACATTGTTTAACCTCAGCAAATACGTGCGAGTGGTTGTGGGGCAACCTCACCCCAAATGTCCCTAATCCCCAAACAACGGTTGGTGCATTTTGGCAGAATGTTTGTGTTCTCAATAAACATTCTCCCACTTACGTTTGTGGTGTGACTTTTGGATAGGAAACTCTTAATAACATACAAACATTCCCAATGGTCCAACAACTGAATATTGCAAAACTTTTCTCTATCTATCGTAATGCCATACATGGTAGCTGTTTATAAGGCTTTTCTGCAGACAACATTAAAACTCAATTACTTTTTGCTCAGAAAAATTTAATCAGCTGGCTAGCTTGATAAAGATAGCCAAAATTACTTTCCAGTCCAGTGGCGGATTCAGAGTGGGGGGGGGGGGCTACAGCACAGTTAAAAATTCAAATACTGAAGCCACACCCACTGCCACCAACTACCATTCCAAACAGACTCACTGGCAGTTGGTGTTTCTCTCCTATTTGAATTTTGAAGTGTACTGCAGCCCCATCCTCTAGAGCCACCAAGGTTAGCCTTTGGGCCAGCTGGGATTCTGCTCAGCTCATAGAATAGAAGACAACGCCTCATTAAACATACAGTACTCCTTTATTGAACTTGGAAATTTTGTACAGTAGAGTAGGCTTGTCATACAGATGTGTCCTCCTACATCTAAATCCTATATGCCATACTGTATGTAAGGTGCGACTGAGATGCTCCGAGAGGAGTAGCACACTGTAGCATCTTATTCACATTGCAGATGCAGCAAAACACCACGTAAGGTCCATACAACCTGTACAATTTTTTGGACCAATTTCTTAATTTTGGCCCTTCTGAACGATATTATTCAAAATATCTTTCAGTGTGCAAGCACCTGACAATGAATAATGATGCGCATACCCGCCAGTTGCAGCTCAATTTGGATATCTTTCAAAAAAAGCCTATATACTGTAGCTAGATCTTTCGTCTTTCATCAACATCTTTCGCCCAGGACACTGGGTTCAAGGGAAATTGGTCATCAACGTCTTTCAATGAAATTGGTCAAAAACATTGTACAGTATGTATGCACCTTTAGAGTGTACTAGAGATTCTGGATTGCAATTGCAGACAGGTTTGCGGCCCTGTCGTGCCTGCCCCCTTTCAAAATGTTCCTTCCAAAATGTCCACCGCCTTATAGTGGACAGTATATATGGATGAAAGAAGTGCAGCAGCCATTTTTTGTAGGCACAGGATTAACAGGGTAGAAGTGAGAAGGAATCCTTTTGTCACCAAGCAGGTATCATGAAGTGGGTTTGTCGGTTGGCTGGCGGGCATCAGTTCGTGGTTGGTTGGGTGTCGTATGACAAGCGGGGGCAGGGGGTTGGCGAGCAGGGGGGGTCAACTCGGCTGTTGGCTGAAGAGTGAGTGTGTGTGTGTGTGTGTGGGGGGGGGGGTAGCAGAGGGGCTGAAGCTTTCCCATGCAGTGAGGGGTGCAATATGTATAGTTATGCCACTACGATCTAGCAAAGTAGTTTTGTTTCTGCTAGTTATTTATTTATGCAAATAACATGCACAATTTGAGCAAGAAAGACGCTCGGCATGGACGAGTCATGTAAAATGTTTGTTAATTCTTTATCTGCAGGACTTTCCCAAAATAAATGTGGTCATTACCTCCTGACCACCTGCTCTATAAGACCTCCAGGTAACAAGGGTCTCTGCTGCAAAGTTAGGCGTGTGTTCTGTAATTGTTCACATTTGAACTATAAGACCACTCAGGGTCCTGTCTTCTATAACACTATCTCAGCCAAAAGGCTGTAAAGAATAATTCAATTTGGAAATCCTGGCATGGCCACAGGTGTTAAAATCACAGCTTTAGCAACAGACTTAAAGACACAGTAAAACTTTTTGATCAGCCACAGGGGAAACATTACATTGATCCAGTTACCTTTAATTTCTTCTCCCCCCCCCCCCCCCTTCACAAAAGGTCTTTTGTTTAATAATCTGCATTTCCTATGGGTGTAGGAGAAAGCTTTGCCGACAACCAGGAATCGCTTTCCCAGGTATACGCGTGCCAAGGCTCCGGTATTACATCTGCTGATCTGATTACACAAACAAGTAGCGATAATGCTTCCTTTGTTCTACAGGCTCAGTGCTGGTATTGCTTATTCTGTGGGCTGTGCTCTCAGGCTTCAGACCTACTCACAGGAAGAGTACAGACTTGGGAATTGTGATAAGAACAATAATATGTTTCCAGGAGAAGGGACACAGGTTCTAGAAGCGGAGTGAGATGGAGAAAAATATATATTTTATTCATTCCAAAAGTATTTATAGATTGTAGATTTATTCAAACTTTAACTTTGAACATAGGACAGCCATCGGGGACTCCAGTCCCGGGCCAAGACAGAAAGGGGGCCCAGGATGGGAGTCTATAAAGTATAATTTGTCATAAACAAAGATCACATTTCCCTTGAAGCATAAGAGGTTGAGTAGTGTGGCCACCGGCTGTGCGGTTTACTCACCTCAAATGTCAGCTAAGAAGTATGATTACTTATGCTACAGTTTTATCATTCATAGCTTGGAAATGTTGATTTAACAGAGAAACCCAGTAATGAAACAAGGGAGCAATTCAGCAATGGACAGTAATACTAATCTAGGCTACTGTCACAGGAGGCATCTGAGGGATAAAGATGCCTAGTGCTGGCGTCATGGGGCTGAGTGCTGCTTCCAAGGATGCATTTTTGGAATAACCATAGTGACTATCAGTCATTGTCCTTCAGAGTAAGCTTTAAGGTGGTCATACACCTACAGATTTATCTTCAGATCTGGCTGGTTGGAACAAAAACATGGTTATTGATGAGAGCAAATGACAGTTGGTCATTCATATATTATCAGATTTTTGTTCCAACCAGCCAAATCTGAAGATAAATCTGTAGGTATATGGCCACCTTAAGGCTTGTCCATCTCATCTGTGCTGCTGAGGTCGGTAACTCTGCGTCGGATGACACTCCCGTTGGCATCTCCTCCAGCGGAGAGGTTAGATTAAATTAAAGGAAGAATGAGTTTTGTTGTGTACACAGAAGAGTATCAATGCGTGAATTTATGGAATAGTTATCTAACTAGAGATTAAGGAAGAAAAAGGCAACCAGTGCTGGCTATGTTTTTTATGTTTATGGTTGCCTTTTTCTTCTTTGATTGTTAATTATATAAGGACTGACCATCCTTAAACCAGCTGCAGTTAGCCGCACACCTTATCATTTTTATCCTTATCTAACTAGAGATGTGTGGTTCGGTTCTCCAGGAATCTGAATCCAGACAAATATTGAGGATCTGAGCAGAACCACAGGGCTGGCAACAGAAATCTTGGGGCCCTGTACAATAATATTTCTGGGGCCCCTCACCTAATCCCAAATCCACACAATGCTCTTCTGCATGAGCCTCATTTAATCTTTCGCTGCTCCATAGCCTGCTTTCAGGTGCAGACTTCTCTCGTTCTAAGTCCTGCTGACCTGGCTCCTGCTTACTGCTGGCTTCCGGCTGCTGTTGGGCTGTCACTTTCACAATAGTATGCCGAGCACTACGAGCAGCCAAGGCTGGTCATTTGCAGAGTGCAGAACAGACGACATGTGGAGGCGCAGTAAAAGTACAGGGGCCAGAGACTGAGGCCACAGCGGCAGGTACGGCTGTGCCCCTGTGGCCCCAGGCCATGTGCACACACAGAGTAGACTGCTCTGAGCACCGAACGGCAGGGTGCACACACAGTAGACAGCAGTGGCACATACCTCCCAACAGTCCCGATTTCAGCGGGACAGTCCCGATTATCAGGGCCTGTCCCGCTGTCCCACCCGCGGGCGGCAGTGTCCCGCGGTGAGGGGAGGCTGTTGGGAGTCCCCCCTGTCGGCTGCTAAGCAGCGGGGAATAAACGCTGTGCGCATGCGCACAGCGTCTATTCCCGCAGCCAGGGGGCTGGGGGCATGGCTAGAGGCTCACAGAGCCTCTGGGTCATGCCCCCATAGCGGCAAAATGGGGGCGTGGTCTCGCGGGAGAGCCGCGAGTATAGGCCACGCCCCCGAATTTAGGCCACGCAGCTGCGTCCCGCATCAAGCTCAGCAGAAGTTGGGAGGTATGGTGGCACACGGTGAGTCAGTCAGACTCAGCCACACACAGATGGGGCCCTTCAGATCACTGGAGCCCGTCACACTTGTCCCCCTTGACCCCCCCTGTCGCCGGCCCTGCCCGTCCAGGTCTCCTGAAAAACACATTACACGTACCTCCCAACTGACCAGATTTTCACGTGACAGTAACAGTTTTTGGGCAGGGGTGGGGACCTGTAAATAAGTGTACTCATTACCCCTTTAATTGTGTAATTAATTCCCTTCCTCAAATGTAACAAGGCAAAGAAACATGGATGTGTCCCTCCAAACAAATTAAAAACTCATGTCTACCATTTCTATGTTTACTTTTTCCTTATGTTGACCTTTTGACCATGATTCTTTGTCGACCAATAGTGGTCGGGCTATTGACTGTCGGCCTAATGATTCACACCACTTGCATCATGCACATTTCCACAAAATATTACAGTACAATACATTGAACATGCTTTTTTAATTTACCGTAGGCAGGCTTAGGCTAGCACAAATGTATCAGTATGTTCGATGCACCATTAGGGGGAGCTATTAAGCCATTTATTCTTGGTAACTGAGGCAGCTGCAATGAGCCATACAGTATGTTAATTATTTCCAAAGAAATATCCAAAGTCCACTTTAGAGTTAGGCACCAATCCAGACCTTTTCATAAGAACAGTTCCAGCATTAGTAAGCATATGCTGAAAGATATTTGTCATCAAAACATTTGTATTGTGTACTATCTTCTACTTGTACAGTGTTTGCTGTTCAATTATTACTCCAAGTAAATGGCAAGTTTCTGAAAGACAAACTTTTTAACAGACGATAGTGTTTCTTTGTTTTGTCTGCCCTCAGAGCCTGTCGGATAGATGGACAGAAACTGGAAACATACTGTACTGTTCCACACTGCGTGCATGGATAATATGTATGTGCAGCATAGTTGCCTACCCTCCTGCAGTCTGCAGGAGACTCCCTGAAATAGCAGCAATCTCCCTCTCTCCCTCATCAGTCTAGCAATCTCCCTCATTTCCCCTAGCCCACATCGCACTGTTACATTTTTAGGGAAAAAAGGAATGAGAAATACATTTACATTGTATCATCAGCGCCATTTCCCAGCACTTTGGCAAGTATAGTAGCTCTTACTAACTGCTTTGGGGCTCATCTACATTAGGATATAAGTCATTTTAAAAGATTCCTCTCAGATGTAGCATTACACAGCCACGCTTCTAGGTGCCACGTTCACAATCTCTTTTCACAATCTCTCCATATATGGAACTAGCCACGCCCTTTGGGTGGAGCATGACACACCCCCTCAATGCTGCACTGTGCAAAATTCTACTACCAAATATAATCTCCCTGAAACTCATTTTTAAAAGTAGGCAAGTATGATGTACAGTTGTCATCCATATGCTGAATCAGCCCAGTTACATTACAGAACCCAACCAGGAAGCATTTCTAAAGGTCACATGTCTTCACTCTTTGGGGCAGATATACTTGCCTTGGAGAGTGACAAAGTGGAGAAATATAAAGCATGACTCCCAACATTTTAAACCAGGGAGTCAGGATCGCTGTCCGTAACTGAAAAAGGTGTTTGGCTTTGGCAAAAAGGGTGTGGCTTCACATGAATGTAGTTGGTAGCCACACCTCCTGGTTTCGTCATTGTGGGGGCCACCAGTGCCTTTGTGTCCTGTGAACAGACGCTTTATGCGTGATCTGGGATGGCAGGGGGAGAAGCAAGGCCAACTCAAGGTGTATCATTGTGCGCCTGCTTCTCTCGCCACACATTGGGCAAATTACCACTCCCAAAAAATATCCACGTGGATAATAAGTTATAGTTGGCGGACCTTGCCCCTCCCCATGCCATTGCACGTATCATGATTGTGATGTCATAGGTCATTTAGCCTACTTGGATCTAACATTTACTCTACTGCCTTGGTTTAGTTTAATAAGTCACTGAAGCATACTGTGTGGTATAGCAGGAATTATTTTTGAACATAAAAGATTGGTTCATTCTTGCTTATAAAACTTCATTTTGGTTGGTCTTTTGGACTTTGATCGTTAACATGACAGCTTTAAATAACCTGCTGATATTCACCTATGAACAACAAAATAACATTGATGTGTCACTGCACACTAAGGGCCTTATTCTAGTTCATTCTTTCTGACAAAATCCTTCTTAGATGGACAAAACCATGTGCACTGAAGGTGGGGCAGATGTAACTTGTGCAGAGAGAATTAGATGTGGGTGGGGTTTTACCTCAAAGTGAGATCTAAATTGCAGTGTAAAAATAAAGCAGCCAGTATTTACCCTGCACAGAAACAAAATAACTCACCCAAATCTAATTCTCTCTGCACATTTTACATCTGCCCCCTGCAGTGCACATGGTTTTTTTCATCTAAGAAGGATTTTGTCAGAAAGAGTTAACTAGAATAAGGCCTAAATGACTAAAAATATTCTTAGCGATTAGAGCGGTGTATCTATAATTAGTAAAGAGTGCAAGGACTGAGAGGTTTATTCGGTACTTGTGGATTATCACCGCTCCCACGATGGCCATCGTATGCTAAAAAATCGCATCGCATGCGATTTGATCGCATGCGATCGCATACGATTTTTCACTGAAAAGCACCCAAATGCATTGGAATTAGTATGAAACATGTTCAATGGCCCCCAAATGGCATTTTTGAGGCTGTACCACCCCCACTATCAACGCGACCCCGAAGCGTGGCGACCACAGCGAGCCCGCGAGGGGCGGCGGTACGCGTCCTACGACCTTTTCATACCCCCACTATCCACGTCGGCGTGGAGTTGAGAATAGAAAGTGTGGCGAGCACAGCGAGCCACCGAGCCCGAAGCGTGGCGAGCGGACGCGGATACCTTCACAGGTATATGCGTCCCCTCACGGGCTTCACAGGTGTCCGCGTCCCCTCGCGGGGCTTGCTGCGCTTGCCACGCTTCGGGCTCGGTGGCTCGCTGTTAACGCCACACTTTCTATTCTCAACTCCACGCCGACGTGGATAGTGGGGGTATAAAAAGGTCAGAGGACGCGTACCGCCGCCCCTCACGGGCTCGCTGCGCTCGCCATGCTTCGGGTTCGCGTTGATAGTGGGGGTGGTACAGCCTCAAAAATGCCATTTGGGGGCCATTGAACATGTTTCATACTAATTCCAATGCATTTGGGTGCTTTCCAGTGAAAAATCGTATGCGATCGCATGCGATGCGATCGCATGTGATGCGATTGCATGCGATTTTGACTAAAAACCTGCAAAAATCTGTAAAAATCGCATCGCATCGCATGCCACTATATATGGCATGCAATGGCATGCGATGGGAGCCGTGATAATCCACAAGTACCATTTATTCAATAAAATGGGAGTTCTGTTGAAGATGAAATATTGCTATAGGCAACCAATCAGATTAAATCTATTATCTTCTAAGAAGGTGCTTAATAAATAATAAGTAGATTATGATTGGTTGCCCATAGCAACATCCCATCTTAGTAAATAAACCCCTAATGGATTACTGATGACTTCAGCACATGCACTATCTTTCTAAAGACATTGGGCTAGATCAGGGCTGGGCAACACCGGCCCTCCAGATGTTGATGAACTACACATCCCAGGATGCTTTGCATTAGTTTTGCTATGTGGCCATGCTGAAACTGATGCAAGGCATGCTGGGATGTGTAGTTCATCAACATCTGGAGGGCCGGGGTTGCCCAGCCCTGGGCTAGATGCACCAAGCTACAAAAAGTTATACATTGGAGAGTGATAAACAACCAGCCAATCAGCTCCTAACTGCCATAGTAGAGGCTGGGTTTAAAAAATTAAAAGAGCTGATTGGCTAGTTGTTTTTCACTCTCCACTGTATCAAATTTGAAAGCTTGGTGCATTGGACTCACTGTAACAAAGATGGTGCAGAATTAATTAGGAATGGGGGTCAGGTAGGCTGCAAGGGGGTAGGGGAGAGGAAGGGATGCACACTGGCCCCCTTATTTGTTAAACTGCTTCATACAGTGAAATCCTTACAGTACTGTATACTTTGAGTTTAATAATTAATTAGTTCTGGCTGCTTCTACAGGTGCAATTTTACCATCGGTGCAAAACTAACATTCTTTTAAGTATATTATAACATTAAAAAGGTTACTAATATAAATTTCATGTTGTACTGACCTCATAGTGAAAGACTCCTTCAATATAATAAATAATGTCTTAGCTATATCTGAACATAACTCCATTAGCACAGGGAGGAGAGCACAATGCTTGCCAGCTGCTAGATCAATCTTCATTTTGTTTGGTTGTAAATTAATTTCCTTCAAAATTGGACCAATGATATCTAACGGTATGTGTGAGTTATTTCATCACAACATTTCCTACATTGGGCGAAATGTAATAGGGTGCGATTTTTTAGACATGTGCGATTTTTGGTCAAAAACGGCCGAAATCGCACATTTTCCGAAAATCGCACATTTAATAGGTTGAAAATCGCGGTAAAAAATCGCACTTTTTACCGCGAAATCGCACTTTTAGAAGTGCGATTTTTAGTCACATTTCAAATCGCATCCAGATGTTTTCCCATTATAAAGTATACAACTCGCAAATGTAATAGGGTGCGATTTTTGGTAAATGTTACCAAAAATCGCAAAAAAAATAGACCAGGTTCTGACAGGCGAATTTGACAGAACCATGCACAGATCATTGAGATCTGTGCATGGTCCTGTTAATAAAAATGTGTAAAAGTGTTTTTATAAAAAAAAAAACGGCGTAGGGTCCCCCTCCTAAGCATAACCAGCCCCGGGCTCATTAAGCCGGATCTGGTTCCAAAAATACGGGGGACAAAAAATCTGGGGGTCCCCCGTATTTTGAAACCAGCACCGGGCTCCCACAGCCCGCAGTGTCATGCCACAGCCGGGGGACACTTTTTATACAAGGTCCCCCGGCCAAAACATGAGCACCGTGGCTGGTCAGCCTTGGACGGGGTACCTGGAGGAGTGGGGACCCCCCCAATAAAGGGGTCCCCCCCCCAGGCTTCACCCGTCCAGGGCTGAAGCCCGGGGCTGTCACCGGCGTCCGTGGCCAGTGGACGCCGGCCTGATAGGGTTAAATCGATCATACGTTACATTGCTTTATACCGGAGAACTACAAGTGCCAGCAGACCTCCCCCGCATGCTGGGACTTGGAGAACCGCAAGTCCCAGCATGCGGGGCATTAATGGGCCCGCTGGGACTTGTAGTCCACCTGTAAAAAGAATGTTTATAAAAAACACACACACAGAGAAGTAAAAGTTTATTACACACACACACACCTCACTTTTACACCAGCGTTACTTACCATTCCTGGATCCAGCGCTGGTCTGGCTGCTTCTCCTGGATCCAGCGCTGGTCTGGCTGCTTCACAGCCGGCTCCCCCCGAACTGACAGGCAGCGGGGAGAACCGGCTTTCTCCGTTGCCTCTAACAGCTTCTGTAGCGCTGTTCCAGCGCTACAGAGGCTGAGAGCGCGATTGGCTGATACGTCTCCATGGAGACGCATAGCTCAGCCAATCAGGACTGAGCTATGCGTCTCCATGGAGACGTATCGGCCAATCGCGCTCTCAGCCTCTGTAGCGCTGGAACAGCGCTACAGAAGCTGTTAGAGGCAACGGAGAAAGCCGGTTCTCCCCGCTGCCTGTCAGTTCGGGGGGAGCCGGCTGTGAAGCAGCCAGACCAGCGCTGGATCCAGGAGAAGCAGCCAGACCAGCGCTGGATCCAGGAATGGTAAGTAACGCTGGTGTAAAAGTGAGGTGTGTGTGTAATAAACTTTTACTTCTCTGTGTGTGTGTTTTTTATAAACATTCTTTTTACAGGTGGACTACAAGTCCCAGCGGGCCCATTAATGCCCCGCATGCTGGGACTTGTGGTTCTCCAAGTCCTAGCATGCGGGGGAGGTCTGCTGGCACTTGTAGTTCTCCGGTATAAAGCAATGTAACGTATGATCGATTTAACCCTATCAGGCCGGCGTCCACTGGCCACGGACGCCGGTGACAGCCCCGGGCTTCAGCCCTGGACGGGTGAAGCCTGGGGGGGGGGACCCCTTTATTGGGGGGGTCCCCACTCCTCCAGGTACCCCGTCCAAGGCTGACCAGCCACGGTGCTCATGTTTTGGCCGGGGGACCTTGTATAAAAAGTGTCCCCCGGCTGTGGCATGACACTGCGGGCTGTGGGAGCCCGGTGCTGGTTTCAAAATACGGGGGACCCCCAGATTTTTTGTCCCCCGTATTTTTGGAACCAGGTCCGGCTCAATGAGCCCGGGGCTGGTTATGCTTAGGATGGGGGACCCCACGCCGTTTTTTTTTAAACTTTTTTTTTTAGCACAAAATCGCATTTATGAAAATGCGCACATTTTCATGACTGAAAATGCGCACATTTTCATGACTAAAAATCGCCCGAAATCGCGGCAAATCGCATTTTTTGCCGCAAATTCGCATCTCATTACATATGCGAATTCGCGGCAAAAAATGCGATTTTTAAAGGTGCGATTTGGTGCGATTTTTTTTTAGTCTAAAAAATCGCACCCTATTACATTTCGCCCATGGTTTTGTCCTTTGTAAACACACATGAAAAGAGTATGTTTCCTTATCTCCACAAATGTCCTAACCATCTTCATCCTTTCATTTACTGATATTTAAATATTTAAACATTTTTTAGGTAAAATTGCAATTTATATTTCAGTATCTGTATTTCTTTACCTCATTTCTCTTTGACTGTTTATTTGTGTCATATTTTCTGCTACTTTATTAGAAAACTTTTCGACAGTCGAAAAATCAAAGCTTTTTGCGATTTTTAGGTCAAATTTACATTCCACCTACTGTATTCAATTAAAGTGATACATTTTTTTAAAATTGAGTATTTTTTATTAATTTTCAAAAGAAAACGAAAACAATAAAAAAAAGGAGATATACAAGAACCAGATTAGGATATATACAGGCAGATGGAAAAATATACGTACAAGTTCATGCTTACAATAATGGAATGAGTATGATGGACGTCACCCCTCCATAATAAGGATAGGTACACATTTACTCATCCACTCGGAGGCGCCATCCGAGTAGACGAGCACAGAAAAAAGTGTAAGAAGGCACGATCAAAGGGACATAAGGCATGAGAAACCATGAAGCACCCTAAATCTGTAGCTCAAAATAATCAAATATCAAAAATATCACTGTCTGAACTAAAGTAAACCTATTATACCAATTAACAGTAATAAAAGAAAACCTCCCAAAAGGCCCAAAACAACCCACCCAGAAAACCCCCCACCCTGTACTACCCACCCCCAATTTAGGTGTTCTTTATTCCCTGTAACCATACCCCCACTAATCCTACACTAACATTAACCACAGAGGAGAAAAAGTTAGTGGCCTTTAGCTGACGAAGCAGCTACTCTAGCCAAAAAAGAAGCCTAACTTACTCCTCCCCCCCTACCCCACCTATCGACTATCCCACTAACTATACCCTCCCACCCATACTATCCCACCAAAATAAAGGATGTTGAAAGGAGAACTACCAGGGGCATAAAGAAGAGGCTACATTTTACGGCGTGAAGTAGCAGAAATGGGATAAAAAATTTCTAGAAACAGGATGTAATAGGATGGTATGAAAAACAAAAAGTAAAACATAAAGATCCAGAACTGTGATAAGTGACTCTCCCGCCTAGGTCAACTGTACACACCTTATTGTTATATAGTCACAAATAGATAATACATACATTAGTGAAATAGGGAATGGCAGCAAATAATGTAAGTAGAAATTAAAAAACAAAAAGGGAAAACAAAATCAGACTGCAGATACATAGGCATATGAAAGGTCCTTTGTTTTAGAAAAACAACACAGTATATTAATCCGGCCAGATGTCGTAACCTTTCATTAGTGTAGACAGGATAAAAGTTTAGTCCGGCCAAGCTCTCCTCTCCTGTGGAGGCATATGGACAGCAGTCCCACCCTTATACACTTTATGACACAGATAAAGGAGTCGATAGCACAGGAACAGTAGCACTAGGGTTGTCTCATCCATCCAAGGGTATGGATCCAAATAGACATAGGTAAATGATGAGCCATCTAACAATGACATAGCCAACGAAACAATAGGACCAATCTTGAGGGAGTTCCCAAAATCAGGGGCTTTAACCGTAGTATGAGACATAGGTGATATCTCCTCACGGCAGGATGGTTCCATAGGTGTAGAGTACACCTACGGTATGGGTTACCAGAGTTGTTGATACAGTCTCCACATCTCCAAACATGGCAAGAATCCTCCATGTGGAGAGAGTAATGGCCTCAAGTACTTGCTGGAAACAGGCAGACATCACTGATGTAGTATAATTAAGGTATATGGCAGATAAGTGGTGGCTAGCACACCACACACCGCCCTCACAACAGATTTGAAAAGCAGGAACAGTTATCCCGACTTCACACAGGGATTCCAGCAACCAAAGGAGGGTATCAGGCAGACTGCAGAGCCTGGTCAGTAACAATGGGTATCTTGAGGCACCAATAGTGCCCAGGGTAGCCCTGCAGGCAGAGTACGGGCACACAGAATAGGTATTGTATTTGTAAGGTAGTACACAGCTAAACCACCTGGCAGCTGAGGATATCACCGGAGTGAGTCCAAGGGTGCCTTTAAATGTTGTATAACCAAGGTGCTCCCTGACTTAGACTGCGGGTACAAGGTACAGGTGACAAGTGCAGTATAGTTATAAATACATTTGTGGCTGTCCGCTCAGCAAATATGCAGAGATCGTTGGAGCAGGTATAGGGGACGGCTCTTATTGCTATGTACTGAAGCTGCGTGTAGCACACAGCAGGTCTTCTGCACCAGCGCTCACGCTTCAGCCCAGGCCGCCAGGCACACGCCCACGCTCAATATTGCTCCACAATCACAATCACTCACAGATCTCCAGGCCGCCTCCCCAGCAAGGGACAAAGTCCAGCATCCAGACCCCTCCAGCGAGCAGCCGCCGCCAATCAGCACCCACGGGTCCCCCAGCTGCAGAAGACGCCACACACCAGGATTCCCAGATGGCGCCTGCACAGGATCCGTCCAGAGAAGAAGACGCCAGGCCAGGAAGCCTGACCCGGACACTCCAAGCTGGCTCGCCGGGCAGCTCAGTAGATGCAGGGGACCCTCCGCAGCAGTGGTGAGTGGGTGAGGGGCTCCCCAGGGTCACACAGGCAGGATATGTAGAAAAGGTATCATGGAGCCCACTCACCCTCCGAATGTTCTGACGCCCGTCCAAGCCACGCGCCCCCTAAAGTGATACATTTTCAACTCCGACACGGCCCAAAAAACACATGGATTGGTGAATTACTCGGGGGTCCATGTATTTTTGTTGAAATTGCATCAGTTTTTCACTATTTTTTGTCATGTTTCACCAATAGAGTTTTACTTGGGGGTTCACTGCAGACCAGTTGGGAGTACTTGAAAATTATATTGGTAATGGTGGAAGAAGTCTTCTTTAGGCTGAAAAAGGCTCCCATTGCCATGGAGACTAATCATGTTTTGTCACCTCCGGTTCTGTATGCAGCATCCTCATCATCTCCTTGTGCTTTTGCCCAACCAGCAATCCAATGGGAGCTGCCCTCAGACATTAGCGATCATCTTCCCCCTGCTGACACACGGGTAAAGGGAGGGGTTGGGAACTGCTGATGGATCAAATAAATACTGTATCTCCTGATTTTACTTCTTGAAGCATTGGTAAGGTATCATGCCTTAGGTGTTTGTTCAGATGATGGTAAGATTGTACACCCATTAATTAGGTATATTACTACACAAGAGTAGGTGTATTGCGGTATTGAACATTACTGCGGATGAGCCTCCCCCGCATGCTGGGACTTGAAGAACCACAAGTCCCAGCATGCAGGGCATTAAATGGCCCGCTGGTACTTGTAGTCCCACAGTAATAGTTAAAAAAACACACACTGACACACATGAAAAATAAAACTTTTATACATACATAGCCCACACAAACTGATACTTGAGCCCATAGGTAGCCCTGGGTCCAGGGGTTTGCTGATCCTGGGTCTGCTGATCCTGGGTTCAAGGGTCTGCTGATCCTGGGTCCGGGGGTCTGCTAATCCTGGGTTCAGGGTCCGTAGAAATTCTTTGGGGGGACCTGTGGAAGTAAATCCTACTCACCAAGGTCCTCGGGGAAGATCAGTCCGCTTTGGTCCAGGATCGCCGGACCCTGGACCCAGGATCAGCAGACCCCCGGACCCAGGATCAGCAGACCCCTGGACCCACAGCTACCTACGGGTTCATGAAATGTAAGTATCAGTATGTGTGGGCTATGTATGTATTAAAGTTTTATTTTTCATGTGTGTCAGTGTGTGTGTTTTTAACTATTACTGTGGAACTACAAGTGCCAGTGAGTCCTTTAATGCCTTGCATGCTGGGACTTGTGGTTCTCCAAGTCTCAGCATGTGGGGGAGGCTTGCTGGGACTCATAGTTCCACAGTTTTAGACAATGGTATTTGATTCTATTTTTTTACACAAAGATCAGCCCGGTACCCAATGCCCAGGGGTACCGGGGACAGTACCAGGCTTCAGCCTGGCCAGGTAAGTCCTGGATGGGGTACCCCTTTATTAGGGGGGTCCCCACTTCCCCATGACTCCTGGCCAGGCTGACTGGTCGGTAGGGTTAATGCTTTGGCTGGGGAAACTTGTATAAAAAGTCTCCCCCCCCCCCCCCCCCCCCCCTGGCTGTGGCATTACCCTGCTGGGCCTGGTTTTAAAAAGTCAGCGGAGCCCTATGCATTTTTTCCCCTGATTTTTTAGAACCAGCCCCGGCTCTTTGAGCCTGGACTGGTTATGGCCGTGGGGGGGGGGGGACCCCACGCCGTTTTTTTTATTTATTTTTCTATTTTTTTTACACAATGCAGCCTGCACGGATCTGACTGCAGACTGCCTATACTAATATGAATGGATACAACATCGGGGTTTACAAAGCAGTCGTATTTGATTGGGTGGGGTTTTTATTCAAAGTGAGATCTATATTGCAGTGTAGAAATACCACAGTCAGTGTTTTCCCTGCACAGAAACAAAATAACTCACCAAATCTAATTCTCCATGCACAAGTTACATCTGCCCCCCCCCCCCCCCCCCCCTGCAGTGCACATGGTTCTGGACTGACACCAAGTAAAAGGAAAAACAGTGTGTATAATCTGGAGCTCTTCACACCCTAGGGGGTCATTGTGGAAAAAGGTAATTATTGAAACAAAGATGAATGCGCTTTCTCCAGATTACCAGGAAGACCCAATATGGTAAAGATTGTATAGAAGCCTCAGTACCAGAATTATGAAGGTTATGCCACTTTAATGCATGTTTGAGAATGGCACAATTCTGTAAAGGGAATTGAAAGAGCTTTGCCATCCTTATACTATTGGTTGGTCCACCAAGATACAGCGAGTTTCAGTGATTGGGCAGAAGACAATTTGAGGAAGACTAAGCTATACACATCCATTCTGGTTATATAATTGTCAGTGAGACATAGGTGTGCACGGGAAAACAGTGGAAGTCCATAGCTGACTAGTAGTGGTAGTTTGAATACTTAACTTTGAAAAGGGTGCTATTGTACCAGGAAACCAATCAGAACAATGATAGCAACCTATAAAGCATTAAAAGATGGTCTTGAGATCAGTACAGTACTACTAGCTGAGGAGATACGTTGATGTTAGAAGAAAGTGTAGGTCTTTTGACTTTTGTATTGTTTAAATCTCAAGGACAGCATCCCTTGTGAGTATCCCCAGTAGAGTGCCACAGTATGCAGTGTATAATGATTGCTTATCCATTGAGCCTGACCGGATCAATGTAAGCAATGTGTAGGATAAAGAAGACCATAACTACCGCAACATGAAAGATTCATAATCATGCCCTAGTTATCTTCAATCTTGCAACCTCCATTTCTCTGGTCTAAATGTTACTCATTGAGTCTTCATATATTATTATTATGATTTGACCTCTCCTCCTCTTTAATACTTCCCATACAGAATTCAGTTAAAGCTCTTCCTCCTCACATTCGAAGCATGCCTTTTCCCTCCTACATCTTCATCCTCATCTCAGTCCATACTGCCTCTTGCCTTCTCTGCTTTTCTTTTGATTGTTGCTACACACTAATGAATTTGTACCACTTCCCTAACCATGACTTCTTCCGTGCTTCCAACTCATTCAGTCCAACAGAATGTCTTCTAGCCTACAATACATGGTTTCCAACATGACATGTTCATTAAAGCCCACCTGACTCTGTTAAAATAGCCCTCTACCCTTTGACCTTCTATTTTTTAAGTCACATTTTATTTATGCCCCCCCCCCCCCCCCCCCCATACACACCAAGACTGTAAGCTCTCATTAGCAGTGTCTTTTAACCTCTTGGTTTTTACTATACACGTCTCTTGTCCCTACTCTCACAGATTAAATGATCCTTTCTGCCCATTGATCCCATAGTACAGGTAATTGATTGCTACTATTACTATTACTCGATCATATCAATATCTTAAGGTTTCTCCTTTGTACTGTCCATTTGAGCCTTTTTATATTGTATTTACTGCATGTGTTTCATTGTAATACTACTACTACTATGACGACTACTACTAATAATAAAATACTCACTTAGATAACTCAGTAATAGCAAGAATCAGACGAGTCCGAAATGTAGGTACTATAGGGAAACAATCTTTTATTTTAAATAAAAGTATTCATACTCTATATAATGCAGGTATCAGGGGAATTCCTTTACCTGCTGATACCTGGTTTTTGGATCGGTGAAATCCAACATGTTGTACATTTTCAATGTGCTGATTCCAACTCAAAAAAATGATTGGTATCAGTGAATTTTGGATTTTAACATGCTGATTTTTGGTGATTCCTCAATGTTACGTGGTTGTTTAATGTCTGCACATTGACAAAGTGGGTGGTCCTGACACACCCTTATCCCCTTCTTTATATATACTGTAGGCTCTGTTCTTTATTTGGCCTCTCTAATGATTGGCCAAGTCCCTCAGTGGTGGCTGGCCATACACCCTCTGATGTTTGGCCCCAACCACTGCATTCCCTGGTAGACCCTTCATACCCCAGTCTGATACTGCTTAAACAATTATATTGAGCTTGAGACATTTGTATTTATTCAATGCGTTTGCTCCTTTATAGGAATGAATGATATTATAAAACTTGTATCACAAATTATTCACTTGATTCTCATGACCATCCAATATTTATTCTTAGATTATAAAATCTGTCAATAAGAATGTACCCATAGATTCTAGAAAGGCAAAATTGGAACTGTATTCTTAATAGAGATGAGCAGTCTGGATTCTCCGGAATCTGAACAGCTCCGAACACAGCCGCGAGTTTCCAGCTTTGTTCGGAAACCCGAGCACGGCTGGAGGGAATCTGGCAATGGATTCTCGCGAGTATATAAAAGCTTTGGGTCCCAAGAATATGGCGCCTTTTCACAGTCACACTTCCAACTGGGCACAGCTCTGCAATGGGGTCTGGGCATTGTGCAGACAAGAGGGGTGTTGTGCAGTAGAGTGCTGTGCAGTGCAGAGGTGTGTTGTGCTTGAGCAGACTTCAGAGGGGTTTGTGCTGTGCAGACTTAGAGTGGTGTTGTGCAGTGCAGAGAGGTTTGTGCTGTGCAGAGGGGTTTGTGTGCTGGGTTATATATTATTTATATACTTAATTATTTTGTAGTAATTGTACTGGTCATGTGTTAGGCAGGCTGTCAGTCAGTGTAGTGGGGTACAGTAATACACAGTGTCAGTCAGCTTTTCATTTTTAATTTACTACTGTCAGGACAAGTTCCGTGTGTGATTGTTTTGCCTCCACTGTCCTCGCAGTGTTAAACAAGCCCCCTCCATAAAAATAAAATACAATATAAAAATAAATGTTGCTGTTCTTTATTTTTTTGGTGTATACTGCACCCCAATAGTAACATACACCATAAGTTCCGTGTGTGATTGTTGTGCGTCCATACAGTTTTACACAAGCTGCTCATTAAAAATAATGAAAGTAAAAAAATCCAATACATTTTTCTCTTCTTTATTCATTTTTTGTGTGTACTGCACCCATAGTATACTGTCAGAAGGTCCGTGTGTGATTGTTCAGCTTTCACGCAGCATTATACAAGCTGCGCATTAAAAATAAATTAAATGAAAACAACATTGTGAGCTACAAAGTGGTCAAAATTGTCTGGAAAGGAATGGAAATTAATGTTATTGAGGTTAATATTACTCTAGGGACAAAAAAAAAAAGCAAAAATTACGCTATTTGGGCATTTTTTGACCATTTAAAAAAAAATAATCCAAAGCCTTTCACCGCCGCTCTACAAAGCAAAATCCAAATCCCGGCAATGAATCCAAATCTTCAGCCCCGGCGCACATCTCTAATTCCTAACTGAATGTATTGTTTAATTTTGTGTTTGCAATTAAAAAATAAAAATCAGTAAACAGTTAATGCATCATATTTTCTATTAACTAAATAGTCTACTTATGGCCAGTACAGATTAGCTGTGTTCCTCCTGTTCCAACAAGACTTTTGACTGTTGCAATTTTCATGGCAGTGTCCTATATTTTTGTAATAATTGAGGGGCAGATGTATATAGCAGTGATAATGGAGAAGTGGCACATGGCAGCCAATCAGCAGTGAAGTAACATCTATAATTTGCATAATATTAAATTATACAGAGCAGCTGATTGGTTGCCATGGCTCACTGCTCCTCCCTTATCACCGCTTCATACATCTACCCCTCAGATTCTTATAATGTGTCTGCAATTTTTTGTAAACAGATCACATTTGGGATGATTCAGACTTGTTCGTTCAGATCCAAAGTCGGACCAATTTACGATTGTTTTTGGGTCTGCCCATGCACTTTGTCACCAATGCACATGTGCAGGCCCCAACTACAAGAGTCTTTGGCTAAGTTTCTCTTTGCTCAGGTGCTCGTGGCCTGAGTGACAGGCAGGGGGTGGTCGCTGGTGTCCAACCATCATTTCATGGGCGTGCCCACACAAACGGTGGGAGTACCCATAGAAACGCTGGGCGGACCCCAGTCAATGCAGGCGTGACCCAACCTGCTCAGGTTTGGGTGGATGATGTCATCGCCCGTTGCTGACTCGCCATCAGCGTGCAGATTACAAGTAAGTCCTGGCTTACTTTTACCTGCGAACAGAGGAAAAATCATTGATGGGAAGTAAACATCAAATGATTTTTTTTCCACTGTGCAGGGCACATGCGAGTGGAAGCGTACACATCCGCTTGCAGCATAGCGTGGGGGTTCGGGCAGCGGTGGTATGTGCATTTGGTGGGGTGGGGTGTATTATAGTTACACCTTCTCAGGGTAGATTTACTAAAGTATAAAACAGAGAAGTGGTAGAGTTCGCCATATCAACCAATCAGAGTCTGTTTATTATTTCCTGGAATGCGAAAGAGAAATGATAGCTAAAATATGATTGGATGCTATGGATAACATGCCTCTTGTCTGTTCTAGAAGTTATAGCAAATCTGCTGTCTGATCTGAAGATACAGTATACTTACTACTGTACATATGAGATTTTTATTGGAGTAACCAGGATACAGGTAATAATACTCAGCTGGGAATATTGGACAGTAAAAGGATATGCTGTGTTTCGGAAACGATCCTAAAAACCTACTACATTTGGCCCATTATTTATAGGTGCCAGCAAATCAGTGTTTTAACATAAAAACATGATGTACAGCAGAGATCAAATAATTGCTTTAGAATTGGCTTGAGGTCAATGGTTTTCAGGATGTAATTTTCCCTACACAAGTGAAAGCCAGATCACAAACTGTTGCCCCATTGTGCTTCATTTGCTGACCTTCATGTATCCCCCTTTTTCACACTGTGCCCCCATCATGCAGCTTTTGCAACCTTCCATGTGCCCCCTTTTTCACTCTGTGCCCCCCATCATGCAGCTTTTGCACCCCTTCACGTGTTCCCCTTTTTCACTCTTCTCTCATCAGACAACTTTTATCTGCCCTTGATATCTCTCTCTACTGATGGCTTAGCACTGATGTAGACATACTTGTTCAGTTTGCGATGTGGCCACATTGTGCTAAAACTGAACTTTTGTCTAGATCCCTTTATCCTTAATGCATCGTCCCAAAGTGGTTGTGTTTTTTTCCACCTTTCAGCTTAAATACTTAGCAATCACTTTTTTCTATTTGACCCTTAGAGATTACTTTGCATAAGCCCTTTAAACCCTGACACACAAAAAAATTGCAGGTGATAGTTTGGTTTTGTGAAGCTAAAATAGGAACTTGTAGTACAACAGAACAAAGGGCTATTTACTCACTTGCTATAACCATTCATTGCATTTATCATTCATCGTATTCTTAACTATGAAAACATTTTAAGAAATGAGTTGTGTGTATGTTCTTGTGGTCTACATCTAAGCCTTTGGGGCCCCTTTGACTGCGCCTGCCATGGATGCGTCCTATTGTCATACTGTTACTGGATGTATTTGTATATAAAGACTTGCCGCTTCTGGATTTTAGACAACTGCCTCTGTCTTGAATAGAAGCCAAAAACCAAAAGCCTCAATATATATTAATAGCGTAAGGGCAATTTCTATGATGCCGTTGCCTTAGTTAATTGTTTTCTAATTTTTTGCTCCTTTAGGTTATGTTCGGCACTGCAGAACCCTTGTTGCGCTATCTAAAGAAACGATTATAATAATAAAATAATACTATTATTATTAGTAGTAGTGGTGGAAGCAGTATTAGTGCTGCTGGTGGTGGTAGTTGGAGTGTTGTAGTAGTAATGGTAGTAGTATTAGTGCTTTTTGTGGTTGTTGTGGTAGAAGTGGTAGTAGTAGTAGTAGTGGTGGTAATTGTGCTATAACTAGACATTTTGGTGCCCTGTGCCACAAATGGAAATTACACCCCCATACTTAAAACAGGGACAGTGTGCGATGCAGAGGCGAGGCAGAAATTTAGGGGCGTTCTTCCATGAGGAAGGGGCATGGTCACATAATAGTACCAATTCATATAATACCACACAGTAGTGTTGGTTATTTACCCCATGGCCAGGTATCTATCACAATGACACACTCCCTCACCATCTAACCTGCGCTCTATAACACTGACTCGCTCCCTCACCCCATACCCTGTGTTTTATCACACTGATACACTTCTCCACCCTGCGGCCTGCACTCTAGCACATTAACGTACTCCCTCACCTTGCAACCTGCGCTCTATCATACTGATGTGCTCCCTCACTCTGTGGCTTGCACTCTATCATACTGAAATATTCACTCACTGTCCGTCCTGCTCTTTATCACACTGATGCAATCCCTCACCCTACGGCCTTCACTCTATCACCCTGACGCGCTCCCTCACCCTTCGGCCTGCGCTATATCAAACTAAAGCACTCCCTCACCCTGCGGCCTATGCTCTATCACACTGATGCAATCCCAGCCACCTGTGCTCTATCTATCTGATTCCCATTAGCTCTGCCCCATATAGTCCAGTGTAGCTCTTCCACCTGCCAAGTCCCCTGCAGCAACATGATGCAGAGAGGGGAGAGCGCCTCTCCTGACAGGCGTCTCCCTGCTCTGCAGACTAGGTGTGTGCCAGCGGTGCACCCACAGTGCAGATGCGCTGTATGGAAAGCACCGCTAGTAGTAGTAGTAGTGGTGGCGGTAGTAGTATTAGTGCTAGTGGTGGTAGTAGTAGTTGTGGTGGTGGTAGTAGTAGTGGTAGAAGAAGTAGTAATGGTGGTGGTGGTAGTAGTGGTGGTGGTAGAAGTAGTGGTGGTAGCAGTGGTAGTAGTAGTAGAAAATAAAACAATGAAAAACATGATAATATATGAATTGTTTAGGTAGCCTGTTTCCTGAGACACTGAAGATGTTTCATACCTTTTGTTTATATAGAATATAATATATATATTGTGACTTTACTTTGGGTGTGTTTTACTATGGAATTTACCTGCTGCAGGTGGTGTACTTCAGAAAAATGTCTTATGCAAAGTAAAACAGATGTTTATCTTCTGTATGAAGATGTACCAGCAGCAGTCTGCCCTTTCTGCCCATTGTTTATCAGTATGTGTACATTGGCAAACTCTTTTGTGCAGTGATGAGAATACATGTTCCGCCGCCAAAGTTACCATGCATACAATTTGTTCAAGCTAAAGCTTCTACATAGGATGCAGAGAATAAGAAGGTCTACTGCCAAGTGTATTTAGGAAAATGTGCTCATACTACAGAAAGGCCGTCTTGTAGTATCCATTATTTAAAGTATTATTTGTTCAAGTTAAACATAAAATACAGATCACTACATATATTTGAGATTCCAGAATCTGTATGGTCTATCCTCTGAATGTAATAATAATCTAATAACACTGCTACTGTACCAACAAATAAACAACAGTGCTTGTTATAATCACAGATACAAGATCAATTTATTACACACACAGAAAAACAACATACTATAAATACAAGGGCATGGTTCATCCATTTGACAGTAAATGGTTGACTGTGTCTAGATCGACCCCAAAAAGTGACATGCGCCAGGTCAACATAAAATTGGTCGACACATTTAAAGGCCGACATTATTATTATTTTTTCGATTTTAGAGGGGTCGATTTTCAACTTTTAGCCCATAGACCCCTAATTATTGTACTACGCCCCCTTGCATGGCTCGCTCCTCTACCGATGCACTTGGCTTACCATAGCTTACCATTCTCAATCATACAGTTAGAAACATAATTCATGTTCAACTTATCACTACTGGTTTTGTCCTTCTCTGTCGTCAAGTAATGAATTGTGCCAAGAGGTAATAAACCCCCCCCATTATGGAAACCTCAGCGGTACTTGTGTAGTTTCACGGTGCTACTTACGTAGTTAGCGTAGTGTCCCTGTCAGCATCAGCGTAGTGTTCCTGTGGCCAGCGTCCCTGTCAGTATCAGCATTGTGTTCCCACAGCCAGCGTAGTCAGCTTGTGTCTGCGACTGTGTGTACGTTCGCGCCTAACAGGAGCTTACGCAGTTAGCGTAGTCAATCAACATTTTGTGAGCTCTTTTTACATTATGTGAGAACCATTGACCATTTTTAACCTGCCTGACATGACAGGTGTGTATGTGTTCTTGAAACACCCCCACTATCCACGTCAGCCCAAAGCGTGGCGGGTGGACGCAGTACGCGTCCTCCCGAACTGTTCATACCCCCACTATCCACGTCGGAGTGGATTTGATTTTATAAAGTGTGGTGAGCGCAGCAAGCCACCGAGCCCGAAGCGTGGCGAGTGCAGCGAGCCCCGTAACGGGACGTGTAAAATGAGCCCGCACATGGATTACTTGACGTGTATTGCACGTCCCCTCGCGGGCCTCGCTACGCTTCGGGCTCATTTTCTGAGTCCCCTTGCTGCGCTCACCATGCTTTGGCCTCGGTGGCCCCCTGCACTTGCCACACTTTATAAGATCAACTCCACACCGACATGGATAGTGGGGGTATGAAAGGGAGGACGCATAGTGTCCCCTCGCGGGGCTTTCTGCGCTCACCACGCTTCGGACTGGAGTGGATAATGGGGGTTTGAATAGAAGACATTTGCCAGTATCCTTTATTGTGCATGAGACGCACTTGCGCCCGCACCCCCCTTTGTGCACAGGACGCATGCGCCATTGAACCCCTAACCCTGCCCGTCTCCCTGAAGCGGACACGGGCCACACAAATTACTGAGACGCAGTAATGTATGATCGCCTCCTCGCAGGTGTTCGCCAGCACAGGGGATCTGGCGTTACGGGCGCTGTGTGAGAGGAGCTGTGTGAGAGGAGCTCATTAGACTTGCCGGGGACAGAGCTGCAGCTCGCGCGGACAGTACGGTGACTACGCTGCCTGACGGGAATACTACCCTGACTACACAGGGCTGCCACTGGGACACTACGCTAACTACGCTAGGCTGCCGTTGGGCTACACTGACAGCGTAGCATTAGGTGGCACCGTGAAACTACACAAGTACCATCTCAGCAAGTCCGGTAGCATTTCAGACTAGCGATCATGCATTCCATCATGACTCCAGTCCAACCCCAAGTAAGTCTGGAGTCATGTACAGGCATAGGTGTGCGCACATTGAGTGTTAGGGGTGCACAGGCACCCCCTAATGCTGTGCCCACCCTTATGAACACCTCTGCCGCTAGCAATACCAGCAATACCTTTAACCAAAGACTTTTGCTTTTTAGAACTGTATTCAATTTAAAGAAGCACCCATCAATCAATTATGTGTGCTTGCATTGTTAATTGTATTTCACCATTGTCATATCACTACATATCTGTGTCATCCATATATGTTTATGACTGTATTTGCATGTACTGTTACACAGAGTAATTAGAAGATTAAAACAGAAATAGGCAGGAGATTATGGATATAATGGTGTGGCTGAGAGATGTTCATATTTTAGTGAGTGCCAATAGATGATGGTAGACACGCATGATTGGTGGTGTTAGACACACCCCTTTGACGGTGCACACCCTAATAAAATGTGCTGCGCATGCCTATGGGTACAGGACTGTTAAGTAACACAAAGCGCCATAGGTGACAAGCAATAACATACTCGGCTTTTGATTACTTAGTAAGTGCACAAAGTATGGTGGCAGCGTTATTTACACAGGCCAGAAGGAGTGCTGGAGAAATGTCTATTCTGCAGTGCACATGGTTTTGTCCATCTAAGAAGGATTTTGTCAGAAAGAGTGAACTCTAGCCCAATGTCACTGGCCCAAAATAATTGTTTGGTACTTGTGAGTTATCCGGGCGCCCGATGTGGTAATTGAATGTCATTACAATAAGCATGCGATGCGACGCGATTTTTCCATCGCGTCGTATCGCGTCGCATCGTATGCTTATTGTATGGTATACAATGGGATGCGATGCGACGCGATTTTAACACTTCCCGCCCATTTTTAAACCCGCCCTCTGCCACATCTGGCAGAAAATCAGTGTGAGGTAGTTTTGACAGGAGAAAAGAAGTGATTTACAGTGTTGGTGTGTCGCAGACTATTTGTGAGGTGAAATTTCTGACATTTGCCCCAATATTGCCCCATTTTGCCCCTTACACCCTATTTCCCAATATGGCTTTGGTGGATGGTATCTTCAGCCTCCCTAAAACTGAAGAGGATACAGTACAATTCCTGCAGGACAATGGGCTGCTTCCATCTACAGCTACATGTCTAAATGGCCACCCTATGCGCCTGTCTATAAAAGAGCGCAAATGGCGCTGCTACATAAAAAGTTGTCAGAAAAAGCAGAGTCTGTGGGCTTCGCTATTTTATCCCGGATGCAGGCTGCCGTTTATGACAATACTGCGCTTCATTTACTGTTGGTGTGATGAACTCACTACTATAGAGTTTTGCACAAAAAATTTGAAAATCTGTAATAAAAGTACGATCTTTTATAATGCATTGATGCGGGAGGCATGTCAATGCGACCTGATGTCCCAGCCTCAACGCCAGATTGGTGGACCAGGGAAAATAGTGGAAGTGGATGAGACACTCTTTGCGAAAAGACAAGCCAATGTCGACAGAGTTCTCCCACAGCAGTGGGTGTTTGGAGGAGTGTGCCGTGAAACAGGGGACTGTTTTATGCTACCAGTGGAGAAGCGAGATGTGCCAACTCTGATTAATGCAATTGTGGAGCACATCGCGCCTGGAAGCACAATTGTCAGCGATTGCTGGCGGGCATACAAAACTGCTGAATTGGAGCGGGCTGGTTACAGTCACTTGAGAGTCAACCATCGCTACAATTTTGTTGACCCGGACACTGGTGCACACACCCAAAACATCAAAAGACTGTGGGGATGTGCAAAATGGCGCAACAAACGCCAGCGGGGCACAGCCCGCCATCACCTGGACTCTTATATGCAGGAGTTTGTGTGGCGAAAGTGCCTGGCGGGAGACAGCCCATTTAACCGCATACTACATGCGCTCAGTTTGCTAGATAAATAATTACGCTGATTAATTATTGTGTGCTATGTGTTGCTTGTTATTATAATTTATTTCTGAGATATCTAATTACAGTTATTCCTTAAATTCAGTTGTCCTTAATGTGTCAGATATGAATGATATTGATGAATGATATTGGATGTTCACAACCACTCCACTATCAACGTGAACCCGAAGCGTGGCGAGCGCAGCGAGCCCGCGAGGGGCGGCGGTACGCGTCCTCCGACCTTTTCATGCCCTACTATCCACTAGGGCGTGGAGTGAGAATAGAATAGTGTGGCGAGCGCAGCGAGCCACCGAGGCCCGAAGCGTGGCGAGCGCAGCGAGGCCCGAAGCGTGGCGAGCGCAGCGAGCCCCGCGAGGGGACACGGATACCTGTGAAGCCCACGAAGGTATGCGCTCACCTGTGAAGGTATCCGTGTCCCCTCGCGGGGCTCGCTGCGCTCGCCACGCTTCGGGCCTCGGTGGCTCGCTGCGCTCGCCACACTATTCTATTCTCACTCCACGCCCTAGTGGATAGTAGGGCATGAAAAGGTCGGAGGACGCATACCGCCGCCCCTCGCGGGCTCGCTGCGATCGCCACGCTTCGGGTTTACGTTGATAGTGGAGTGGCGTTAACAATGGGGATGGGATTTACATTGTGTCACTTTTTGGGGGTTTTGCCCTGCTAAAATCGGGTGTCGCATCGCATCGCATGCCATGTGGTTAACATGCGATGCGACGTGATCAGATTAGATGGTACCCGATGTAAAATCGGGTTCGGGTGGTGATCTCGTCGCGTCGCATCGCATGCAATTTGGTTAACACACGATGCGACGCGATGCGATCCGATGCGTACACGATCAAAAATCGGGCGCCCAGATAACTCACAAGTACCAATTGTTTTTTTCTGGACATATAGGGGGTTATTCTAGATTGTTTGAGCGATGTTTGGTGTCTGTGCATGCGCATTTATGCGCATATGAAGATGCTTGGCGGGAGCGGGCGTGGCGAACTGCTTGATCGCCGTCCCGTTCGCACCTAGCAGTGCGGGCTGGGGGTGTGACAGCGATGGACTGCCTCCAGGGGAACACAGAGCATTTCAAGGGCGTTCCCATGCTAATGTGCCTGTTAGCGGCGTTTGGTGGACTCCCAAAGCTGTTTAGAGTGTATAGGTCACTCTGAACTGCGTGCATGGGAGAAATCATTTGATAGTCGGCGACCATCGAATGATTTCTCCTGATCTGCGAATGGATGATTATGTAAATCATCCATTCGCAGCCTTGCGAGTCAATCAGAATAAGACCCATGGTCTCTGTATCTATGGCTACAGCAGTAGTGGCAATAATGTGTGTGTGTGGGGGGGCACACAGTCACGTTATGACTGTAAATCAGGTCCATAGTTCAGCATTTATTTTGTGGACTGCATTCAAAGTCATTTTCTTCTTCTGTCTCTGCTGTGGTTATTAAGTAAGTACAATTAGGCTTTCTTTAACTTATATACATACTGTATATATAATACCTAATTTTACTTTCTGAGATCACTACTTTATGTTGTTGACCCAAACAGGAGGCAGGTAGAGAATGCGGCCTAGCGGCTCTTCTTGGGCCTAATTCTGGTTGGATTGCAAAATCAAACTCCTTCTTTAATGGACAAAACCATGGGCCTTATTCTGATCGGTGCGGCCGGATCCGAATATGCGGCCAGGACCGTGCGTCCTAAACCCCGCCTTCCATACGGATCGCCAACTCCGTCCGAACGCGGTAAGAAGCTGTCCGAACGGACCGCACGTGTATTTCTCATGAATACACCTCCTCCATCTCAGGGAACCTGGCAGGGCCGAGTGGCCAGGCAGATCCCGCAACCTGGGATCACACGGGCATTTCACCGTGCAAAAGCAGGGATCTGGCCGGGCAGCTGACATCCGGCAATGTCATATGTCCACCCCCTACACGTGCGTCACGGCCGCTTTACCATACGTACGCCCAGCGTTTTCATGGGAACGCCCATGAAACGCGGGGTGTAAACATATGGTAATGAGGCCAAACAGCCCTTCACACCCCTCTCCACCCCCTGTTCGTAGTGTACACATTTCATGCGGAATTTGGCCGTATGCCCCGCTCGCACATGCGCAGAGACGCCTCTGCACATGCGCAGACACCAAACCTCGGCGGCACGAACGCACGCGGATATTACCGCACCAACCAGAATAAGGGCCCATGTGCACTGCAGGTGGGGCAGATGTAACTTGTGGAGAAAGAGTTGGATTTGGGCGGGGTATGTTCAAGCTGAAATCTATATTGCAGTGTACGAATTAAGAAGCCAGTATTTACCTTGCACATAAACAAAATAACTCACCCAAATCTAACTCTCTGCGCATGTTACATCTGCCCCACATGCAGTGCAACATGGTTTTGTCCATTAAAGAAGGAGTTTTGCGAACCAACCAGAATCAGGCTCAGTGTGTGACCAGCACCCACCATTGCTCAAATGCCCCTAGAGTTGTTGGACCCCGGGAGTTGTGGGGCCTTATGTACTATTCACAGGACAAAGCAATCAATCAGGGTCGTGACTATAATCGAATAAGCTGCATACATCAGATTATCAGATATGTTAACACAGACTAACTTTTAGGGTATTTCCAGCAAACTTGAGTTGTCCATGGCAATGGCTTCCACTGCTGCTGTGTACAATAGTATTAAAAACAGAGTAATCTTCATGTCCATTCCTTTACTTTGGCATGGATATGACAATCATTGGAGAGGTGTTTAAGAAGGGTATTTCTCATCAGATATAATAACTAAATATAAGAAAATGACCATCTGGAAGTACCCTAAAAATTACAAAGATGATTAGTGATGGCAAAGGCTATTTTAAATTTGCATAAAAGGAAACAAATAAGTCAAAACAACTTAAATATAACCCTAATAACCAGTTTCCAAATAGTCATTGCTAATAATGCAAAAGGCTGGGCCAAATAACATTGCTTCATGACTCTTGTTAAAATTATATTCTAAATGAGATTACTAGGGTGTAACCCCAAGAAACAACACATATAAAGGGTGTCAGTACATAAACATACATGCAATGTTGTATTGTATATAATATATGGGCTGGCTGACTTGCCCTGTATATAATATACAGTATGTGCTTGGCAGCACTGTGCATCAGAGCCGCAACAGCATCAATAACCCAGCATCCAGCTGCTTTTCTAAGCCCACCCTGACTCCTGCAAAGTAGTCAATGGGAGTCTAGGGGCGGGCTTAGAAGGACAAGTGAAGCCGAATGCTGCATGCTTCAGCGGCTGCTGTTCCCTGGAAATACATATAGGGGGTTATTCTGGTTGATTAGCCCGGATGCGAATTCGCGCCCTTGCCAGTCAACCAGTACCCATCCTGCAAATGGTGGTATGCTCGTCCGCTGACAACATGTGTTTCATGCAGGGCCTGCGAATAGATGTTTAACGTAAACATCCGTTCGCAGCCTGTGGGTGAACACACACATCATTCGATGGTCGGCGACTATCGAATGATGTGGAACGTGTACGCATATCTAAGGTCAGGTCACTTAGATTTACCTGCACCCTTGGGAGGAAGTGGACGGGCAGCCGACGGGCAGTGAAGTCAGTTGCCCACCAACATCACGGCTCAATTATCATGGGAAAGCCCAGCATTTACAAGGGAACGCCCATGAAACGCTCCCGGCTTATGCACATGTGCAGAAATGATATGTGGCTGAGAACGGACCAGAATAAGATCCATATCACATACAGTACAACATTGCATGTACAGTATGTTAAACCCTTACCAGGAGGGACAAAATCCTCTCTACTTAGACTTCTCTCTTAAGTTATGATTGCATTCATCCATATTGAAATTCCTTTATGAAAAAAAATGGTACTTGTGTGGTTTCACGGCGGCATGCTACACTGTCAGCATAGCCCAGCGGCAGCCTAGCGTAGTGTCCCCGCGGCAGCCCTGCGTAGTGTCCCCATCAGGCGGCGTAGTCACCGTACTGTCCCCACGAGCTGCAGCTCTGTCCCCGGCATCCCTGGCAAGCCTAGTGAGCGCCTCTCACACAGCTCGGGTAACCACCAGATCCCCTGCGGTGGTGGATGCCGGCAGAGAGGCGCTCCATCTGCCTGAGACGCACGAGAGTCTCATACGCTTGTACGTCTCAGTAATTCTTGCTGCAGGGTATGGCAACCCTGCCCGTGTCCGCTTCAGGGAGATGGTCTGGGTTAGGAGTTCGGTAGCATGTGCGTCTCATGCACAAAGTGTGTGTGTGGGGGGGGTGTGTGTGCGGTGCGCAAGTGCGTCTCATGCACAATAAAGGACGCATTTGCCAGTGCTCCATATTACATACGGGCAAATGCCTCCATTTCAAACTCCCACTATCCACGTCAGCTCGAAGGGTGGTGAGCGCACGCGGTACGCGTCCTCCTGACCTGTTCATACCCCCACTATCCACATTGGCGTGGAGTTGATTTTATAAAGTGTGGCGAGCTCAGCGAGCCACCGAGCCCAAAGCGTGGCGAAGTGAGCGCAGCGAGATTAGAGTTAACTAAAAGCCGGATACTGGACACGCACTGAGTTCGTGATTGTGGCAGCAGCCAGTTCCCCTCCCCTCCTGCAGGGACATATTGGTGCCACCCCCTCAACCAGTAAGCATCGACCATTTTGTCAGCATGCCCCTGGGACCCCCAGACCTAAACAACCGTTTTGTCACCTACTGGTACATCTGCCTCTGATTGATACATCCATGCAATGCAATCCACACATTGCAAATCTGGCTGATATTATCACATAACGGTCCTTATTCTGGTTGATCTTGCAAGTCCTCCAGATACCGCACACACAGCAGCCCACCCCTCCGAACCCCTGCAGACATGCAAATGGCTGATTTGCATAATCATCCATTCACAGTCTAGGGTGTGTGGGAGAAATATTTTGATGGTTGGTGACCATCGAATGATTTTTTCAGCGCTCGCAGATCTGAGACACCTCTAATTCGAATAACCCCCAACATCCTCATCTAAGGATGCAGACAGTGATAAATCTGCCTTTTGTTATCATTTTTACAGACATACTTACAGGGTCAATATTTGCATGGCTGAAATGCTTCAGTGTCTGTTCTTTAGTTGTTTAATTGTAAATTCTGAAGCAGTAAAAACTTGAAAACAACATTTTTGTATGTTACTATTTTTTAAATCTGTTATTGTTGAAATATGTTGTTTTTTGTTTTGGTAGAAATACAGTTAGGGATGCGAATCTCCCTAATAAAAGAAGTGCCACATATTTACTTACATGAGCGGATGCGGCCGGGAGCTGGGTGGTGTGTGGCCGGGAGCTGGGTGGACGGTGCAGCCGGGAGCCATACAGTACATCCGGGAGTGAGGCGGGCTGTGAGCAGTGTGACCTGCGCAGCGTGACCTCTGACCGCGTCACGCTGCGCCGAGCCGCACAGCCAGGGACGGAAGAAGCCGGCAGAGTCTAAGTGGGTGCTCACGTGCTGCCCGGCATTAGACTGCATGCGCAATATAATTCTGAAATCCCTGGATTGGAAACTCCAATCCTGGGATTAAAATCCTGGCAATTTTGGAGCCAAATCCCAGGATTGGCCCCTCTACTCACAGTGCAAAAAAGAGAGGTGACATATGTGAAAATCTTTGAAATTTTGGTGTATTATATTCTTCTATTTTGGACCAAGTTTGACTCATTTGCACCCGTGTTTCACCGGTGTTTGCAAGTGCGACTGTAAATTCCCATGTTTCTGTGTTGTCTATGGAAAGTACTTCAGAGTTTAGCCACTGACGTATTTCATCATATTCAAATGTGTATCCTTGTTTTGAAGCTCTGTTCGATGCAGCACACACGTGTTTTTTGTCTATGGTAAATTTCTGTGTTTGCAAAAATGCCCGCACACACCGAAGATTCCGAGCGTGTGAAAACATGAATCTTAGAAAATGACCCATGTACTGTATGTATTCAATTTAATTTAATACCTAAGGTACTGACTTCAACTGGCCATGGCTGCTATATTATTATTAACTTTTACATATACTGTACGGTTCCACAAGGCATATGATGTGATTTACAGTAACTTCCTAACTATAACGTAATCATACCTCCCAACTTTAACTTCTTTAAAACCGGGACCTGCAGCATGGCCGGCCCGAGAAGGGGGGAAGTACTGGCCAAGTGGGTGTGACCTTGAGCAGAGGGGACAGGATCTAGCGCAATGAGACCCATTTTTGTCACTCCTGGGGCAGGCCCAGCACTCCCCCAGCAGGCCCCCGGCTCCTTCCCTGCCTTCTCCGGCTCCCTCCCTGCAGTATTAGAAAGCCAGCAACATCCGATTTAGCAAAAATGTAATCAAAACTGTTATGAACTTCGACCGCTCGCACCAGTGTCAGTGAAGTGGATGCTTACACATTCGCTCGTAATTGCTCACACCCAATAGCATACCTCCCAACAGTCCCGAAAACCGCAGGAATGTCCCGGTTTTCGGGGACTTTCCTGCGTCCCTCCCGCAGCTGGCAGCGTCCTGTGGCGAGGGGGGGGGGGGGGGGCTGTTGGGAGTCCCCCCTTTCGGCTGCTCAGCAGTGGTGAATAAACACTGTCTCTATTCCTGCAGCCAGGGGGCAGGGGGTATGGCTAGACGCTCACAGAGCCTCTGGGCCATGCCACCATAGCATCAAAATGGGGGCGTGGCCTCGCAGGGGAGCCGCGAGCATAGGCCACGTCTCCCAAAAATTTCCAGCGCGCAACATTCTGTCCCTCCTCCGTCTCCCTGAAAGTTGGGAGGTATGCAATAGGAAGCCGAGATTTACAGCTGCACTTTACAGCTGCACTGTCTTCTGCAAATTGGGAGCAGGCGCTGACGTCAAGTGAACGCCTGCATTCCCTGGAGCCCGCCGCGCTCCTAAGGGTGTGCCCAACGTTTTTGTGGCTACGCCCCTGAAATGCCGGGTGATCTCCCTGGAACGCACCCTGCTTGTCATGCAGGCAGCGAGCACCCTGGCAACTGAAAATATCATTGAAGGCACTCTCTGTGGGGGTCTGCACATGTGCAGATCCCCACCATTGGACAGGGAGCGAATTCGGACCTGAACATACAGGTCGGAATCACCCCTCTGAATCTAGTTGTTCGAAAAACTATAACATCCACAGATTTCCATTTACAGTGAAACTGGAAAAATGCTTTGTAGCAAAGCCTAATTTATCCCCTAGGTGGCACCACAATAAAGTATAAGAGAGACTATTTGTAGTTTCAATTGTTAGATGAGACTTTAACTACAGTAAAAAATGGAAGAAAGTAATGATTGACTAGAAGAAACGTGTAAGTTGTTTAATGATACTTGCAATCAGGTGTTGCTTTGTAACCCATATACATACACTGTGACCCCCAGCCTGACAATACAAGCCTGTTTGACATATTGCTGTAAATTTCCCCCGTAAATTGATTTATACTTTTTTTTGCTGCTAAAAGGATTAAACAGAAAGAGGTTTTTCTAGGCCTCTAGCAAATATGGCCCATGTCACTTAACCACAGTATTTGCGATTACCGAGAGTTACCCATGAGAAGAACAATGATCAATACAATCCATTAAATAAAAAAATGTCTACAAATAAAATGTTGGTCTTTGGATCTGTATTTAAAAAAAGAAACAAAAAAAACCCCACAAGTATTCTCATCCGCCGACAGGGCCGGCAACAGGCCCTGTCCACTGACATTTCTGCCCCCCCCCCCCCCCCCACGGAATCCCAAACTCACATCTATGAGCTCCTGGACCTCCTCACCTCACCTATACTTTCGAGGATCCAAGGCCATTGTTCAGCTGGAGACTTAAAAAATTCACAGTCACTTCTCTTCTCCAGCCTCCAACTGCTACTGTGTTAGTCTCCCCCCCCCCTCGTGACCTCCGTCTCCTGCTTTGCGCCTGTGGCGAGAAGGCAGGTGCATATTGGAGAAGATCACAGATGCGCAGTAAGGCCATCTGTGCATAGTGCCAGTGCAGAAGACAGGAGACAGACGAGTGTTAAGTGGCGGCCTGCACCGCACTGGACACACGCAGGTGGGACCCGGCGCGTAGCAGTGCGGCACAGAGGGAGGTCTGACGGGTGGACAGGAGTCACAGGCGGGACGGCAGCATGCACAGTAGATGGCCTCGGAGGTCACAGGTTCATACAGCTAACAGACGGGCTGCGGCCGGGCTCTGGGGCCCTTCAGATTGCCGTGCCCGTCACACTTACCCCCCCTGTCGCCGGCCCTGTCCGCCGATCACTGACAAGGTTACCGGCTGCGCTGAACACTCGGGGTTGGGGGGTGGGGGCAGGGGGGTTGGAGCGGCGGCAACTTAAGTAATATAAAGCCAGTTGGTGCAAGGGCCTCCAAATTGCCTCTTTATCCTGCCAGATACGAACTGTCTGACATATCTTCTTGGATGCTGTCACTGATATAATCATTAACCATTCTTTCAATGGTGACAGCATCATATGCAGTGACAGTAGACACGCCAGTAATTGTAGGCAGCTCCTTCAGTCCAGACCAGATGTCCAAACTTGCTCCAGAAGACCTTGCATCACGGTCAGTGGTTCTGCTATGAAAATGCATTTTATTCTTCACAGCCCCAGTGACACAGCACCTTGGACCACAGAGTGTTCTTACCGGGTCCGAGGGCACTGGAGCTGCGGGCGATGGCGGCAGGGGACCGGATCGGTGTCTGCTTCTCCCAGGACTGGGATCCTGGGCAGCAGTGATGTCCGAGCAGGTAGCTACCTGCAGCACCAGGGGTCCCATAGAGCGGTGGGGACAAGTGCAGCACGGCCGGCCTCCTCTGAGTCTTGTGGGAGCACGCACCACACTAGAGGTATTCTTAAAGGGCCAGTGTGCCTAATTTGTTAGGTCATCCTTGATTGAATATCTGATAACAGTGCTGGTCACTTGTTATTTTCTCCATTAAACATTTATTTATACATGACGAAGTCTGTGCATACCATTTGAGGAGTTTATATACTGTTAACATCTTGAGTATGGGAACACACCTTTAAAAAAACCTTTATAAGTGTTCCTGACTACACTTATGTGTAAGTTAGGTACGAATACTAGCAAACTAATACCAATAGTTATTTATTGCATAAAACAATACTTCATATTCGTTGGATATATTTTTATTTTTCATATTTGGAAACTACCATCACATACTGGAGAGAGGGAATATCCGCAAGTAAAGGTCTTTCCAAAAGATAAGTATACATCCTATTGACCTTCTCAGCGCCCTGTATACATACCTCTTCACCAACCTATCTATTGTTTCTTTCTGGGATCAAAGGGATTGATCCCGGTGCATAAGAAAGGCAGCTGAGACCAAGGAGCGTCCCATCTTTCTCTCCCCAAATTCCAAAGAAATTCATACTAGAGAACTGGCACAGGGGTGCATAATCTTACTGTATCAGCAGTTTTCACCAGTGACCCCTGGGATTTGGGCTTTGCTGTGACTGACATGCCGGTTGTGGTCCCCTGTTCAGGTTCCCCTTTAGAGGCTGGTATACCCTGATGGTAACAAAATGGGGTCTGAAAACTCGTAGTCATCTCGCCAGGTCAGAATCTAATGGACACTGCAGGTACCAAAGTAAAGTAAATGGAGACAAATCCAAATTAATTCTGGGTCATACACGGAAGATCACTATACGCAGTACACAGGGATAAGGCAGGAGAATAGTCAAAGGAATAGCCGGGATCAGTCACTAATAGTCAGGAAATGGCCGGGAAACACTAGGAACACTGGAGCAGGTGTGAGAACCTGTATAAGGAGAAGCCCGCAAGGTTATCTTTCTTGGAGTATATTTCTATTCTCCGCAATGAATTCTTCCTGGTGCTAGTAAGTATAAAACTCACAATTTAATTCAATCAGGCGTGCCCATAGCGGTATCTTTGCATATCCCTCATACAAGCAGAGAAGTCGACATGCAGAACAAATGACACGGAGTTGACTTACATGAAAATTCAATCTCGCGTACACCTCAGGGTATCTTTGCTTTCAGTAAGATCACTGCGGACGTCCAGGAACAGGTAACAAGCTGTATTTATTCACAGGTTCACAAATCCACAGCATCCAATACAAACGATACAAAGACAATAAGGATCCAGGTAATGACGGTGCAGGTGGGCGGAATGTCGGCGGCTGCCTCCTTGCTGTCCGGTTAGCTGCAGACGAACCGAGACGGAGAGTCGGAGGTTGCTTGCGGTGCCGCGCGGCTCCGTTCCACTGCTCCTGCCAAGTGGGGTGAGCGGGGTGGGCGACTTGATCAACGCGTTTCGGATATTACACGATATCCTTTTTCAAGATCTGCCGCCATGTTCACAGGTGGCTGCTTTTATCGCACACCTGTGTTGGTCACGTGGTACTAGTCAGCCAATAGTTTGAGACCTGTGTCCGGCTATTATTGCTGGTTACACTCTAACTGTAATAGCCGGTTTGGAGTGGGGTGATGGTGACCTAGGTTTCAGGCTTGAATCATATAGTGTAAAACTGATATTCACTATACAGATGGTAAGTAAACAGATCCTACCTTCCGCCAAGGTCAGTCCACACACCACAATCTCCAGCTGGACACTCCCTCCTTCCAATGCATTTCGAGATGATCTCTTTATCAAGGCATGAAGACTGCTGTCCTTAGAACCCCTTTATAAAGGATTGTTCTAATCAAAAATGGCCGCACTTTATGTTCCTGTTTTCTTTGTGCCACTCTAGGCCTTGAAGATGTAGTATCTCAGGTTGAGGGACTACGCCTTCAAGCCTTAGAGTGGCAAAAAGCAAACAGTAACCGGAAGTGCAGCCATTTTGAGTATTGAGTATGGGTACGCACCTTTAATGAAATCTTTCTAAGTGTCCCTGACTACACTTATGTGTAAGTTAGGTAAGCCTACTAGCAAATGAACACCAATAGTTATTTATTGCATAAAAACAATAATTCATTATATTCGCAAATATTTTTATTTTGCATATTTGGAAACTCTACCATCACATACTGGAGAGAGGGAATATCCAGGAAGTAAAGGTTTTTCCAAAAGATAAGTATACATTATATCGACCTTCTTGTTTATATACCCCTTCACCAACCTATCTATTGAATCTATAATATGAGTCTGACTTTGTGACACCCAGTTGCGGGAGGAAATAAAGGAGGAGCTGATGTGTATCGACTTGAATGGCATTTTACTGCTCCTCCAATTTCTGAAGAATATAGAGGGTAGGAGTTCACCTCTTTAATACCTCTTGCTTCAGGTGATGGCAGGTGTTAAAGGTATATGATTCTAGCCATCGTACATCTATATGCTTACTTCAATATCATATCATAACCGCTTTCATTTTGTAACGTCAACTTGTGTGTCTCTAGTTCTCTAGTTCTTTCATTTTGTAACGTTAACTTGTGTTTCTCAGGTTCAAGAGGGTTTGCTGGTGCTCCAGTCTTCGACGTGCAGTCACTGAATATCGAAAGTGGCCTGAAATTTTTAGGGACAATGACAGCATCTCCTGCCAGCCCGTCATTTTCCTAAAAAGTCCACCACCAAATCAATTGTGTGATAAAAAATTGGGACATGCTGGAATTTGCCCAGATGTAATGTTCTTACAATATTGGTTGTTGACAGATATCACAAGCCATTGTGCAATGATGTCCTTAGTTTCTCTAAGAGGTTCTCAGCGGTGTGCCTCATATGTAAACCAGTGATACACAGCTTAGCCTGCCTGGGAATGAGTTGGCATTTGTGAGATGCTGCTACTGGTGCTGCTGCTGTTGTCGCTACATAAGGCAATAAATCTACCCAATGGGCTGTTACAGTCATGTAGTCCTTAGTTTGCCCTGTTCCACTTGTCCATATGTCTGTGTTTAAGTGGACAGTGGGTACAATGGCATTTTTGAGGACACTAAGGACACTTTATGTCCCTGTACAGTCTAGGAATCGCTTGCCTAGTGAAGTGGAATCTAGATGGGATTTGGTACCGGGGACACAGTACATCCATCAAATGTCTAAATCCCACTGCACTGATAGCAGATACTGGGCGCACGTCTAAGACCAGCTTAGCTGTTATTGCCTCAGTAATTCACTTTGCAAGAGGGTGACTGCTGTAAAAGCGATTTAGGTGTCACTGGACAAATTACGCTCAAAGTTTCTGAACTTGAAAATGAATGTGCTGAAGGTGACATATAAAGGTGGATGTTCCTAGGCAGTTATTATCCTTACCGCTACTTATTACACTTTTACACAGACACAGACTACATGTGTGGAACAAGTTGTACAGATTTGGGTAGAAATAATTTGAGACCGAAGTGGTGGATTTTTTAGTCTTTTCCCCAGGCATAGCAATGGGCTTTATCATCCCACGGCCAACAACTGTCTCCACCTCTGCCTTACAAACCACATCACCATCAGAATCCTCCTCGTTAACTTCCTCCTTATCGACAGCTCTACCAATATCCTTATCTTGGTTTACTTCTACAGTGACATCCTTAATGTCAATAATATCAGCAACTGGACTAGCTGTGCCCTAAATAGAAGGGAGTTTTGTTTGCGGAGGGCAAACAGAAAGACAAATGTGCCTTTTTGGGCGCACTCTTTTGTTTAATCATTGAATGATAAGATTAGTTATTTAAAACATCACTTTTATTTAGACTCTGCACCTAAAAAATAAGAGGCAATTGTAGCTCATACATTGTACAGTCAATTAATATTGTGCACTGTTATCTACACATGAATAAAAAGTTTTTCAACTAGACTTTGTGTTATTGTATAGACTATGCACTCATTCTAGCTGTCTACAAATATTCAACAGACTTACTCATCATATGCCTTTTATTGGCTGGCTTCGTCTCTTTACAATACACCGTCTACAAGTTGTACATATTTGTATGTGTGCATAACATGCATTTTTTTATATAAATTTTTCCATTTTATTATCAAATATTCTCGCCCATAGTTAAAGAAAGCCCACGTGAAAAATTGCCCCCACAACCGGTGGCTCCTGTGCATCTGCTGTTTGACCACCTTGCCTGTGTTACCAGCCGACTATTTGCCAGGAGTCTCCTCACTGTTTACTGGGTCGGCCCCTAATTCGCACCGTGGGGCTATGGTTAGGGTTAAGGCATATGGGTAACCGTATGGCATTGGTGTCAAATGAGAGTACCAGGTGGGTTGTATACGGGAGCTAAGGTACAGATCACTTCTGCTTTCCAGTCCAGCCCGATGGGTCCCCTGATGCTTTTCAGTATTGCAGGGATAACCTCTCGGACTGGTTGGATGAGAGAGTGATAGAAAGGTGATTTCCAGTAGCAGAGTTTCAGACCACCTATCAACCGGACTTCTGCTTTCAGGGATCTGTCAAGACATCGAATCCATGATGAGAGAGTCCTAGGTTGTCAGGTGTGTGTCTGACGAAGTGGTGTTTATATAGATTTAAAGATAGAAAGTGCCCAGTATCTGCCAAAGAAGTTAAATTTGGTGAGTATTTGATATGGCTGAAGAATGGTAATCCAGCACCCTCTGTGTGTAGAGTTCCCTGTCCCACAAGGTGTTATGTTTTTGTGGTACCTTGTTGCCCCACGTTACTGTGAGCATAGATATATATTCTGAAATCACTGTACCATATTGTTCTAAGAAAGTAATGCATTAGTTGGGCTATGAACACATCCAATCCAGTGTATTTCAAAACGACAGTTATTTCTCAGATCCCACCTCTGTTGAATTGGATGGTGTGTACAGAATAATTGGAAGTTACAGCAAATCTTGCTAACCCAAATTTATCAGTACCGTGATCTTATAGCTGGTTGAATACACTTAATTAAATCACAGATTATGGCATTGACATTCAGCTCATAGAGTCAGGACCGTAGTTCACACTGATACCTAGGCACAATTTTCACTGCAGCATAGGATCAGCAGATCTTGCTAACCCAATTTTACCAATACCGCAATCTTATAGCTGGTTGAATACATTAAATCACAGATTGTGGCACTAACATTCTACTCATGGGATCAGGACCGTAGTTCACACTGATATCTATTATTACTGGCACAATTTCACTGCAGCATAGAATTTCTACTGCTAGTTAAGTTATATCCACCACAGACACTCCAATTACCAAAAGTAACCATAGGTCAGCCTGCTACCTTGTTCTTGCTGGCCTATTTTCGCTCCAGCACGGAAGCTTTTCTGCTGATTAAGTCAATTAACGCATCTGACATGCACACTCTGCTCAAGGCTGGCAGAAATTCGCTAATGTACACACGTGGGGAAACTACATACTTTAATAATATATGCGAGACAAACAAATACACACACAACAATAAAACATAAATAAGGAGAAAAATCTCCTACAAGGATGCCCGAGTGGATTAATTAACCAGCAACGATCGTCTGCCTGCTCAGCGCGAGCTGCAGCAGTGACACGATTAATTGTATGAACGGGGGAAGGAGTAAATCTCCTTCACTACGCCCAGAGATAGGTACTGGTATCTTGCAGGGCAAAGGGTTAATCCCCTTCAATGCGCCCGGATGAATGGATTATTTACCGGGCAGCTCTGCCCCCTCGCCGGCTCAATGTGAGCTGTGGCGGTTGTTACCTTCGCGAAGTTTTGGGTGTCTCAGACCTGACTCATCACTGGGCTGTGTTTGCTCCGCTTGTCTAGTGCTGTCCCGGGTGTAGTGAGCAGTGGCTGGATACGCGTTTCACCAGGTCGGCTTCCTCAGTCCGCAAAGTCTAGCTGTGCCCTCCCAACACTTGCGGAGGGCGTGCAAATGGTGGAAGGCATAGCCTCTCCTCCCTGTCCAGTGTTGGGAAGGTCAGGCATATACATTGCAAATGCCAACACAATTGTACTCTCCTTGGGGAATTGTGATATCGCTGTAGAATGCACAGTTGTTAATTATGCCTTTGCCGGCTTCATTATTTTATATTTTTGTGAGAGGGAGGAGGGCTTCCATCTGAATGAGAAGCTGAAACACTAGTCATGAACATAGGCCAAGGCCTTAGTCTTTTCCTTCCTTGTGTAGTGAATGGCATATGTATTGCCCATTTTACATTTGTCATCAGATACATTTATTTATTTATTAATTATTAAGTTATGCTTCTTGGATTTTACATGCCCTCTATGACATTGGGCATCGGCCTTATCAGACAAGGCTGAGGGAATTACATCATCAATGTCAACATTGGTGGCAGCAGCTTCAGCACTAGGTTCTTAATCTTTAACTATTTTTCCCTCCAAATCTATAACCTCCATTTCACACTCAGATAGTGGTATCACAAAATAATTTGGCAGACAGTGGCAGCACCCAATTATACTGTAGGTTCTAGCTTTTACCCCCACAAGTACATAGCCGCACCCAGAACATATATTGCGCCAGATGTGGCTTTCACCCCTTCCAAGCCCTCATTGTGGCCGAAACAACCCCCAACCACCACGTCGCTGCTGGAACAGTTCTTGCACCGGATTCGGCTTTCACCCACAATAGCACCTCGTCGTGGCCAGAAAATCCCATGCGTCGGTTCCGGATTTAACCCCCAAAAACCATGTCATGGTCGGAACATTTTATTCACAGGTTCCAGCTTTTACCGTCCAGGCACATAGCCGTGTACAGAACAAATAATTCCCCGATTCTGGTATTCACACCACAATCAACTGTGAACAGCAGTGTGAAAGTGGCAGTGGCCTCACTAGGCAGGTGCGGGCCGCACCGGGTGTCACCAGTCTCTGGGGAGAGCTCTCAAGACGGCCAGTCTAAATGACAGCCAAGCCAGGACAGCAGGCTGTGAGCGGCGCACAGACAGGGGGGGGGGGTGTTCCGCGGCGCCTGGGCTCATAAAGTGCGAGCACCCGGGCCGCACCGCACATACAGCGAGGGGTCGGCGGAGTGACTGCTGGCAATGCATGACCATTACGCAGGGAGGCTGGGCGGCTGGCAGTGTAAGAGCGGTGGCCTCCCCCTCCTGTGTGGGGATTGACCACCCCAGGGGACGGAGGAGGGACCTGGCTGCTGCATGGCTTGGGCACACAGCAGCGCAGGCAGCCTGACTCTCCTGAGTCATGTGTGTCGGTGCTGGTGCGTGTACTCCTGTGTCAATCACTGCCGGTGGCTCCCTCCCCCTCCTGATCTGGGGATTGCCCACATGTGTATGGAGGAGGGACCCGGCTTGGGCACGCAGGCTGAGTGAGCCAGCCTGACACTCAATGGGGGGGGTGGGGGGGTGGGTATTGAATCCGCGGCCAGCACCATTTTATGTTGCGCAGTGAGTCTGTCTCACTCTGACTTCAAGCAAATTAACCAGCCTGCTACTTCTTTTGTGTGGACTCAGAGACAGTGCAACACACACAGTATGTATACTAATGTATTCTGGGATATTTTGGCACTGTGGGCCGGGGGTCATATATGGCACTGTGGTATATGTCTGGCACTGTGGGGGCAGATCTGGCACTGTGGGGGCATACAGTATCTGTGTCTGGCACTATGAGGGCATATGTGAGTGTAATGGGCATCATGGTGTGGGTTGTAATGGGCAGCATTATGGTATGGGGAGTATTGTCTAAATAATTACCATCACAGTGCGGGGTGTAATGGGCATCATGGTGTGCAGTGTAATGGGCATCGCAGTGTGCGGCGTATTGTGTAATTGGCATCATGGTGTGTGGAGTAATGGGCATCATGGTGTGCAGTGTAATGGTGGTATGAAATGGGTGGGGGGGGGGTGTTATACCATGACTTACTACACCGGGTGACACCAACCCTAGTGACGCCACTGGAAAGTGGTATATGGGGGTCTATATATTATCACTTCATTTCTACCAAAGTAGGTGAAAATGATTATTTTCACTTACTTTTTTAGAAAAAAAGAACCTCACAGCGGCCGGAACATCTCATGTGCCGATTTAGGATTTCACCCCCCTCCAAGCACCTTGCTGCTGCCAGAACATTTCAAGAGCTGGTTCCAGCTTTCACCCCTTCCAAGCCATTGTTGCAGCCAAAACATCTCATGCGCCAGTTCAGGCTTTGAACTCCCAAACACCACGCCGCTGCCAGAACCTTTCTTACGCCGGTTACGGCTTTCACCCACCAATCACGCCGCGGCTGGAACATTTTTGCGCTGGTTCCGGCTATAACCCCCAAAAGCACCTCGTCGCGGTCAAAACATCTCATGCGTCGGTTCTGGCTTTAACCCCCCAAGCACATTGCCAAGGCGGACACATTTCATTCACAGGTTCCAGCGTTTATCCTCCTGGCACATAGCCACGTATGGAGCAAGCTATTCACCGGTTCCGGTTTTACAACTCAATCAAGTGTGAAAGGGTATAGTGGTGTGAAAGTGGTATATGGGGCCTATATATTCTAACTTAATTAGTGCCAAAGTAGGTGAAAATATATTTTTTTTCACTTACTTTTGTAGGAAATAAGCACCTGGAACATCTCATACACCGGTGCGCCAGTTTAGGCTTTCACTCCCGAACAGCCACGCCACGGCCAGAACATTTCGTGCGCCGGTTCCGGCTTTCACCCCCAAAAGCACATTGTCACTGCATGGCAATCTCGAGATCCGGATCCAGCTTTCACCTCCAAAGCACCTCGCTGTGGTCAGAACATGTCATGTGCCGGTTTAGGCTTTCACCCCTCCAAGCATCTTGCTCCTGCCAGAACATCTCATGCGCCGGTTCCGGCATTCAAATCCCAACCAACACTCCGCGGCCAGAACGTGTTTTGCGCCGGTTCCGACTTTCATCCCCAAAAGCACCTCGTCGCGGCCAAAACATCTCATGCATTGGTTCTGGCTTTAAAACCCCCCCCCCCCCCCAAGCACCTTGCCAAGGCGGGTACATTTCATTCACAGGTTCCAGCATTTTTCCTTCCGGCACTTAGCCACATACGGAGCAAGCTATTCACCGGTTCCGGTTTCACACCCCAATCAACTGTGAAAGGGTACAGTGGTGTGAAAGTGGTATATGGGGCCTGTATATTCTATCTTAATTCTTATCAAAGTAGGTGAAAATAATTTTTTTCACTTACTTTTGTAGGAAATAAGTACATCAGAGTGCCTGGAACATCTCATACACCGGTGCGCCAGTTTAGGCTTTCACCCCCGAATCACCACGCTGCGGCCGGAACATTTCTTGCCCCCGGTTCCGGCTTTTACCCCCAAAAGCACCTCGTCGCTGCCAGAACATCTCATGCGTCGGTCCTGGCTTTAAAATTCCCAACCGCCATGGCCCGGTACATATTTTGTGCCGGTTCCGGCTTTCAACCCCAAAAGCACCTTGTCGCAGCTGGAACATCTCATGCGTCGGTTCTTGGCTTTAACCCGCAAAGTACCTTGCCAAGGTGGGAACATTTCATTCACAGGTTCCAGCTTTTACTTTCCAGGCACATAGCAACGTACGGAACAAGTTATTCATTGGTTCCGGTTTTCACAACCCAATCAAGTGTGAAAGGGTACAGCGGTGTGAAAGTGGTATATGGGGCCTATATGTTATCACTTCATTTTTACCAAAGTAGGTGAAAATTATTATTTGCATCTACTTTTGTAGAAAATACATTTTATTGACATTCAATAAAAAGGAAATGTAGACAATATCACTGATATCTCCTGGACAGATATCAGTCCTGATTTGGCTCGCTGTCTGTATAAAATAATATAAGGACCTAAATTGATCAAAAGTTAATCATAATGTATGGAAGAGGGTCTATTAACAAACGTACATATTTGATAAATATGTATGTATGCCAAAAAGATATTACCGCGCCTCCTTACCTGTTGTGGGTAGCTGCTCTTGCTAATCGACCTTTAGAATATGCTGTAGTAGAGATGACGCCACAGTAGTCCAGAGACGTAGCTGGATAAGTAGTTGACATCACAATTCATTCATGGAAAAGCCTACCTGAAAAAAAGAAGAAAGAGGCGCGATAATATATTCATGACATACATGCATATTTATTATTACTGTGTCTTACATCGTAACACACATAAATGCAGTACTGTACAGACAACACAAGTCATCCTTATCAGTCACTGCCCGAGTGGACTGTGGTGTGAAAGTGGTATATGGGGCCTATATATTCTAACTTAATTAGTTCTAAAGTAGGTGAAAATAATTGTTTTCACTTACTTTTGTAGGAAATAAGTACCTCACAGTGCCTGGAACATCTCATACACCGGTGCGCCAATTTAAGCTTTCACTCCCGAACCACCACGTCGTGGCCGGAACATTTCTAGCGCCGGTTCCGGCTTTCACGCCCCAAAGCACCTCGTCGTGGCCACAACATCTCATGCGACGGTTCCGGCTTTCAATTCCCACCCGCCGTGGCCGGAACATTTTTGCTCCGGTTCCGGCTTTCACCCCCAAAAGCACCCCGTCGCGGCCGGAACATTTCTTGCGCCGGTTCCGGCTTCCACACCCCAAAGCACCTCGTCGCGGCCACAACATCTCATGCGTCGGTTCAGGCTTCAAACCCCCAAGCACCTTGCCGGGGTGGGAACACTTCATTCACAGATTCCAGCTTTTACCCTCCTGGCACATAGCCGCGTATGGAACAAGTTATTCACCGGTTCCAGTTTTCACTCCCCAATCAAGTGTGAAAGGGTACAGCGGTGTGAAAGTGGTATGGGGCCTATATATTATCACCTCATTTCTAACAAAGTAGGTGAAAATAACAATTTTCACCTACTTTTGTAGAAAATAAGTACATCACAGAGGCCGGAAAATCTCATATGCTGGTTCAGGCTTTTACCCCCCTCCAAGCACCTTGCCACTGCAAGAACATCTCATGCGCTAGATCCGGCTTTTACCCCTTTCAATCCCCCGTCACGGCCGAAACATCTCATGCGCCAGTTCCGGCTTTCAATTCCCAACCGCCGCGGCCGGAACATTTCTGCGCCGGTTCCGTCTTTCACCCACAAAAGCACATTGTCACCGCATGGCAATCTCGAGATCCGGATCCGGCTTTCACCTCCAAAGCACCTCGCCGTGGTCGGAACATGTCATGTGCCGGTTTAGGCTCTCACCCCTCCAAGCACCTTGCTCCTGCCAGAACATCTCATGCGCTGGATCCCGCTTTCACCCCTTCCAAACACCGTCGCGGCCGGAACATATCATGCGCCGGTTAAGGCATTCAAATCCCAACCACCACGCCGCGGCCAGAAAATCTTTTGCGCTGGTTCCGACTTTCATTCCCAAAAGCACCTCGTCGCGGCCAAAACATCTCATGCGTCGGTTCTGGCTTTAACCCCCCCCCCCCCCAAGTACCTTGCCAAGGCGGGTACATTTCATTCACAGGTTCCAGTATTTTTCCTTCCGGCACATAGCCACATACGGAGCAAACTATTCACCGGTTACGGTTTCACACCCCAATCAACTGTAAAAGGGTACAGTGGTGTGAAAGTGGTATATGGGGCCTTTATATTCTTACTTATTTCTTACCAAAGTAGGTGAAAATATTTTTTTTCACTTAATTTTGTAGGAAATAAGTACATCAGAGTGCCTGAAACATCTCATACACCGGTGAGCCAGTTTAGGCTTTCACCCCCGAATCACCACGCCGCGGCCGGAACATTTCTTGCGCAGGTTCCGGCTTTCACCCCCAAAAGCACCTCGTCGCTGCCAGAACATCTCATGCGTCGGTTCTGGCTTTAAAATTCCCAACCGCCGTGGCCCGGTACATATTTTGTGCCGGTTCCGGCTTTCACCCCCAAAAGCACCTTGTCGCAGCTGGAACATCTCATGCGTCGGTTCTTGGCTTTAACCCGCAAAGTACCTTGCCAAGGTGGGAACATTTCATTCACAGGTTCCAGCTTTTACTTTCCAGGCACATAGCAACATACGGAACAAGTTATTCGTTGGTTCGGGTTTTCACAACCCAATCAAGTGTGAAAGGGTACAGCGGTGTGAAAGTGGTATATGGGGCCTATATGTTATCACTTCATTTTTACCAAAGTAGGTGAAAATTATTATTTTCGTCTACTTTTGTAGAAAATACATTTTATTGACATTCAATATAAAGGAAATGTAGACAATATCACTGATATCTCCTGGACAGATATCAGTCCTGATTTGGCTCGCTGTCTGTATAAAATAATATAAGGACCTAAATTGATCAAAAGTTAATCATAATGTATGGAAGAGGGTCTATTAACAAACGTACATATTTGATAAATATGTATGTATGCCAAAAAGATATTACCGCGCCTCCTTACCTGTTGTGGGCAGCTGCTCTTGCTAATCGACCTTTAGAATATGCTGTAGTAGAGATGACGCCACAGTAGTCCAGAGACATAGCTGGATAAGTAGTTGACATCACAATTCATTCATGGAAAAGCCTACCTGAAAAAAAGAAGAAAGAGGCGCGATAATATATTCATGACATACATGCATATTTATTATTACTGTGCCTTACATCGTAACACACATGAATGCAGTACTGTACAGACAACACAAGTCATCCTTATCAGTCACTGCCAGAGCGGACTGTGGTGTGAAAGTGGTATATGGGGCCTATATATTCTAACTTAATTAGTTCTGAAGTAGGTGAAAATAATTGTTTTCACTTACTTTTGTAGGAAATAAGTACCTCACAGTGCCTGGAACATCTCATACACCGGTGCGCCAATTTAAGCTTTCACTCCCGAACCATCATGTCGCGGCCGGAACATTTCTTGCGCCGGTTCCGGCTTTCACGCCCCAAAGCACCTCGTCGTGGCCAGAACATCTCATGCGCCGGTTCCGGCTTTCAATTCCCAACCGCCGCGGCCGGAACATTTTTGCTCCGGTTCCGGCTTTCACCCCCAAAAGCACCCCGTCGCGGCTGGAACATTTCTTGCGCCGGTTCCGGCTTTCACTCCCAAAAGCACCTCGTCGCGGCCAGAACATCTCATGCGTCGGTTCAGGCTTTAAGCCCCCAAGCACCTTGCCGGGGTGGGAACACTTCATTCACAGGTTCCAGCATTTACCCTCCAGGCACATAGCCGTGTACGGAACAAGTTATTCAACCGTTCCAGTTTTCACACCCCAATCAAGTGTGAAAGTGTACAGCGGTGTGAAAGTGGTATGGGGTCTATTTATTATCACATCATTTCTAATAAAGTAGGTGAAAATGACAATTTTCACCTACTTTTGTAGAAAATAAGTACATCACAGAGGCCGTAAAATATCATGTGCTGGTTTAGGCTTTTACCCCCCTCCAAGCACCTTGCCACTGCAAGAACATCTCATGCGCTAGATCTGGCTTTTACATTCCAGGCACATAGCAACGTACAGAACAAGTTTTTCGTTGGTTCCGGTTTTCACAACCCAATCAAGTGTGAAAGGGTACAGCGGTGTGAAAGTGGTATATGGGGCCTATATGTTATCACTTCATTTTTACCAAAGTAGGTGAAAATTATTATTTTCATCTACTTTTGTAGAAAATACATTTTATTGACATTCAATAAAAAGGAAATGTAGACAATATCACTGATATCTCCTGGACAGATATCAGTCCTGATTTGGCTCGCTGTCTGTATAAAATAATATAAGGACCTAAATTGATCAAAAGTTATTCATAATGTATGGAAGAGGGTCTATTAACAAACGTACATATTTGATAAATATGTATGTATGCCAAGAAGATATTACCGCGCCTCCTTACCTGTTGTGGGTAGCTGCTCTTGCTAATCGACCTTTAGAATATGCTGTAGTAGAGATGAATCCACAGTAGTCCAGAGACGTAGCTGGATAAGTAGTTGACATCACAATTCATTCATGGAAAAGCCTACCTGAAAAAAAGAAGAAAGAGGCGCGATAATATATTCATGACATACATGCATATTTAATATTACTGTGCCTTACATTGTAACACACATAAATGCAGTACTGTACAGACAACACAAGTCATCCTTATCAGTCACTGCCCGAGCGGACTGTGGTGTGAAAGTGGTATATGGGGCCTATATATTCTAACTTAATTAGTTCTGAAGTAGGTGAAAATAATTGTTTTCACTTACTTTTGTAGGAAATAAGTACCTCACAGTGCCTGGAACATCTCATACACCGGTGCGCCAATTTAAGCTTTCACTCCCGAACCATCATGTCGCGGCCGGAACATTTCTTGCGCCGGTTCCGGCTTTCACGCCCCAAAGCACCTCGTCGTGGCCAGAACATCTCATGCGCCGGTTCCGGCTTTCAATTCCCAACCGCCGCGGCCGGAACATTTTTGCTCCGGTTCCGGCTTTCACCCCCAAAAGCACCCCGTCGCGGCTGGAACATTTCTTGCGCCGGTTCCGGCTTTCACGCCCAAAAGCACCTCGTCGCGGCCAGAACATCTCATGCGTCGGTTCAGGCTTTAAGCCCCCAAGCACCTTGCCGGGGTGGGAACACTTCATTCACAGGTTCCAGCATTTACCCTCCAGGCACATAGCCGTGTACGGAACAAGTTATTCAACCGTTCCAGTTTTCACACCCCAATCAAGTGTGAAAGTGTACAGCGGTGTGAAAGTGGTATGGGGTCTATTTATTATCACATCATTTCTAACAAAGTAGGTGAAAATGACAATTTTCACCTACTTTTGTAGAAAATAAGTACATCACAGAGGCCGTAAAATATCATGTGCTGGTTTAGGCTTTTACCCCCCTCCAAGCACCTTGCCACTGCAAGAACATCTCATGCGCTAGATCTGGCTTTTAACCCTTTCAATCCCCCGTCGCGGCCGAAACATCTCATGCGCCGGTTCCTGCTTTCACGCCCAAAAGCACCTCGTCGCGGTCAGAACATCTCATGCGTCGGTTCAGGCTTTAAGCCCCCAAGCACCTTGCCGGGGTGGGAACACTTCATTCATAGGTTCCAGCTTTTACCCTCTATGCACATAGCCGTGTACGGAACAAGTTATTCAACCGTTCCAGTTTTCACACCACTATCAAGTGTAAAAGTGTACAGCGGTGTGAAAGTGGTATGGGGTCTATTTATTATCACGTCATTTCTAACAAAGTAGGTGAAAAGGACAATTTTCACCTACTTTTGTAGAAAATAAGTACATCACAGAGGACGAAAAATCTCATGTGCCGGTTTAGGCTTTTACCGCCCTCCAAGCACCTTGCCACTGCAAGAACATCTCATGCGCTAGATCCGGCTTTTAACCCTTTCAATCCCCCGTCGCGGCCGAAACATCTCATGCGCCGGTTCCGGCTTTCACGCCCAAAAGCACCTCGTCGCGGCCAGAACATCTCATGCGTCGGTTCAGGCTTTAAGCCCCCAAGCACCTTGCCGGGGTAGGAACACTTCATTCACAGGTTCCAGCTTTTACCCTCCAGGCACATAGCCGTGTACAGAACAAGTTATTCAACCGTTCCAGTTTTCACACCACAATCAAGTGTGAAAGTGTACAGCGGTGTGAAAGTGGTATGGGGTCTATTTATTATCACGTCATTTCTAACAAAGTAGGTGAAAATGACAATTTTCACCTACTTTTGTAGAAAATAAGTACATTACAGAGGCCGTAAAATCTCATGTGCTGCTTTAGGCTTTTACCCCCCTCCAAGCACCTTGCCACTGCAAGAACATCTCATGCGCTAGATCCGGCTTTTAACCCTTTCAATCCCCCGTCGCGGCCGAAACATCTCATTCGCCGGTTCCGGCTTTCAATTCCCAACCGCCGCGGCCAGAACATTTTTGCGCCGGTTCCGGCTTTCACCCCCAAAAGCACCCCGTCGCGGCCGGAACATTTCTTGCGCCGGTTCCGGCTTTCACGCCCAAAAGCACCTCGTCGCGGCCAGAACATCTCATGCGTCGGTTCAGGCTTTAAGCCCCCAAGCACCTTGCCGGGGTGGGAACACTTCATTCACAGGTTCCAGCATTTACCCTCCAGGCACATAGCCGTGTACGGAACAAGTTATTTAACCGTTCCAGTTTTCACACCCCAATCAAGTGTGAAAGTGTACAGTGGTGTGAAAGTGGTATGGGGTCTATTTATTATCACATAATTTCTAACAAAGTAGGTGAAAATGACAATTTTCACCTATTTTTGTAGAAAATAAGTACATCACAGAGGCCGTAAAATCTCATGTGCTAGTTTAGGCTTTTACCCCCTCCAAGCACCTTGCCACTGCAAGAACATCTCATGCGCTAGATCCGGCTTTTAACCCTTTCAATCCCCCGTCACGGCCGAAACATCTCATTCGCCGGTTCCGGCTTTCAATTCCCAACCGCCGCGGCCGGAACATTTTTGCGCCGGTTCCGGCTTTCACCCGCAAAAGCACCCCGTTGCGGCTGGAACATTTCTTGCGCCGGTTCCGGCTTTCACGCCCAAAAGCACCTCTTCGCAGCCAGAACATCTCATGCGTCGGTTCAGGCTTTAAGCTCCCAAGCACCTTGCCGGGGTGGGAACACTTCATTCACAGGTTCCAGCATTTACCCTCCAGGCACATAGCCGTGTACGGAACAAGTTATTCAACCGTTCCAGTTTTCACACCCCAATCAAGTGTGAAAGTGTACAGCGGTGTGAAAGTGGTATGGGGTCTATTTATTATCACATCATTTCTAACAAAGTAGGTAAAAATGACAATTTTCACCTACTTTTGTAGAAAATAAGTACATCACAGAGGCCGTAAAATCTCATGTGCTGGTTTAGGCTTTTACCCCCCTCCAAGCACCTTGCCACTGTAAAAACATCTCATGCGCTAGATCTGGCTTTTAACAATTTCAATCCACCGTCGCGGCCGAAACATCTCATGCGCCGGTTCCGGCTTTCACGCTCAAAAGTACTTCGTCGCGGCTAGAACATCTCATGCGTCGGATCCGGCTTTCAATTCCCAACCGCCGCGGCCGGAACATTTTTGCGCCGGTTCCGGCTTTCACTCCCAAAAGCACACCGTCGCGGCCGAAACATCTCATGCGCCGTTTCCGGCTTTCACGCTCAAAAGTACTTCGTCGCGGCTAGAACATCTCATGCGTCGGTTCAGGCTTTAAGCCCCCAAGCACCTTGCCGGGGTGGGAACACTTCATTCACAGGTTCCAGCTTTTACCCTCCAGGCACATAGCCGTGTACGGAACAAGTTATTCAACCGTTCCAGTTTTCACACCCCAATCAAGTGTGAAAGTGTACAGCGGTGTGAAAGTGGTATGGGGTCTATTTATTATCACATCATTTCTAACAAAGTAGGTAAAAATGACAATTTTCACCTACTTTTGTAGAAAATAAGTACATCACAGAGGCCGTAAAATCTCATGTGCTGGTTTAGGCTTTTACCCCCCTCCAAGCACCTTGCCACTGTAAGAACATCTCATGCGCTAGATCTGGCTTTTAACAATTTCAATCCACCGTCGCGGCCGAAACATCTCATGCGCCGGTTCCGGCTTTCACGCTCAAAAGTACTTCGTCGCGGCTAGAACATCTCATGCGTCGGATCCGGCTTTCAATTCCCAACCGCCGCGGCCGGAACATTTTTGCGCCGGTTCCGGCTTTCACTCCCAAAAGCACACCGTCGCGGCCGAAACATCTCATGCGCCGTTTCCGGCTTTCACGCTCAAAAGTACTTCGTCGCGGCTAGAACATCTCATGCGTCGGTTCAGGCTTTAAGCCCCCAAGCACCTTGCCGGGGTGGGAACACTTCATTCACAGGTTCCAGCTTTTACCCTCCAGGCACATAGCCGTGTACGGAACAAGTTATTCAACCGTTCCAGTTTTCACACCCCAATCAAGTGTGAAAGTGTACAGCGGTGTGAAAGTGGTATGGGGTCTATTTATTATCACATCATTTCTAACAAAGTAGGTGAAAATGACAATTTTCACCTACTTTTGTAGAAAATAAGTACATGACAGAGGCCGTAAAATCTAATGTGCCGGTTTAGGCTTTTACCCCCCTCCAAGCACCTTGCCACCGCAAGAACATCTCATGCGCTAGATCCGGCCTTTAACCCTTTCAATCCCCCGTCGCGGCCGAAACATCTCATGCGCCGGATCCGGCTTTCAATTCCCAACTGCCGCGGCCGGAACATTTTTGCGCCGGTTCCGGCTTTCACTCCCAAAAGCACACCGTCGCGGCCGGAACATTTCATGCGCCATTTCCGGCTTTCACGCTCAAAAGCACCTCGTCGCGGCCAGAACATCTCATGCGTCGGTTCAGGCTTTAAGCCCCCAAGCACCTTGCCGGGGTGGGAACACTTCATTCACAGGTTCCAGCTTTTACCCTCCAGGCACATAGCCGTGTACGGAACAAGTTATTCAACCGTTCTAGTTTTCACACCCCAATCAAGTGTGAAAGTGTACAGCGGTGTGAAAGTGGTATGGGGTCTATTTATTATCACGTCATTTCTAACAAAGTAGGTGAAAATGACAATTTTCACCTACTTTTGTAGAAAATAAGTACATCACAGAGGCCGTAAAATCTCATGTGCCGGTTTAGGCTTTTACCCCTATGGAAGTACATTTATTTATATATGCAAAGTCTATCTAATTTATTCATGTCGCACGCAATCAATAAGCGAATGTCCAGATTTATAATCAATGAATATTATTTATGAATGTAAACAGATGAAACTGTATCATGGATTTCAAAATATAACAATACAGGTATTATAATTAATAGCGATTATTATGCCAGCATCCTTAAATACAATTAACCTCAGTGTTAAATACTGTGTGCGCGAATACAGCGCGGGAGGGGGCGTGGCTATGAAGAAGCAGCCATTTTAGATACCAAGTCTTTGTGTCCGCCATTTTAGATACCGCCGCATGGCATTCAGCCATCTTATAATAACTGTCGGCCATCTTAGACTCCACTACATGGCCCACAAAGGAACTTTAACAAAAGACTAAAAACTTCCGCCTGGCAATCAAACATAAACTGACTGTACGTTCATTTGTCTTTCCACAACATTTATTCCAAATTACCTCTAACCTGCATCATGCAATACTCAAGATCCTGAATATAACTCGCACATTCAGCAAACACACTTTACCTGCAGCATACACAATTGAATATCATTTAAGCTACAATGTACTTCTCTGTACAGAACACCTAACTGGCACTATACAATCTATGGCCTTGCTATATCATACTCACATCACATGCCGTTACACACACACCATCCGAGCATCATGCTATCAACATTTGTTTCACATAAGTTGGTTCTATCCGATAGTTTATCTAGATATTCTCACATCATATTACACAAAGCATTCACACTCATTAATACAAAGAGTCCATACATGCTCACGCATAGCCTTACACATGCGTTCAGATTCCTGCGTCCCTTTGAGAACAACTCACTGCCTTTCATACAAAGAGTCCATACAATATACTACAAACCTCCTTTGCAATCACACTAAGACACACAAGGGCCAGTCCACACATCAAGGTTAACCGTTTAACTACACAAAAGCCACACTGCAGGCCGGAGCCTGAGCACATGTTAATATCTGAAGACAAACTAAGAATGGAAGTTAACTACTCTTAAACTCTCTAACATAATCCATATTCCATAACCGGGGTCCTAGTACACAATACAATCGGTCCTACAAGTTTATACATTACTCAAAGTCATGTCCAAATCCATATGTAATGGAAGGAAACTCCCGGCGATACCAGACCCATCCTTTCTGCGTCTTGATCGAACAGCAACTGGGTATTTGGTTTTCTCTTGCTTCCCAAGAGAACTCTCGGGGGGAGGGGAGAATCTATTCATTCACATTTGCTTCAATAGCCTATAGACACGCCCCCTGATACTGTATTTCCTGGCTGGTTTACTGGTGTAAGGGAATGCTAATGACTTCATTTCTAATGCTGGTTTTTCTGTGACTAACTTATAATTTGTTATAACATGTGAGTGTGACATGATATGAAATTCTAATAACTATCATCTGACAGCTAGTGTAATTTCGCTCATTTAGAGACCAAGCATGACATTATGGGCATGGTTATAATTATGATTATGGAAATTATATGCTGGGATAAATTAGGCATTGACAGTCGTCCATTTGACAGTATATAAAACTGTCACATTAATAATGCATAATTTCCGCATTAATTTTCATAATTCATAAAATTTCAATATTTTTCATAAAAATATTTTTCATTGATAAAAAAGATTTTTAAAGGGTGGAACTTATGTGTATGTGTAGAAAGAAAGGGGATGTATCATTTTTGCGCAATGGCTTAATCCGAGATTAATAATAAATGGGGGAGTGCATTTACTTAACGCCGGCATGTCCAGACCATGACCTCACAATAGGTGTAGGGCCACAGCCCAGACACACACGACTGAATGATACATTTGGGTAGTGTATGTGTAGTCTAGGTGGGTGTAGTGTTCCTGCATAGGTGTTGTGTTACCTACCGCAGGGTGTACAGGGTTGAACAACCTTCATATGTCCTACAAAGGATGCTGGGAAAACATTGATGAACAATCATAACGAACAATTTGACAGAGTATTATAAAGATTTCCTGAAAGAGTGGAGAACAGTCATTTCTCCTAGTGCAGTTAGTGGACTAAAAACCCGGCTAGACCTCCCAGGATAAAAACCGTTCTAACGCACTTTTGGGTCATTCCTAGTGTCTCTTGACATTAAACTAAGGGCCAAAGAAAGTCTCTAGTGGGTCTTCTGCTCATCACGACGTGGGGTCGTCTAGGGGTCATCATTCTCTTGGTCGGCTTGTGTATTTCGTCGGCTCTTGGGGCTTTCTAGCTGGGTTCCTGTCCAGTCATCTGTCGGTATCCAAGTCGTCATCTCGAGGACCATCGTCTGTCTACAGCTGGGCTTGTCTTTTCTTATCCATTGCATCTGTAGGAAAAAGAAGTATCAATATTTTTGCATTTCTACCTATTTTCCCTACCATTCTTGGCTTCTTGTATTCCATCCGATCCACTTGTAGACTTCCGATAGTTCTGTCGTCGACTTGTTTCCCTGCAGAGACATAAACAGAAAGAACTTCCCAAACGTTAAGAGTATCCCGCCTCCCACATCTGTGAAGCTTCTACACTCTAGAGTGCTATAGTTTAACCCTCGCCTTACTGTCTTTTGACACTAGGTGGCGCTCTAATTTATTTAAGGGTATTTCTACCCTGTACTACCACACCTCTTTCAATTTAACCTCTATATCACTCCATATATTACAAATACAGTTTTCTGAGCCAGATAATCTGTGTTCTTCTTCGGAAAAATGTGACTAGAGGAAATCTGAGATATTCAGAATATTCAATCTCTCATTTTCCTCTTCTCTGTCTAATCACTAGGGACTATCAGTTACTTGACATCTGGACCTAACACTATCAATATTTTGAGATTTTTAAATCTCATTTAAAAACAAACACTGTAATATATCTCGTTGTCTAGGGGATGAAACTTTTTCAATGTTAGGTCCATACGCTCTCCATGCAATTAGGAGCAATAGGGGTTTCTAAATTCAATGTGTCACATTTGACCGGGTCCAATCACAGCTCTTTCTGGCTTAACTAAACAACACAAAGGGTAAGAAGAAAAAAGGACTGTTATTCTGGGGACGCACTAGGACAAAAGAATTTATTTCACATAAAATTTAACTTTTAATAGGTCATGTCTTAAAATTCCCATTTATATTCTATGATGGGAAGCCGCAGTGAAATTTGAAGAGGTTAAAAAATTACACATACAAACATATACACACACAGATGGCGTGCTTAGTGATAAAGAGTTTGAGTAAAGGGTGATCCTAAAAAGATCCTTAGACTGAAAAATGTCAATTTATTGATTGAGCAGGTCTTTGATGTATAGCAGTGTATTTATTTTGTGTCAAATGTTTCCAACAATAAAGGTTCTCTGTACTTGATGTTAATCAGAGTGTGTCAGTTTTTGCTAGTACTTTTATTAGTCCTTGTTAGTACATTCGATGATTAAGGGCACTTTTATTTACAAGGACCCAGATAACAAAAAATAGAGGATAATCCCCGTGTTATGCCTGATTCCCGGCAAATACAGTATGTTCACCTGGGTTCAGTACCCGGTGAGCTTATTGGTTTATAATGCAGTTCACTCTATTGTCCGGTAAGTATTTATAATTTCCGCTGTGTATCGGTTTAAATACTTTATCAGCAAGGTACTGTTTATTACTTATGTAGCACAACACTGAGATTAGGTAACATTCTCCTGATCAAAAGCACTATGTACAGGAACAGTTTAGATATTGGTGGAGTGCTGGATGTTATGCTTGGATGTTAATACTTGGATATAATCACCAACGTTAGAGATTGGGTGGTCAGATATAATAATTGGATACAGTCATTAACATTTAAGGACTGGGTGGTCTTATTAATTCTGGCAGTGTTCCCTCTATCGTTGCCACTTCACAATTATCTCTATAAGCATGTCTAGGGAGAACCTTGCATGGTACTAATATAAATATTATACAGGCAAGGATACCCTCTGCTGCTTAGATTAAGATTTTAGTATGGTGATCCCATGTTAAGCATAACCCATATAAGGTAAATCTGGGTGGTCTGAGTGGTCTTATTAATTCTGGCAAAGTTGCCTCTATTGTTGCCACCACAGCTATCTGTGTGAGCAGGTTTAGGGAGAACCTTGCATAGTACTGATATAAATATCATATAGGCAAGGGTGCCCTCTGCTGCTTAGATCTGGAACTTAGTATAGTAATCCTATGTTCAGCATAACACATATAAGATAAATCAAAATAGCTAAATACATCAAAGATAATCCCTGCTAATTGACATTTCAGTTAAGGTCTAAACCGACATATGTTTCACCGCACTTAAGCAGCTTTCTCAAGGCCAACCAGGGTGTCCTTTGCAGGAAATATTTATTAATATTGGGCCACCAATCAAATGCATTATTTTTGGTCATGTGGTATTGTGGTGACGTCAGGCTCTTGTGCTTCCTTAATTGACATCCCCAGCAGCCTATCATGGGTCTGCATTACTTTGTAGGGATGATCTGGTTTCTCTCAAGCATCATTGATTGTTCAGGGCGTATGTCAGTCATTCTAAAACCCGCCCTCCCGTGATGCAGGGCGGCGCGTCACGTGATCGATAGGACCCATCCATGATCCCCTCTGTTAGATCACGTGATCGGCGCCGTCCTCCCAAGTATCATTGCGGCGCATCATGTGGGTGGCGTCATCCTCTCCCACGTCATTGCGTCCCGTCATGTGACCTGCGCTGTCCTCCCTACGTGGTGTATCACGTGACCAGCGCATCACTGTTCACTGACGTCGCGTTGCGTCGTATCCCTGTTGGGTCACGTGAGTGGTCATCTGACCTCTCGTCTGTTGGTGTCAGGTGGTGCTGAAGCACCAATCCTTGGCTTCCTTTAGTTAATCCGGAAATTCAGGGTGTACAGCCCCAGCCCTGTATTGAGCATGATGAATAACTTCATGGAAAAAACGTAATAGAAATGTTCATTCTTTTAAGTGATCAAGTTTGTGTTTCAGGTGTATTATGTTTGTGTAACGTACATGACCTCTGCCATTTATTGTAAACTGTTATTTAGTAGAAGTGTTTTAATCACATATGTTAGTTCTTTATTATCCATACTCCCATTGTGAATATATTTGAATATTTTTCAGCCCTGTGGTGAGCATGCCATATAATATGATATACTATGTGGTATCAAATTACTCTTATGTTTGTTGTACTTGGATTTTTATATATATAGGACATATTTATTTGTATATTGTACCCCAACTTCTATCATTAATTAGGGAAAGATGAAGTTTGTTCAATAAAAAGATTATTTATTATGTGTAGTTGTTATTATTTATTCATATTCTCCATTCATCCATACAGTAAAATTTATTTCATCACAGGTGTTCAGATGAAATTTGGACAAATTATTAATTGTATTTCGGAGAGACAGTGTATATTACCTATCATATTTTAGTCAGATTTATTCAAATTTCACCGGTCCATTTGGAAATCAGATCAAATAAATGGATATTAATACTGTATAAGATGTGCTTTACATATTAGGTCTGTATTGATTTATAAATGATAAGTGTTTTTCTTGGGAAACGTTGGTGTTTTGGTTATAAAGATAGTGATAATTAAAATTGTGATGAATTAATGATGGATTTAGATTAGTGAAAAAAGGTTGTGAATAATTTGGTGTGAAATATTGTGATAGATGAGTGTTGAGAATATTGATTCACTGTGAAATCAATTTGATTGATGTGTCACTTATTGTGAAGAGAAAAGTATTTCATGTTAACCCGGGTATTGGATGTGTGTGAAAGGAGTGGTGGTGTGGAAACTCGTGAAGAGAAAGAAGGAGGAACATTGTCCTCAATGTGACACAAAAAAAGTGCAAACTGTAACTAAGTGTGGGAAGGGAGTGGGCTGTATTTGTTTATATTGTGGAAAAACTTCTATTTAAATTTGTACCTCTAGAGGTATTGTTCCTTCATTTGTCCCGAGGAGAATAGAAAACATATTTTTGGTGATCTTAGGCGCGTAAGTATCTTCTCCCAATAGGGGGATGGCTAGGTGGATGTCATAAATTCAAGTTAGCCTTGGAAAGAATTTTCCAGGGATCATCTTATTTTCTCCCTTAAGATTTCGGAGTGTAAGTATCTCTTGTCATAATGAAAATTAGGAGGTAAGTATCTGAGTTTAGATTGGGCTCGAGAAATATACCTACTAGTGGCATTTGGGTATCTTATTCCCAAGATGGATATCTGGAATTGTTCTCATTACTTTGTTATAGAACGCCTAGGGGTGGGGTGATTTCTTGTGAGAAAAATGTGATAGAATATTTGGGGGGGGGGAATTTGGGAAATATAACAAAATAATTCCGATTAATGTATCAGGTTATATTGGCCATTTGGTCAAAGATTGGCCTGAGATATAGCTTGTGTCATCACCTTGGCTGTAATAAAGGGAAGGTTCAGTTGTATACTGAGGGGAGGATGACGGCAAGAGTATTATCTTTATTGCTAGTAGCTGGCACCTGGGGCGAGGTTGACTCTTCTTTTATATTGAATGTACATATTGTCAGAATTGACTATAAGTGAGACATACGCAGAGAATTTCAGTTAATATCCTAAATGGATCAAGGATGCCATGATGATGGGAGAAGGAAAGGGAAGGAAAAGAAATTTCTATGCCTAATGTCATCTCAGGTGTTATCCAAGGTAACATTCTTTTCGGTGGCCTGGTATTCACAAGAATGAAATGTAGCTATTGGCTTCGTTTAAACCTTTTGGAAAAAGGCTATCAAGAAGAAAGATCATTTTGGTCTCAAATTGGAGGAGTTTTTTATCTAAATCTCCTCCTCTTATTCCCAATTTGATATGCTTGATACCAGAGGCCTTTAGACCCACGGGATCTCCATTATGATGTCGTAAAAAATGTTTTGCTACTGTGGTCAATGTTTTAAATCTCAATGAATCTTTCTGTGCATTACGGATCGTGCCCACGTGTTCTAGAATTCGAACCTTCAATGGTCTTGACGTCTTTCCCACGTAAATCATGCCACATGGGCATTCCAGATGGTACACAGTGCCAATTGTTGTGCAGGTAATGAGACTCTGGATTTTCCATTGTTTGTTATATTTATCTGTAATAGTTTCACGTGGAACCATATATCTGCAAGCTTTGCAGTGTCCACAACTTCTAGAACCCACTTTCAGAACTCTTGAGTCATTAGGTTTAGAAAGATGACTCCGGACTAGATTATCCTTTATGGTTCTTGATTTCCTCCAACTTGTTGAGATTCTTGTTGGTAAAATACTGAGGAGGTCTTGGTCCATCCTTAGGACATTCCAATGCTTCTGGAGGATGCTGTTAATTTCCTTCCAGTGTGCATTGAATGTCCCAACAAATCTGACCGATTCTTCTCTCTTCTTTCTTTGTTTGGGTTGGAGGAGACTTTCTCTGGGGATTGTATCTACCTCTTTGGTTGCGCGTCCTATTAGTCTGTTACTGTAGCCTCGTTTTCTAAAACGGTCCTGCATCTCCTTTTCTCTAATTTGATAGGTGTCAGGATTGGAGCAGTTCCTTTTAACTCTCATAAGTTCGCCCTTAGGTATTGCTCTGATCGTAGAAGGTAGATGTGAGCTATCAGAATGAAGCAGACTATTGGTCGCGGTCTTCTTTCGATAGAGGTCAGTCGATACAGTGCCTTCATCATCGATCCTGATGGTCAGATCTAAGAAGTTAATTTCTCTCTGGCTCATCTCTGAGGTTAATCTCAGATCCATATCGTTGTTGTTCAGGATCTGGAGAAATTCCTTGAGAGTCTGTTGCTCTCCCTCCCACAAAAACAAAATATCATCGATATATCTGAAATATATAAGGATGTTATCCGTATATTTCTCCATGACTTCTGTGAATATAATCTCCTTTTCCCACCACCCCAGGTAGAGGTTAGCATAGCTAGGGGCACAGGCTGCCCCCATAGCTGTCCCTCGTACCTGGAGGTAGTGGGATTCGTTGCACACGAAGAAATTTCTGGTCAGGATGAATTCCAAAAGTTCTAATAGGAATTCATTAAAATCCGTGTGCACTCCCATGTCTAGAAAAAATCTTGTTGCCTGTACACCTCTTTGATGGTTAATGCTCGTGTACAGGCTTTCTACATCACATGACACCAGCCAAACTCCAGGGTTGACCGTCATGTTCTGGAGCTTGGTTAACACGTCCATGGTGTCACGTGTGTAGGATGGTAGGGCAGTTACATGTGTTCTGAGATATTGGTCCACATATATACTAGCCTTTTCTGTCAGGCTTCCCATTCCTGACAGTATAGGTCTGCCAGGAGGTTTTTTCTCGTTTTTGTGGACCTTTGGGAGCAAATACATGGTTGGAGTCACAGGTTTTTCTATTTTGAGGAAGTCATAGTCTTTTTTACCGATGATGTTGTTATTGTGTGCCGTCTGTATGATGATGTTATACTGTGTGGTGAAAGTATGGCTGGGATTGAAAACCAATTTTTTATAGCACTTGGTGTCGCTTAATTGTTTATTGAGTTCCTCAATGTACATTTCCCTAGGCCATAGTACTATGTTGCCGCCCTTATCGGACTGTTTCACTATAACATCATCCCATTTGGCAATTTCTTGTAGAGCCAGTCTCTCTTTTTTGCTTACATTCTCTCTGTAATGTTTCCTTGTTTTAAAGAGAGTATCAAAATCTTTGGATACTAACTCCTGATATATTTGCACTGCTGGGCATATTTGGTTATCAGGAAAGAAGAGAGATTTTTTCTTAATTTTAGTTGCATCATAGGGTACTGGGGGTATTGTTAGTGGAGTGGTCTCTCCGTTCTCTAACTCTTCCAGGATCTGTAGGGTGGCAAGATCCTGACTGTCCAGGACATTTACATCATCATTGGATCTTTCCGGTTTCTCTTGGCTAGTTTTACTAAAGAATTTTTTAAGTAAAATCTTTCTGGAAAAGAGCTGTAAGTCCTTTTCCAGATTGAATCTGTCAAAATCTGATGTTAATGAAAATGACAGACCCCTGCTCAGGATGTTCTCTTGTTCCATTGTTAGTTCTTTGTTAGCCAAATTGATGATTCGTAGTGAGTCGTTCTCCTCCCCAGGTTTCCCATTATTGATGCTTTTTATTCCCGAAATCTCCTCCTCTCTCTCTGCTCCCCTCTCCAGTCCAAGGTGTCTCTTTTTCTTCTTCGATCCCCCTTTCCCCCTCCTGATCTTTCTCCAGGGTCTGGGTTCAGTTGCCTCCGATCCTGACCTAAAAAAGCCTTTCTATAGTTTTTCCTCAATGATGAGGCTTCTGAGGTGTCTCCCTCTGAGGATTCCATATCAGATGTACTGAAATCTAGAATGTTGGTTCTTTTTCTAGTTTGTTGCGGTTTAGTATTCCAACGGAAGACTCTATTTGTTGAAAAATCGGTTTTGTCTCGTTGGAATTTTCGACGTTTCCTTTCTATGATTTCATTTTCGAAATCCTCTATTTCCTTGTGGGAAATAGAGGATTTCGAAAATGAAATCATAGAAAGGAAACGTCGAAAATTCCAACGAGACAAAACCGATTTTTCAACAAATAGAGTCTTCCGTTGGAATACTAAACCGCAACAAACTAGAAAAAGAACCAACATTCTAGATTTCAGTACATCTGATATGGAATCCTCAGAGGGAGACACCTCAGAAGCCTCATCATTGAGGAAAAACTATAGAAAGGCTTTTTTAGGTCAGGATCGGAGGCAACTGAACCCAGACCCTGGAGAAAGATCAGGAGGGGGAAAGGGGGATCGAAGAAGAAAAAGAGACACCTTGGACTGGAGAGGGGAGCAGAGAGAGAGGAGGAGATTTCGGGAATAAAAAGCATCAATAATGGGAAACCTGGGGAGGAGAACGACTCACTACGAATCATCAATTTGGCTAACAAAGAACTAACAATGGAACAAGAGAACATCCTGAGCAGGGGTCTGTCATTTTCATTAACATCAGATTTTGACAGATTCAATCTGGAAAAGGACTTACAGCTCTTTTCCAGAAAGATTTTACTTAAAAAATTCTTTAGTAAAACTAGCCAAGAGAAACCGGAAAGATCCAATGATGATGTAAATGTCCTGGACAGTCAGGATCTTGCCACCCTACAGATCCTGGAAGAGTTAGAGAACGGAGAGACCACTCCACTAACAATACCCCCAGTACCCTATGATGCAACTAAAATTAAGAAAAAATCTCTCTTCTTTCCTGATAACCAAATATGCCCAGCAGTGCAAATATATCAGGAGTTAGTATCCAAAGATTTTGATACTCTCTTTAAAACAAGGAAACATTACAGAGAGAATGTAAGCAAAAAAGAGAGACTGGCTCTACAAGAAATTGCCAAATGGGATGATGTTATAGTGAAACAGTCCGATAAGGGCGGCAACATAGTACTATGGCCTAGGGAAATGTACATTGAGGAACTCAATAAACAATTAAGCGACACCAAGTGCTATAAAAAATTGGTTTTCAATCCCAGCCATACTTTCACCACACAGTATAACATCATCATACAGACGGCACACAATAACAACATCATCGGTAAAAAAGACTATGACTTCCTCAAAATAGAAAAACCTGTGACTCCAACCATGTATTTGCTCCCAAAGGTCCACAAAAACGAGAAAAAACCTCCTGGCAGACCTATACTGTCAGGAATGGGAAGCCTGACAGAAAAGGCTAGTATATATGTGGACCAATATCTCAGAACACATGTAACTGCCCTACCATCCTACACACGTGACACCATGGACGTGTTAACCAAGCTCCAGAACATGACGGTCAACCCTGGAGTTTGGCTGGTGTCATGTGATGTAGAAAGCCTGTACACGAGCATTAACCATCAAAGAGGTGTACAGGCAACAAGATTTTTTCTAGACATGGGAGTGCACACGGATTTTAATGAATTCCTATTAGAACTTTTGGAATTCATCCTGACCAGAAATTTCTTCGTGTGCAACGAATCCCACTACCTCCAGGTACGAGGGACAGCTATGGGGACAGCCTGTGCCCCTAGCTATGCTAACCTCTACCTGGGGTGGTGGGAAAAGGAGATTATATTCACAGAAGTCATGGAGAAATATACGGATAACATCCTTATATATTTCAGATATATCGATGATATTTTGTTTTTGTGGGAGGGAGAGCAACAGACTCTCAAGGAATTTCTCCAGATCCTGAACAACAACGATATGGATCTGAGATTAACCTCAGAGATGAGCCAGAGAGAAATTAACTTCTTAGATCTGACCATCAGGATCGATGATGAAGGCACTGTATCGACTGACCTCTATCGAAAGAAGACCGCGACCAATAGTCTGCTTCATTCTGATAGCTCACATCTACCTTCTACGATCAGAGCAATACCTAAGGGCGAACTTATGAGAGTTAAAAGGAACTGCTCCAATCCTGACACCTATCAAATTAGAGAAAAGGAGATGCAGGACCGTTTTAGAAAACGAGGCTACAGTAACAGACTAATAGGACGCGCAACCAAAGAGGTAGATACAATCCCCAGAGAAAGTCTCCTCCAACCCAAACAAAGAAAGAAGAGAGAAGAATCGGTCAGATTTGTTGGGACATTCAATGCACACTGGAAGGAAATTAACAGCATCCTCCAGAAGCATTGGAATGTCCTAAGGATGGACCAAGACCTCCTCAGTATTTTACCAACAAGAATCTCAACAAGTTGGAGGAAATCAAGAACCATAAAGGATAATCTAGTCCGGAGTCATCTTTCTAAACCTAATGACTCAAGAGTTCTGAAAGTGGGTTCTAGAAGTTGTGGACACTGCAAAGCTTGCAGATATATGGTTCCACGTGAAACTATTACAGATAAATATAACAAACAATGGAAAATCCAGAGTCTCATTACCTGCACAACAATTGGCACTGTGTACCATCTGGAATGCCCATGTGGCATGATTTACGTGGGAAAGACGTCAAGACCATTGAAGGTTCGAATTCTAGAACACGTGGGCACGATCCGTAATGCACAGAAAGATTCATTGAGATTTAAAACATTGACCACAGTAGCAAAACATTTTTTACGACATCATAATGGAGATCCCGTGGGTCTAAAGGCCTCTGGTATCAAGCATATCAAATTGGGAATAAGAGGAGGAGATTTAGATAAAAAACTCCTCCAATTTGAGACCAAAATGATCTTTCTTCTTGATAGCCTTTTTCCAAAAGGTTTAAACGAAGCCAATAGCTACATTTCATTCTTGTGAATACCAGGCCACCGAAAAGAATGTTACCTTGGATAACACCTGAGATGACATTAGGCATAGAAATTTCTTTTCCTTCCCTTTCCTTCTCCCATCATCATGGCATCCTTGATCCATTTAGGATATTAACTGAAATTCTCTGCGTATGTCTCACTTATAGTCAATTCTGACAATATGTACATTCAATATAAAAGAAGAGTCAACCTCGCCCCAGGTGCCAGCTACTAGCAATAAAGATAATACTCTTGCCGTCATCCTCCCCTCAGTATACAACTGAACCTTCCCTTTATTACAGCCAAGGTGATGACACAAGCTATATCTCAGGCCAATCTTTGACCAAATGGCCAATATAACCTGATACATTAATCGGAATTATTTTGTTATATTTCCCAAATTCCCCCCCCCCAAATATTCTATCACATTTTTCTCACAAGAAATCACCCCACCCCTAGGCGTTCTATAACAAAGTAATGAGAACAATTCCAGATATCCATCTTGGGAATAAGATACCCAAATGCCACTAGTAGGTATATTTCTCGAGCCCAATCTAAACTCAGATACTTACCTCCTAATTTTCATTATGACAAGAGATACTTACACTCCGAAATCTTAAGGGAGAAAATAAGATGATCCCTGGAAAATTCTTTCCAAGGCTAACTTGAATTTATGACATCCACCTAGCCATCCCCCTATTGGGAGAAGATACTTACGCGCCTAAGATCACCAAAAATATGTTTTCTATTCTCCTCGGGACAAATGAAGGAACAATACCTCTAGAGGTACAAATTTAAATAGAAGTTTTTCCACAATATAAACAAATACAGCCCACTCCCTTCCCACACTTAGTTACAGTTTGCACTTTTTTTGTGTCACATTGAGGACAATGTTCCTCCTTCTTTCTCTTCACGAGTTTCCACACCACCACTCCTTTCACACACATCCAATACCCGGGTTAACATGAAATACTTTTCTCTTCACAATAAGTGACACATCAATCAAATTGATTTCACAGTGAATCAATATTCTCAACACTCATCTATCACAATATTTCACACCAAATTATTCACAACCTTTTTTCACTAATCTAAATTCATCATTAATTCATCACAATTTTAATTATCACTATCTTTATAACCAAAACACCAACGTTTCCCAAGAAAAACACTTATCATTTATAAATCAATACAGACCTAATATGTAAAGCACATCTTATACAGTATTAATATCCATTTATTTGATCTGATTTCCAAATGGACCGGTGAAATTTGAATAAATCTGACTAAAATATGATAGGTAATATACACTGTCTCTCCGAAATACAATTAATAATTTGTCCAAATTTCATCTGAACACCTGTGATGAAATAAATTTTACTGTATGGATGAATGGAGAATATGAATAAATAATAACAACTACACATAATAAATAATCTTTTTATTGAACAAACTTCATCTTTCCCTAATTAATGATAGAAGTTGGGGTACAATATACAAATAAATATGTCCTATATATATAAAAATCCAAGTACAACAAACATAAGAGTAATTTGATACCACATAGTATATCATATTATATGGCATGCTCACCACAGGGCTGAAAAATATTCAAATATATTCACAATGGGAGTATGGATAATAAAGAACTAACATATGTGATTAAAACACTTCTACTAAATAACAGTTTACAATAAATGGCAGAGGTCATGTACGTTACACAAACATAATACACCTGAAACACAAACTTGATCACTTAAAAGAATGAACATTTCTATTACGTTTTTTCCATGAAGTTATTCATCATGCTCAATACAGGGCTGGGGCTGTACACCCTGAATTTCCGGATTAACTAAAGGAAGCCAAGGATTGGTGCTTCAGCACCACCTGACACCAACAGACGAGAGGTCAGATGACCACTCACGTGACCCAACAGGGATACGACGCAACGCGACGTCAGTGAACAGTGATGCGCTGGTCACGTGATACACCACGTAGGGAGGACAGCGCAGGTCACATGACGGGACGCAATGACGTGGGAGAGGATGACGCCACCCACATGATGCGCCGCAATGATACTTGGGAGGACGGCGCCGATCACGTGATCTAACAGAGGGGATCATGGATGGGTCCTATCGATCACGTGACGCGCCGCCCTGCATCACGGGAGGGCGGGTTTTAGAATGACTGACATACGCCCTGAACAATCAATGATGCTTGAGAGAAACCAGATCATCCCTACAAAGTAATGCAGACCCATGATAGGCTGCTGGGGATGTCAATTAAGGAAGCACAAGAGCCTGACGTCACCACAATACCACATGACCAAAAATAATGCATTTGATTGGTGGCCCAATATTAATAAATATTTCCTGCAAAGGACACCCTGGTTGGCCTTGAGAAAGCTGCTTAAGTGCGGTGAAACATATGTCGGTTTAGACCTTAACTGAAATGTCAATTAGCAGGGATTATCTTTGATGTATTTAGCTATTTTGATTTATCTTATATGTGTTATGCTGAACATAGGATTACTATACTAAGTTCCAGATCTAAGCAGCAGAGGGCACCCTTGCCTATATGATATTTATATCAGTACTATGCAAGGTTCTCCCTAAACCTGCTCACACAGATAGCTGTGGTGGCAACAATAGAGGCAACTTTGCCAGAATTAATAAGACCACTCAGACCACCCAGATTTACCTTATATGGGTTATGCTTAACATGGGATCACCATACTAAAATCTTAATCTAAGCAGCAGAGGGTATCCTTGCCTGTATAATATTTATATTAGTACCATGCAAGGTTCTCCCTAGACATGCTTATAGAGATAATTGTGAAGTGGCAACGATAGAGGCAACACTGCCAGAATTAATAAGACCACCCAGTCCTTAAATGTTAATGACTGTATCCAATTATTATATCTGACCACCCAATCTCTAACGTTGGTGATTATATCCAAGTATTAACATCCAAGCATAACATCCAGCACTCCACCAATATCTAAACTGTTCCTGTACATAGTGCTTTTGATCAGGAGAATGTTACCTAATCTCAGTGTTGTGCTACATAAGTAATAAACAGTACCTTGCTGATAAAGTATTTAAACCGATACACAGCGGAAATTATAAATACTTACCGGACAATAGAGTGAACTGCATTATAAACCAATAAGCTCACCGGGTACTGAACCCAGGTGAACATACTGTATTTGCCGGGAATCAGGCATAACACGGGGATTATCCTCTATTTTTTGTTATCTGGGTCCTTGTAAATAAAAGTGCCCTTAATCATCGAATGTACTAACAAGGACTAATAAAAGTACTAGCAAAAACTGACACACTCTGATTAACATCAAGTACAGAGAACCTTTATTGTTGGAAACATTTGACACAAAATAAATACACTGCTATACATCAAAGACCTGCTCAATCAATAAATTGACATTTTTCAGTCTAAGGATCTTTTTAGGATCACCCTTTCCTCAAACTCTTTATCACTAAGCACGCCATCTGTGTGTGTATATGTTTGTATGTGTAATTTTTTAACCTCTTCAAATTTCACTGCGGCTTCCCATCATAGAATATAAATGGGAATTTTAAGACATGACCTATTAAAAGTTAAATTTTATGTGAAATAAATTCTTTTGTCCTAGTGCGTCCCCAGAATAACAGTCCTTTTTTCTTCTTACCCTTTGTGTAAACCATTGCTGTTTGGGAACTGCACCCCCGCAAAATCGATCAAATTTAATGTGGGGATTTGATCTATTGATCAGACCTATTTAAAAATTATATACAGAGTGCAGACATACCCCCAGCTCCGTAAAGGAGCAAACCTGTTCTCTACATTAACTAAACAACAAACAGAAAAACAAATCTTTAGACACCTTACACGACATATGTCTGATTCTCTGAACCATTCAAAACAAACAATGACAATCAAATAAACAAAAGAGAGTACGTATAAACTAACTTTCATTTCTCCTTACTTGATTCCTAAGAACCTGGACTGACAATTACATCACATACAAGTCACCACTAGGTGGCTATTAACTTTTTAACCACTTCCCTATGCCTATGTGTTCACATACATATGTGTCATGGGAACTATATGTCATGTAATGAACAAGCATGTTTCAAAAACAAATTTCCTTATACGTCGTTACCCTGGTACCGAGGGCGGATCGTATGCAGTACTCCTTTGAATAGAACATGTTATCTTGTTCTCTACCTTTCCTCGTGTTCTCTACCTCGTGTGTTCGCTGTAATATTGTGTTCTACTCTTAAATCTTTAATCTACTTGCTGAAAGGGGAGAAAGAAAGTTTAGGAGTCTTGCTGGTTACCGTTCTTCTTGTGCGACATCTCTGCTTCTCTATACCTGCAGCAGTTATTAACCTGGGGATGTAATTAACTTCAAATACAATTTGGCATTCTCAATTTATCTTGTTACCTTAATACTTATTACCTGAGTCAGTGTGAAACCAGTATACCTACTTCTCCAGCTGTGTCAATTTGGCGTCAACTGTACCTTCTCTTACCACTTGGGAAAAACAAACAGCATCCTCTCTGGCTGTTTGACTCCGCCTTACATTTGACTTCTCTCGTCTCGGAGTTGACAGCGGTCTTGAATATTACGTCAACACTTACTAATCCTTAACAAGGAGTTGACACAGGGTATAGGTTAGTCAGTTTCACAATTACATCAGACACTTTAGAATAACTGGTCCCATTATATACGAATGGGAGGGGTATTGCTATTTCCGCATTAACAGTCTAATTGCATCTTTGTCATCACTTTTCCTATTGCCATTTTCCTATACCACAGTTTTAAACAAACACTATGCCTCTTCTTACCTCGCGTTGATGAGAGCAGACATTATTTTCAATTCTTATTGTGTAATTCATCCGGTTCGAAGCTATCAACACTGGGAAATTCTAACTTGCTGCCTGTGTATTCTTTTTTCATTTCTTTTGGTAAACAACTGCTCGTTCACCGTGCTCACAGCACATAATAAAAGCAGCCGATCCTTTTGGCTGGCTTGCTTCCTCCCTAACATGCACGTTATCACAGCGTGACCCGTTATTACCCATAATTACAGGAATAAACGTTCACAGCTTAATAGATACCGGTGGGTTATTTAAGTTGAGAGCTCCCCAACCACTCACTTCTCCACACAGCAACACTATTCCGCAATCAAGCGTGAAGCCCACAATGCGAGGTAATGTACTCAATCGCCAAGTCTTTCAACTAGTAGCGAACTACTAGTCAACTTGCAAGGCGCGGCCTAATTTCTCCAGGGCACAACAAACTTGTTTTCCTGTGCCCTCAGAAACTGGATTTCTAAAGTAGCTAATCGGAAACAACTGGGTTCCGATGTATCTTCTTGTACCCTCCTAGCGGAATCAATTCCACTGAAGGGGCAGTTCCTATGTGTACGTCGGCACGTACACCCTGTCCTACCCTGGACTGTCCTACACTGGACTACACTGCGCTGAGTCGTGCCGTCACACACCCGTTCGCCTCAGTTATTTTTCACACTGGGCGCTATACATCTTACGGTCTTATGCTTAAACTTGAAATATTTCTGTACAGAAAATCTTCCTAGGCTGGTAGCTCTTTTACTGGATGTCACACGAGTGTTCCCTTGACTATCAATGGGAATTTAATCAATACTACTTGAATTTCTTGAATTTTGAACAATAATAAAAGAATCCTGTTTGTAACTCAACAGGAGTCTTACTCGATATGTATGAATTTATAATTATCACTCAATTAAGTATCACTACCCATCCTTGGGCATTTACCTGTACAGCGTACCTAGGCAATCACATGTGCCAGCACATGTGTCCATCACGCAAACAGTGTCTCACTGAGCGGCAGACGTTGACACCCATGTGTCCGAGTCCCGCCTTCTTTTGTATACTTTGCAAACCTATTTGCACTTCTATTTAACTTAACTCTTCAAGAAATCCAAATAGCACACTCTTTCTATAACATTTGTGGTTAGCAAGGATATGACACTATGAATTTAACACCTCTTACAATACTGTAGATATCTCACATTCACAGGGGAAAACAAATGCAATTTTACTCTTAACAGGCACAAACTCCACACAGTACAATACCTCTTACCAATTTTCATGCACTTATGCATTTGGGGTAACAGATCATAACAGGAGAAAAAACTTTTGTTTCTATTGTGAACTATTGAAACTGCAGTCTCCGGTGGGAGAGAAAGCAAATGAATGAACCATTCCTATTCAAATTTTGCCTTTCTAAGTGGAGTTGCTTTGTCTAAGTTTCCAGGTTAAAATCTATTGTCTCAACACCTTAATTTACATCTAAATACCCTCTGGCTGGCACTTTTAAAAGTTAAGAATCTTTTTCTGTCTTTTAGCCTGGAATAGAAAAGAAAAAATGTTATATATCATATTTGGTAATAATTAATTTCAGTTTCAGGTTTAATACTTTAGAGTAACATTTAAATTTCATACTGCTTGGAATTTGTTGATTTTTAACTGTACTTGATTTTTTCTATTGACTGGTATTTTATCTCTCTCTGCTTTTATCTTTCTAAAGTTAAAATACTTATGACTCAATCCTATCAATTATGGGAATGAAAGCTTACCATTAAACACTCTTAGCCACCTTGCCTACTATTCTCATTACCATATGTTGAAAGGTATACTAAAAATAAAATAAATTTATTTAGTAGAAATAGTATTTTTACCCAGAGTTCTTTGCAACATACAATTATACAATGGCTTTCTCAGGTTGAGATGGTCTGCAGTAAAATACCTGCAATTTATGGCTATACATTATTCCCTTATAATCCGCTTCTGCTGCACTTATAAAAGATGTGCATTTATTTAAAATTTGCACTGCTTATAAAACAATTCAAATTAAAAACAATTCAACCTGAAACAGCCCTTGCTAATCATATCTGACTATTATTTAAAAGATAAGCATCAAAAGGAGATACCATCACATGAGAAAAAAACAAATTATTATAACATATTTACTTATAGAATCGCATCTTGGTATTTAAATATAAATAAATGTTTTCCTTTTTGTCCCAAAGTTCAAATTAGAGCTTTGTAATACTACAGATCCAACACAGGCCCCTAACCGGCAGTAACATAGAAACACACAAAATGCACCAGAAAAAAACAAAAAAAAAAACTTTTTCTTCTTTTCTGGTAGATGATCCCACACCTGCCGATATTCGCAAACCTGCGCATATCTGCACATCGTCAAATGCTTAATCCCGAGGACTGAGACCCCATCTATGGAAGTACATTTATTTATATATGCAAAGTCTATCTAATTTATTCATGTCGCACACAATCAATAAGCGAATGTCCAGATTTATAATCAATGAATATTATTTATGAATGTAAACAGATGAAACTGTATCATGGATTTCAAAATATAACAATACAGGTATTATAATTAATAGCGATTATTATGCCAGCATCCTTAAATACAATTAACCTCAGTGTTAAATACTGTGTGTGCGAATACAGCGCGGGAGGGGGCGTGGCTATGAAGAAGCAGCCATTTTAGATACCAAGTCTTTGTGTCCGCCATTTTAGATACCGCCGCATGGCATTCAGCCATCTTATAATAACTGTCGGCCATCTTAGACTCCACTACATGGCCCACAAAGGAACTTTAACAAAAGACTAATAACTTCCGCCTGGCAATCAAACATAAACTGACTGTACGTTCATTTGTCTTACCACAACATTTATTCCAAATTTCCTCTAACCTGCATCATGCAATACTCAAGATCCTGAATATAACTCGCACATTCAGCAAACACACTTTACCTGCAGCATACACAATTGAATATCATTTAAGCTACAATGTACTTCTCTGTACAGAACACCTAACTGGCACTATACAATCTATGGCCTTGCTATATCATACTCACATCACATGCCGTTACACACACACCATCCGAGCATCATGCTATCAACATTTGTTTCACATAAGTTGGTTTTATCCGATAGTTTATCTAGATATTCTCACATCATATTACACAAAGCAGTTACACTCATTAATACAAAGAGTCCATACATGCTCACGCATAGCCTTACACATGCGTTCAGATTCCTGCGTCCCTTTGAGAACAACTCACTGCCTTTCATACAAAGAGTCCATACAATATACTACAAACCTCCTTTGCAATCACACTAAGACACACAAGGGCCAGTCCACACATCAAGGTTAACCGTTTAACTACACAAAAGCCACACTGCAGGCCGGAGCCTGAGCACATGTTAATATCTGAAGATAAACTAAGAATGGAAGTTAACTACTCTTAAACTCTCTAACATAATCCATATTCCATAACCGGGGTCCTAGTACACAATACAATCGGTCCTACAAGTTTATACATTACTCAAAGTCATGTCCAAATCCATATGTAATGGAAGGAAACTCCCGGCGATACCAGACCCATCCTTTCTGCGTCTTGATCGAACAGCAACTGGCTATTTGGTTTTCTCTTGCTTCCCAAGAGAACTCTCGGGGGGAGGGGAGAATCTATTCATTCACATTTGCTTCAATAGCCTATAGACACGCCCCCTGATACTGTATTTCCTGGCTGGTTTACTGGTGTAAGGGAATGCTAATGACTTCATTTCTAATGCTGGTTTTTCTGTGACTAACTTATAATTTGTTATAACATGTGAGTGTGACATGATAAGAAATTCTAATAACTATCATCTGACAGCTAGTGTAATTTCGCTCATTTAGAGACCAAGCATGACATTAAGGGCATGGTTATAATTATGATTATGGAAATTATATGCTGGGATAAATTAGGCATTGACACCCCCCTCCAAGCACCTTGCCACTGCAAGAACATCTCATGCGCTAGATGCGGCTTTTAACCCTTTCAATCCCCCGTCGCGGCCGAAACATCTCATGCGCCGGTTCCGGCTTTCACGCCCAAAAGCACCTCGTCGCGGCCAGAACATCTCATGCGTCGGTTCAGGCTTTAAGCCCCCAAGCACCTTGCCGGGGTGGGAACACTTCATTCACAGGTTCCAGCTTTTACCCTCCAGGCACACAGCCGTGTACGGAACAAGTTATTCAACCGTTCCAGTTTTCACATCCCAATCAAGTGTGAAAGTGTACAGAGGTGTGAAAGTGGTATGGGGTCTATTTATTATCACGTCATTTCTAACAAAGTAGGTGAAAATGACAATTTTCACCTACTTTTGTAGAAAATAAGTACATCACAGAGGCCGTAAAATCTCATGTGCTGCTTTAGGCTTTTACCCCCCTCCAAGCACCTTGCCACTGCAAGAACATCTCATGCGCTAGATCCGGCTTTTAACCCTTTCAATCCCCCGTCGCGGCCGAAACATCTCATTCGCCGGTTCCGGCTTTCAATTCCCAACCGCCGCGGCCAGAACATTTTTGCGCCGGTTCCGGCTTTCACCCCCAAAAGCACCCCGTCGCGGCCGGAACATTTCTTGCGCCGGTTCCGGCTTTCACGCCCAAAAGCACCTCGTCGCGGCCAGAACATCTCATGCGTCGGTTCAGGCTTTAAGCCCCCAAGCACCTTGCCGGGGTGGGAACACTTCATTCACAGGTTCCAGCATTTACCCTCCAGGCACATAGCCGTGTACGGAACAAGTTATTTAACCGTTCCAGTTTTCACACCCCAATCAAGTGTGAAAGTGTACAGTGGTGTGAAAGTGGTATGGGGTCTATTTATTATCACATAATTTCTAACAAAGTAGGTGAAAATGACAATTTTCACCTATTTTTGTAGAAAATAAGTACATCACAGAGGCCGTAAAATCTCATGTGCTAGTTTAGGCTTTTACCCCCCTCCAAGCACCTTGCCACTGCAAGAACATCTCATGCGCTAGATCCGGCTTTTAACCCTTTCAATCCCCCGTCACGGCCGAAACATCTCATTCGCCGGTTCCGGCTTTCAATTCCCAACCGCCGCGGCCGGAACATTTTTGCGCCGGTTCCGGCTTTCACCCGCAAAAGCACCCCGTTGCGGCTGGAACATTTCTTGCGCCGGTTCCGGCTTTCACGCCCAAAAGCACCTCCTCGCGGCCAGAACATCTCATGCGTCGGTTCAGGCTTTAAGCCCCCAAGCACCTTGCCGGGGTGGGAACACTTCATTCACAGGTTCCAGCATTTACCCTCCAGGCACATAGCCGTGTACGGAACAAGTTATTTAACCGTTCCAGTTTTCACACCCCAATCAAGTGTGAAAGTGTACAGTGGTGTGAAAGTGGTATGGGGTCTATTTATTATCACATAATTTCTAACAAAGTAGGTGAAAATGACAATTTTCACCTATTTTTGTAGAAAATAAGTACATCACAGAGGCCGTAAAATCTCATGTGCTAGTTTAGGCTTTTACCCCCCTCCAAGCACCTTGCCACTGCAAGAACATCTCATGCGCTAGATCCGGCTTTTAACCCTTTCAATCCCCCGTCACGGCCGAAACATCTCATTCGCCGGTTCCGGCTTTCAATTCCCAACCGCCGCGGCCGGAACATTTTTGCGCCGGTTCCGGCTTTCACCCGCAAAAGCACCCCGTTGCGGCTGGAACATTTCTTGCGCCGGTTCCGGCTTTCACGCCCAAAAGCACCTCTTCGCAGCCAGAACATCTCATGCGTCGGTTCAGGCTTTAAGCTCCCAAGCACCTTGCCGGGGTGGGAACACTTCATTCACAGGTTCCAGCATTTACCCTCCAGGCACATAGCCGTGTACGGAACAAGTTATTCAACCGTTCCAGTTTTCACACCCCAATCAAGTGTGAAAGTGTACAGCGGTGTGAAAGTGGTATGGGGTCTATTTATTATCACATCATTTCTAACAAAGTAGGTAAAAATGACAATTTTCACCTACTTTTGTAGAAAATAAGTACATCACAGAGGCCGTAAAATCTCATGTGCTGGTTTAGGCTTTTACCCCCCTCCAAGCACCTTGCCACTGTAAGAACATCTCATGCGCTAGATCTGGCTTTTAACAATTTCAATCCACCGTCGCGGCCGAAACATCTCATGCGCCGGTTCCGGCTTTCACGCTCAAAAGTACTTCGTCGCGGCTAGAACATCTCATGCGTCGGATCCGGCTTTCAATTCCCAACCGCCGCGGCCGGAACATTTTTGCGCCGGTTCCGGCTTTCACTCCCAAAAGCACACCGTCGCGGCCGAAACATCTCATGCGCCGTTTCCGGCTTTCACGCTCAAAAGTACTTCGTCGCGGCTAGAACATCTCATGCGTCGGTTCAGGCTTTAAGCCCCCAAGCACCTTGCCGGGGTGGGAACACTTCATTCACAGGTTCCAGCTTTTACCCTCCAGGCACATAGCCGTGTACGGAACAAGTTATTCAACCGTTCCAGTTTTCACACCCCAATCAAGTGTGAAAGTGTACAGCGGTGTGAAAGTGGTATGGGGTCTATTTATTATCACATCATTTCTAACAAAGTAGGTAAAAATGACAATTTTCACCTACTTTTGTAGAAAATAAGTACATCACAGAGGCCGTAAAATCTCATGTGCTGGTTTAGGCTTTTACCCCCCTCCAAGCACCTTGCCACTGTAAGAACATCTCATGCGCTAGATCTGGCTTTTAACAATTTCAATCCACCGTCGCGGCCGAAACATCTCATGCGCCGGTTCCGGCTTTCACGCTCAAAAGTACTTCGTCGCGGCTAGAACATCTCATGCGTCGGTTCAGGCTTTAAGCCCCCAAGCACCTTGCCGGGGTGGGAACACTTCATTCACAGGTTCCAGCTTTTACCCTCCAGGCACATAGCCGTGTACGGAACAAGTTATTCAACCGTTCTAGTTTTCACACCCCAATCAAGTGTGAAAGTGTACAGCGGTGTGAAAGTGGTATGGGGTCTATTTATTATCACGTCATTTCTAACAAAGTAGGTGAAAATGACAATTTTCACCTACTTTTGTAGAAAATAAGTACATCACAGAGGCCGTAAAATCTCATGTGCCGGTTTAGGCTTTTACCCCTATGGAAGTACATTTATTTATATATGCAAAGTCTATCTAATTTATTCATGTCGCACGCAATCAATAAGCGAATGTCCAGATTTATAATCAATGAATATTATTTATGAATGTAAACAGATGAAACTGTATCATGGATTTCAAAATATAACAATACAGGTATTATAATTAATAGCGATTATTATGCCAGCATCCTTAAATACAATTAACCTCAGTGTTAAATACTGTGTGCGCGAATACAGCGCGGGAGGGGGCGTGGCTATAAAGAAGCAGCCATTTTAGATACCAAGTCTTTGTGTCCGCCATTTTAGATACCGCCGCATGGCATTCAGCCATCTTATAATAACTGTCGGCCATCTTAGACTCCACTACATGGCCCACAAAGGAACTTTAACAAAAGACTAAAAACTTCCGCCTGGCAATCAAACATAAACTGACTGTACGTTCATTTGTCTTTCCACAACATTTATTCCAAATTACCTCTAACCTGCATCATGCAATACTCAAGATCCTGAATATAACTCGCACATTCAGCAAACACACTTTACCTGCAGCATACACAATTGAATATCATTTAAGCTACAATGTACTTCTCTGTACAGAACACCTAACTGGCACTATACAATCTATGGCCTTGCTATATCATACTCACATCACATGCCGTTACACACACACCATCCGAGCATCATGCTATCAACATTTGTTTCACATAAGTTGGTTCTATCCGATAGTTTATCTAGATATTCTCACATCATATTACACAAAGCATTCACACTCATTAATACAAAGAGTCCATACATGCTCACGCATAGCCTTACACATGCGTTCAGATTCCTGCGTCCCTTTGAGAACAACTCACTGCCTTTCATACAAAGAGTCCATACAATATACTACAAACCTCCTTTGCAATCACACTAAGACACACAAGGGCCAGTCCACACATCAAGGTTAACCGTTTAACTACACAAAAGCCACACTGCAGGCCGGAGCCTGAGCACATGTTAATATCTGAAGACAAACTAAGAATGGAAGTTAACTACTCTTAAACTCTCTAACATAATCCATATTCCATAACCGGGGTCCTAGTACACAATACAATCGGTCCTACAAGTTTATACATTACTCAAAGTCATGTCCAAATCCATATGTAATGGAAGGAAACTCCCGGCGATACCAGACCCATCCTTTCTGCGTCTTGATCGAACAGCAACTGGCTATTTGGTTTTCTCTTGCTTCCCAAGAGAACTCTCGGGGGGAGGGGAGAATCTATTCATTCACATTTGCTTCAATAGCCTATAGACACGCCCCCTGATACTGTATTTCCTGGCTGGTTTACTGGTGTAAGGGAATGCTAATGACTTCATTTCTAATGCTGGTTTTTCTGTGACTAACTTATAATTTGTTATAACATGTGAGTGTGACATGATATGAAATTCTAATAACTATCATCTGACAGCTAGTGTAATTTCGCTCATTTAGAGACCAAGCATGACATTATGGGCATGGTTATAATTATGATTATGGAAATTATATGCTGGGATAAATTAGGCATTGACAGTCGTCCATTTGACAGTATATAAAACTGTCACATTAATAATGCATAATTTCCGCATTAATTTTCATAATTCATAAAATTTCAATATTTTTCATAAAAATATTTTTCATTGATAAAAAAGATTTTTAAAGGGTGGAACTTATGTGTATGTGTAGAAAGAAAGGGGATGTATCATTTTTGCGCAATGGCTTAATCCGAGATTAATAATAAATGGGGGAGTGCATTTACTTAACGCCGGCATGTCCAGACCATGACCTCACAATAGGTGTAGGGCCACAGCCCAGACACACACGACTGAATGATACATTTGGGTAGTGTATGTGTAGTCTAGGTGGGTGTAGTGTTCCTGCATAGGTGTTGTGTTACCTACCGCAGGGTGTACAGGGTTGAACAACCTTCATATGTCCTACAAAGGATGCTGGGAAAACATTGATGAACAATCATAACGAACAATTTGACAGAGTATTATAAAGATTTCCTGAAAGAGTGGAGAACAGTCATTTCTCCTAGTGCAGTTAGTGGACTAAAAACCCGGCTAGACCTCCCAGGATAAAAACCGTTCTAACGCACTTTTGGGTCATTCCTAGTGTCTCTTGACATTAAACTAAGGGCCAAAGAAAGTCTCTAGTGGGTCTTCTGCTCATCACGACGTGGGGTCGTCTAGGGGTCATCATTCTCTTGGTCGGCTTGTGTATTTCGTCGGCTCTTGGGGCTTTCTAGCTGGGTTCCTGTCCAGTCATCTGTCGGTATCCAAGTCGTCATCTCGAGGACCATCGTCTGTCTACAGCTGGGCTTGTCTTTTCTTATCCATTGCATCTGTAGGAAAAAGAAGTATCAATATTTTTGCATTTCTACCTATTTTCCCTACCATTCTTGGCTTCTTGTATTCCATCCGATCCAATTGTAGACTTCCGATAGTTCTGTCGTCGACTTGTTTCCCTGCAGAGACATAAACAGAAAGAACTTCCCAAACGTTAAGAGTATCCCGCCTCCCACATCTGTGAAGCTTCTACACTCTAGAGTGCTATAGTTTAACCCTCGCCTTACTGTCTTTTGACACTAGGTGGCGCTCTAATTTATTTAAGGGTATTTCTACCCTGTACTACCACACCTCTTTCAATTTAACCTCTATATCACTCCATATATTACAAATACAGTTTTCTGAGCCAGATAATCTGTGTTCTTCTTCGGAAAAATGTGACTAGAGGAAATCTGAGATATTCAGAATATTCAATCTCTCATTTTCCTCTTCTCTGTCTAATCACTAGGGACTATCAGTTACTTGACATCTGGACCTAACACTATCAATATTTTGAGATTTTTAAATCTCATTTAAAAACAAACACTGTAATATATCTCGTTGTCTAGGGGATGAAACTTTTTCAATGTTAGGTCCATACGCTCTCCATGCAATTAGGAGCAATAGGGGTTTCTAAATTCAATGTGTCACATTTGACCGGGTCCAATCACAGCTCTTTCTGGCTTAACTAAACAACAAACAGAAAAACAAATCTTTAGACACCTTACACGACATATGTCTGATTCTCTGAACCATTCAAAACAAACAATGACAATCAAATAAACAAAAGAGAGTACGTATAAACTAACTTTCATTTCTCCTTACTTGATTCCTAAGAACCTGGACTGACAATTACATCACATACAAGTCACCACTAGGTGGCTATTAACTTTTTAACCACTTCCCTATGCCTATGTGTTCACATACATATGTGTCATGGGAACTATATGTCATGTAATGAACAAGCATGTTTCAAAAACAAATTTCCTTATACGTCGTTACCCTGGTACCGAGGGCGGATCGTATGCAGTACTCCTTTGAATAGAACATGTTATCTTGTTCTCTACCTTTCCTCGTGTTCTCTACCTGTATGTCTTACCATAGTCTAAACCTTCATGTGTTCGCTGTAATATTGTGTTCTACTCTTAAATCTTTAATCTACTTGCTGAAAGGGGAGAAAGAAAGTTTAGGAGTCTTGCTGGTTACCGTTCTTCTTGTGCGACATCTCTGCTTCTCTATACCTGCAGCAGTTATTAACCTGGGGATGTAATTAACTTCAAATACAATTTGGCATTCTCAATTTATCTTGTTACCTTAATACTTATTACCTGAGTCAGTGTGAAACCAGTATACCTACTTCTCCAGCTGTGTCAATTTGGCGTCAACTGTACCTTCTCTTACCACTTGGGAAAAACAAACAGCATCCTCTCTGGCTGTTTGACTCCGCCTTACATTTGACTTCTCTCGTCTCGGAGTTGACAGCGGTCTTGAATATTACGTCAACACTTACTAATCCTTAACAAGGAGTTGACACAGGGTATAGGTTAGTCAGTTTCACAATTACATCAGACACTTTAGAATAACTGGTCCCATTATATACGAATGGGAGGGGTATTGCTATTTCCGCATTAACAGTCTAATTGCATCTTTGTCATCACTTTTCCTATTGCCATTTTCCTATACCACAGTTTTAAACAAACACTATGCCTCTTCTTACCTCGCGTTGATGAGAGCAGACATTATTTTCAATTCTTATTGTGTAATTCATCCGGTTCGAAGCTATCAACACTGGGAAATTCTAACTTGCTGCCTGTGTATTCTTTTTTCATTTCTTTTGGTAAACAACTGCTCGTTCACCGTGCTCACAGCACATAATAAAAGCAGCCGATCCTTTTGGCTGGCTTGCTTCCTCCCTAACATGCACGTTATCACAGCGTGACCCGTTATTACCCATAATTACAGGAATAAACGTTCACAGCTTAATAGATACCGGTGGGTTATTTAAGTTGAGAGCTCCCCAACCACTCACTTCTCCACACAGCAACACTATTCCGCAATCAAGCGTGAAGCCCACAATGCGAGGTAATGTACTCAATCGCCAAGTCTTTCAACTAGTAGCGAACTACTAGTCAACTTGCAAGGCGCGGCCTAATTTCTCCAGGGCACAACAAACTTGTTTTCCTGTGCCCTCAGAAACTGGATTTCTAAAGTAGCTAATCGGAAACAACTGGGTTCCGATGTATCTTCTTGTACCCTCCTAGCGGAATCAATTCCACTGAAGGGGCAGTTCCTATGTGTACGTCGGCACGTACACCCTGTCCTACCCTGGACTGTCCTACACTGGACTACACTGCGCTGAGTCGTGCCGTCACACACCCGTTCGCCTCAGTTATTTTTCACACTGGGCGCTATACATCTTACGGTCTTATGCTTAAACTTGAAATATTTCTGTACAGAAAATCTTCCTAGGCTGGTAGCTCTTTTACTGGATGTCACACGAGTGTTCCCTTGACTATCAATGGGAATTTAATCAATACTACTTGAATTTCTTGAATTTTGAACAATAATAAAAGAATCCTGTTTGTAACTCAACAGGAGTCTTACTCGATATGTATGAATTTATAATTATCACTCAATTAAGTATCACTACCCATCCTTGGGCATTTACCTGTACAGCGTACCTAGGCAATCACATGTGCCAGCACATGTGTCCATCACGCAAACAGTGTCTCACTGAGCGGCAGACGTTGACACCCATGTGTCCGAGTCCCGCCTTCTTTTGTATACTTTGCAAACCTATTTGCACTTCTATTTAACTTAACTCTTCAAGAAATCCAAATAGCACACTCTTTCTATAACATTTGTGGTTAGCAAGGATATGACACTATGAATTTAACACCTCTTACAATACTGTAGATATCTCACATTCACAGGGGAAAACAAATGCAATTTTACTCTTAACAGGCACAAACTCCACACAGTACAATACCTCTTACCAATTTTCATGCACTTATGCATTTGGGGTAACAGATCATAACAGGAGAAAAAACTTTTGTTTCTATTGTGAACTATTGAAACTGCAGTCTCCGGTGGGAGAGAAAGCAAATGAATGAACCATTCCTATTCAAATTTTGCCTTTCTAAGTGGAGTTGCTTTGTCTAAGTTTCCAGGTTAAAATCTATTGTCTCAACACCTTAATTTACATCTAAATACCCTCTGGCTGGCACTTTTAAAAGTTAAGAATCTTTTTCTGTCTTTTAGCCTGGAATAGAAAAGAAAAAATGTTATATATCATATTTGGTAATAATTACTTTCAGTTTCAGGTTTAATACTTTAGAGTAACATTTAAATTTCATACTGCTTGGAATTTGTTGATTTTTAACTGTACTTGATTTTTTCTATTGACTGGTATTTTATCTCTCTCTGCTTTTATCTTTCTAAAGTTAAAATACTTATGACTCAATCCTATCAATTATGGGAATGAAAGCTTACCATTAAACACTCTTAGCCACCTTGCCTACTATTCTCATTACCATATGTTGAAAGGTATACTAAAAATAAAATAAATTTATTTAGTAGAAATAGTATTTTTACCCAGAGTTCTTTGCAACATACAATTATACAATGGCTTTCTCAGGTTGAGATGGTCTGCAGTAAAATACCTGCAATTTATGGCTATACATTATTCCCTTATAATCCGCTTCTGCTGCACTTATAAAAGATGTGCATTTATTTAAAATTTGCACTGCTTATAAAACAATTCAAATTAAAAACAATTCAACCTGAAACAGCCCTTGCTAATCATATCTGACTATTATTTAAAAGATAAGCATCAAAAGGAGATACCATCACATGAGAAAAAAACAAATTATTATAACATATTTACTTATAGAATCGCATCTTGGTATTTAAATATAAATAAATGTTTTCCTTTTTGTCCCAAAGTTCAAATTAGAGCTTTGTAATACTACAGATCCAACACAGGCCCCTAACCGGCAGTAACATAGAAACACACAAAATGCACCAGAAAAAAACAAAAAAAAAAAACTTTTTCTTCTTTTCTGGTAGATGATCCCACACCTGCCGATATTCGCAAACCTGCGCATATCTGCACATCGTCAAATGCTTAATCCCGAGGACTGAGACCCCATCTATGGAAGTACATTTATTTATATATGCAAAGTCTATCTAATTTATTCATGTCGCACACAATCAATAAGCGAATGTCCAGATTTATAATCAATGAATATTATTTATGAATGTAAACAGATGAAACTGTATCATGGATTTCAAAATATAACAATACAGGTATTATAATTAATAGCGATTATTATGCCAGCATCCTTAAATACAATTAACCTCAGTGTTAAATACTGTGTGTGCGAATACAGCGCGGGAGGGGGCGTGGCTATGAAGAAGCAGCCATTTTAGATACCAAGTCTTTGTGTCCGCCATTTTAGATACCGCCGCATGGCATTCAGCCATCTTATAATAACTGTCGGCCATCTTAGACTCCACTACATGGCCCACAAAGGAACTTTAACAAAAGACTAATAACTTCCGCCTGGCAATCAAACATAAACTGACTGTACGTTCATTTGTCTTACCACAACATTTATTCCAAATTTCCTCTAACCTGCATCATGCAATACTCAAGATCCTGAATATAACTCGCACATTCAGCAAACACACTTTACCTGCAGCATACACAATTGAATATCATTTAAGCTACAATGTACTTCTCTGTACAGAACACCTAACTGGCACTATACAATCTATGGCCTTGCTATATCATACTCACATCACATGCCGTTACACACACACCATCCGAGCATCATGCTATCAACATTTGTTTCACATAAGTTGGTTTTATCCGATAGTTTATCTAGATATTCTCACATCATATTACACAAAGCAGTTACACTCATTAATACAAAGAGTCCATACATGCTCACGCATAGCCTTACACATGCGTTCAGATTCCTGCGTCCCTTTGAGAACAACTCACTGCCTTTCATACAAAGAGTTCATACAATATACTACAAACCTCCTTTGCAATCACACTAAGACACACAAGGGCCAGTCCACACATCAAGGTTAACCGTTTAACTACACAAAAGCCACACTGCAGGCCGGAGCCTGAGCACATGTTAATATCTGAAGATAAACTAAGAATGGAAGTTAACTACTCTTAAACTCTCTAACATAATCCATATTCCATAACCGGGGTCCTAGTACACAATACAATCGGTCCTACAAGTTTATACATTACTCAAAGTCATGTCCAAATCCATATGTAATGGAAGGAAACTCCCGGCGATACCAGACCCATCCTTTCTGCGTCTTGATCGAACAGCAACTGGCTATTTGGTTTTCTCTTGCTTCCCAAGAGAACTCTCGGGGGGAGGGGAGAATCTATTCATTCACATTTGCTTCAATAGCCTATAGACACGCCCCCTGATACTGTATTTCCTGGCTGGTTTACTGGTGTAAGGGAATGCTAATGACTTCATTTCTAATGCTGGTTTTTCTGTGACTAACTTATAATTTGTTATAACATGTGAGTGTGACATGATATGAAATTCTAATAACTATCATCTGACAGCTAGTGTAATTTCGCTCATTTAGAGACCAAGCATGACATTAAGGGCATGGTTATAATTATGATTATGGAAATTATATGCTGGGATAAATTAGGCATTGACACCCCCCTCCAAGCACCTTGCCACTGCAAGAACATCTCATGCGCTAGATGCGGCTTTTAACCCTTTCAATCCCCCGTCGCGGCCGAAACATCTCATGCGCCGGTTCCGGCTTTCACGCCCAAAAGCACCTCGTCGCGGCCAGAACATCTCATGCGTCGGTTCAGGCTTTAAGCCCCCAAGCACCTTGCCGGGGTGGGAACACTTCATTCACAGGTTCCAGCTTTTACCCTCCAGGCACACAGCCGTGTACGGAACAAGTTATTCAACCGTTCCAGTTTTCACATCCCAATCAAGTGTGAAAGTGTACAGAGGTGTGAAAGTGGTATGGGGTCTATTTATTATCACGTCATTTCTAACAAAGTAGGTGAAAATGACAATTTTCACCTACTTTTGTAGAAAATAAGTACATCACAGAGGCCGTAAAATCTCTTGTGCTGGTTTAGGCTTTTACCCCCCTCCAAGCACCTTGCCACTGCAAGAACATCTCATGCGCTAGATCCGGCTTTTAACCCATTCAATCCCCCGTCGCGGCCGAAATATCTCATTCGCCGGTTCTGGCTTTCAATTCCCAACCGCCGCGGCCGGAACATTTTTGCGCCGGTTCCGGCTTTCACCCCCAAAAGCACCCCATCGCGGCTGGAACATTTATTGCGCCGGTTCCGGCTTTCACGCCCAAAACCACCACTTCGCGGCCAGAACATCTCAAAGTCGGTTCAGGCTTTAAGCCCCCAAGCACCTTGCCGGGGTGGGAACACTTCATTCACAGGTTCCAGCAATTACCCTCCAGGCACATAGCCGTGTACGGAACAAGTTATTCATCCGTTCCAGTTTTCACACCCCAATCAAGTGTGAAAGTGTACAGCGGTGTGAAAGTGGTATGGGGTCTATTTATTATCACATCATTTCTAACAAAGTAGGTGAAAATGACAATTTTCACCTACTTTTGTAGAAAATAAGTACATCACAGAGGCCGTAAAATCTCTTGTGCTGGTTTAGGCTTTTACACCTCTCCAAGCACCTTGCCACTGCAAGAACATCTCATGCGCTAGATCTGGCTTTTAACCCTTTCAATCCCCCGTCGCGGCCGAAACATCTCATGCGGCGGTTCCGGCTTTCACGCCCAAAAGCACCTCGTCGCGGCCAGAACATCTCATGCGTCGGTTCAGGCTTTAAGCCCCCAAGCACCTTGCCGGGGTAGGAACACTTCATTCACAGGTTCCAGCTTTTGTTCCGGCTTTCAATTCCCAACCGTCGCGGCCGGAAAATTTTTGCGCCGGTTCCGGCTTTCACCCCCAAAAGCACCCCGTCGCGGCCGGAACATTTCTTGCGCCGGTTCCGGCTTTCATGCTCAAAAGCACCTTGTCGCGGCCAGAACATCTCATGCGTTGGTTCAGGCTTTAAGCCCCCAAGCACCTTTTTGGGGTGGGAACACTTTATTCACAGGGTCCAGCTTTTACCCTCCAGGCACATAGCCGTGTATAGAACAAGTTATTCAACCGTTCCAATTTTCACACCCCAATCAAGTGTGAAAGTGTACAGCGGTGTGAAAGTGGTATGGGGTCTATTTATTATCACGTCATTTCTAACAAAGTAGGTGAAAATGAAAATTTTCACCTACTTTTGTAGAAAATAAGTACATCACAGAGGCCGTAAAATTTCATGTGCTGGTTTAGGCTTTTACCCCCCTCCAAGCACCTTGCCACTGCAAGAACATCTCATGCGCTAGATCCGGCTTTTAACCCTTTCAATCCCCCGTCGCGGCCGAAAAATCTCATGCGCCGGTTCCGGCTTTCAATTCCCAACCGCCGCGGCCGAAACATTTTTGCGCCGGTTCCGGCTTTCACCCCCAAAAGCACCCCGTCGCGGCCGGAACATTGCTTGCGCCGGTTCTGGCTTTAAAATTCCCAATCGCCGTGGCCCGGTACATATTTTGTGCCGGTTCCGGCTTTCACCCCCAAAAGCACCTTGTCGCAGCTGGAACATCTCATGCGTCGGTTCTTGGCTTTAACCCGCAAAGTACCTTGCCAAGGTGGGAACATTTCATTCACAGGTTCCAGCTTTTACATTCCAGGCACATAGCAACGTACGGAACAAGTTATTCGTTGGTTCCGGTTTTCACAACCCAATCAAGTGTGAAAGGGTACAGCGGTGTGAAAGTGGTATATGGGGCCTATATGTTATCACTTCATTTTTACCAAAGTAGGTGAAAATTATTATTTTCATCTACTTTTGTAGAAAATACATTTTATTGACATTCAATAAAAAGGAAATGTAGACAATATCACTGATATCTCCTGGACAGATATCAGTCCTGATTTGGCTCGCTGTCTGTATAAAATAATATAAGGACCTAAATTGATCAAAAGTTAATCATAATGTATGGAAGAGGGTCTATTAAGAAACGTACATATTTGATAAATGTGTATGTATGCCAAGAAGATATTACCGCGCCTCCTTACCTGTTGTGGGTAGCTGCTCTTGCTAATCGACCTTTAGAATATGCTGTAGTAGAGATGAATCCACAGTAGTCCAGAGACGTAGCTGGATAAGTAGTTGACATCACAATTCATTCATGGAAAAGCCTACCTGAAAAAAAGAAGAAAGAGTCGCGATAATATATTCATGACATACATGCATATTTATTATTACTGTGCCTTACATCGTAACACACATGAATGCAGTACTGTACAGACAACACAAGTCATCCTTATCAGTCACTGCCCGAGCGGACTGTGGTGTGAAAGTGGTATATGGGGCCTATATATTCTAACTTAATTAGTTCTAAAGTAGGTGAAAATAATTTTTTTCACTTACTTTTGTAGGAAATACAGTAAGTACCTCACAGTGCCTGGAACATCTCATACACCGGTGCGCCAATTTAAGCTTTCACTCCCGAACCATTACGTTGCGGCCGGAACATTTCTTACGCCGGTTCCGGCTTTCACGCCCCAAAGCACCTCGTCGTGGCCAGAACATCTCATGCGCCGGTTCCGGCTTTCAATTCCCAACCGCTGTGGCCAGAACTTTTTTGCGCCGGTTCCGGCTTTCACTCCCAAAAGCACACCGTCGCGGCCGGAACATTTCTTGCGCTGGTTCCGGCTTTCACGCTCAAAAGCACCTCGTCGCGGCCAGAACATCTCATGCGCCGGTTCCGGCTTTCAAGCCCAAAAGCACATCGTCGCGGCCAGAACATCTCATGCGTCGGTTCAGGCTTTAAGCCCCCAAGCACCTTGCTGGGGTGGGAACACTTCATTCACAGGTTCCAGCTTTTACCCTCCAGGCACATAGCCGTGTACGGAACAAGTTATTCAACCGTTCCAGTTTTCACACCCCAATCAAGTGTGAAAGTGTACAGCGGTGTGAAAGTGGTATGGGGTCTATTTATTATCACGTCATTTCTAACAAAGTAGGTGAAAATGACAATTTTCACCTACTTTTGTAGAAAATAAGTACATCACAGAGGCCGTAAAATCTCATGTGCTGGTTTAGGCTTTTACCCCCCTCCAAGCACCTTGCCACTGCAAGAACATCTCATGCGCTAGATCTGGCTTTTAACCCTTTCAATCCCCCGTCGCGGCCGAAACATCTCATGCGCCGGTTCCGGCTTTCACGCTCAAAAGCACCTTGTCGCGGCTAGAACATCTCATGCGTCGGTTCAGGCTTTAAGCCCCCAAGCACCTTGCCGGGGTAGGAACACTTCATTCACAGGTTCCAGCTTTTACCCTCCAGGCACATAGCCGTGTACGGAACAAGTTATTCAACCGTTCCAGTTTTCACACCACAATCAAGTGTGAAAGTGTACAGCGGTGTGAAAGTGGTATGGGGTCTATTTATTATCACGTCATTTCTAACAAAGTAGGTGAAAATGACAATTTTCACCTACTTTTGTAGAAAATAAGTACATCACAGAGGCCGTAAAATCTCATGTGCCGGTTTAGGCTTTTACCCCCCTCCAAGCACCTTGCCACTGCAAGAACATCTCATGCGCTAGATCCGGCTTTTAACCCTTTCAATCCCCCGTCGCGGCCAAAACATCTCATGCGCCGGTTCCGGCTTTCAATTCCCAACCGCCATGGCCGGAAATTTTTTGCGCCGGTTCCGGCTTTCACCCCCAAAAGCACCCCGTCGAGGCCGGAACATTTCTTGTGCCGGTTCCGGCTTTCATGCTCAAAAGCACCTTGTCGCGGTTAGAAAATCTCATGCGTCGGTTAAGGCTTTAAGCCCCCAAGCACCTTGCTGGGGTGGGAACACTTCATTCACAGGTTCCAGCTTTTACCCTCCAAGCACATAGCCGTGTACGGAACAAGTTATTCAACCGTTCCAGTTTTCACACCCCAATCAAGTGTGAAAGTGTACAGCGGTGTGAAATTGGTATGGGGTCTATTTATTATCACGTCATTTCTAACAAAGTAGGTGAAAATGACAATTTTCACCTACTTTTGTAGAAAATAAGTACATCACAGAGGCTGTAAAATCTCATGTGCTGGTTTAGGCTTTTACCCCCCTCCAAGCACCTTGCCACTGCAAGAACATCTCATGCGCTAGATCCGGCTTTTAACCCTTTCAATCCCCCGTCGCGGCCGAAACATCTCATGCGCCGGTTCCGGCTTTCAATTCCCAACCGCCGCGGCCGGAACATTTTTGCGCCGGTTCCGGCTTTCACACCCAAAAGCACCCCGTCGCGGCCGGAACATTTCTTGCGCCGGTTCCGGCTTTCACGCCCAAAAGCACCTCGTCGCGGCCAGAACATCTCATGCGTCGTTTCAGGCTTTAAGCCCCCAAGCACCTTGCCGGGGTGGGAACACTTCATTCACAGGTTCCAGCTTTTACCCTCCAGGCACATAGCCGTGTACGGAACAAGTTATTCAACCGTTCCAGTTTCCACACCCCAATCAGGTGTGAAAGTGTACAGCGGTGTGAAAGTGGTATGGGGTCTATTTATTATTACATCATTTCTAACAAAGTAGGTGAAAATGACAATTTTCACCTACTTTTGTAGAAAATAAGTACATCACAGAGGTCGTAAAATTTCATGTGCTGGTTTAGGCTTTTAACCCCCTCCAAGCACCTTGCCACTGCAAGAACATCTCATGCGCTAGATCCGGCTTTTAACCCTTTCAATCCCCCGTCGCGGCCGAAACATCTCATGCGCCGGTTCCGGCTTTCAATTCACAACCGCCGCGGCCGGAACATTTTTGCGCCGGTTTCGGCTTTCACCCCCAAAAGCACCCCGTCGCGGCCGGAACATTTCTTGCGCCGGTTCCAGCTTTCACGCCCAAAAGCACCTTGTCGCGGCCAGAACATCTCATGCGTCGGTTCAGGCTTTAAGTTTCCAAGCACCTTGCCGGGGTGGGAACACTTCATTTACAGGTTCCAGCTTTTACCCTCCAGGCACATAGCCGTGTACGGAACAAGTTATTCAACTGTTCCAGTTTTCACACCCCAATCAAGTGTGAAAGTGTACAGCGGTGTGAAAGTGGTATGGGGTCTATTTATTATCACCTCATTTCTAACAAAGTAGGTGAAAATGACAATTTTCACCTACTTTTATAGAAAATAAGTACATCACAGAGGCCGTAAAATCTCATGTGCTGGTTTAGGCTTTTACCCCCCTCCAAGCACCTTGCCACTGCAAGAACATCTCATGCGCTAGATCCGGCTTTTAACCCTTTTAATCCCCCGTCGCGGCCGAAACATCTCATGCGCCGGTTCCGGCTTTCACGCCCAAAAGCACCTCGTCGCGGCCAGAACATCTCATGCGTCGGTTCAGGCTTTAAGCCCCCAAGCACCTTGCCAGGGTAGGAACACTTCATTCACAGGTTCCAGCTTTTACCCTCCAGGCACATAGCCGTGTACGGAACAAGTTATTCAACCGTTCCAGTTTTCACACCCCAATCAAGTGTGAAAGTGTACAGCGGTGGGAAAGTGGTATGGGGTCTATTTATTATCACGTCATTTCTAACAAAGTAGGTGAAAATGACAATTTTCACCTACTTTTGTAGAAAATAAGTACATCACAGAGGCCGTAAAATCTCATGTGCTGGTTTAGGCTTTTACCCCCCTCCAAGCACCTTGCCACTGCAAGAACATCTCATGTGCTAAATCTGGCTTTTAACCCTTTCAATCCCCCGTCGCGGCCGAAACATCTCATGCGCCGGTTCCGGCTTTCAATTCCCAACCGCCGCGGCCGGAACATTATTGCGCCAGTTCAGGCTTTCACCCCCAAAAGCACCCCGTCGCGGCCGGAACATTTCTTGCGCCGGTTCCGGCTTTCACGCCCAAAAGCACCTCGTCGCGGCCAGAACATCTCATGCGTCGGTTCAGGCTTTAAGCCCCCAAGCACCTTGCCGGGGTGGGAACACTTCATTCACAGGTTCCAGCTGTTACCCTCCAGGCACATAGCCGTGTACGGAACAAGTTATTCAACCGTTCCAGTTTTCACACCCCAATCAAGTGTGAAAGTGTACAGCGGTGTGAAAGTGGTATGGGGTCTATTTATTATCACATCATTTCTAACAAAGTAGGTGAAAATGACAATTTTCACCTACTTTTGTAGAAAATAAGTACATCACAGAGGCCGTAAAATTTCATGTGCTGGTTTAGGCTTTTAACCCCCTCCAAGCACCTTGCCACTGCAAGAACATCTCATGCGCTAGATCCGGCTTTTAACCCTTTCAATCCCCCGTCGCGGCCGAAACATCTCATGCGCCGGTTCCGGCTTTCAATTCACAACCGCCGCGGCCGGAACATTTTTGCGCCGGTTTCGGCTTTCACGCCCAAAAGCACCTTGTCGCGGCCAGAACATCTCATGCGTCGGTTCAGGCTTTAAGTTTCCAAGCACCTTGCCGGGGTGGGAACACTTCATTTACAGGTTCCAGCTTTTACCCTCCAGGCACATAGCCATGTACGGAACAAGTTATTCAACTGTTCCAGTTTTCACACCCCAATCAAGTGTGAAAGTGTACAGCGGTGTGAAAGTGGTATGGGGTCTATTTATTATCACCTCATTTCTAACAAAGTAGGTGAAAATGACAATTTTCACCTACTTTTATAGAAAATAAGTACATCACAGAGGCCGTAAAATCTCATGTGCTGGTTTAGGCTTTTACCCCCCTCCAAGCACCTTGCCACTGCAAGAACATCTCATGCGCTAGATCCGGCTTTTAACCCTTTTAATCCCCCGTCGCGGCCGAAACATCTCATGCGCCGGTTCCGGCTTTCACGCCCAAAAGCACCTCGTCGCGGCCAGAACATCTCATGCGTCGGTTCAGGCTTTAAGCCCCCAAGCACCTTGCCAGGGTAGGAACACTTCATTCACAGGTTCCAGCTTTTACCCTCCAGGCACATAGCCGTGTACGGAACAAGTTATTCAACCGTTCCAGTTTTCACACCCCAATCAAGTGTGAAAGTGTACAGCGGTGGGAAAGTGGTATGGGGTCTATTTATTATCACGTCATTTCTAACAAAGTAGGTGAAAATGACAATTTTCACCTACTTTTGTAGAAAATAAGTACATCACAGAGGCCGTAAAATCTCATGTGCTGGTTTAGGCTTTTACCCCCCTCCAAGCACCTTGCCACTGCAAGAACATCTCATGTGCTAAATCTGGCTTTTAACCCTTTCAATCCCCCGTCGCGGCCGAAACATCTCATGCGCCGGTTCCGGCTTTCAATTCCCAACCGCCGCGGCCGGAACATTATTGCGCCAGTTCAGGCTTTCACCCCCAAAAGCACCCCGTCGCGGCCGGAACATTTCTTGCGCCGGTTCCGGCTTTCACGCCCAAAAGCACCTCGTCGCGGCCAGAACATCTCATGCGTCGGTTCAGGCTTTAAGCCCCCAAGCACCTTGCCGGGGTGGGAACACTTCATTCACAGGTTCCAGCTGTTACCCTCCAGGCACATAGCCGTGTACGGAACAAGTTATTCAACCGTTCCAGTTTTCACACCCCAATCAAGTGTGAAAGTGTACAGCGGTGTGAAAGTGGTATGGGGTCTATTTATTATCACGTCATTTCAAACAAAGTAGGTGAAAATGACAATTTTCACCTACTTTTGTAGAAAATAAGTACATCACAGAGGCCGTAAAATCTCATGTGCTGGTTTAGGCTTTTACCCCCCTCCAAGCACCTTGCCACTGCAAGAACATCTCATGCGCTAGATCCGGCTTTTAACCCTTTCAATCCCCCGTCGCGGCCGAAACATCTCATGCGCTGTTTCTGGCTTTCAATTCCCAACCGCCGCGGCCGGAACATTTTTGCGCCGGTTCCGGCTTTCACCCCCAAAAGCACCCCGTCGCGGCCGGAACATTTCTTGCGCCGGTTCCGGCTTTCACGCCCAAAAGCACCTCGTCGCGGCCAGAACATCTCATGCGTCGGTTCAGGCTTTAAGCCCCCAAGCACCTTGCCGGGGTAGGAACACTTCATTCACAGGTTCCAGCTTTTACCCTCCAGGCACATAGCCGTGTACGGAACAAGTTATTCAACCGTTCCAGTTTTTACACCCCAATCAAGTGTGAAAGTGTACAGCGGTGTGAAAGTGGTATGGGGTCTATTTATTATCACGTCATTTCTAACAAAGTAGGTGAAAATGAAAATTTTCACCTACTTTTGTAGAAAATAAGTACATCACAGAGGCCGTAAAATCTCATGTGCTGGTTTAGGCTTTTACCCCCCTCCAAGCACCTTGCCACTGCAAGAACATCTCATGCGCTAGATCCGGCTTTTAACCCTTTCAATCCCCCGTCGCGGCCGAAACATCTCATGCGCCGGTTCCGGCTTTCAATTCCCAAACGCCGCGGCCGAAACATTTTTGCGCCGGTTCCAGCTTTCACCCCCAAAAGCACCCCGTCGCGGCCGGAACATTGCTTGCGCCGGTTCTGGCTTTCACGCCCAAAAGCACCTCGTCGCGGCCAGAACATCTCATGCGTCGTTTCAGGCTTTAAGCCCCCAAGCACCTTGCCGGGGTGGGAACACTTCATTCACAGGTTCCAGCTTTTACCCTCCAGGCACATAGCCGTGTACGGAACAAGTTATTCAACCGTTCCAGTTTCCACACCCCAATCAGGTGTGAAAGTGTACAGCGGTGTGAAAGTGGTATGGGGTCTATTTATTATCACATCATTTCTAACAAAGTAGGTGAAAATGACAATTTTCACCTACTTTTGTAGAAAATAAGTACATCACAGAGGCCGTAAAATTTCATGTGCTGGTTTAGGCTTTTAACCCCCTCCAAGCACCTTGCCACTGCAAGAACATCTCATGCGCTAGATCCGGCTTTTAACCCTTTCAATCCCCCGTCGCGGCTGAAACATCTCATGCGCCGGTTCCGGCTTTCAATTCACAACCGCCGCGGCCGGAACATTTTTGCGCCGGTTTCGGCTTTCACCCCCAAAAGCACCCCGTCGCGGCCGGAACATTTCTTGCGCCGGTTCCAGCTTTCACGCCCAAAAGCACCTTGTCGCGGCCAGAACATCTCATGCGTCGGTTCAGGCTTTAAGTTTCCAAGCACCTTGCCGGGGTGGGAACACTTCATTTACAGGTTCCAGCTTTTACCCTCCAGGCACATAGCCGTGTACGGAACAAGTTATTCAACTGTTCCAGTTTTCACACCCCAATCAAGTGTGAAAGTGTACAGCGGTGTGAAAGTGGTATGGGGTCTATTTATTATCACCTCATTTCTAACAAAGTAGGTGAAAATGACAATTTTCACCTACTTTTATAGAAAATAAGTACATCACAGAGGCCGTAAAATCTCATGTGCTGGTTTAGGCTTTTACCCCCCTCCAAGCACCTTGCCACTGCAAGAACATCTCATGCGCTAGATCCGGCTTTTAACCCTTTTAATCCCCCGTCGCGGCCGAAACATCTCATGCGCCGGTTCCGGCTTTCACGCCCAAAAGCACCTCGTCGCGGCCAGAACATCTCATGCGTCGGTTCAGGCTTTAAGCCCCCAAGCACCTTGCCAGGGTAGGAACACTTCATTCACAGGTTCCAGCTTTTACCCTCCAGGCACATAGCCGTGTACGGAACAAGTTATTCAACCGTTCCAGTTTTCACACCCCAATCAAGTGTGAAAGTGTACAGCGGTGGGAAAGTGGTATGGGGTCTATTTATTATCACGTCATTTCTAACAAAGTAGGTGAAAATGACAATTTTCACCTAGTTTTGTAGAAAATAAGTACATCACAGAGGCCGTAAAATCTCATGTGCTGGTTTAGGCTTTTACCCCCCTCCAAGCACCTTGCCACTGCAAGAACATCTCATGTGCTAAATCTGGCTTTTAACCCTTTCAATCCCCCGTCGCGGCCGAAACATCTCATGCGCCGGTTCCGGCTTTCAATTCCCAACCGCCGCGGCCGGAACATTATTGCGCCAGTTCAGGCTTTCACCCCCAAAAGCACCCCGTCGCGGCCGGAACATTTCTTGCGCCGGTTCCGGCTTTCACGCCCAAAAGCACCTCGTCGCGGCCAGAACATCTCATGCGTCGGTTCAGGCTTTAAGCCCCCAAGCACCTTGCCGGGGTGGGAACACTTCATTCACAGGTTCCAGCTGTTACCCTCCAGGCACATAGCCGTGTACGGAACAAGTTATTCAACCGTTCCAGTTTTCACACCCCAATCAAGTGTGAAAGTGTACAGCGGTGTGAAAGTGGTATGGGGTCTATTTATTATCACGTCATTTCAAACAAAGTAGGTGAAAATGACAATTTTCACCTACTTTTGTAGAAAATAAGTACATCACAGAGGCCGTAAAATCTCATGTGCTGGTTTAGGCTTTTACCCCCCTCCAAGCACCTTGCCACTGCAAGAACATCTCATGCGCTAGATCCGGCTTTTAACCCTTTCAATCCCCCGTCGCGGCCGAAACATCTCATGCGCTGTTTCCGGCTTTCAATTCCCAACCGCCGCGGCCGGAACATTTTTGCGCCGGTTCCGGCTTTCACCCCCAAAAGCACCCCGTCGCGGCCGGAACATTTCTTGCGCCGGTTCCGGCTTTCACGCCCAAAAGCACCTCGTCGCGGCCAGAACATCTCATGCGTCGGTTCAGGCTTTAAGCCCCCAAGCACCTTGCCGGGGTAGGAACACTTCATTCACAGGTTCCAGCTTTTACCCTCCAGGCACATAGCCGTGTACGGAACAAGTTATTCAACCGTTCCAGTTTTCACACCCCAATCAAGTGTGAAAGTGTACAGCGGTGTGAAAGTGGTATGGGGTCTATTTATTATCACGTCATTTCTAACAAAGTAGGTGAAAATGAAAATTTTCACCTACTTTTGTAGAAAATAAGTACATCACAGAGGCCGTAAAATCTCATGTGCTGGTTTAGGCTTTTACCCCCCTCCAAGCACCTTGCCACTGCAAGAACATCTCATGCGCTAGATCCGGCTTTTAACCCTTTCAATCCCCCGTCGCGGCCGAAACATCTCATGCGCCGGTTCCGGCTTTCAATTCCCAAACGCCGCGGCCGAAACATTTTTGCGCCGGTTCCAGCTTTCACCCCCAAAAGCACCCCGTCGCGGCCGGAACATTGCTTGCGCCGGTTCTGGCTTTAAAATTCCCAATCGCCGTGGCCCGGTACATATTTTGTGCCGGTTCCGGCTTTCACCCCCAAAAGCACCTTGTCGCAGCTGGAACATCTCATGCGTCGGTTCTTGGCTTTAACCCGCAAAGTACCTTGCCAAGGTGGGAACATTTCATTCACAGGTTCCAGCTTTTACATTCCAGGCACATAGCAACGTACGGAACAAGTTATTCGTTGGTTCCGGTTTTCACAACCCAATCAAGTGTGAAAGGGTACAGCGGTGTGAAAGTGGTATATGGGGCCTATATGTTATCACTTCATTTTTACCAAAGTAGGTGAAAATTATTATTTTCATCTACTTTTGTAGAAAATACATTTTATTGACATTCAATAAAAAGGAAATGTAGACAATATCACTGATATCTCCTGGACAGATATCAGTCCTGATTTGGCTCGCTGTCTGTATAAAATAATATAAGGACCTAAATTGATCAAAAGTTAATCATAATGTATGGAAGAGGGTCTATTAACAAACGTACATATTTGATAAATATGTATGTATGCCAAGAAGATATTACCGCGCCTCCTTACCTGTTGTGGGTAGCTGCTCTTGCTAATCGACCTTTAGAATATGCTGTAGTAGAGATGAATCCACAGTAGTCCAGAGACGTAGCTGGATAAGTAGTTGACATCACAATTCATTCATGGAAAAGCCTACCTGAAAAAAAGAAGAAAGAGGCGCGATAATATATTCATGACATACATGCATATTTATTATTACTGTGCCTTACATCGTAACACACATAAATGCAGTACTGTACAGACAACACAAGTCATCCTTATCAGTCACTGCCCGAGCGGACTGTGGTGTGAAAGTGGTATATGGGGCCTATATATTCTAAATTAATTAGTTCTAAAGTAGGTGAAAATAATTGTTTTCACTTACTTTTGTAGGAAATAAGTACCTCACAGTGCCTGGAACATCTCATACACCGGTGCGCCAATTTAAGCTTTCACTCCCGAACCATCACGTCGCGGTCGGAACATTTCTTGCGCCGGTTCCGGCTTTCACGCCCCAAAGCACCTCGTCGTGGCCAGAACATCTCATGTGCCGGTTCCGGCTTTCAATTCCCAACCACCGCGGCCGGAACATTTTTGCGCCGGTTCCGGCTTTCACTCCCAAAAGCACACCGTCGCGGCCGGAACATCTCATGCGCCGGTTCCGGCTTTCAAGCCGAAAAGCACATCGTCGCGGCCAGAACATCTCATGCGTCGGTTCAGGCTTTAAGCCCCCAAGCACCTTGCCGGGGTAGGAACACTTCATTCACAGGTTCCAGCTTTTACCCTCCAGGCACATAGCCGTGTACGGAACAAGTTATTCAACCGTTCCAGTTTTCACACCCCAATCAAGTGTGAAAGTGTACAGCGGTGTGAAAGTGGTATGGGGTCTATTTATTATCACGTCATTTCTAACAAAGTAGGTGAAAATGACAATTTTCACCTACTTTTGTAGAAAATAAGTACATCACAGAGGCCGTAAAATCTCATGTGCCGGTTTAGGCTTTTACCCCCCTCCAAGCACCTTGCCACTGCAAGAACATCTCATGCGCTAGATCCGGCTTTTAACCCTTTCAATCCCCCGTCGCGGCCGAAACATCTCATGCGCCGGTTCCGGCTTTCACGCCCAAAAGCACCTCGACGCGGCCAGAACATCTCATGCGTCGGTTCAGGCTTTAAGCCCCCAAGCACCTTGCCAGGGTAGGAACACTTCATTCACAGGTTCCAGCTTTTACCCTCCAGGCACATAGCCGTGTACGGAACAAGTTATTCAACCGTTCCAGTTTTCACACCCCAATCAAGTGTGAAAGTGTACAGCGGTGTGAAAGTGGTATGGGGTCTATTTATTATCACGTCATTCCTAACAAAGTAGGTGAAAATGACAATTTTCACCTACTTTTGTAGAAAATAAGTACATCACAGAGGCCGTAAAATCTCATGTGCTGGTTTAGGCTTTTACCCCCCTCCAAGCACATTGCCACTGCAAGAACACCTCATGTGCTAAATCTGGCTTTTAACCCTTTCAATCCCCCGTCGCGGCCGAAACATCTCATGCGCCGGTTCCGGCTTTCAATTCCCAACCGCCGCGGCCGGAACATTTTTGCGCCCGTTCAGGCTTTCACCCCCAAAAGCACCCCGTCGCGGCCGGAACATTTCTTGCGCCGGTTCCGGCTTTCACGCCCAAAAGCACCTCGTCGCGGCCAGAACATCTCATGCGTCGGTTCAGGCTTTAAGCCCCCAAGCACCTTGCCGGGGTGGGAACACTTCATTCACAGGTTCCAGCTTTTACCCTCCAGGCACATAGCCGTGTACGGAACAAGTAATTCAACCGTTCCAGTTTTCACACCCCAATCAAGTGTGAAAGTGTACAGCGGTGTGAAAGTGGTATGAGGTCTATTTATTATCACGTCATTTCAAACAAAGCCGGTTCCGGCTTTCACCCCCAAAAGCACCCCGTTGCGGCCGGAACATTGCTTGCGCCGGTTCTGGCTTTAAAATTCCCAATCGCCGTGGCCCGGTACATATTTTGTGCCGGTTCCGGCTTTCACCCCCAAAAGCACCTTGTCGCAGCTGGAACATCTCATGCGTCGGTTCTTGGCTTTAACCCGCAAAGTACCTTGCCAAGGTGGGAACATTTCATTCACAGGTTCCAGCTTTTACATTCCAGGCACATAGCAACGTACGGAACAAGTTATTCGTTGGTTCCGGTTTTCACAACCCAATCAAGTGTGAAAGGGTACAGCGGTGTGAAAGTGGTATATGGGGCCTATATGTTATCACTTCATTTTTACCAAAGTAGGTGAAAATTATTATTTTCATCTACTTTTGTAGAAAATACATTTTATTGACATTCAATAAAAAGGAAATGTAGACAATATCACTGATATCTCCTGGACAGATATCAGTCCTGATTTGGCTCGCTGTCTGTATAAAATAATATAAGGACCTAAATTGATCAAAAGTTAATCATAATGTATGGAAGAGGGTCTATTAACAAACGTACATATTTGATAAATATGTATGTATGCCAAGAAGATATTACCGCGCCTCCTTACCTGTTGTGGGTAGCTGCTCTTGCTAATCGACCTTTAGAATATGCTGTAGTAGAGATGAATCCTCAGTAGTCCAGAGACGTAGCTGGATAAGTAGTTGACATCACAATTCATTCATGGAAAAGCCTACCTGAAAAAAAGAAGAAAGAGGCTCGATAATATATTCATGACATACATGCATATTTATTATTACTGTGCCTTACATCGTAACACACATAAATGCTGTACTGTACAGACAACACAAGTCATCCTTATTAGTCACTGCCCGAGCGGACTGTGGTGTGAAAGTGGTATATGGGGCCTATATATTCTAAATTAATTAGTTCTAAAGTAGGTGAAAATAATTGTTTTCACTTACTTTTGTAGGAAATAAGTACCTCACAGTGCCTGGAACATCTCATACACCGGTGCGCCAATTTAAGCTTTCACTCCCGAACCATCACGTCGCGGTCGGAACATTTCTTGCGCCGGTTCCGGCTTTCACGCCCCAAAGCACCTCGTCGTGGCCAGAACATCTCATGTGCCGGTTCCGGCTTTCAATTAGCAACCACCGCGGCCGGAACATTTTTGCGCCGGTTCCGGCTTTCACTCCCAAAAGCACACCGTCGCGGCCGGAACATCTCATGCGCTAGATCCGGCTTTTAACCCTTTCAATACCCCGTCGCGGCCGAAACATCTCATGCGCCGGTTCTGGCTTTCACGCCCAAAAGCACCTCGCCGCGGCCAGAACATCTCATGCGTCGGTTCAGGCTTTAAGCCCCCAAGCACCTTGCCAGGGTAGGAACACTTCATTCACAGGTTCCAGCTTTTACCCTCCAGGCACATAGCCGTGTACGGAACAAGTTATTCAACCGTTCCAGTTTTCACACCCCAATCAAGTGTGAAAGTGTACAGCGGTGTGAAAGTGGTATGGGGTCTATTTATTATCACGTCATTTCTAACAAAGTAGGTGAAAATGACAATTTTCACCTACTTTTGTAGAAAATAAGTACATCACAGAGGCCGTAAAATCTCATGTGCTGGTTTAGGCTTTTACCCCCCTCCAAGTACCTTGCCACTGCAAGAACATCTCATGTGCTAAATCTGGCTTTTAACCCTTTCAATCCCCCATCGCGGCCGAAACATCTCATGCGCCGGTTCCGGCTTTCAATTCCCAACCGCCGCGGGCGGAACATTTTTGCGCCGGTTCCGGCTTTCACCCCCAAAAGCACCCCGTCGCGGCCGGATCATTTCTTGCGCCGGTTCCGGCTTTCACGCCCAAAAGCACCTCGTCGCGGCCAGAACATCTCATGCGTCGGTTCAGGCTTTAAGCCCCCAAGCACCTTGCCGGGGTGGGAACACTTCATTCACAGGTTCCAGCTTTTACCCTCCAGGCACATAGCTGTGTACGGAACAAGTTATTCAACCGTTCCAGTTTTCACACCCCAATCAAGTGTGAAAGTGTACAGCGGTGTTAAAGTGGTATGGGGTCTATTTATTATCACGTCATTTCTAACAAAGTAGGTGAAAATGAAAATTTTCACCTACTTTTGTAGAAAATAAGTACATCACAGAGGCCGTAAAATCTCATGTGCTGGTTTAGGCTTTTACCCCCCTCCAAGCACCTTGCCACTGCAAGAACATCTCATGTGCTAAATCTGGATTTTAACCCTTTCAATCCCCCGTCGCGGCCGAAACATCTCATACGCCAGTTCCGGCTTTCAATTCCCAACCGCCGCGGCCGGAACAATTTTGCGCCGGTTCCGACTTTTACCCCCAAAAGCACCCCGTCGCTGCCAAAACATTTCTTGCGTCGGTTCCGGCTTTCACACCCAAAAGCACCTCGTCGCGGCTAGAACATCTCATGCGTCGGTTCAGGCTTTAAGCCCCCAAGCACCTTGCCGGGGTGGGAACACTTCATTCACAGGTTCCAGATTTTACCCTCCAGGCACATAGCAGTGTACGGAACAAGTTATTCAACCGTTCCAGTTTTCACACCCCAATCAAGTGTGAAAGTGTACAGTGGTGTGAAAGTGGTATGGGGTCTATTTATTATCACATCATTTCTAAAAAGTAGGTGAAAATTACAATTTTCACCTACTTTTGTAGAAAATAAGTACATCACAGAGTCCGTAAAATCTCATGTGCTGGTTTAGGCTTTTACCCCCCTCCAAGCACCTTGCCACTGCAAGAACATCTCATGCGCTAGATCCGGCTTTTAACCCTTTTAATCCCCCGTCGCGGCCGAAACATCTCATGCGCCGGTTCCGGCTTTCACGCCCAAAAGCACCTCGTCGCGGCCAGAACATCTCATGCGTCGGTTCAGGCTTTAAGCCCCCAAGCACCTTGCCAGGGTAGGAACACTTCATTCACAGGTTCCAGCTTTTACCCTCCAGGCACATAGCCGTGTACGGAACAAGTTATTCAACCGTTCCAGTTTTCACACCCCAATCAAGTGTGAAAGTGTACAGCGGTGGGAAAGTGGTATGGGGTCTATTTATTATCACGTCATTTCTAACAAAGTAGGTGAAAATGACAATTTTCACCTACTTTTGTAGAAAATAAGTACATCACAGAGGCCGTAAAATCTCATGTGCTGGTTTAGGCTTTTACCCCCCTCCAAGCACCTTGCCACTGCAAGAACATCTCATGTGCTAAATCTGGCTTTTAACCCTTTCAATCCCCCGTCGCGGCCGAAACATCTCATGCGCCGGTTCCGGCTTTCAATTCCCAACCGCCGCGGCCGGAACATTATTGCGCCAGTTCAGGCTTTTACCCCCAAAAGCACCCCGTCGCGGCCGGAACATTTCTTGCGCCGGTTCCGGCTTTCACGCCCAAAAGCACCTCGTCGCGGCCAGAACATCTCATGCGTCGGTTCAGGCTTTAAGCCCCCAAGCACCTTGCCGGGGTGGGAACACTTCATTCACAGGTTCCAGCTTTTACCCTCCAGGCACATAGCCGTGTATGGAACAAGTTATTCAACCGTTCCAGTTTTCACACCCCAATCAAGTGTGAAAGTGTACAGCGGTGTGAAAGTGGTATGAGGTCTATTTATTATCACGTCATTTCAAACAAAGTAGGTGAAAATGACAATTTTCACCTACTTTTGTAGAAAATAAGTACATCACAGAGGCCGTAAAATCTCATGTGCTGGTTTAGGCTTTTACCCCCCTCCAAGCACCTTGCCACTGCAAGAACATCTCATGTGCTAAATCTGGCTTTTAACCCTTTCAATCCCCCGTCGCGGCCGAAACATCTCATGCGCCGGTTCCGGCTTTCAATTCCCAACCGCCGCGGCCGGAACATTTTTGCGCCAGTTCAGGCTTTCACCCCCAAAAGCACCCCGTCGCGGCCGGAACATTTCTTGCGCCGGTTCCGGCTTTCACGCCCAAAAGCACCTCGTCGCGGCCAGAACATCTCATGCGTCGGTTCAGGCTTTAAGCCCCCAAGCACCTTGCCGGGGTGGGAACACTTCATTCACAGGTTCCAGCTTTTACCCTCCAGGCACATAGCCGTGTACGGAACAAGTTATTCAACCGTTCCAGTTTTCACACCCCAATCAAGTGTGAAAGTGTACAGCGGTGTGAAAGTGGTATGGGGTCTATTTATTATCACGTCATTTCTAACAAAGTAGGAGAAAATGACAATTTTCACCTACTTTTGTAGAAAATAAGTACATCACAGAGGCCGTAAAATCTCATGTGCTGGTTTAGGCTTTTACCCCCTTCCAAGCACCTTGCCACTGCAAGAACATCTCATGCGCTAGATCCGGCTTTTAACCCTTTCAATCCCCCGTCGCGGCCGAAACATCTCATGCGCCGGTTCCGGCTTTCAATTCCCAACCGCCGCGGCCGAAACATTTTTGCGCCGGTTCCGGCTTTTACCCCCAAAAGCACCCCGTCGCGGCCAGAACATTGCTTGCGCCGGTTCTGGCTTTAAAATTCCCAATCGCCGTGGCCCGGTACATATTTTGTGCCGGTTCCGGCTTTCACCCCCAAAAGCACCTTGTCGCAGCTGGAACATCTCATGCGTCGGTTCTTGGCTTTAACCCGCAAAGTACCTTGCCAAGGTGGGAACATTTCATTCACAGGTTCCAGCTTTTACATTCCAGGCACATAGCAACGTACGGAACAAGTTTTTCGTTGGTTCCGGTTTTCACAACCCAATCAAGTGTAAAAGGGTACAGCGGTGTGAAAGTGGTATATGGGGCCTATATGTTATCACTTCATTTTTACCAAAGTAGGTGAAAATTATTATTTTCATCTACTTTTGTAGAAAATACATTTTATTGACATTCAATAAAAAGGAAATGTAGACAATATCACTGATATCTCCTGGACAGATATCAGTCCTGATTTGGCTCGCTGTCTGTATAAAATAATATAAGGACCTAAATTGATCAAAAGTTAATCATAATGTATGGAAGAGGGTCTATTAACAAACGTACATATTTGATAAATATGTATGTATGCCAAGAAGATATTACCGCGCCTCCTTACCTGTTGTGGGTAGCTGCTCTTGCTAATCGACCTTTAGAATATGCTGTAGTAGAGATGAATCCACAGTAGTCCAGAGACGTAGCTGGATAAGTAGTTGACATCACAATTCATTCATGGAAAAGCCTACCTGAAAAAAAGAAGAAAGAGGCGCGATAATATATTCATGACATACATGCATATTTATTATTACTGTGCCTTACATCGTAACACACATAAATGCAGTACTGTACAGACAACACAAGTCATCCTTATCAGTCACTGCCCGAGCGGACTGTGGTGTGAAAGTGGTATATGGGGCCTATATATTCTAAATTAATTAGTTCTAAAGTAGGTGAAAATAATTGTTTTCACTTACTTTTGTAGGAAATAAGTACCTCACAGTGCCTGGAACATCTCATACACCGGTGCGCCAATTTAAGCTTTCACTCCCGAACCATCACGTCGCGGTCGGAACATTTCTTGCGCCGGTTCCGGCTTTCACGCCCCAAAGCACCTCGTCGTGGCCAGAACATCTCATGTGCCGGTTCCGGCTTTCAATTCCCAACCACCGCGGCCGGAACATTTTTGCGCCGGTTCCGGCTTTCACTCCCAAAAGCACACCGTCGCGGCCGGAACATCTCATATGCCGGTTTAGGCTTTTACCCCCCTCCAAGCACCTTGCCACTGCAAGAACATCTCATGCGCTAGATCCGGCTTTTAACCCTTTCAATCCCCCGTCGCGGCCGAAACATCTCATGCGCCGGTTCCGGCTTTCACGCCCAAAAGCACCTCGTCGTGGCCAGAACATCTCATGCGTCGGTTCAGGCTTTAAGCCCCCAAGCACCTTGCCGGGGTGGGAACACTTCATTCACAGGTTCCAGCTTTTACCCTCCAGGCACATAGCCGTGTACGGAACAAGTTATTCAACCGTTCCAGTTTTCACACCACAATCAAGTGTGAAAGTGTACAGCGGTGTGAAAGTGGTATGGGGTCTATTTATTATCACGTCATTTCTAACAAAGTAGGTGAAAATGACAATTTTCACCTACTTTTGTAGAAAATAAGTACATCACAGAGGCCGTGAAATCTCATGTGCTGGTTTAGGCTTTTACCCCCCTCCAAGCACCTTGCCACTGGAAGAACATCTCATGCGCTAGATCCGGCTTTTAACCCTTTCAATCCCCCATCGTGGCCAGAACATTGCTTGCGCCGGTTCTGGCTTTAAAATTCCCAATCGCCGTGGCCCGGTACATATTTTGTGCCGGTTTCGGCTTTCACCCCCAAAAGCACCTTGTCGCAGCTGGAACATCTCATGCGTCGGTTCCTGGCTTTAACCCCCAAAGTACCTTGCCAAGGTGGGAACATTTCATTCACAGGTTCCAGCATTTACTTTCCAGGCACATAGCAACGTACAGAACAAGTTATTCGCTGGTTCCGGTTTTCACAACCCAATCAAGTGTGAAAGGGTACAGCGGTGGGAAAGTGATATATGGGGCCTATATGTTATCACTTCATTTTTACCAAAGTAGGTGAAAATTATTATTTTCATCTACTTTTGTAGAAAATACATTTTATTGACATTCAATAAAAAGGAAATGTAGACAATATCACTGATATCTCCTGGACAGATATCAGTCCTGATTTGGCTCGCTGTCTGTATAAAATAATATAAGGACCTAAATTGATCAAACTTTAAACATACTGTACGGAAGAGGGTCTATAAACATACGTACATATTTGATAAATATGCATGTATGCCAAGAAGATATTATCGCGCCTCCTTACCTGTTGTGGGCAGCTGCTCTTGCTAATCGACCTTTAGAATATGCTGTAGTAGAGATGACGCCACAGTAGTCCAGAGACGTAGCTGGATAAGTAGTTGACACCACAATAAATTCATTGAGACGTCCTACCTGAAAAAAAAAAGAAGGCGCGATAATAGGTTCAGGACACACATGCATATTTATTATTACAGTGTTTATGGCTTAACATACATAAAAGTAGTTTTGTACCGAAAACAAGTCATTCATATCAGTACCTTCCCCAGTGTTTGCAAATACGTGCTGTAGCCAGGGCTGTTTCTAGACAATTTATCTGAAGGCCACATAAAGGCCCACACAGTGACCCAATACGCATCACAAATCAAGCCCAAACAATGAAAGGCTACATAAATCAATATACACTGTTTAGCCGTAATGGCAATTGCACATTATGCCACACACCGTGATGCCAATTACACATTACGCCCCACACCATGATGCCAATTACACAATACGCAGCACACCATTATGCCCATTACACATAATGCTGCACACCGTGATGCCCATTACGCTGCACACCGTGATGCCTATTACACCCAAAACTGTGATGGCTATTACACAATACTCCCGACACATTACATAGTGCCATAGGTGAACACCAAAAATTGGGTGTCGCCAATGAAAATGGGGGCATGATACACATATGCCCCTAATAGTGCAGTTCCAGAGACACATATGCCCCCAATAGTGCCAAATACAGATATGCCCCCACAGTGCCAGATACACATTTGCCCCCACAGTGCCAGATATGCCCTCATAGTGCCAGATATGCCCCCACAGTGCCAGATACACATATGCCCCCAGTGCCAGATATGCCCCATAGTGCCAGATATGCCCCCATAGTGCCAGATACACATATGGTGTCACGGCCGAAGATTCTGATGAGGTCGTGTGGTGCTCAGGGACTGAGGAGGAGGCAGTAGTAGGGTTAAAACGAGCAGGTTTAATAAAGGCTGTCATACAGGACTCAAATACTTCTTTGAGAACAACTGTAATAGGAATCAAAGTAAATGGCAAACGATAAATGTCCGGAAGACAATGAGGATGAATGTCCAGAAGACAATGAGGATGAATGTCCAGAAGACAATGAGGATGAATGTCCAGAAGACAATGAGGATGAATGTCCAGAAGACAATGATGAAGAAAATCCTGATGAAGAGATGAAAAGATGGTGGCAAATAGAGGATCCGGAACTGGAAGAAGATGGGAGGTGACTGCGGCTGGAGGTAGCTGAAGAGGAGGTCTTTGGGGAATCCAGGAGGAAGCACCCAAGGGTACCAGAGAGAAGCTGGCGACCAGCGTGACTGGAAAGGAGCACTGGATCTGAAGCCAAAGCGAGCTGACGGACACAGCTGGGATAGCAAGGACACAATGAGTCAGGAGCCTTCCAGGAAGTGCACGGCACAGAAGACTCTTTGCACTGACACTGAGTTACCTGGGCAGATCCTCTATATGCATAGAAGGCGGCTGCCATTGGCTATCACAGTGAAACAGGTGTGCAGCTCTGACCTGGCCCAATCCCCTGTTTGCCCTTAAGCAAGATGGCGGCGCTGGTCTCAAGGCACCCATAGCCTAGAGTGAGACCACGCTGCAGACTTCCATGCTGCCCTCCAACACTGCCGGACCTTTGCCTGCCGCCTCACCTGACATGGAGGCCGACACACGCCAGCCGACTGCGGACACGGACGGGTGAGTACAGGACCCGCCGTGTACCGCCGCGGCGGCGCGTGACAGTACCCCCCCCTTTTCGGGTAACCTCAGGACATTTGCGCTTCTTGTGAGGATTCTTCTGAAAAAAGCGCTTAACGAGACTTGGGGCATGTAAATCAGCTTGATCCACCCAGGAGTTCTCCTCCGGTCCGAAACCAGCCCACTCCACCAGAAATTGATGTCGAGAGTTGCGATAACGAGAGTCTATGATTCGTCTGACCTCAAACTCAGCATCCTTCTCGGTATTGACCTTTGAGGGTCGGGGTACTTTCTTTTGGAAGATGCTTAATTTCAATGGTTTGAGAAGAGATATATGAAAAGAATTAGATACCTTCATAGAAGATGGAAGCTGCAATCTGTAGGACACCGGGTTGATGACTTGGGTGATGGGGAATGGACCAATAAAACGAGGGGCAAGTTTCATCGAGGGTACGCGAAGTCGAAGATTGCGGGTAGACAGCCACACTCGATCCCCTACTTTAAATGGTGGAACTGCCTTTCTTCGCTTATCAGCTGCTTTCTTATATCTGGCAGAAGCTTGAAGAAGAGCTTTGTGAACTTCAGCCCATATCTTTTTGAAACGATGAAGAGACATGGAAGCTGCCGGAACCTCCGGAGACGGCAAACTTGAGAAATCAGGGGACCGTGGATGTTTGCCGTAGACTGTGAAGAAGGGTGTAGTACCTGAAGAGGAGTGATAAGAGTTGTTGTGTGCATACTCCGCCCAGGGTAATAGATCCTTCCATTCATCTTGAGAGGAGGACACAAAAAGTCGAATAAATGTCTCTAGGTCTTGGTTGACACGTTCGGTTTGCCCGTAAGTCTGAGGATGGAAGGCGGTGGAGAATTTTAATTTCACCTGAACGGCAGTACACAGAGCTCTCCAGAACTTGGCGACAAACTGCACACCCCTATCGGATATGATCTCTTTGGGCAACCCATAAAGCCTGAAGATGGTGGATATGAAGAGTTGGGCTAGTACTGGAGCCGAAGGTAATGATTTTAGGGGCACGAAGTGGGCCATTTTGGAAAATCGGTCGACTATCACCCAGATAACAGTGTAACCGCTAGAGGAGGGTAATTCAGAAATGAAGTCCATCGACAGATGAGTCCATGGTTCCGTTGGGATGGACAGTGGTAGCAAAGCCCCAGCTGGGGGAGTCCGAGACGTCTTGTGTTGGGCGCACTTGACACATGAAGATACAAAGTGTTTTACATCCTGTCGAATGGTTGGCCACCAATATGATCGTAGGAGAAATTGTAAAGTTTTTTGTACCCCGGAATGTCCAGCAAAGCGGGAGGCGTGGCCCCACGTCAACAGCTTCTTGCGTAAATTGGGCGGCACAAAGGACTTGCCTGCAGGTGGTGTAGGGTGAGGAGAGACATGAGCAAAAACGACAGGGTTCAGGATGGACTGTTTAAGTGGTTCAGAATCTGAGCTGGGATTGAAGGACCGAGACAAGGCATCAGCTTTATTGTTTAAAACACCTGGACGATACTTGATTTGGAAATTGAAGCGTTCGAAGAACATAGCCCAACGAGCCTGGCGTGAAGTGAGACATTGTGCTTGTCTTAAGAAAGAAAGATTTTTGTGGTCGGAAAAAACTGTGATCTGGTGACGAGCCCCCTCTAACAGATACCGCCACTCCTCGAAGGCTAACTTAACAGCGAGCAGCTCCTGTTCTCCAATAGGGTAGTTCTTTTCTGCCGGGAGAAATTTCTTGGAAAAGTATGCGCAAGGGTGAAGCTCTGCATCCTCTCCTTTTTGCGAAAGAACTGCTCCTACTCCGTCAGAAGAGGCGTCAACCTCCAGGATGAAGGGTCGGTTCACATCAGGTTGAAGAAGAATTGGAGCGGTGATAAACGCCTGTTTCAGTAGTTGGAAAGCCTTGGTAGCTGCGGACGGCCATTGGGCAGGATTGGCCCCTTTTTGGGTAAGAGCCGTCAGAGGTGCTGCTATGGAGGAGAAATTGCGGATGAAGCGGCGGTAGTAGTTGGAAAAGCCGAGGAATCTTTGCAAACCTTTGAGAGTGGTTGGGGGTGTCCAATCTTGAATAGCGCGGACTTTTTCAGGATCCATCTCCAGCCCAGTACTTGAAAGAATATGACCCAGGAAGGGAATTGACGAGACTACGAAGGCACACTTTTCGAGCTTACAGAAAAGCTGGTTCTGGCGAAGACGGCTTAACACCTCCCGAACGGTGTGCCGGTGAGTGCTGAGATTGGACGAGAAGATGAGGATGTCATCTAAATAGACAACAATGGAAATATATAACAAGTCCCGAAAGATGTCATTCACGAATTGCTGGAAAACGGCTGGAGCATTACACAGACCAAACGGCATAACGAGGTATTCATAATGTCCATCTCGGGTATTGAAGGCCGTTTTCCATTCGTCCCCCTGGCGGATACGGATCAGGTTGTATGCTCCCCTCAAGTCTAGTTTGGTGAAGACCGTGGCCCCCTTAACTCGGTCGAACAATTCAGTGATGAGGGGCAGCGGATAGCGATTTTTAACGGTGATGTCATTCAACCCCCGATAATCGATACACGGTCTCAGGCTGCCATCTTTCTTCTTGACGAAGAAGAAGCCTGCTCCTGCCGGAGAGGTGGATGGCCGGATAAATCCCTTCTCCAGATTCTCCTGGATGTATGCCGACATGGCCTCGGTCTCAGGCAATGATAAAGGGTACGTTCTTCCCCGTGGTGGTGTCTTGCCTGGAATGAGATCAATGGGACAATCCCATGGCCGGTGGGGCGGCAATGTATCGGCACCTCCTTTACTAAAGACATCTGAAAAAGACGAGTATGGTGCGGGTATGGTGGAGGCAGGAAGCTGGGGAGAAAATGCTTGAGGTTTGCTCAGAAGAATAGGAATAACAGGAGATAAGCAAGAAGAAAAACAGTCCTTACTCCAGGCCTTAATCTCCATAGTTAGCCAGTCGACATGGGGGTTATGCTTGGTAAGCCACGGCATCCCTAGGACTACAGGGTGAGAGGACTGAGGGAGAACCAAAAACTCTAACTTCTCTTGGTGCAGGGCTCCAACTTGAAGATGGATCGGTACCGTCTGTGAGGTGACATGGCCACTGGAGATGTGGCTGCCATCGACGGCTGTCAGGACCAGAGGTTGTTCCAGTGGTTGGAGAGGTATGGAGAGTTGTGCAGCCATGTCGGCCGAGATGAAGTTCCCAGCCGCACCTGAGTCCAGTAGAGCTTGCATGGACGTTTGTCCCCGAGGAGTACTCAGGGTGACTGAGATGGTAGAGTCTATGGTGGAGGGAGCAGGCGATAACACTCCTAATCTAGCCTCCCTCGTGGAGATTAGGAGCGGTCGTTTCCCGGACGAAGAGGACAAGAGATCAGAAGATGAGAAGATGAAGCGCAGTACATACAGAGATTATCTCTGCGACGTCGGTTCTTTTCTTCGGGAGAGAGAAGGGACCGATTTATTTGCATTGGTTCTTCTGTGGCAGAAGGAGTAGATGATCCAATCTTTACAGGAGAAGTAACCACAGAAGAAGAACGAGGTCGAAAACGTTCAGAACGAGTCCTTTCCAGTTGTCGCTCGTGAAGCCGCAGATCAACTTTATTGCACAAGGAGATTAGCGCTGTCAGAGTGGAAGGGGTGTCACGGGTAGCTAGTTCGTCCTTGAGACGGCTGGAAAGACCATTCCAGAACGCGGCGACGAGAGCCTCTTCATTCCACTCCAACTCCGATGCTAGTGTCTGGAACTGCACCACATATTGGCCCACCGATCTGCTACCTTGTCGAATTCTCAGAATCTCTGCAGCGGCTGATGACACTCGACCTGGTTCGTCAAAGATTCGTCGGAAGGAGGCAATGAAATCATCGTAGTTGTTTAGTAGAGGATCTGCTCTCTCCCACAGAGGCGAAACCCACTCTAGGGCAGATCCCGAGAGGAGGGAGACAATGTAGGCTACACGCGCCTTGTCAGTTGGAAAGTTGGAGGCTTGGAGAGTGAAGTGCACATCGCACTGATTCAAAAACCCGCGACATCCTTTAGGAGACCCATCGTACTTGCTGGGGGTCGGCAAATGTAACTGAGGGGGAATAATGGACCCGACTGGTGGCGTGGCGGAAACTCCTCCCGAGGATACTGAAGATGTTGCTGTAGCCGCTGGAGGGGTGGTTTGTGAGGAAGTCAGTGATTGTAAAAATTGCGCCACTTGCCGCTGTGAAGACTCCACTTTTTCCAGGCGGCCCATAATGCCTTGCAATACGTTTGCCAGAGATCCCTGATTTTCACCCGACTCCATCGGGTCAGTGCAAACTGTCACGGCCGAAGATTCTGATGAGGTCGTGTGGTGCTCAGGGACTGAGGAGGAGGCAGTAGTAGGGTTAAAACGAGCAGGTTTAATAAAGGCTGTCATACAGGACTCAAATACTTCTTTGAGAACAACTGTAATAGGAATCAAAGTAAATGGCAAACGATAAATGTCCGGAAGACAATGAGGATGAATGTCCAGAAGACAATGAGGATGAATGTCCAGAAGACAATGAGGATGAATGTCCAGAAGACAATGAGGATGAATGTCCAGAAGACAATGATGAAGAAAATCCTGATGAAGAGATGAAAAGATGGTGGCAAATAGAGGATCCGGAACTGGAAGAAGATGGGAGGTGACTGCGGCTGGAGGTAGCTGAAGAGGAGGTCTTTGGGGAATCCAGGAGGAAGCACCCAAGGGTACCAGAGAGAAGCTGGCGACCAGCGTGACTGGAAAGGAGCACTGGATCTGAAGCCAAAGCGAGCTGACGGACACAGCTGGGATAGCAAGGACACAATGAGTCAGGAGCCTTCCAGGAAGTGCACGGCACAGAAGACTCTTTGCACTGACACTGAGTTACCTGGGCAGATCCTCTATATGCATAGAAGGCGGCTGCCATTGGCTATCACAGTGAAACAGGTGTGCAGCTCTGACCTGGCCCAATCCCCTGTTTGCCCTTAAGCAAGATGGCGGCGCTGGTCTCAAGGCACCCATAGCCTAGAGTGAGACCACGCTGCAGACTTCCATGCTGCCCTCCAACACTGCCGGACCTTTGCCTGCCGCCTCACCTGACATGGAGGCCGACACACGCCAGCCGACTGCGGACACGGACGGGTGAGTACAGGACCCGCCGTGTACCGCCGCGGCGGCGCGTGACATATGGTTTTTCACATACATAAGCAATTATGAAATCTCTGCTCTTCTATGTAGCATATGTTTTTTGTAACTAAATTTAATGTATGACAGATGATGTTCCAAGGTATGGAATATGAAAAATAACCAAAAAGTAAATAAACAAATCTGCAGCAGAACAAAAATGATGGTAACTCACGTTACACTTTACTTATATATATATATATATATATATATATATATATATATATATATATGTATTAAACAAATCAAAATATAAATATCTTACAAGTTATAACTACTTTTTCACAGCTGTAATAATTGTTGGTACTGAAATTTTTCTCAGCACATTTTTTTTTTGTAACATATTTCATCTTTGACCGATGGCCATTTCCAGTATTTCCCATCTCTTGTTGGTATAGTTACATAGTAGTTAAGGCTGAAAAAAGACTTGCATCCATCTAGTTCAACCGTGGTTTATTAGCTTAACCCTTGTTTATGTAGTGAATACTGATATTTTAAAGATTGTTATTTTTATTTGTACCCCTGGATGTTTTTAGCCAATAGATGTTTGTCTAACCTTATTTTAAACATATTTGTTGTGTCTGCCGACACCACCTCACCAGGCAGAGAGTTCCATAGTTTGGCTGCCCTGACCGTGAAAAAGTTTTTCCTTCTAAGAGAATGAAATGTTTTTTCTTCTATTCTGAACTCGTGCCCTCGTGTCCTAGAGTCCTTTCTTGTAGTAAAAAGGACTCTTGACAGTTCCATATATTGGTCCTTAATATATTTGTACATGTTAAGGTTGTCCCCCCTTAAACATCTCTTTTCTAGCGTAATTTATCCCAATTTGTTCAATCTGTCCTCGTAGCTTAAATTCTCCATTCCCTTTATTAGCTTTGTTGCTCTTCTTTGGATTTTTTTCCAGTTCTATGATGACCTTTTAATAGTGCGGGGCCCAGAATTGTACTCCATATTCAAGATGTGGTCTAACCAATGGTTTGTACAGTGGCATAATTACTTTTGAGTCCCTAGTTTCCATACCCCTTTTTATACATGCTAGAATTCTGTTTGCCTTGTTTGTTGCTATATGACATTAAGCACTGCACCCCAATTTGTTATCTATTTGGACTCCTAGATCTTTTTTAAGGGTACTTCTTTACTTTCACGGCGCCAGCATGGCGCCGCGCGTCAGAGTCCCCTTGCGGGGCTCGCTTCGCTCGCCCACGCTGCGGGCTTGGTGGCTCGCTACGCTCGCCACGCTAATTAAAATCAACTCCATGCCAACATGGATAGTGAAGGTATGAACTATCCATGTTGGCATGGCGTTAACTCCGTTTATTTAACTTAATTAGTGGTGAGCGTAACCCGGAAGTACGCGCGGCGCCATGCTGGCGCCGTGAAAGTAAAGAAGTACCTTTTTAAGTTCTGAATTACACAATGCCTCCCCGCTTAGGTTATAACTAGCACACTGGTTATGTCTCACAAGGTGCCATACCTTGCATTTATCCACAGTGAACCTCATTTTCCACTTTTTTGCCCAGTCATCTAGTTTATTATCATTTTGAAGCGCGGAGACATCCTCGGTTGATCTAATTACTACTTTGCTGAGTATTCCCAGCCCAATATCATTAATAAATATGTTAAATAAAATGGGCCCTAGTACCGATCCTTGTGGCACTCCACTTAGTACTGGTATCATATTTGATACTGCGCCATTCACAACCACTCTCTGTTCTCTATACGTTAACATGATATACCCCTTTTCCTATATTCGTAACAATTCCTGGAAATAAATTAACATCATATAGTACTTTCACCCAGTCATCTAGCTTTTGGGGGTTATTCTGGTTGATTCTCTCGGACGCGAAGTCGCATCCTTGCGAGTCAACCAGATCCCGTCTTGTGAATGGTGATACGCCTGCCCACCACTCACATGGCGCATACGTTTGCACCGCTTGCGAATGGATCCTTTCGCAGCCTTCAGAGGAACACCCACATCATTCGATGGTCAATGATGTGGAAGGCACATGCACATCTGAGGTTGCTCAGAGCAACCTTAGGTGTGCATGTGCACTCTGAAAGTGCGCAGAAATTACCCTGCACATGTGCACACACAAAACATCGAACCCCTTGTGAACAAAGGGGGTCTGTACGAACGGACCTGAATAAGATCCTTGGTGCAAATTCATCAGTTTTTATGAAGGCAGGGGCATAGGATTGAAGGGAACTTTCAGCTTTTTCAGTTGTTAGAAAGCCAGTCATTTAATTCATAGTGTAGTTGCTTTATTTGCACTAATGGTTTGGCAGTTGTGTCACTGGGGCAGATGTATTAAGCCTTAACAAGAGATAAATGCAAGGGTGATAAAGAGAGATAACTGTGCAGCCAATCAGCTCCTTAATGACTTTTTTCAAACACAGCCTGTAAAGGTGCCCACACACTAGAAAGATCTGTGATCTTAAGATTTATCTTAAGATTTCCCTTGAACTCCCCATCTGCCCAACACAAAAGATTTTGTTCAAAGGAGTACATTTTGACAAAAGATTTATCTTAAGATTTCAGAAAAATTATAATAATGGGCTGGGCTATGTAGAAGGTAATGGGCTGGGCTATGTAAAAGGTATTGACAGCTCAGTGCACATTCTGCTCTGTCACAAGTGGACTTGGTGTATACTTGCTGAACTTTCCACTTAGCTACTGTGCTTAGTTAGAGACATGGTGGGGATCGAACCCACGACCTCAGCGCTGTGAGGCAGTAATGCTAACCATTACACTATCCATGCTATATCTATCCATATATATATGTAGGAATACATATAACCCCTAATAATTTTATGGCACATGGAAGGAAGGACAGTATCTCTGTGCTACCAGTACAGTACTGGGAACTACAGTGTCCCAGTGCTCCTTCCCAGTCTGCACATCTATACTGTAATATAAGACATTAAACCCTAGATGTTAATCCTGTAAGTGCTGTCAGATAAAAGTTACACAGGTAACTATGCATAACCCCCTCCCAAATCAGCAGTACCTCTAAGACCCTACTCCTAGTACTGCCATCATGCACTCTGATGAGTGTGAGAATGGGGCAGTGCCATCCCGGCTCAGGCTGCATGTATACGGCATTAGCCCTGCTCGGAGTGTGGTTACCCTACTCACAAAGTGCACTCATCCCCACCAGAAGCAGCAGCAGGTAACCCACCCCTCCTTTGGGAAATAAAGACACCCAGAAGTGACTGGCATTGTATCCCTTGCATACTTACTGGAGCCCGCTTCTCCTTACTGGAGCTCGCTTCTGAAGCTTCTCCTGTCGCTTCTCCTGCTGTGTCCCCGCCGGCTCTGGCACATGTCCGGCTGTCAGCTGCCGGGGGAACACAGCTTCCGGCTTTACATGCCGTGTCAAAGCCACGCCCCCAACACATGACCAGAAATTGGTCCGAATATTTGCATATCTTCCCTGCAGCAGGGAAGATGAACCGACGCCGCAGAAGACACACGGGGACGCGCATCGGATGGTAAGTATTAAAAATACTTAACGATGTTCACACAAAAATCGAACGATTAATCGTCCAAACGATCAAAAACAATGAAATCGGACGATTAATCGTTCTAGTGTGTGGGCACCCTAACATGGCAGTAAGCAGCTGATTGGCTGGATGTTTATCTCTCCTTATCACCCTTGGATTTATCTCTTGTTAAAGCTTAATACATCTGCCCCAATGAATTCAAAATCAAGTTGGTTGTTGATGTCAGCTATCTCATCTTGGTTCATTAAAATAACTTTGACATTTGAGGATCCATCGACAACTTTAACAAAGTCTAAGGCACATTGTACTTCCTATTTTTCACATTTGCCCACACTTGTGTTTTTCTAAATGTTTCATAGCTTCCGCTATATAACTTTTTAAACTGAGAGCTCGGACCGTCTGAATAGATATTTACATTTGTAACTGTTGAAGGCAATGCTTGCAACAAGGGGAACATGTATGGAACTATAGTTTCTTTAGTATGGACAAGGTAATCTAATAATATTACAGATGAATGCAATTCTCCAGAATGCCAAGCTGCTTCTGTGAAAAGGCTCACTTATACCCCTTTCACACCAGCCTAAATTCCCGGGTTGGGTCCGGGAACAACCCGGGACTAGCTCTGGTGTGAAAGGTTCCAGGGACAAATTCCTTGGTTAATTTGCCGGCAATTCAACCCTGCTAGGTAGCAGGGTTGCTCCCAGGTCCTTCCAGGGTTACTGGCTGATGTGAAAGGTGCAGGGACATGTCCCTGCTTCCCGTGTTGCCTCTGCTAGTGCTGATTTGCTAGCAGGGCAACTTCCTGTTGTAATGGACACTCACAGACACGCACAGAGACAGCATACAGCATGCAGGGAGACACTGTGCATGTTCTGTAGCACCACAGACCCCAGAAGTTCATTTTAACCCTGAAAGCCTGCAATGTGTGCCATGTCTTAGACAAATGAGGAGGTGAGAGAGCTATTAATCATTAGAGGGGAAGATGATTTTATATGCCTTTTAATTTGCTTTATACAAGTAAACAAAGGCTGAAACATTACAAATGTTTTGTGTCTTAATTATTAATAATCAATAATTTAATGTGAGCCTAAAAAGGGCAATTTACAATGCTATTCTCATAGAAATGAAGGGTCATCCCGGGTTCAGTGTGAAAGGTGCCGACCCGGGTTGTCCCAGCTTCAAAAGCATGTGTGAATGGGTCCCAACCCGGGAATGTCCCTGCTTGTCCCTGGAATTTAATTCCCGGGTTTGTCTCTGCATTTCTGGTGTGAAAGGGGTATTAATATTATAATTTGGAAATTAAGATGCTACAAAACAAAGATAGACAGACAGAAGCCCACATCACAACATTAAGCATTAAGATCAATTACAGAGTCCAGAGAATATACAACATACACCATTAAATCTATTGACATCAACACACTGTAACGTGAGTTACCATGATGGTAAGTCACGTAACACATATGTTTTATTCACTTATTTGATAATGCTACTGCATTGAATAAATGTTTAGTGGTTTTGGACAAAGTATAGCAGCCCATACACGCTGCTATGAGGGCGTGCTTTCCGTGCTGTACTAGCACAGATCACATTGCATTGCATTGCATGTTCATCCGTTGTGCATGCAATTTGATGCAATTTGATGAAACCTAAGTACAAAAAGTATGTGCAAGCACATACATTTTGTACTTAGTTTTCATCAAATTGCATCAAATTGCATGCACAACGGATGAACATGCAATGCAATGCAATGTGATCTGTGCTAGTACAGCACGCCCACAAAGCAGCGTGTATGGGCAGCTTATGGTCTAATGTTAGGAAAATATGAAATCATTATTTTTTTTTCAACACTATGGCAAGATTAAACGAAAAGATAAGCTTCTAGGTAACTCACGTTACGCATTTGAGGTTGAGCTCATTGGGAATGCCGGAACTCTTAAAGTATTTTGAATATGGAGAGTATTGTTTACTAAAACTTATTTCCATATTGTGATCTACAAATTAAGTGACCTGCATGTTTTTTTTTTGTATTATTAACAGAAAATTTACTTTGAATTCTGGTATTTTAAAAGTCTCTTTCTCTATCTGAAGCAAGCATAAAGCAAGATGGTTGCCAAAGCAACAATGATGCTACTAGCTAAAACTTTTGGAGGGAAAACTGATATTGTTGTACTATAATAATTTTCAAAAATAAAATTGTTGCTGTGGGAAAAAAAAAATCGACCCAATTTTCCATAGTTCCTTAACAGTGCCCGAATTTCCCACCAACAATGCAACTCACCATTGTTGCTGCTGCTGCCACCATCTGCTGCTGCTGTTGTTGGGGGGGGGGGGGGGCGAGCCCAGTACGCACCTCTCCTACCCTCACCCCAATTCGGTGTTCCCCTGCTGTGTCTCCTCCGCCTACCCTACCACTGCTTCTGGGGAGACGAGAGGGGAGGAGAGCGCTAAGCGCATTGCATGTATCTCCTTCCCCTCACTTTGTCCACTGTCCCTGTGACTGGGCCATCAGCCAATCATACCTCGCGGGTTGGCTCTTGATTAACTGCCGGCCCACAAGCTCTGATTGGCTGACGAAAGAAAACAAATAACAGGTATCTGGTGGGGCGCTGAGTAGTGAGCTGCTGTGCTAAGCTGCAGTTATGTGGAATGGGGGTTTCACTCCCGTTAATGAGTACAACAAATAGGAAGAAAAGGGGGTAAACTAACTGTGCTATGCAGGTAGGTAGCAACGAATTTGTGGGAACCAAAAATTATATACATCACAATTTTAATTAAAAATACATCGACAAGATAAAATAGACATACATATACAGACATGTATAAGAGCTATAATAAATGAGTGCCTTATAGCTCAGGAAAATGAAATGTATGGGTATAGTCATGTATGGGTATAGTCACTGATAGGTCATGTGACCTGTTGTAGCATTGTGTCTGTTCCTAGTGATGCCTCTTTGATATGGCTTAATCCAGGGAGCCAGTGGAAATATTTCTGTTGCGGCTTTATGGAGGATGCAGCCGCCTATGCTTGTGGTAGCCTGAGATGTTGCTGCACTGCCTCACTTGGGAGTGGATGGGATCTCAACCGTGTCATCACCCGGGAGAACTGAATGTTGGAATGCGGAGGCTGGTCAGGGTAAGTCACTTGCAGAAAGCACTGACGCGTTTCATTGCAATCCCATCCACTCCCAAGTGAGGCAGTGCAGCAACATCTCAGGCTACCACAAGCACAGGCGGCTGCATCCTCCATAAAGCCGCAACAGAAATATTTCCACTGGCTCCCTGGATTAAGCCATATCAAAGAGGCATCACTAGGAACAGACACAATGCTACAACAGGTCACATGACCTATCAGTGACTATACCCATACATGACTATACCCATACATTTCATTTTCCTGAGCTATAAGGCACTCATTTATTATTGCTCTTACCCATGTATATGTTGTATGTCTATTTTATCTTGTCAATGTATTTTTAATTAAAATTGTGATATATATAATTTTCGGTTCCCACAAATTCGTTGGTACCTACCCGCATAGCTCAGTTTACCCCCTTTTCTTCCTACTGATTGGCTGACACAGTGACACAGAGACACAGTGAGGGGAAGGATAGACACGAGATGCTCTCTTCTCCCCTCTGAAGGGACACGGCGGTGGGGGGAGCTGGCACCCCGACGGCTATAACAGTGGCGTACAAGCCTTGCATACACGCGCGGTGCTCCGGGCGGCTGCATGGTTTGTCCGCCTGTAGAAATGGCCCTGGCTGTACCACATATTGCACCCTAAACTGCAGACCTGGGACTCTTTTTAAGTGTGGGAGCCGCTGACACCTAAAAAGAGGCGGAGAATGACTCATTACATCCAGTACCATCTTCTCTGGAGCTAATAGGGGATCCCCTCCATGCCTGCATCCACATGAAAAGTAATAAGACTCACTTTTAGCAGAATCTTAAACAGGGCTGTGGAGTCGGAGTCGAGGAGTCGGAGTCTGAGGAAATTTCGAGTACCTGGAGTCGGGGTCGGCAAACAATGCACCGACTCCGAAAATTATAATTAATGACTTCTCTACTGTAAGAATAAAGACCAATGCATGCAGTGCCTCACGTAACCGCAAAACGAACACGTTAAGTGACCGTGAAAAAGCATGCTTTTCATGTGCTTTACTATATGGCACGCAACGCACAATTCGGAGCACCAATACTTATAAATGTATTCTCCCTTGTAGTTTACAACTTATTTCCAACGTTCAATAAGGTTTTCAATACCTCGTTGGTAGAAACCACCTGGTGTAGACTCGAAAATTCATTCAACCAAGCTCTCCCACCATACGCACAACATCTTTTTACGCAGATGAAGATCTTGTTTCATGTGCGGGGTCGTTTGTTTACCTTGGCTAAGCCATTCCTTACGCTGGTTCATATTGATGTACAGGCACCATTTTTCGTCGCCAGTAACGATTTGGTAAAGAAATCGTTCCTTGTGTCCATGAATTGAACAGTGACGAGCAAGCAAACCAGCGGAGATTGTGGCTTGTTGATTTTTGTTGTCGTCACAAAGCATGTGGAACTCATGCTCTACACTTCTGAACCTTTCCTATTGTTTTTGTGTATAGAAGTCTGTGGGGGCTGTGTGTGCATGTACTCTGTGGGAGGGGAGAGGTGTGCATATACTCTGTGTGGGAGGGAAGATGTGTGCATATACTCTGTGTGTGGGAGGGGAGATGTGTGCATATACTCTGTGTGTGGGAGGGGAGATGTGTGCATGTACTCTGTGTGTGGGAGGGGAGATGTGTGCATGTACTCTGTGTGTGGGAGGGGAGATGTGTGCATGTACTCTGTGTGGGAGGGAAGATGTGTGCATATACTCTGTGTGGGAGGGAAGATGTGTGCATATACTCTGTGTGGGAGGGAAGATGTGTGCATATACTCTGTGTGTGGGAGGGGAGATGTGTGCATGTACTCTGTGTGGGAGGGAAGATGTGTGCATATACTCTGTGTGGGAGGGAAGATGTGTGCATATACTCTGTGTGGGAGGGAAGATGTGTGCATATACTCTGTGTGTGGGAGGGGAGATGTGGGCATGTACTCTGTGGGAGGGAAGATGTGTGCATATACTCTGTGTGTGGGTGGGGAGATGTGTGCATATAATCTGTGTGGGAGGGGAGATGTGTGCATGTGCTCTGTGTGGGAGGGAAGATGTGTGCATATACTCTCTGTGTGGGAGGGAAGATGTGTGCATATACTCTGTGTGGGAGGGAAGATGTGTGCATATACTCTCTGTGTGGGAGGGAAGATGTGTGCATATACTCTTTGGCAGGTATTCAATGCTGTGGGTGAGTGGTGACAGTGAGCAGAGCTTCCTGCTCACTGTCACCACTCACCCTGACAGTATTCAACGCAGCCCCCTCATATGCCAATTCCCCCTCGCTCCATTTTTTGAGCGAGGGGGAATTGGCGTATGTGGCTCCTGACCCAGCAAGACTCGCGGCTAAATACAGCGAGTTTTCTGCATTAGCCGCGGGTCTCGCTGTTTTGGGGAATTCTCGCCGTCCTGTGACGGCGAGGATTTCTCCAGAACATTGAATAGAGCGAGCAGCCGGCGCGGGGGTTAAACAGCGAGGATCGCTGGTTTTTTGCAATCCTCGCTGTTTAACCCCCTCGCTGGCCGCTCGCCCCGGCATTGAATGGGAGGGGAGAGGTTTGCATGTACTCTGTGTGGGAGGGGAGATGTGTACATGTACTCTGTGAGAGGGGAGATGTGTGCATGTACTCTGTGTGGGAGTGGAGATGTGTGCATGTTCTCTGTGTGAGGGAGAGGAGAGATGTGCATGTACTCTGTGTGTGGGAGGGGAGATGTGTGCATGTACTCTGTGTGTGGGAGGGGAGATGTGTGCATGTACTCTGTGTGTGGGAGGGGAGATGTGTGCATGTACTCTGTGTGGGAGGGAAGATGTGTGCATATACTCTGTGTGGGAGGGAAGATGTGTGCATATACTCTGTGTGGGAGGGAAGATGTGTGCATATACTCTGTGTGTGGGAGGGGAGATGTGTGCATGTACTCTGTGTGGGAGGGAAGATGTGTGCATATACTCTGTGTGGGAGGGAAGATGTGTGCATATACTCTGTGTGGGAGGGAAGATGTGTGCATATACTCTGTGTGTGGGAGGGGAGATGTGGGCATGTACTCTGTGGGAGGGAAGATGTGTGCATATACTCTGTGTGTGGGTGGGGAGATGTGTGCATATAATCTGTGTGGGAGGGGAGATGTGTGCATGTGCTCTGTGTGGGAGGGAAGATGTGTGCATATACTCTCTGTGTGGGAGGGAAGATGTGTGCATATACTCTGTGTGGGAGGGAAGATGTGTGCATATACTCTCTGTGTGGGAGGGAAGATGTGTGCATATACTCTTTGGCAGGTATTCAATGCTGTGGGTGAGTGGTGACAGCGAGCAGAGCTTCCTGCTCACTGTCACCACTCACCCTGACAGTATTCAACGCAGCCCCCTCATACGCCAATTCCCCCTCGCTCCATTTTTTGAGCGAGGGGGAATTGGCGTATGTGGCTCCTGACCCAGCAAGACTCGCGGCTAAATACAGCGAGTTTTCTGCATTAGCCGCGGGTCTCGCTGTTTTGGGGAATTCTCGCCGTCCTGTGACGGCGAGGATTTCTCCAGAACATTGAATAGAGCGAGCAGCCGGCGCGGGGGTTAAACAGCGAGGATCGCTGGTTTTCTGCAATCCTCGCTGTTTAACCCCCTCACTGGCCGCTCGCCCCGGCATTGAATGGGAGGGGAGAGGTTTGCATGTACTCTGTGTGGGAGGGGAGATGTGTACATGTACTCTGTGGGAGGGGAGATGTGTGCATGTACTCTGTGTGGGAGTGGAGATGTGTGCATGTTCTCTGTGTGAGGGAGAGGAGAGATGTGCATGTACTCTGTGTGTGGGAGGGGAGATGTGTGCATGTACTCTGTGTGTGGGAGGGGAGATGTGTGCATGTACTCTGTGTGGGAGGGAAGATGTGTGCATATACTCTGTGTGGGAGGGAAGTTGTGTGAATATACTCTGTGTGGGAGGGAAGATGTGTGCATATACTCTTTGTGGGAGGGAAGATGTGTGCATATACTCTGTGTGTGGGAGGGGAGATGTGTGCATATAATCTGTGTGTGGGAGGGGAGATGTGTGCATGTACTCTGTGGGAGGGAAGATGTGTGCATATACTCAGTGGGCGGTATTCAATGAGCCTCATTCGCCAGGTTTTTATGGCGAATTTGTGCTGTTTGGCGAATTTCTGACTAAAACGGTGAATCACCCTATTCAATGACCACATGGCGAATACATTTGAAAGTTTTTTTCGCCATGATTCACCGAGTAGCAATCGCTATCTTTTTATGGTGAAGTGGAATGTGAACTTTTAAAATAAAGTGTTTTGTTTTTTACATTTGGTGTAAAAAAATCAGGAATTTTATTCTGAGGAGGGGCATGCTATTTTTATTCATGTGCTGTAAGCACATGAATATATATTTAATTTTAAAAATAATATATATATATATTTTTTTTACACAGCAGCCAGCAGGGGGCGCCGGTGCCGAGCCGCTCATTACATATTCATATATTCACTGCACGATCATTACGATCGTGTGTAGTGAATATACGCCCCCCTGCTGGCACCCCCGGGGGGGCAGCCTGTGCTGCCTGGCACCCAGGGAGCCCACCTAACCCCCCACAAAGGTCTGGGCTAGGCAGAGAGACTACCATCTCTCTGCCTGGCACCGTCCTCAGGCTCCCTGCGGCAATCGCCGCAGGAGCTCAAATTCGCCAGTCAGGGGCTTGCTGCCCCTGACTCGTTGAATACCGGAACCCGCCGGCTCCGGAACGTGGCGAATGTGCAGCGAATCCAAAAAAGGATTCGCTGCACCTCGCAGGTATTCACATTGAATACCGCCCTCTGTGTGGGAGGGAAGATGTGTGCATATACTTTGTGTGGGAGGGAAGATGTGTGCATGTACTCTGTGTGGGAGGGGAGAGGTGTGCATGTTCTCTGTGTGAGGGAGAGGAGAGATGTGCATGTACTCTGTGTGGGAGGGAAGACGTGTGCATGTACTCTGTGTGCGGGAGGGGAGACGTGTGCATGTACTCTGTGTGTGGGATTGGAGATGTGTGCATATACTTTGTGAGGGAGGGGAGACCTGTGCATGTACTCTGTGTGTGGGAGGGGAGACGTGTGCATGTACTCTGTGTGAGGGAGGGGAGACGTGTGCATGTACTCTGATTGAGGGAGGAGAGACGTGTGCATGTACTCTGTGTGTGAGGGGAGATGTGTGCATATACTCTGTGTGAGGGAGGGGAGACGTGTGCATGTACTCTGTGTGGGAGGAGAGATTTGTGCATATACTCTGTGTGGGAGGGGAGATGTGTGCATGTACTCTGTGTGTAGGAGGGGAGATGTGTGCATATACTTTGTGTGGGAGGGGAGATGTGTGCATGTACGCTGTGTGAGGGAGGGGAGACGTGTGCATGTACTCTGTGTGAGGGAGGGGAGACATGTGCATGTACTCTGTGTGTTGGAGGGGAGACGTGTGCATGTACTCTGTGTGTGGGAGGGGAGACGTGTGCATGTACTCTGTGGGAGGGGAGATGTGTGCATGTACTCTATTTGTGTGGGGTGTGTGTGCGTATACTCTGTGCAGGAGGGGAGACATGTGCATACACGGTGAGTGTGTGTGTGTGTGATGTGGGGGAGATGTATGTGAGAGAGGTGTCATTGTCAAGGGAATCAGTGGGGCTGCATGCGTGAAGGACCTGTCAGTGTGGGGAGAGTTGTCAGTAGGAGGATATGTGGGTTATGTTGCCCATACACCTGCGGGTGCACCTGCGGGTGCAATCTCCTGATCCCCTGACCCACCACCACTGCCATTCCGCCAACCGCTTCGCTGATTGAACAGTTGGGGAATCAGCTATATTAAGCATTTTAATAGTCCTGTTTCTGTGATCCCCACCGGGATCTGAGGATCTGGATTTTTACACGTTTAATATCCCTGATCCCACAACGCGACAATCGGGGGATTACCACAATACAGTGCTGGGGTAATCATTCTCAGCATGCCTGAGCTGCCTTTAAGTGGTTGTAAATGTGAATGACTATAAAGCAACATATCACTTATATTTATTTCTCTTTCGTCCAGTCCGGTGACACAGCTTCACATTGGGATGTAGAGGGGTCCGCCAGGAGCCAGGCACCTATGCTTCAATTCTTTGGAAGCAGGCTCCTCCCTTCTGCATCCCATCATGCTTCAGTTTCGTTTAGGTGCCCACAGGAGTGGGCGCAATGCTGAGTGGCTGCGCAGCAGCCACACTTTTTCTTAGGATTTTTAGTCAGAAAGGCTTTTATTTTTTTATTAACAGTTAGCTTAGATGCAGGTTTTGCCAGCGTGTGACTTCTGTTGAAGTCAGTACACGCTGAGAGCGCAACAGGACGCTGACAGAAGCGCGTCCTGTCAGTGTTCTGTGTGCAGAGAGGGACATTCACTGAGGAATGTGCGCTCTGCACAGCGCTGAGCTCCGCTCAAGCGGAGACCTGTCCTGGGCTCCGGGGGACCCCATCCAGCGCCTTGCATAGAAGGGGATCTTGGGGACGGGTCCCCCAGCGATGGCGGCCGCCATCTTTAAGAGTTTAGAAGCTGAAATCCCCCAGGGGAGTTGAAGCTTCTTACAGGACGCCCAGCGTTTCTGGGCAACTCCAAGTGGTCCCTAGAGGGGGAGTTACTGGAGGTAGAGAGACACAGTGGGAGCGCCTGTGTGTGAGTTTGGCGCCAAAAGACGGCGGTTACCCTCACTGAAGGGAGACTTGGCTTCTCCCTTTGATCCTGGCGCCATTTCCCGTGCGTGCTGCGGAGCTGAAATAGACAGACCTGCTGAGAAGTCTCTCTGGAAAACACTTCCCCCGCTGAATACTGGCAACAGATACAGATAAGTACACTGTGTGCATTACTCTGTGACTTTGCCTGAACGTTAAACAGTATTGTTATATTCTGATATTAACATGGCGGACGAGTACAGTTCTGTTGCTGGGGGGGAGCGCTGGAGATGTTTTATCATTGCAAAAAATGTAATGTAAATTTATCTTGTGAACAGTTGGACCAGGGGGAATTGTGCCCTTCCTGTGAAGCTGTACCCTCTGAGTCACGGACTCATAGCCCAGGTGGAGCTGAGCCTGAGTGGGCTGTAGCTTTGGGACAGTCTGTCAAGGCTTTGACAGAGGCTGTAAATAAGCAGAGGGGATCTTTGGTGGGATCACCGGGTCCTATACCTTCATCTCAGGGATCTTTACCCTTTCACAGGGAGACCCTATATGGCTGCAAGCTATGCAGAACACGGCACAGGGTGTGCATAAAATGTCTTCTCTTTTAGAGCAGTTCACAAAAGTATCTGATGATGTCATGTTTAGACAGAGTTCTTCTATGGCACCTCCGTTAATTGCAGACAGATGATGGAGTTGATGAAGATGATTTATGTTGGTCACAGGGGGAGGATATAGATTCTTCTACCTCTGGTATTGAAGACCTCATTTTGGCTGTTAAACAGACTCTGGATTTGCCTGCGGGGGAAAAGGCTGCTGCACAGTGTGTGTTTAAAAGGAGCCGTAAAGATCCTGTATCTTTTCCCTCTGATAAAGGCATGATTGCCTTATTAGACGAGGCTGGCAAGTCTCCGGAGTAAAGGCTGGTAATGGCAAAGAGGTATGCTAACATGTATCCTATGCCTGAGGACCATGTTAAGATTTGGGAGAAAGTTCCATTAGTGGATTCCTCGGTGGCAAGGTTATCTAAGGCCACGGCTCTGTCAGTGCAGGGTGGGGCGGCCTTTAAAGATCCAGTGGACAAAAAGGTTGAAGGCTGTCTCAAGGCAGTTTGTGAAGGTGTTGGTTTCACCATGCGGCCTATCATTGCTTCGGCTTGGGTGGCGAAGGCCATGATCAAGTGGGCAGAGACTTTGGGGAGTCTTCTCCAACATGATGCAGAGGTTTTTTTTTTCTCTGGCAGGAAAGCTACGATGTGCTGCTGAGTACATATGTGAGGCTAGCCAAGAGGGTGCCAAGATGGCGTCCAAAGTTTCGGTCACGTCTGTTACGGCTAGGAGAGCTCTCTGGTTGAAAGCCTGGGAGGCTGACAGTGAGTCTAAAAAGTCTCTGGAAATTATTCCTTTGAAAGGAGAGTTTTTGTTTGGCTCAGAGCTGGATGAGATTATCAAACAGGCTACCGGGGTGTAAGAGCTATTTTCTCCCCACTACCTCAAAGGCGACTGGATCAAAGTTTGGAGTGTTTAAGCAGTCCTTTCGTCCCTCCTTTAGAGGGGGAGCTACTGGCAGAGGTCAGTCAGGTCGTGGACGTTTCCAAGCCAGCAGGGGTAAAGCGTCTAAGTCCAAGATTGGCGCCTTTGCTAAGAAGCATACCGCCAAGGGGGAAGATAAGCCCTCTGCATGACGGGGCGGAGACTCCCTGTTCTGGAATCAGAGTAGGGGGTCGCCTCCTACACTTTCAGGACAGTTGGAGGGTGACCATGGAGGATCCGTGGGTACTCTCGATTGTTTCAGAAGGATATCGAATAAAACTCAGGGGTCAATCCCCTCACAGATTCCTCCCCACTCCCTTACCGAAAACCGCATCTCTCAGAGCTTCACTTCTGGGTGCTGCTTTATCTCTAGAGGAGAAAGGGGTAGTTATACCTGTCCCTCGAGAGGAAAGGAGAAAAGGCTTCTATTCGATACTTTTCTTAGTTCCAAAACCAGACGGGTCTTTCAGGCCCATTCTAAATTTGAAATCTTTAAATGCTCATCTGTGGGTGGATCAAGCGTCAGTGGATATTCGAGATGCATATCTCCATGTCCCGATCCACACAGATTTCCAGTCTTTACGCTGCTTTGCAATCGGGGGAAGACATTGGCAGTTCCAAGCACTTCCGTTTGGACTTGCAACGGCTCCGAGAGTATTTACCAAGGTGATGTCCATCATGGCTGCAGCTCTCAGGTTAAAGGTGATAATTGTTATTCCTTATCGGGACGATCTGCTTTTCAAAGCAGAGTCGGCAGAATTGTTACAGGTTCACCGGGAAGTGGCGACACAGTTTTGAAAAGTCAGGGCTGGATTTTAAATCTACCAAAATCCCAGTTGACACCTACACAGAACTTGAAGTTCTTGGGGGTGATCATAGACACACATCTTCACAGGGTGTTTCTCCCAGAGTCCAAAGCGGTAGAGATTTGACTGAGGGTCTTGGAAATTCTACAGGCCCCAACACCATCGGTGTGGCAGGGTGTGAGATTGCTAGGAAAGATGGTGGCAACTTTCGACACCTTACAGTTTGCCAGGTTCCATTCCAGAATTTTCCAGTGGAACATCCTAGCCTGTTGGTCAGGGAATGCCAAGAGAATGAAAATGGAAGTTCTAGCCCAGTCACCGGAGTCCAGGGAGTTCCTCTTGTGGTGGACGGATGTGGAGAACTTGCAACTGGGGAGATCTCTCAGGTCCTGGGATTGGCTGGTCATAACGACCGACGCCAGTCTAAGGGGCTGGGGAGCAGTAGTTCTTCATCTGAGATTGCAGGACCTTTGGTCAGTAGAAGAGTCGAGACTACCCATAAACATTTTGGAGCTGAGGGCAGTTCTAAATGCATTACTCCAAGCGGAATCCTTGCTGAAAGGGTCTTCGCTGAAAATACAATCGGACAATGCGACAACAGTGGCTTATTTGAACCATCAAGGCGGGACTCGCAGCAGGATGGCGATGGCGGAAGTCTCCAAGGTTTTCAGCTGGGCGGAGACAAACGTACCAGCATTGTCGGCGATATTTATTCCAGGAGTCAGGAATGTGGAAGCGGACTTCCTTAGCAGGGAATCCCTTCAGGAGGGAGAATGGTCCCTTCATCAAGAAATCTTTCAGGAGATTGTGAGTCGTTCGGGTCTCCCAGACATAGACCTTATGGCAACGAGATCGAACCGTCAGGTTCAGACGTTTTGCTCCCGAGTAAGGGATCCTACTGCTTGGGCGGTGGACGCCATGACAGTTACTTGGGATTTCCAGATGGTGTACATCTTTCCACCATTTCCCATGCTGCCGAGAGTCTTGAGGAAGATAAAGGACCAACAGGTACGAGCAATTCTGATTGCTCCAGACTGGCCCAGGAGGTCTTGGTACTCCACTGTACTGAGGTTGTCGAAGGAGTCCTGGAAACTGCCTCTACGGCAGGACCTGTTGTTGCAAGGTCCGTTCCTTCACGAGGACCCAGCTCGTCTAAGTTTGACGGCGTGGCTTATGAAACCTCCTTATTGAAGAAAAAGGGGTTTTCTGATGAAGTTATACAGACCATGTTGAGGGCCCGCAAGCCAGTGTCTGCGGCTAACTACCATAGGGTCTGGAAGATTTACATTAGATGGTGTGAGAGACAGAAGCTGCACACGTCCAGATTCAAATTATCTAGACTTTTGAATTTTTTGCAGGATGGTTTTTCATCAGGCCTTAGCCTGCAATCATTAAAGGTACAGCTGTCGGCATTATCCATATTTTTTCAAAAAAGGGTAGCTTTGTTGCCGGAGGTTCAGACGTTCTTGCAAGGAGTTGCTAGACTCAAACCATCTTATAAGCAGCCGGTGGCACCTTGGGATCTGTCTTTGGTTCTATCCATGCTACAGAATCCTCCTTTTGAACCGCTTAGATCTGCGGAATTGATGTATGTGACGTGGAAACTTACTTTTTTATTGGCTATTGCATCGGCCAGACGTGTGTCAGAGTTGGGTGCTTTGTCATGTAAGTCACCGTTTTTAATTTTTCATGATGACAGGGCTGTGTTGCGCACAGTCCCAAAATTTCTACCTAAGTTAGTGACGTCTTTTCATTTAAATCAGGATATTGTACTTCCAGTTTTTGTTCCCCCAGGAGGGGTTAAAAATAGGGACAAAATGAAGAGATTGGATGTTGTTCGCGCCTTGCGGATATACATTGAGAGGGTAAAGGACATTCGCAAATCGGATTTACTCTTGGTGCTATATGATGTGCATAAGATTGGGTGGCCTGCTTCAAAGCAGACCATCGCACGTTGGTTGAGATCTACTATTGCCTTTGCCTACTGTAAAGCGGGTAGACCTGTTCCATCTCGAATTAATGCACACACTACCAGGTCGGTTGCTTCTTCCTGGGCGGTGCGCCATGGGGCTACGGCGGAGCAGTTGTGTAGGGCTGCCACCTGGTCCTCTGTTCATACCTTTACCAAATTTTACAGGTTTCATGAGTTCGCGTCGGAGGACGCTTTATTTGGACGGGCAGTGATGAGAACTGTTGGTCTGAGCGTACCCTCCCAAAGGACCGGCTCGTGAACGTCCCAATGTGAAGCTGTGTCACCGGACTGGACGAAAGAGAAAAGGGGATTTTTGTAAGAACTTACCGTTCGAACCCCTTTCTCTGAGTCCAGTCCGGTGACACAGCGATCCCTCCCTTACGCTCAGTTAAGTGTACCGTTCATGTGTTGTCATGTTATGGTTATGTTATGTTGCCTTAAACGATATATGCATATATATATATATATATATATATATATATATATATATATATATATATAAAAGATGTTCAGGCATTGTTCTGAGTTATGTATCCTAGTGTGCTCTTGAAGTTGAACTGAAGCATGATGGGATGCAGAAGGGAGGAGCCTGCTTCCAAAGAATTGAAGCATAGGTGTCTGGCTCCTGGCGGACCCCTCTACATCCCAATGTGAAGCTGTGTCACCGGACTGGACTCAGAGAAAGGGGTTCAAACGGTAAGTTCTTACAAAAATCCCCTTATAGTGTTATTTTCCCCACAGCCTGTGGTCAGACTCTGGGAAATCCCCACCTTAATGCATTCCAGTGATAAGCCGCAAGTATAACAAATGCCAGGGGTTGTGAAACTGCGCCGTGGCTCCCTGGGGTGCCGCAGCGCTGTTACAGGGGTGTGCACATAGAGGCAGCTGGCCAGTGTGCACAGACGCAGCTGTATTTCCATGGAGTGAGCTGGGAGGGGGCATGGGGAGCGGAATCAGTGAGCGACAGGGGGAGAGGAGGAGGTATGATGACGACTCAGAGTCAGCCGCTGGTGAGTGTGGGGCTGCACATCACTACACAGTGGACACAGCAATCAAGTGTCCTGACAAGTGGGGAGTGAGCACCAGGAGGGCGCGGGGCGAGAGAGTGGGAAGAGTCTGTAGTCAGCTGGTGGCAGGGGGAGATGAGCAGGGGGCATAGGAGGTGATTCTGGTTAGCTTACCACCCGGCCGCATCCCCAAATTATAATGCGAGGGGATGTGTAACAAAGACACATCCCTTGCATGTCTCCTAGCTCCGCAAAAAATAATAATTGGGAATTGACTTTCATTTGCGAGTGCCAATTACCAGCCGTATATTACATACGGCTGGTTGGTAAATTATGAATCACCATTTGACTGAATGGTGGTTCCTAGTCCTATTCTTTTGATGGTGTATGCATTTTAATATGAATACACCTGTGAAAAGAATCAGAACAGTGTATATCGGCCATAGTAAATACCGAAAATATGTGTAGGCAGACGTATTTCTATACGACCGCCTACGAATATGCCAATTTCAGGCGTGAGGGGTCAGTGTTCATATTTAAGTGTTTTAATGTAAAGAACTACATTTACCAGCATTTACAGCATTTTCTTTCCTATACGATGGCTCACTCCACCCAAACATTTCTGTGTTTCAGTGTACTTTGACCACTTTACTCTTTGTTTTGTTTTAACAGTGTTTTGATGTAGTGTGCAGGCTATACAGAGGGACCAGAGATGTATTGTAGAGTATAGAGGGGCCAGGGATGTAGTGTACACTATAGAGGGGTCAGGGATGTAGTGTAGGGTATAGAGGGTCCAGGGATGTAGTGTAGGGTATAGAGGAACCAGAGATGTAGTGTAGGGTATAGAGGGACCAGAGATGTAGTGTAGACTATAGAGGGGTCAGGGATGTAGTGTAGGGTATAGAGGGGTCAGGGATGTAGTGTAGGGTATAGAGGGTCCAGGGATGTAGTGTACGCTATAGAGGAACAAGAGATGTAGTGTAGGGTATAGAGGGACCAGAGATGTAGTGTAGACTATAGAGGGGTCAGGGATGTAGTGTAGGGTATAGAGGGGTCAGGGATGTAGTGCAGGCTATACAAAGGGTCCATGGATGTAGTGTAGGGTATAGACGGGCCAGCGATGTAGTGTAGGCTATACAGAGGGGTCAGTGATGTAGTGTAGGCTATATAGGGGCCAGGGATGTAGTGTAGGCTATAGAGGGGCCATTAAGAGAAAAGTCCCAGTCCAGGGGATATGGTTGCTGAGCGACCATATCCCCGTGTGTACGGGGCGACTGTCGCCAGGACATGCTTCCCCCGGCAGAGAGTCTTCTTTCATCAGCAACCATCTCTGGTAGCTGATGAAAACGGGACACTGAGCAATATATTGCTCTGTGTGTACGGAGCTATAGAGAGGATCAGGTAGGCAAGTACAGTATGTCTTAAACATTTTATATGTATGGGAAAAAAATCTTTTTACTGCTTAGCAGTGCTGGCAATGGGGGCAGTGGTATCAGCCACAGTTTTGGTGGCAGAGCCAGTCACGGGTCTCACGGGATCTCCTCTTCAATCCCAACAGGCACCGCTGCACCAACAGTTCCTGGGGGAGATCTCAGGATACCTTGCTCGGCCCCTGACTCCAGCTGCACCAGGAAGTATTCGCATCCCCACCCCCAGCACTCCAGGCTGCAGCATAATCAGCCTATTGATTAATCGGGCCTTGGTGAAGACAACAAGCCGAATAACCCAGGTTCGTGACATTCCCCTTATAGTTTAGCCTATAACATCGTAAATAATTTGCTGACTATGGGGCCGATTCAGAATAAATTGCAGGGATGTAAATCCGCAGCCCTGACAATTATCGGAGGACCGTGCATGCACACGGTCTGCAGAGCAAGCCCTTGCGATTACAGCCAGTGACGAATTATGATTGTACGCCATACGCTGGCTGATTGACAGCCGCTGTCCGTTTGTGGGAGGCATTCCAGCTTTTTAAGGGAGTGCCCCAGAAAATACAGGTGGCTCACGGCCGTTGGGAGGGGCGCTGATGTCCTAAGTGGTCCCGATCTCCACACAACCATCGCAGCGCAGAGTAAAGGCCCATACACACTTGACAATTTTCAGCTGAAAATCGTCTAGTGTGTATGGACCAGAGATCCCCGACTACTGATGATGCACGCTCCCGCATCATCGCTACCAAGGTGGGAAGTCTGCTGGTTTTACCAACACATCTAGCGATGATGGCCATCACTAAATGTGTATGGCAGCCAGGCTGAAAGATGACAGACTTTCAGTCCAGCTGCCCGCTCCCTCCCCCTGCTCATATACTCAAAACCGCCTTGCTCCCATGCCGCCCGGCTCACATTCTGCACTCCTGTCTCCTGCACGCCACACAAACTCCTCTCCCCTGCCCGGCCACACAGCACGGCGGAACACCCCGCCCCCAGCCGAACGCCCCAGCTAACTGGATGCTCCCTCCCCTGCTCCACAGTGTGGAGTATACACACGCAGCCGCTGCCCATCAATGTTTAAAGGCAGTAATATATACCTTGCTGGCACATGGCAGCAAGGTATATATTAACGGCACCATTGGGCACCAATGTTATTAATAAGCCAGTATTATATACATTGCTGGCACATACCAGTAATGTATATATTACTGGCACCAAAGGGCACATATGTTATTTTAAATGCAGTAATACTGTATATACAGCAATGTATATATTACTGGCACCACTGGGCACCTATGAATATTTTTTATGGCAGTGTATACTCTCTCGGCTGGGCTGCCACTATCGATGCTCTTAAACTCCCCCATGGCAATGAGCACTTCACCCTTCCCCCCCCCCCCTGGCATCGAGCATGAAGCCCCTGGCATCGAGCATAAAGCCCCTGGCATCGAGCATGCAGCCCCTGGCGTCGAGCATGAAGTCCCTGGCATTATGGTGTGTGGCTTAATGGGCATCATGGTGTATAGCATAATGTGTACTGGGTATCATGATGTGTGGTATAACATGTAATGGACATTATGATGTGTGGCATAACATGTAATGGGCATTACAATGTGTGGCATAACGTGTAAGGGGCAATACGGTGTGCAAAATCAAGAAAATAATTTTAGCAAAGGTTAAAAAAAAAACATGATAAGGTGGGGCAAGGAGCCGGCCAATATCCAGGAATCTCTCAACACAAAGGTGGTAACGATACTTTTATTAAGGCAGTAGCGTATACATTGCTGGCGCAGGTGCATGGATTTCTCCCTAAGTGCACGGCTGCAAATAAAATTGTAGCTATGCACATGGGCGGGATTTCCCTGGGCAGGGCGGCATTTAACTGATCGCTGGGCTCCGAATATCTGCAGCCCAGCAATCAGTTCTGAATTAGGCCCCAAGAACAGAAATGCACTGAATAAAATGGCCCCTGCTCCCAACCTTGGAATTCTAACCCAGACCATTATGTAAATAGCCTTTTATATGAAAGATTTTCAGCAAAGTCTTTCGCCTCCTGAAAATCTCTTGCTCTTTGGGGAAAATAGCTCAGTGTGTATGCACTACTTTGGTGAAAGATATATCTTTCATAGATTTTGGCAAAGTCTTTGGAAATGAAAATCTCCTAGTGTGTATGGGCCTTTAGTCATAGCTTATGCGACGCTGCACACGGGGGGGGGGGGGGGTAATGAAATGTCCTCGCTTTGCATGGCTGCGATCGCATTTGCAGCTGTGCACAGGGGCGGGGAGGCAGCTACCTGATTGCTGGGCCCTGAAGATTTGCAGCCCAGCGATCAGGTATGAATATTTTACTTCTGTCTGATAAAACTGAGCGGAATGTCTCTTTTTAAACATGACTCACACAGCAGCAGCGGTGGAGTCTTAGGAAAACACGTAACGTACAGACGGGGCAGGCCTCTTCCTTGCTGGCGAATTGACAGAACGTCAGCGTTGGCGATCCGCCAGCGGCCTGCCTCACCATGTGACTGAGACGCACGAGCGTCTCACGCGCACGCGCGTCTCAATCTCCGTCGGCGGGGCGACGGATACCCTGTCCGTCTCCGCCTCAGGGAGACGGACAGGGTTAGGGGGGGTGCGGGCAGGCGGCGGGGACCCTGGGTTACCGCCGACAAGCCGGCGGTGACCCAGGGGAGTGCGCGCGCGTCCCCTTCTCGTTATGCAGATGGCGCTGGCGAGGATGGCGGCTGGCGTCGCCATCGCCATCCCCTGCCAAGATGGGACCTGCCCCATCTGTATGTTATGTATGTTATAGTCCCAGTCCATATCTGAAAATGAAACTGAAGGAGTTAATGTTCCTTATAATACGGCTGAAAGTTGCCTGCAATTTTTTGCAAGCTACGAAACAATTAGTATATCACAATAATGAACTAAAATGAGCACATAAGCCAAGTCCTGCACCCTCCAGCCCTAACGTTCCCTACTTTTGGCCGCAGCTTAGGCAATTCATCGTCAGAATAAAAAAAAAAGAACAATGAGCAATTTCTTACGCCAAACCTCAAACCACAAAATAATTTATTGTGCCTCAAACATCTCTATTTATCTTTGGTTTTATACAATATCTATTTCCTATCATTAATACCTGAGCCCTGTTCAGGTTTCATATAGAGATTTTAAGTATTTAAATAAACAGCGATATTATCAAGAGTACACACGAGGACCCCAGGCATTACTAAGTCATTTAATGACACACACATACAGTACGTACGTACATTACATTTGGTGACTGTTTGGATTGCTCCAGGCTCGGCCATGGGTGAGAGAACCAAACATTACCAAGATGTTATTAAAGAACAGATCAGATTGCAAGACCGTAGGGAAATGATATAATGTTTCTCTTAATTAATAGAATAATAATAAAAAAACTTGGTACTTGTTTCCTAGCACGGCGCCCATCGCATCGCATACCATAAGGCATACGATGGTATGCGATGCGATGTTAGCCGATGTTATACAATTTTAAATTGTATACCATCAAATTGTATGCCATTGTATGCCATATACAATGGTATACGATTTTAAATTGTATAAGCACCCTAATGGGTGTTTTCAATGTTAAATGACGCGGAATACATGTGAAGTAATGTGCGGCCGCTCGCCACGCTTCGGGCTCGGTGGCTCGCTGCGCTCGCCATACTATATAAAATCAACTCCACGCCGGCGTGGATAGTGGGGGTATGAAAAGGTCGGAGGACGCGTACCGTCACCCCTCGCGGGTTCGCTGCGCTCGCGACGCTTCGGGTTGGCGTTGATAGTGGCAGTGGCGTGGGGGTGCATTTAACATTGTAAGCACCTATTAAGGTGCTTATACAATTAAAAATCGTATATACAATTTAAAATCGCATTGCATTGTGTGCCATTGTATGCCATATACAATGGTATACAATTTTTAATTGAATACAATGCCATACAACTGAATATCGTGGGCGCCGTGCTAGGAAACAAGTACCAAAAAGTTTATTGTCCAATAGGTTTAATGTGTGTTTTTTTTATTTTTTTAAACTAGTTGTTTATCTGTGTTCCAGTTGACTGTACTTCAAGGGAGATGCAAACACAGGCTGAGAGCCCGATTCAGAGATGGACGCAGAAGTGTGGATATCGCTGTGCATGCGTGACTGCAGTTTTAGTTGCAACGGGGGTGGGGACGATGCGATGTTGGGAGGGCAGTGGTGTCTGCGACATCACACACAGACGCTGTGGGCCAAAATGTGGTCACCGTCACCTGGCTTCGCAGGTAGGCCTAAAGTAACATGTGCAGAGAGAGTTAAATTTTGGTGAATAATTTTGTTTCTGTGCAGGGTAAATACTGGCTGATTTATTTTTACACTGCAATTTAGATTTCAGTTTGAACACACCTCACCCAACTCTAAAGGGGTGTACACACGCTTCGATTTCGATAGGTTTTCGAAATTGAATGGTTTTTAAGATGCTTTCGATCTGCATTTGATTCGATGCATGCTCCTGTTTTCTCTATATCGAGAAGAAAAATAGACTGTGCAGGCAAGGAAATATCGAATTCGATACAGTAAATCAAATGTGTACACTGTACCTTGAATGAAAATCGAATTCGATATCGAATGCAAAAGTACAGATCTAATGCCAAATGGAATGCAAAGGTCTAATGCCAAATCTAATGAAAATCGAATCGGACATCGAATCTAAAGCAAATTGAATCATGTGCACACACCTTAACTCTCTCTGCACATGTTACCTTTGCCCCACCTGCAGTGCAACATGGGCTTGCCCGTTGAGTAAGATTTGGCTCTTGAGATCAGCTCTGAATCAGGCCCACAGTCAGCACTACGAACCACCAAGCTACCAATAGTTGTTCACAACCGGTACCTTTTTGTCAGTAAGCCAGGAAGAACAGTCCTGTTGTCTTGGCACAGAAAGCAAGGTATTCCCGGTGTGGGTCATAATGTTGACACTAATAAGGACGACAGTTATTAGGTCGACAACTATTTGTCGACATGCCATAAGTCAACACAAAAAGTTCACATACCTTAGGTCAGGCATGTCCAAACTATGGCCCTCCAGCTGTTGTGAAACTACTAGTCCCATCATGCCTTGCCACAGTTTTGCGATTAAGGAATGCTAACACTATGGCAAGGCATGCTGGGATGTGTAGTTTCACAACAGCTGGAGGGCCACAGTTTGGACATGCCTGCCTTAGGTCGACATAGTCAAAAGGTCAACACAAGCAGTAAGTTGACCTGGAAAAGGTCCACGTGAGTTTTTCCACTTTTTTGGTGTCTATGTCGACATGGTCAACATTTAAGTGTACCACGTTTTCAAAAAAAAAAAAGGGTGAAAAACTAATGTCCACCTTTTTTATGTTGTGCTTTCCCTAATGTCAACATTTTCGGTACTTGTTTCCTAGCACGGCCACAATCTTGTGGATCGTGTACCTTTAAGTTAAGGTACACGATCCACACGATGGACCCGATTTCCTTTGAAATCAGGTCCATTTTGCCGGCAAAGGTACAAAATCGGGGGCATCGCGTCGGTCGGGACCATTAACATTGGTCCCGACGCGACCGACGCGATGCCCCCGATTTCCCCATAGGCTTCAATGTTAAAATAATTTTTAACATTGAAATCGTGAGGATCACGTCGGTCTTGTGCCATTATAATGGCACAAGATGAGATGGACTTGATTAAGTCCATCTCACCTTTAAAAAAATGTGAAAAATGTGAAATGGGCCAATATGACCCATTTCACATTATAGATGTCCCCATCGTCATCCCACGATAGACGCCAACCCGAAGCGTGGCGAGCGCAGCGAGCCCGCGAGGGGCGGCGGTGCGCGTCCTCCGACCTTTTCATTCCCCTACTATCCACGTTGGCGTGGAGTTGAGAATAGAATAGTGTGGCGAGCGCAGCGAGCCCGAAGCGTGGCGAGCGCAGCGAGCCCCGCGAGGGGACGCGTATAACTTCACAGGTATACGTGTCCGCTCGCCACGCTTCGGGCTCGGTGGCTCGCTGCGCTCGCCACACTATTCTATTCTCAACTCCACGCCGACGTGGATAGTAGGGGAATGAAAAGGTCGGAGGACGCGCACCGCCGCCCCTCGCGGGCTCGCTGCGCTCGCCACGCTTCGGGTTGGCGTCTATCGTGGGGTGGGGTTTACGTCGTTAAATTTGGGGGTCTAGGGAATATTTTACATTAAATCCAATGTAAAATCGGGTCCCAGGGACCCGATTTACATTTCATTCAATCAAAAAATCGGGTCGAAAATCGGGTCGGTCGCGTCGATTGCATCGCATGCGACCAAATCGCATGCGATGCGATCGACCCGATTTTTCCGACACGACCACCCCGATGTAAATCGGTGTGGCCGTGCTACGAAACAAGTACCACATTTTCTATGTGTCAACCTATGGTCTGTCGACCTATTGACTGTCAACTTTAAATCCACGATCCTTTTGATACCCCCAACGTTTTAGTTTTCTTTACAAAAAGATCACAAATCTATATAAAAAAAAAAATAATCATAATAAATTGCCAGCTTTAATCAAATGATAGGTAGTGCTTTATGTGTTATTGCTGTGGTATTATTGCTGTGGTTAGTATAGTACGATTTATATGCAAATACACATTGTAAACGTCTGCACTTTTATTTCCGTGCCACTCTTTTATGCACACATTTATTTCTAATCTATTAGACATTCAGCTTCTAGATCAATTAGACAGATGGCTTTCATAGCAAGGTGTGTTTGCCTGATGTCAATATTAAGCCATACAGCAAATGTACATCATATTACTGGCATCTAAGTGAAACCATTTTCCCACATACCCAGTATAACAGAAGAGCAATCAATGGTAATATAACAGATCCAGTTTTTGGAAACTCATGGTTTTCCAAGCTCCAGTGCAAATAACAAAAAGGTATATATATACGGATTCGGTATGAAATGCCAGCAATCGAAATACCGGCGCCAGAATCCCGACTGCTGAAATGCCCCTTGCGGGCTTGCTGCGCTTGCCATGCAGCGGGCACACTATTTTATTCTCCCTCTAGGGGTGTCTAGAGGGACAAAGTGCCGGCATTGCGGCCGGCGGGATTCCGACCCTCCCGCACACTTCTCACTTGTGTCTACTGCTATCTCTTCTTTGAGGTCCCATCACTTTATTATGGTGCCCATACACAAGAGGCGATACTGCCTATCTGTGCGATAAATTGAAGGATAGTATGCACGGCAAATGGCTCACCCGATGCGATATGCAGGCTCACTGGTTGAATGTTGCATAGATAGATATTGTGTGCTGCACATAATATCTATTGGATTGCATGAGCGATCGCATGTGGTTTTTAACCACATGCTATCACTCCAAACCAAATACAGCCTGATTTGAATCACAAATTGGTAGATGGGTTGTCATATAGTAATCCTGTTTATGCCATTGGTTCCTTTCTCCCCCTTTTTTAAAGGTATCTACCAATAGAACACGGATGCTTTATGAATTTCAATTGTGGTCACAAAGAGGCTTTCACTGTTATAGGGACGCCTTCCAGTGGCTGAAAGAGGAGTATGTCACTGTACCAGAACTAAGCCAAAGTGCAGCTGCTTCTTAGGTCTCCTGCTGCTGCTTCTGATGTCTCCAAGCCAGTCCGTCACAGAGGAGCTGGTAACACATCAACAACATTGAACAAATATTGAACAAATTCCTAAAAAAAAACCTTTCAAATGGTGAAAGAGGAAGGGAAGGGAAAAGAGTAAAGGGGGGAGTCATTAGGGCTGCTGTGGGTGGAAGCACTGGAAACGGTATTAAACAGAGTTAACTCTTCGAGTGCCAACATCTCTGTGAGAGATGATGAAAATATCTGCTAAAAATGCCAGCGTTGCTCACAGGCAGCACGCATGGTGTAATGGGTAACATTACTGCTTCACAGCGCTAAGTTAATGGGTTCCATTCCCACCATGGCTCTAACTATGTGGAGTTTGTATATTCTCCCCGTACTTGCGTGGGTTTCCTCTGGGTACTCCGGTTTCCTCCCACAATCCAAAAATATACTGGCAGGTTAATTGGCTCCCAACAAAATGAACCCTAGAAAGAATGTGTGTGCATGTACATGTGGTAGGAAATATAAGGGTGATTCACAGGTCGCTAAGTGGCAGTCCTTCGCTGCTTAACTAATGTGTTTCCATCTCCTTTATTGATCCCATGGGTGACTATATTATGCATATACAGATGGATCGCCTCCCAGGGCTTGGAATCACCAGATTCCATTAGCTGGTGATCGCCGGTGGAGAGGCACTCCATCTGATGGGGACACCCAAGTGCCTCACATGCACGCGCGTCCCCGTCAACACTTAAGGGAGATGGGGGGGCATCAGGGGGGCTTCAGATGGCGGCAAAGGGCTCTGTTGGAACAGGGCACTCATGCGCCCCCTTCTGGTGGCGGTTGGCGATTCTATCACAAAGAGCAGCTCCGACGGGAGCTGCTCCATCAGTATATGCCTTGGTTTAACCATGTTTTTTAAGTAATTCTATACAATTTTGTTGTGATTTACTTACTACTATATTATCTGGTGTATTATCAGCGATGTCACCCCCTTTTTTCTTTCACTTTTGATATTATTGACTTGGGGAGTTACTACCCCAGTATATTGTGAGAGCGGCTACTTGACATTGCAGCCTCATCGCGGAGCTCTATATTGTTTGATATATCTTTCTACCATCAGCATACATCCTAAAACTTCCTATTCAATATCCAAAAGGTAGAACCTGTCCAATGGCTCAAACCTAGGCAAGTTCTATTCCTGACAGAAAGTGTACAATATCTACAAATGCACTAAGGGGCCCATTTATCATAGATCGCATTTACAAAGCGATCTGGGAGGAATGTTACCATCCAGGATCGCATTGTAAAATGCGATCCTATCGGTGGGAGGATTCATTCCTGAAGCAAAGGGACAGGGCTCCAAAAGGAGCCCATCCCTGCGATGTGCTGTGCCGGGCGGTCTGGCCATGTGCCGTTCACGCTGACCCCCCTTGCTGACCGCACTGCCCCGGCGGCAGTGCGGTCCATAGCTCATAGGCTACAATGGGCTACCGCCATCTTAGAATGGATCCCAGGGATGCATCGGGCAGCTGGGGGATGTGGGATCTCAGCAGGGATCAGAGATTCCTGCTGCGGTCCCTTCTACATACATTAGTGTGATACCTAATATTTGTGACTAAACTCCAGGTATCAGATACCTGTCAGTCTGTAGATCTACTCTACTCTGCAATGTTTTCTCATGCTTACTTATGTAATACATTTTGGTACTTATTAATGATTGTGTGTTTGTTTAGTAATCCAATCTGAATATTATGTTGATTGCCAAAGTGTATGACTTTCTATGTCTGCAGGGACAGTTTTGCATTGCATAGCTACATTGCCTTATACAAATCTCGCCCTGTCTGTCACATTTACTAGCAGTACAAGTGCATTTAGTGATTCATTCACGTGGTTCCAGATTCAACTGCAGGTAAATTGTAAAAAATGCAGCCTTTTCCCAAGGACTACACCCAAGATTTAGATGAAGGAACAATAAAAAGAGGTTAATGCAAAACTGTGTTCACACCTGGAGATGTCTATTGTAGACCCAAGAACATGCAGATCCCACTAGCTTTAATTGAGCATCTACCACTATCTTTATGTATGTTGTTAGAGGCAGAAGGAAGCCCATATTAGGAGGAGATGTGGGTCCTGATATGCCACATGGAGTAGTCTGGGGTTGTTCCAAGGTAGGTAGCTCTTAAGCTGCCCATAGACGGTCCGTTCCCGGACCGTCCGTTCTGTACTATGAGATGCGCGCTTCCGCATATTTTTGTACTAGCTGTTCATCGCATCGCATTGCATGCACACTGCATGCACAAGGCATGCGATGCGATGTGTACTATTTAAGTCCCGAACGGATCCATTAAACGGACCGTGTATGGGCACCTTTAGTTTGGATATATCAAGTAAGGAGCCATTATCATGTGGCTCCTTGCTGGTTAGTGTTCAAGATTGGTTACTAATACTACTCAGTGAGCTGGGGGAAAAAATGTCTTGTTTCCTAAGATCCCACTAGCTGTAGTATACAATTGCCCACATGCCTCCCTTCTCATGAACCCTCTCCCACAAATGACATCCACCTCTATGTGTTCAGTTATTACCATTCCTATTCACAAAAATAGTTCACCTGCCAGACTGGTGGTAGCCTGCATCAATTCATTATATATAGCTACATTACCCTGAATGCTGCTGCGGTATATAGTTGCAATTAGACCTGACACCCATCACCTAGACTTTATTTTATGTATGGGTATTAGTGTTCCTTCTAGGAACCTAACGGGGCAGGGCGCTGGAGGGGCTGACCGGGCACGCCAACATCACTAAAGGGGGCGTGCCCGGGCCGGTGCGTCACAAATGGGGGCGTGCCCGGGCTGGGGCGTCACAAATGGGGGCATGCCCAGGCCGGCGCGTCACAAATGGGGGAGTGCCCGGGCCGGCGCGTCACTGAAGGGGGCATGCCCGGGCCGCGCATCGCTGAAGGGGGTGTGCCCGGCCGTAACTACGTCCCCGAGCTGCCGGGAAAGCGCCGTGCACCGCGATCTATGGCGGCGCTGGGCTTCACCGGTGCACTCCGGCGGGCAGGCAGCAGGCTGTTTTAGCGGGGCGCTGCTAGAGGGGCAGGGCGCATTCTGCCCTTTAAAAATCGGGCAGGGCGCAGCGCCCCGCTAAAACAGCCTAGCGGGAACACTAGGGTATACAACTCACCAGGCAGAGAAACTGCACACATCTGTGGAACCAGGGTTTGCTAGCAGGTAAGTATGTTATGGGAAAGCAGAACACCTTGCCCAGTCATTACCATTTATCCCTTAGATGCAACATCCCAATATATATATATATATATATATTCTGGAAAGAGAAGCGGCACTCAAGGACTTAAATAAAGAAGTGACTCTTTATTGTATACTTCTACATTTCGGTTTGGTTACAAACCGTCGTCAGGAATACAGAGTAATGAGACCGTGCTTACTGATATAGGGACCATCAGGATCATATAGATAGATAGATTTATATTCCAGAATTGCCGGCACTCCACTTAGTAGACCTGTGTGCCCTCCCAGGAGAGACTGCTCCTTGACAGATATTGGTGTATGGGCGGCACTCCAATAATAAAAGACACATGGTCCAAACAAGTCTTTGCCAACATTTCAAATGTGTTCTCACATTTTTCGTCAGGGTGTACATACAAATATACATATAAATTAAATGTAGAGGCGACACTCTGAAATGAATCAAACAGACACAGCAGTTTACATCAACGTTTTGAGATTTAGGGGCAGATTTATTCAGCTCGGTGAAGTGATAAAAGTGTTTATCACCAGCCAATCGGCTCCTAACTGTGAAGTTACAGGCTTGGTTTGAGAAATGACAGGTAGGAGCTGATTGGCTGGTGATAAAAACCAGACGCTTTATCACTTCACCGAGCTGAATAAATTTGCCCCTTAATCTCGTCATCCTAATGATTTATAGTGTATATAGCAGTACTTGGTGATTAAATAGTTTTATATTTCTGCGTGCAGCCATTTTTTTGTAGCCAGATGCTGGGTGGTTGTCAGCTGAACCTTACTGGGAATATAGGGATGATCTTTTTTCACTATGCCAATGGTTCCCAACTGTGCTGTGGCACCCACAGATGCCTTGGCTCACCTGCAAGGGTGTTGGCAAATGTCACTTGGGGTTTTGATACTCTATGGCGCTGCGATTTAGAAGAGTTTGAAAACCCCCGTACTTATTAAATCTTTTCTCTGTGTGTGTGTGTTCGTGCGGGCGGTCCTTGATGGACTCAAAATTCGCAGCCTTGCAAGTCAACCATAAGGGCCATAGTGTAGGTAGAATTGGGCACTCATATATCTTTGATAAATACTTTCTTTGGTGCCATTCTGTGACGCTGGGTCACCAGAAATAAGAATGAATAAGGTGGCACGTTGAAGACTTCACAGTTGGTGGAAAAAAGTGGCTTTATTCAGCATCACATCGGACACGTGTTTCGGACTCAGGCCCGTCTTGAGGGATAAAAACACACTCAGAAAGACAAACATTGTTGGGTGCCCATCAAGGAACAAAGAAAAAACTGTCCAAAAATACTGTCCAATAGCCCTCAAAGAGGGACAAGAGCACTCACTATACCAACTCCAACATTTCTGTCATTATTTAAGGACCTTTGTCAAGGAAATTATGGCATCATAAATTCAAGAGGCAGCTATCTATTTATATCTATATATATATATATATATTAATAATATGAAATATATGTTAGCATTTGTGCAGTAGTATTGAAAACACAATCTAAATCTTTTAAAAAAAAAAAAATTATTTTTCCGATAATTGCCAGAACAGTTTTGGCTTTGTCTATGTATATATAACTTACCATGGCCTTCCAGTATTGTTTTATATGTTGTATTCCTTTTTGGAACCGCAATGGGCACTGGTTACTGGCAAAATGGGCTGAAGGCATTTATCTTTTTCCAGCCGATAGAACAGAGCACTTATTGTGTGTTAGACAATTACAACTAGTTAAATACCTGGGGCGCTGGTGTAGACCTTGTCACAGCAAGTTTGCAAAAAGTAAGAAACAGCTTGGCGAAGAAGCGAGTGAGTTGGATAACCTATTGTTTATATAGGTGCAATTACTGCGTAGAACTATTGTGTTTAGCTTCACTGGTTGCCGGTTTGAACATTCTATAATATTTTTATAGCACAAAGGAGAAAATACTCAAATGTAAATGATGAAAATAAAATATAGCTCACGTTCTTTTTAAAATGGTCAGTGTCACTTTGCCATATTTTTCACTTGCTTTATAAATATGGAATAATGTTGCATTTCAGGACATTGCTATTCAAATAAATCATACAGAGCAAAAGCCATTTGTTTCACATAGATAAGGACGGCTGTCTCTCAAAACAATAATCAAATCTTTTTCAAACTGATTATTCTTTATTCAAGGCAAAGGATATTGGGGCAGATGTATCAACGAGCGTTAAGTGCATATCTGCACTTAACGCTAGTTAACTGGGGTGATTAAGTTTTTTTAATATGTACTAACACCGCACCTAACGGCTCTAGGGACAGCCCGCCGAGTAACGCTGTCCCGTGCAATCCCCCCAGGAATTAGAGGCCGGGGAGATGTATTAACAGCCTTCAAGGCGTTAAATCGCCCCAGCCGCTTCGCCAGCCCAGGGCTAGCATTGTCCTATCCCCACTGTAGGGACAATGCTAGTACTGCTGCTGGCTCTGGGCTGTGCATGAGATCTCACGATAATAGCAAGATCTTGCGCATGCCCAGAGAGGCGGCCAGGGGAGAGATAGAGCTTATTGCTACAAGGCGCATGCGCTGAGCTGCGGGTCGCCGATAAGGGGAGCCGTAAAGGCAGAGCATAACGGCTCTCCTTATCGGCAAGGGCGGGCTTAATACATCAGGCTGTAATAGGTGCCCGCTTCTCCTTGTTATGCAGGAGAAGTGGGACCTGTTATTTCTAAAACGTTATGAGCACGATAATACATCTGCCCCATTATATCTAAATGGAGCTGGATCATGCAGGTTACATAAAATGTCTCAAATATACCTTTAAGAACATTGGGCAGATGTATCAAGACTGGCAAAGAGATAAAGTGGAATGAAATTACGAACCAGCCAATCAACTCCCAACTGTCATATTTCAACACAGCTGATTGGCTGGTGCATTGCTTCCTTTCAATTTATCTCCACTTTCTCTCTTCCACAGGCTTAATACATCTGCTCCACTAAACATTCTCAATGACACGTACCTACAGTATTACACACAATTCATAAGAAACACGTTTATTGAGCAGGAACTCCAAACTCTTGAGCTGTAAGAATAACTGGGTTAACAATTCCTACATATAATAACTTCATACAAACACATCTTAAATATATAATAGAGTAATGGTTAAAATGTACTTAGAACTCCCTATTCTCCTTTTCTGTCTTGTACAGTTAGTATAGTCTCAGTTCTATTTTACTCATAGTATGATACCATTGAGTCAGAACGTTAGCTTCAACCCTTTGAGTGCCAAGTATAATAGTCAAAATAGGTGTAAAAATAGCCATCCAAACATGTTTATTCATCATCATGACCTGTAATGTTTACCTTATAGAGGAAATATCTTTTTTTCTACCCAACATTTTTATTTGAATTTATGTAACAAATGTGAGTAACGCTGGAATTTCTAGAAGATATTTTGCACATCTCTCCCAGAGATGTTAGCACTCAATGGGTTAACCATTTGCATTTCCTTATTAAAGATTGTCACTCTATATATAAACTATATCAATAGGTCTTTAATTACCTACAGTCAAATGTATAACAATGTACGATAAAGAAATACTGTAAACTCTGACACCACAGAAGAATCACAGTAATCACTGGTATTAAAGGTATAGTTTTAGCTTAGAAGTACTAGGTCAAGGGGCTAGGCTATGTCTGAAAGCCTCACTCCGAAACCAGCTGCTGCATGTTCCTCCTCAGGTAAATTGTATCTCAATACAGGTTGAGTATCCTGTATCCGGGCATCCATTATCCGAATGATTCCAAAAACCGTGGTTTTTGGAATCATTAAAAAAATATATATATTTTTTTACCCCCCCTAACCCTCTTTTCATACTTACCAAGTCCCCGGGCGTCCACAGCAGGCCTCCGGCATCTTCTCCAGGGTCTCCAGCGGTCCCAGGAATGCCTTGCGCGAGTGTGCGCGCGCGCCGGTAACGTCACCAGTGCACGCGCACACCCGCGCAATGCATTCCTGGGACCACTGGAGACCCAGAGAAGATGCCGGAGGCCTGCTGTGTACGCCCGGGGACTGCGTGGACGCCGAGGGACCACCGGACACCATCAGGGGACAGGTAAGTATGGCAAAAAAAATTATTCCAAAAACCGAAAAATTCCCCTATCCGGAATGCTCGTGGTCCCGAGCATTTTCGGATAGGGGATACTCAACCTGTATCTCTAATTACTCCACATTAGGGCAGACCAGAGGCAGAACTACAATTGGTGCAGCAGGGGGAAGATCACTGGGGGGGCCTGTGGACTGAAAGGCCCACTGCTGCCCCTGTCACTCTCTTCCTGTCACCCACTGTGTTTCCTTGTCACACTCTGTCTCTCCCTGTCTCCCACTGTTGTGTTGCATATAGTGAGTTGGGGTGTTGTGTTGCAACAGGGTTGGGGTGGAGGAGAGGGGCACGATTTATATTTCTGCACATATGACTCTTAGTGCATACATGATAAATTGACCAGCAGGGTGTTTATAGAGAATAGCTGAGTGTAAATGAAGTGCAGCTGCTGCAATGATAAATTACACTCTTTTTGCCACCAACCTCTCAGTACTTTTCTTCTGCAGCACCCAGGCTGAATGGACAGCTCCTCGTCTGTCCCCCACCTGACACCAGTCTTCTGGCTGAGGTAATAGGCTGCCTTCATTCACAGTACTGCACAAACCGAGTATAGTCTCTGATCACTCCCCTGCCTTGCAGCCTGATACTACGCCTGTGATTTTAGAACTTTATAAACTCAGGATGCAGCTGAGCTACATAGTAAAACTCCACCCGCACCTCCTGTTTAATTTGTGCAACACCGGTCCAACCACTCTAACCACCAGCTTAAAAGTCCACCATAAGATTATTGTGGGTGTCTATAGCATTCAAGCATATAGGAGAGTCTCTGCAACCAGCTGCAGCATTAAACTGCAGTCCGAGCTGGCATTACTTTGGGTGTGTTTTAATGTCCTCCCTAAAATCAGCGGCACACCGAGCTGGTTGGTTTTGGTCGGCCAAACTGGATTGGTCATCATTACTTCTGGGTTTGCATGGAAACTCCTGAGGAAGGCATAGTCCAACAACTACTTGCAGGTTCTGTTGCATCCTTCTACTTGGTTCCTCCATATGTTGATCATCTGTTTTCTTGGACACACTATTGTCCATATGATCCCATCACATACTATGGTGGGTAACAGTGTCAGCCCCCACAGGGTAATAATGTCCCAGGTAGGTCTATGGTTGACTAACACCCTCTACCTCTGCCATACTTTTAATGTGGAGTCCCGGGACTCAAGTGAACACATTGCAGGCGAGCCAGTGAGCCTGTGTTGCTACTTAATAAATCTGGGTGATATAAGCATGTCCTGCAGTGTGATTTTTAATATCTAGCCCAGATCACATTGCAAATGCTATATTGTATTGATAAATCAGTGAGAACCCCTGATTTATGTCATAAACCTAAACTAATTGTTCTCACTAATTATAGAGATCTATCTGTAACAACATGTGAATAACAGATTTATCAGGAACTAATATCAATGAAAATAAGCTCACAGTACTTTCAAAACTTCTTAGTCAATTTAAGTCTAACTTCAGTATTAAGTCTCGATTTGATCATTTATATAAGGAATCTCATCTTACTTAGACTCTATCCTGAAGTGAGATCCAAATGAATCAGCAAACCCAAGAGGAAACAGTAACCATAGCTTTCTGTAACAACCATGACTGGACAAAAGTGGGTGGTTTAGCTCACAGACAATGTCCAGGTTGAGAACAGAATATTGACATTAACAAACGGCCTACAAATGAATGGTCTGAACTACTCCCATAAAGCCCCTGATTCATATTACACCACATATTAGTACCCCTTATTCATGTTATGACACACAGTAGTACCCCTTATACATGTAACAGCACACAGTAGTGCCAAATATACACAATGCCCACAGTAGTGCCCTTATAATATCTACAGTAGTAGCACCACTTACACAATAATGCCCACAGTAGTAGTGCTGCATATATACATACTGTCTACAGTAGTAGTGCCACTTACAAGCATTGCCCACAGTAATAGTGCCCCTTACACATTATGCCCTCTGTAGTGCTGCTTATACACACAATGCCTTCACCAGCAGTGTAGTGCCCCTTACACAAAATACCCACAGTTGTAACAATTACACATAATGCCCACAGTAGTAATGCTGCTTATACATATAATGCCGATAGTAGTAGTGCTCCTTACACATAATGTCTATAGGAGGAGAGGGAAGAGAAGGGTGTGCTAAAGACTGAAGTGTCTGGCACTGCTGCCTGTCTGTCCTACAGGTGCAGTGGGGAGTAAAAGGTAAGAGAAGAAGACATTGGGTCATATAGCTTGACAGGTGAAACACAGGGGGGGGGGGGGGCACTGACACAGGGAAAGCCAGCTATCGCTGCTGTTATACAGTTTGACAGGTGCAGCAGCAACCACCATAGGGTAGCAGAGTGTGGAGATCACCTCTCCAGCCCAGTCCCTCCTTGCTTTGCATACTGTTCTGAGTGTGTTTTGCCAGCCAAAAAATCTTGAAAGGGAGAAGAAAGAATGAGGGGAGTGATAGAAAAAGAGGTTGTTGGGGAAAGAGATATACAAAAGGAGGAGATGGGGTAAGAGAGGGTGTCAGGGAGAGAAAGGGAAAGAATGGTAGAGAGGGCATCAGGAGAAACGGAGAGAGAGAGGGTGTCAGGGAGAAAAAGAGGGAGAGACAGGGAGTGAGAAGGTGTCAGGGAGAGAAAGGGAAAGAGAATGATAGAGAGGGTGTCAGGGGGAGAAATGGAGAAGAGATAGGGTGTTGGGGAGAAATAGGGAGAGAGAGAAGGGGTCGGAGAAAAAGAGGGAGAGACAAGGAGTGAGAAGTGTCAGGGAGAGACAGGACCATTTGCAGGCTTGCGAAGATTGGGATTACAGGGTGATTGTGTGGTGCAGCTGATTCGCCCAGGAGTGATCAGGTCTGAATCAGGCTCATAATGTACATAAAAACATGATCTCGTAGCAAAATCTTCAAAGGGAGAATAAAGAATGAGGGGAGTGATAGACAAAGAGGTGGTTCCTGAAAAAGAGATAAAAAAGGAAGAGATGACGTGAGAGAGGGTGTCAGGGAGAGAGAATGATAGAGAGGGTGTCAGGGAGAGAGAATGATAGAGAGGGTATCAGGGAGACACAGGACCATTTGCATGCTAGAGAAGGGTGGGTTTACACTTTAGTGGAGTGGCAGCTAACTATTCGCAGGGTGATCGTCTAGCAGCCATCAGGTCTGAATTAGACCCATAATGTACATAAAAACATTACATTGTGCATAGGGCCTAATTCAGACCTGATTGCAGGACAAATTTGTTCTCCAAATGTGCAAACCCATGCTGCACTGCAGGTGGGGCAGATGTACCATGTGCAGGGAGAGTTACATTTGGGTGAGTTATGTTGTTTCTGTGCAGAGTAAATACTGGCTGCAGTATTTTTACACTGCAATTTAGATTTCAGTTTGCACACACCCCACCCAAATGTAACTCTCTATGCACATGTTATATCAGCCCCACCTGCAGTGAAACATTGTTTTGCCCATTTGGAGAACACATTTGCCCTGCGATCAAGTCTGAAGTAGGCCCATAGTACATTTCACTTTAAGCAAATGGTGTTACTTTTTATATTAGCACATTGCACCAAAATATAAAGGAATTATTACATAAGCCAATTAATTGGGCTTTTAAAATGGTACTTGTGAGTTATCTGGGCGCCCGATTTCTAAATCGGGTCGGATCGGGCACATCGCATCGCATCGCATGCGACCATCGGATGCGATGCGATGCGATGCGATGACCCGATTTTTCCATAGGAATCAATGTTAAAATGGACTGAGTCCATTTTAACATGGAATTCAATGGGAAAAAGGGGTCCTTTTCATACCCCTACTATCCAAGTGGGCATGGAGTTGGATATAAACCTGTGGCGAGCGTAGCGAGCGTAGCGAGCCCCGCGAGGGGACACGGAATACCGTCCCCTCGCGGGGCTCGCTTCGCTCGCCACGCTTCGGGCTCGGTGGCTCGCTACGCTCGCCACAGGTTTATATCCAACTCCATGCCCACTTGGATAGTAGGGGTATGAAAAGGACCCCTTTTTCCCATTGAATTCCTTGTTAAAATGGACTCAGTCCATTTTAACATTGATTCCTATGGAAAAATCGGGTCATCGCATCCGATGGTCGCATGCGATGCGATGCGATATCGCATCGCATCTGATTGTATGCCTTAACTTAAGGCATACAATCAAAAAATCGGGCGCCCAGATAACTCACAAGTACCTTTAAAATTATATAGGAAAGATACATCAAGCAGTAAAAAAATAAGTGGAAAACTAGAGAATTTACCCGTAGCAACCAATAAGTTTTTACCCCATATTTTAGAGAATGTATTTAAGAAACCTACAAAAGCTGATAGGTTGCTAATGGCAACATTTTCACTGGTCCACTCCCCAATTATTTTCACTGCTTGATAAATCTCACTTAAGGGACAGATGTATCAAGCTTCAAAAAGTGATAAAGTGGAGAGTGTTAAACAACTAGCCAATCAGCTCCTCCCTGTCATAGTTCAAACCCAGCCTGTGACATGATAGGTAGGGTCTGATTGGCTGGCTGATTATCACTCTCTATTTAATCACTTTTAGAAGCTTGATACATCTGGCCCTCAGTTTTACACAGGGCAACTCCAGGAAGCCATTGTGTGCCGTGGAGCCTGCTCAGATAAAGTTGGCACATAATTAATATCTGTTTTGCCTGAAGTCTGAAGTGAGAATACAAAACAGGTGTTCAGCAATGTAGATAATTATTAACTTTGCTTTCCTATTGTCCTCGTCTGGACAAAATTATCTTTATTATGCTACCAGCAAACGAACAGCATTTCTAAGGAACTGTGTATAGGATGTAGAATCATTGCAGTGCTACTTTTTTAATCTAACTTTTATTAATGATAAAAAATGTATTTCAAATAGCAGTAGCACATAGATAAAGACTCTCCCCTGTTTTATGTCCCTGTTGCGTACTGCAAACACAGGATTAGTATTTGTACAAAACTATTTGCTAATGATGACTTTTTATTGCTTATGTGCAGCCGGAATAAAAGTTTCCTATGTTACACAGTGGCTTATGCCAAATGCTTATTATTGAAGTCAGGAAATTGGCCAGTGAAACAATAGTTCAGTGATTAGTGTGGTGAAGGCACAAATCCAATACTATAAAATTAGAAGAATATATGATCTGCTTCCCTTCATGAGAACTGCCATTCTCTCAGCTGTATTTGATAAGTTCCATAGGTCAATAACTATCATGACAGCAATTTAGCCAGTCTTCATATTTTTTGTTACACTGCAGTTTATATGGTATGTTAGTAAGCCCACTTGAAGCAAATTCTTCGAAAGCTGCTCTGCTACTTTGTGATTGCCTCTGTGTTTGTGCATGTGTGAGAGAAAGATATGTAGTTTCACTCACTGCCAATAGATGGCAGTGTTTTGGAGACACACAATCATGCCACTAGCCATATATATTAGTAAGCCTGCTCGAAGCAAAAGCTTCGAAAGCTAGTCCGCTACCGTCTGTGTTTGTGCATGTGTGAGAAAGATGTAGTTTCATTCTCTGCCACAGATGGCAGTGTTTCAGAGACTTACGGACACTAGACACACATATATATATATATATATATATATATATATATATATATATATATATATATATATATACTTTAAAGTTACATAACATGTATCTGTGGCATACGTGGGGGGATTAACAATAGGTTGCACAATATGAAGCTGTCACAACTCATACTGTAAAATGATCTGCAGTTATTTGTGCATTGGGGCTTGCTGGTACAGAAACAACCACAGAATAGCGAGAAAGTAGTGTATTATACTCACAAATTATAGTGGGAGAACGTGTACACTTTTGGAAATGTTCTGCAGAGCTTTATAAATCATGCACAATGACCTACTTCTGCAAAGCTGACAAAAATCCATACTAACCTACAGTACTTTATTGTGCTTTGTGCCAGCAGATTTTGGTGGGAGAGGTGGTGGCTGTGGATTATGGTGGCCAATCCTAGGCCATTTTTTTTAATCTTCGGATTTTGGATTACCTGAATCCTGGGATTTACCTCTTGATTGTGGAACAGGTGGGAGGCGTCGGTGAAGGCGGGAAGATGCAATGTATGGTGTGTGCTGGCGTGGAGGAGAGGGTGGGCATGCGGTTGACTGGTAGACCGGTGGGCATGGTGTGCAGGGACTGGCGGACAGGGTGTGCAGGGGCCAGCAGAGGTGAGGGGCAGGTGCGTGGCTGAGCAGTGTGACCTCTAACATCATGAAACGCAGCTGCACAGCATGTTTTCCGGGCAGCACCTGAGCTAATTGCTGCCCGTGCTCAGCGCTGAGCGGCTGAAATGCACATTTCAATCCTGAAATGACAGGAATGGAGGCTCCAAACCCGATATTAAAATCCCGAGCAAAAAAATGCCTGAAATCCCAGTTCCCACCGATACCGGGATTGGCATCTGTAGTGTGGAAGAAAAGGTCTACACAGTGTCTAGGTTCGACAGTCAATAGGTCGACATGCAAAAGTTTGACTTTGACAAAAGGTCGACACAACAAAAATGGCGCATGAGAAAAGGTTGACATGAGTTTTTTGTGTGTCAGTGTTGACACCTGTGACATGGACCCCCAATTAGTGTAGTGCTCACCCTCGCATGGTGCCTCCCTCCGCTACCGCTGTGCTTGGCTTACTTTACCGTTCATAAGTGGGCCGAGTCCGTGTGGATTTTTAAGTGTGAAAAGGTAAAAAATATGAAAAATAAAACGTGAAAAACTCATGTTGACTTTTTCACGTGTCGACCTTCATGGTGACCCTTTGCATGTCAACAGTTTGTTAATGTTGACCTTTTGGTGTCGACCTATTGACTTTTGATCTTGAAACTGTCAGCTCTATACCGAGGGGGGAAGGTGCCTGCAGGTAAAACTATTTGCGTTATCCCTGCTGTAAATTTGGCCAGTTTGCTTTAGCAGGGGAAGATGGACTCGTCTACCAATGCTTTTTTACCAATAATTGGAGTTATTGTAGTTTAATCGGCCCCAGCACTGGGGACCGATGTTTTGCCTCTGCGCATTTGTATATGCGCATGTGCAGGGCAGCTGTGCAGATGCCCAGACGCCAATGGGCGGGATGGAGGTGGGCAGGGGGGGCCTTTGCATGAAAATGCCCAGCGTCTCCTGGGAGTGACCACCAAAATGGTGGTTACGCCCAGGAAAACGCTGGGTGTCCCATGTGAACGCAGGCAGCTGCATGCCGGGGGCGGGCAGCTGGTGTTACAGGATGTCAGCTCCTCACCCTGTTCTAGGACCCGGATGTCACATATATAGGTCAGCCAAGACTAACTTATATTTACAAACGGGAAAATCATTTGATTTCACCCCGTATGCTCCCCAGCAAATGGATGTTTATGCTAAACATCTATTTACAATTCGGCGGGGAAAGTCGCATGTATGCCATTCAGAATGATAAATATGTATGCAGCAATATCTATATATATATAAAAGGCTAATGCTGCTCCTCACCTCTGTGCTGAAGGGAGGGTGCCCAACTGAGCTGTGTTCGGGACGCACACACACACCTATATACACTGCAACTCCCACCATATACCTTCCCTATATACACTACACCCCCATTTTCTTTCACATTCTGTATCCCCACAATATGCAGCACCTAGCTACACACTGCACTCCCCTCGATATACTGTTCTTTCCAGACTGTCCCACAACTCTCAGAGCAGAGACCCCGTGGCCACGTGTGGCCACTTTCTGGTGGGGGAAGAAGATGAGTCTGTCAGGAAGGGGTTAGACCAGTGCCAATTCTACAGAGTAGGCACCGCATAGAGGAGGGTGCACTGACTCAGCACCAAACAGCTATGATCTGTTACTGCTGGTGTGGAGACTGGTGGCACCGCACTGCACTTCTGATCAGACTCAAAATAAACTAAACTCCCGGCAGATCTTGTTGCTGGGATGCTGAGAGCTGTAGTTTATTTGAGTCTGGTCACTAGTGCAGTGCCACCAGATACAGACACTGATGCCAGGTAAATCTGCACTGAGACCGTGGCTTATTCTCACTTGGGCATAATGTGTATGGGGTACTACTAATGTGGGCATAATGTGTACTACTTACTGTATGTGGGAATAATGTGTACTACTAATGTTGGAATAATGTGTACTACTAATGTGGGAATAATGTGTACTACTAATGTGGGAATAATGTGTAAGGGGCTTTACTAATGTGTGTAAAATATGATACTAATGTGAACATAATTTGTGAGGGACATTTCTACAGTGGGCAAAATGTGTAAGGGGCACTGTAACTGGGATTTACCAGGAAACCATATCCCATTTATTTTTTCAGCATGTGCAGAACTGCTACTGGGGGCAAAGAGGAATATATTCGCTTAAAATGTGGGCTAGGGCCATCTGTGAGTGAAACACTGCATGAGGTGAGCAGAAGGAGGAGGGGTTGGTAATGAGGTTGCACATGATGCAGGCATACCCACCATTCAATTCCATTAGGTCCAAAATGCTCTTCCCTCTTAATGTATGATTGCCATCACCTGTGTGGAACTTGTTAATTGATGAGAAGGGTGTTTCAAAACAGGTGAAGAAAATCATCTAGTAAGAGGGAAGTCCAGGAGCAGAGAATTTTGGGTTCTTGTTTCCTAGCAGGTCTCAGATTTCCTATACTAGCGTAGTGAAATTGCATTGCATCACATGGGCCATTGTAGCGTTGTGCGATGCAATGCGATTTTTTAATGTCATTTATTCACTGCTGTGTTGGCCCCGGGGGATCGCATCGCACCGTACCTCCCACAAAATCGCATGTGATTATCTATAAAGTTGTATGACATACAATGAGGTTTAACTGACCACCCACTATTCACGCCACCCCGAAGCGCAGCGCAGCGGAACGCGTCCTCCCGACCTTTTCATACATCCACTATCCACGTCAGCGTGGAGTTGATTATATATAGTGTGGCGAGCCCGAAGCGTGGCGAACGCAGCGAGCCCCGCGAGGGGACGCGGATAACTTTACATATCGTCCGCTCGCCACGCTTCGGGCTCGGTGGCTCGCTGCGCACACCACACTATAAAATCAACTCCACGCCGAAGTGGATAGTGAGGGTATGAAAAGGTCGAGAGGACGCGTTCGGCCGCCGATCGCCATGCTTCTGGGTGGCGTGGATAGTGAGGGGGTTCCCAAAAACACCTCATTGTATCTCCTACAAGTTTATAGCTAATGGCATGGCATCGCACCCTATAAAATGCGATCACATGCGATTTTGCGGGAGGTGCGATGCAATCTCCCAGGGCTAACACAGCAGTGCATAAATTACATAAAAAAATCGCATCGCACGGCACTAAAATGGCCCATGCGATGCGATTTTCCTACGCAGAATCGCCCACTAAGCAATTTGCTTAGTGGGTGCCCTGCTAGGAAACAAGTACTGAATTTTGTAGCTAACAGAAATTATCATGTTGGAGGTAATGTGCAGATAACTGGCTTGGCTGCTTTATATATGCTAACAGAGGAAGGCCAGTGGTACAGTGTCACCTTCACACAACCCCTTTAATCCAGCTCTGTTCTTATCCATGGTCATAATATTAAGACTCCATGATAAATCATCCAAAATAATGACACTTAATAACTTAAAATATATACCCCCTCAACCTCTAAATTATCAATAGTTAATGGCAATAGTGTAGACCTCTTTACTTTAAAATGAAACAATTAATCTTGCTCCATTTTACCCAGTACTCCACCTTATCACTATACACCCTTTCATCGCCATCATAGATGAGACCGAATATTGTTGTATTTTGTCTTCCTCAGTCGGTGACCTGCTCACTTCCTTTCCTGAGCCCTTTGGCACTTCCTCCTTATTTCACATCACAAGGGATGATAAAGTGTCAGCACTCTTCTCATCCTCCTACTCCACAACATCTCTTCTTGATCCTTTACCCTTACAAGTCAGTAAAGCTCTGTCTCCTATACTTATCCCAAACTTACCGTATTTTTTGCTCCATAAGACATATTTTTTCTCCCAAAAAAAGTGGAGCAAATACTGCAAAAACGAGTGCACGTTGGGGACCTTAATGATGTGGGGAAGCCTGCAGCCAGATCAGAAAGCAGGGACTGTATGGAAGGAGAGCGGGTCCAGACAGGAAACTTACAATTCAATTCAATGGTGGCAGTGTGGAGAAGCGGATCGCTGCCAAGAAGGAGGAGATCGTACAGAGGTGGAGGGAAGGCTGCAAGCGAGGAGTAAGTGCTGTTGCTGGCTGTGTTATCGCCATGCTGATTGGAGAAGAGTTTGTAGTAGCTGGCGTTTCCTAATAGACAGCGGGGACTGCAGTGTGTGCATGCGCATTACTCTCCATTCAATGGCTGGGCTTGTCGGAGGTACTATGAATGCTGGCCGGTTCTTAATGCCACTGTTGACTGCTGTTCACTTTACATGGTTCAAATGTTATTCTGTTATAGTTTATTAAATATTTTATTACACTATTTGATTCAGAATATTTTTTTCCTGTTTTCCTCCTCTAAAAAATAGGTGCGTCTTATGGTCATTTGCATCTTATGGAGCGAAAAATACAGTAACTAAAATGTGTAACCTCTCTCTACTGTTTTCTTTCCTTCTCTGTTCAAGCATGCAGATATTACTCCCATTCTGAAAAAAACACAGTTCTGATCCAACTCTCTTCAAACTACCATCCCATCTCTCAGCTCCTATGAAAACTCACCTCTTCAGGCCAAGCTACTTTCCTACACTCGCCTCACAAACTTTCTTAACTCCTACAACTTTTTGGACCCACGTCAGTCAGGCTTTCACTCTCAACACTCCAAAGAGACAGTGACTAAAGTAGTGAATGACCTGGTCACTGCTAAACCAAAAGGCCATTTCTCACTTCTTGTAGGAGAAAATATTTTTCACCTAGGTGGAAAGAAACAAGCGCCAAGAGGTGAATTGTTTGACAAGCTGCTCACACCGAAATGGGGTGGGTCAGTTCTCAAAAATACACACATAGACAAAAAAGACTAGTGGTGGAGCGCTCAAAGATTATCACACAAAAATAAGTTGAAAAAGTTGTCTTTGAGCAACGAAACGCGTCAAGCCAGGCTGCACTCTGCTATATGACTTTGGACTTTGAATTCATCTAACACTTGGACCAGCTCTCCCATTCTTGATCCTCCCAATTTGGATTTCTTATTTGCCAATATCAACTGGATAAAATCTTTGGGACACCACCACCTGTTAATCATTGGAGCCTATCAAGATCCAGACCCCAAAAAATCCTGTCTCAAGCAAGTAGATACAAACTACAAAAGGCATCCATTCAGGTTTATGGACACCAACTACACTATTTCTAAAATGGACACCATGGGAGATCATATCCAATGATCCAAGGAGAGCATACTAGGAACAAATGAGATTTATAACAGTATAACCCATTGTTATTAATGAATTTTTTTCAGAGTGCATTTTAAAATTATTTTTATTCCTATGATCTTATATGTTTTCATCTGTAAATCTTAATTTGTCATGTGCTAGTCAGAAATAAATCTTGTTTTTTTATGTGATACCCAATAGATTTATTTTTGTATGATAATCTTTGAGCGCTCCACCACTAGTCTTTTTTGTCATTTCTCACTTCTTATTCTTCTAGATCTCTCGTCTGCCTTCAACACTGTTAACCACTCTATTCTTGTACAAACACTACAATCCCTAGGTAACAGATAGTAACATTAATTAAGGCTGAAAAAAGACATTAGTCCATCGAGTTCAACCTATTTGACTTTTAACTACTGACTTGAGTAAGTCATATCTATTGGTGTTCAGAATACAGTCCTTACTCGGTTCTCATCCTACCTATTTAATTGCTCTTTCCACCTCCTCTTCATCACCTCTATCAGTTGGAGTACCACAAGGCTCAGTCTTATGTCCTCTGCTTTTCTCAATCTATACCTCCTCTCTTGGCAAACTAATCAACTCTTTCGGATTTCAGTATTATCTGTACACTGATGATACTCAAATCTATCCTTCCCTGAATTGTCACCATCAGTATTGCTCCGTTTCTCTGAATGCGTTTCTGCTTTTTCATTGTGGATGTCATCTTGCCACCTAAAACTCAACATTTCCAAAACAGAATTATATTACCACCAGCCAAGAGTATTTACCAACCCGATATCACTATCACAGTTGACAATTCGACAGTTTATCCTACACCACAAGCTTGCTTCCTAGGTATTATCCTTGAATCTGAACTGTCCTTTATTCCCCACATTCAATCTACCTCTAAATCTTTTTACATGCATCTATAAAACATATCCAAAATTCGACCATATCTTACATAAGACACTACAAAAACTAACCCATGCACTCATCTCACGCATTGATTATTGCAATATTCTCCTTACCAGTCTACCTAAGAAAAAACTCTTAACACTACAATTTATTTTGAATGCAGCTTCAAGGCTGATCTACCTGGCTAGACGTTCAATGTATACTGATCTGTCAGGCCCTCCATTGGTTGCCTATATTCTACCATAAAGTGGTTCTACTCACATACAAGACCATTAACCTGACTAAGCCAACATACATCGCTTTGCTTATTTCTAAATATATTTCCACCCGACCTCTTGCTCTGCACAAGATCTGCATCTCTCATCCACACTCATTACTAGATCCCATTCACAATTGCAGGACTTTCTTCAGGCAGCACCCTCCCTATGGAATTCTCTTCCACACTCATTAAGACACTCCTCTAGCCTCCAAACTTTCAAGTGTTCCCTGAAAACTCACCTCTTCTGGCAAGCCTATCATATTCCAAAACCCCCACATAACCACCAGTAGCATTCATATCTAAATGCATTCCAATTTCACGTTCCGGATGCTTACCTCCGCAGCAGGGAGCTTCCAGTGGGGTGCACATGGTGGCAGGTGGCATCGCAGATCAGGGCTGGTGGGGCGGCATCTCTGGACAGGGCGGCAGGGTGGCAGGCCTCTGTGTAGTACTGCAGCAGGTCACGGGGCTGAGTGCTGCTGACTCCGGATTCAGCAGGTGTCCTCTGCACAGGTGGGCGCCATGTTGAAGACTGGATTAGGCCATTAGGCCATTTCTTACTGATTTCTCCACTTTAATGGTTTGTCCTCTGCCTTTTAAGGGATCAGGTTTTCAGCCTCAGTGCCAGTACTTCTTGTTATGTACTTGCGTTAAATGCTTCAGTCCTGAGCTCCTGAGATTAATTCTCGCTACTCCTGTCCAGTCATTGTCATCTGTGCCTTCCAGTGCCCGTCATTCCATCACAATTCACCATGTGGTCCCCTAGCCTGTTCTGGAGGGCACCCCGGTCCTGACAGCTTCTTTTCAGTACCCATATTTAGTCTTTCAAGCCACAGCCATCAAGTCTTCACAGTGTCCTTATTTCATCTTTCAAGCCACAGTCATCCAGTCTTCGTTATTGGTCCCTTATCCTCCCCAGTTCCTTACCTCTACTCAAGCATTCTTTGGTTTTCCTCAGTCTTCTTCCAGAGTTACTTCAGTCTTCCTTACATGAGTAAACAGTATATAAGACCTCCAAGCTTCCACCTCCCTGCCGCATCCTCAGCTCCACCGCACCCGCCAGTTTCACCACTCAAGCCTAGTGTGACACCTATCAGGACTGTCTTGTACTCTGGTGGGACTGCCATGCTATAGATTCCTATCTTATGTATCCCTTCTATTATCTATATAGATTGTAAGCTTGTGAGCAGGGCCCTCCTAACTCTTTGTCGGTCTGTTACTACCCAGTTTGTGTTATTACTGTTTCCAATTGTGTTCTAAGCGATATGCTGCGCTATATAAGAAACTGTAAATAAATACATTTGATTTCAATAAAGAGACACAGTCATAAGTGAAAAACAAGAAAAAATTGGACTTAAAACACACCCCTGTAGGGTAGAAGGACACTCAGCTTCCCCCTGCACAGCTACACAGCAGCCTGGTGGAGAACCAACACCAGGGAATGCTTCCAGCTCAGCTGGAGAGCCAGTAGCTCGTTTAACCCTTAGTTGAATAAATATACAGTATATAATATGATATTGGTAATTTCAATCAATCTGCATGACCATCATAGTGTGAAATAGTTGTTGACTACAGTCTTAGTTGATTTGCTGTACGTCCAGTGGGAAGATTCCATGGGTAATGTGGTGTAGTTACATGCAGCAAGTAATTTTACATTGTGCCATCATACAACAGGTCATTCAGTGAGTATGGTGGTTGCCCCCCCCCCCATCCTGCATCCTATGGGGATATGCAGTAGGTTGATTGGGAAGAAGTACGGGTGACAGTGAGATGGGGGTGACGGAGAGAGGGTGACGTGAAAATAGTGAAAGAGAGAGGGTGATGGTGGGTGATGATTAGAGGCATATGATGACAGGGGAGGCAGTGAGTGACTGGGTATGCACTGGGTGACAAGGAGGGGGTGAAGGGGCGATCGTGGGTGACTGTTGAAACAGGGCTGCCAGGGACAGGGATATTGTGGGTGACAGGATATATTGAATAACAGAGAGACAGTGGATGAGAGGGAGTAGTGTGTATAGGGTGTGGATCGTATTGTCGACAGCACTTAGGTCGACACCTTTTGGTCGACAGGTGGCAAGGTATACAGGTGTCTAGGTCGACATGGGTGAAGGTCGACAGGTGTCAAGGACGACATGGTTTTAGGTCGACATGGGCTAGGTCGGAAGGTCGACGTGTTTTTTTTACTGTTTTTTACCCGAATGTCGACACAGTCAACATGGACACAGTTGGAAGTCAACCACAGCCCCTTGCATCGCTCGCTACGCTTGCAATGCTTCGGGCACAGTGCCTGCTGCGCTCGGCACACTAGTTTATTCTCCCACCACGCCCTAGTGGATGGTAGGGCATGAAATATGTCGGCTCAAAAAACAGTAAAAAAACCATGTCGACCTAACCCATGTCGACCTTGTCCCATGTCGACCATGACACCTGTTGACCTTTACCCATGTCGACCTAGACACCTGTCGACCAAACGGTGTCGACCTAATGACTGTCAACCTTAGTGCTGTTGACAATACGACCGTATCCCGGGGATAGGGGGATACAGTCAGTCACAGGGAGAGGGTGCCAGGGTGATAGTGGTGGACAGGGAGAGCAATACAGGGATATACAGAGTGACAGGTGGCTGCAGGCAGTGATATTAATTAGCTTAATTGTCATGCTCTTCAAATTAACTATAAATATAATATGTCCATTGTTTGAGTGCTCAGCAGTTACATTTTATATAACAATTTAGAAAAGTAAGAATAAACGCATTTTAAGAGGTTACTGTGTGTGACCAATAGACAAATTAAGTTCTGTGACTATAGCGTAACACAGCAACCATGATGCTTAATACTTTGAGGTTGCATTGGCTCTTTTTTCTTTGTCAAGCAATGCCTCCATTGTTCCCTTTATTTGAGATTTTGGCAAGGTCGCACTTGTCAATTGAACCTTAGATATCCAGAGGGATTTTTTGCAGTTAAAAAGCCCCTGGCCATGGAGAGGACAAGAACAAAGCCAGCAAAAGTTCAGATTCTCGTTTTGTTTCCAGAGAACAAGAACAACATTGGGTTTGGCATCAAAATAGAAGACCTGGATAACCAACACCTTCGGGACCACCTGCACCCGCCAAGTCATGTTCACTCACGTTTTTTTTTTTTTTTTATTAGGTTTTCCTTTTATTATACACCTTACTGTGCATTTGACTGTAGAAGCAGATTAGATGTTTTGCAGTATTTCCAGAATGCTCCATATTTTAGGTACCATATATGTAATTATAATAGATGCATAATTGAGGCTATGTGGAGAAGGAAACTGGGTTAGTAAATTGCTACAAGGATTTATTTGTATTGGGCCAAATTATTTGGTAGGAAATGAGCTACAAGATAATAAATACATTAGATTAGACACAATGGGGTAAATTTACTAACATGGGAGTTCAATTGAAGATGGGATGTTGCTTACCGGAACCAATAAGATTCTATAGGGGAAATTTACTAAGTCAAATACGCCTAAAAAAAAAATCGTATTTGTATGAGTAAATGCAAATTTTTGGGGCGTGTTCGTATTTTTGGCATTTTCTATGCCAAAAATACACCAATTCGTATTGATGGCACATTCGTATTTGTATTTACAAATATGAATGTATACACAATCAAAATAATACAAATAGGAATCACCATTCAAAAGAAAAATAAAACTTATACATATACTTATGTGAGGTGGAACTTGATGAAAACTATTGTCTTTCAGATATTATGGCTATACTGTATTTGATTGATGGCATGGTTTTATATTTCAATATATATCTTGTTAAATATGATGTATGAGTGATTTTGTGTAGGATGTTGTTTCATGTCCCTCTTAATTAAGTTTGTTTTTTTGCACTTAAAATACATCTCACATCTTTTCACATTGACTTCTGTTACTATATGCAGTGTACAGTACCTTGATTTACAAGCTGGGTTTCCTAAAAAAAAAAAAAAACCACAGGCCAACGGCACGCGAATCAAACAGTAGATTTTCTCTAATGCTCAGAACTTTGATGAAGAGACCCCACAGACTCCATGAACTCAGTTGAACCATAGCTGTTGCCCTGGGCGATATCTTTTCTCTTGTATTCTATATGCTTATCTGACTTAATTGGCAATGGGTTCATAATCTGGTAAGTGTATCCATATACTTTAAAGACACACTTGAAGAAGAGGCCTCAAGCTAGCAAGAACACATTATTTTACAGCTTCTAGAGATCATATGTTATATTAGCACCACAGGAAATCCTGACGCTTTGATAAAGCAGTTAAAGAGGATATCTACAGTTCAATGCATTCCCCTCTAGAGCTGTTGCGCTGAACTTGCCAGACATAATGTAAACACTGCACAATGCAGATCTATTTATAGCAATCGCTTATGGTAGGGAATAAATGAAATAGCTGGAACTGTAAGCTTACATTTCAATTGTAAGGTCTCCATTAATTCATTTATTTAGTTTGCTGTATTATCCATTTCTATCGAGACCCAGTTGAATTTTGAATGATCGAATATACAGATGGAGCAACTTTCCGCCAGCGCCGGGGCTCGCCAGAATGCCCTCGCCGGCAGAGAGGCACTCCATCTGACTGGGGCGCACGCGCGTCCCGGTTTTTTCGGGCGGTGGTGGACAAGAACCCTGTCCGTCTCCGCTTCAGAGTGACAGGCAGGGTTAGGGGGTGCGGAGATGGGGTGGAGACCAGCAGACACAGACAAGGAGGCGGCAGGGACCGACGAACATCCCCTTCTGGGAGCTGGTGTTGGCTATCAAAGTCGGTCCTCAGGACCCCACACAGTGCATATTTTGCAGGTCTCCTCACAGAAGCAAGTGAAATAATTAGCTCCACCTGTGGATCTTTTAAAATGTGTCAGTGAGTAATGAGTGCGCCTGTCTGGTGACCTGCAAAAAGATGAACTGTGTGGGGTCCTGTGGACAGAGTTTGAGAACCACTGTATTATTGCATCACAGCATTGGGTATGAGTTTCATTGGTTTCCTTCCATAATACAAAAACACACCTGGAAGTTTATTGGCGGCCCACAAAAAGTAGATCCTAGTTTGTGTAACAAATAACTTGCCATAATAATAACAATGATAATAATAATAAGCAATTATTTGTTGTGTGTTACTGTTCTTATAAATGCTGTTTAGCATACAGATTCAGGGTTTTTTTTCACGGTATTCGGGGGTTAATTTATCATAAAACAGGTTGTTTATAACAAAATTGCAAAGTTTATAAAAACATTTTTTACAAGATTCTTTTATAAATCATTAATGTCAGAGGGGGAAATTTACTAAGATGGGAGTTCTAGTTCACTTGGGATGTTGCTATGGGCAACCAATCCGATACTATCATTATCTTTTAGAAGGTGCTAAATAAAGAAGTAGAGTCTGATTGGTTGTCTATCCCAAATTTCCAAATAGTGTTAAATGTGTCCACACCTGTGGACATGACAGGAACAATGCCACGCCCACCTTTTGACCCTGTTAAACTTTTGTATTTAATATCCTTTTCCATTGTTGACCTTTCATCTGTCAACCTATTGTCCCGACTGACCTAATGTGTGTCAGCCATTTGATGTTCACCGTTAAGATTGTTGATTCATTGGTTCCCACACAAAAAAAGATCCTACTTACATTGATCTACAAGCGAAAAAGCCCACTTCAACTAAAGCTTCCAGCCCTCCATTGGCGGATTCAATGGATATTGCATTCAGAGGTATAATTCAAGATTGATATTATCAATAAATTCCAAACTTTTGGAACCATTTCATACAATAGTAATAGTTTCTTTCCCCAAAAATTTCAATTTGGAATCTGTTGCCTCAAAATCACAATGTTTTCGCCGAAAACAAGTGTCCCCGTACCGTTTAATCCCCACGCAGGGCGCTAACCCTATTCTATGTTCAGGGGGACAGTGATGATTCCCCCAAACAGCTAGGATTACGGCTAATGCAGGGAGTCTGCTGCAGTTAGCCGTGAGCCTCGCTGTTTTAGCGGCCGAACACGCCGCTGCCCCGTCGCTGCAAAAACCTAGCAATGGGGAAGCGGCGTGTGCAGGTGAGTTAGTTGAATACTGACCGTGCGGGCTGTGACAGCGAGCAGTCAGCACTGCCCACTGTCACCGCTCGCAGAAACCAATAAATATACCCCTTTGAATGGTAACTCAAACTGAGTAAGGTGGTATTTCGATCTAGTGTGTCACACACTTTAAATATCATAATGTCCAATAAATGAATCCTGTTCATGTGGTTGTCACCAGTAAACTTTATTGGTGCATCCAAAGCATTATGTTCAGACATCAAATGAAATGTTTCTTTAGTGTTCCACCAAAACAAAAAAGAATGATCACTATTGATTTATTATTTATAATGGATTTCATTGTAGACTTGTTTCTGTGTTCAGATTATCATAACATAGTTTTATATTCCCAGTATTAATGAAATCATTATGTGTTTATCTCAAAAAAGGTGTTAATATTTGGATTAGCAGTGGATGGGAACAATACCTTTCACATAATGGGTATGATTGAAAACAGCTCCAGATTATCCACTCAACATGATTCGCTGCTCCTTCAAGACGAAATGTGCTACTTTATGAAGTGGGTGCAAGCGTAAAGGATTGTTCTGTTCAACAGTTCGTGGTAAGTGCCAAGACATTCAGGAATACACGATTAACATAACAAATATAAACTAAAGAGGAGAACTGGAACCCGGGATCAAACAGAGTTCCTACAATTCTAATATTAATCCTCTCTTGATGAAGGATGTCACGGATATTGAAGTTTGTACGGATAGTCCTTATTTCTTACCAGCTGTCTTAAATGTATTGGCATGCAAGGAGTTTGGAAAAATTCAAGATTTTAATTCAAACCCATATCCTTTCCAATGGATCTAATACTGACAGAGAAGGGTGGTCTCTGTGTTTGATTTTCTTAGAGTTAAACAATAGGTCTGAGAGTGACATACAGAGGAGAATCTTAAAGAGGTTTTCAGCAGAGAACAGAATGATTTTCGAAGATGAGCAAAAAAGGGTGGAACTTCTGTCACAAACAATATTAGATAGAATATCTTGAAGCTGGATAATGCCTTGTACAAACAAACTAAACTTTTCAGAGGGAATACCAGAAATTGAGAGGGTGTGCCATTATACTAGACATAGCCACTACTATCCAAAATGTATTGCAACACGCCCCCTGAGGAACATCTACAATGAAGACCATTGGTACATGGTGAAATTAGAATAAGAGAGAAATATAAATATAGAGCCCATCTCCCTTGCCTTGGACTTATCCTTTTTTGCTTAATAAATATATGACAGGGTTTTACAGTCTGTAATTGCATATATGGCCTCCCCGAGTCAATGTCTACCTTTAAATGCAACATTTGATGACCAGGAGTTCTTGTTTCCTACTTTCGATTTGGCCTCCACGGCAGGAAATGTCCTCAGAAAGATGGCACATGGGAGGAGCTTATCAACTTGCTCTCTCCGCTCTGCACAAGACCTGTGTCTCTCTTCTGCACAGATCACTAGCTCCCATTCACTATTACAGGACTTTCATCGGACTGCTCCCATCCTATGAAATGCCCGGTACTTGTTTCCTAGAACGGCCACACCGATTTACATCGGGGTGGTCGTGTCGGAAAAATCGGGTCGATCGCATCGCATGCGATTTGGTCGCATGCGATGCGATCGTCGCGACCGACCGATTTTGGACCGATTTTTTTTAATTAAATGTAAATCGGGTCCCTAGGACCGGATTTTACATTGGATTCAATGTAAAATATTCCCAACCCCCCCAAATGTCACGGCGTACACCTCACCCCACGATAGACGCCAACCCGAAGCGTGGCGAGCGCAGCGAGCCCGCGAGGGGCGGCGGTGCGCGTCCTCCGACCTTTTAATTCCCCTACTATCCACGTCGGCGTGGAGTTGAGAATAGAATAGTGTGGCGAGCGCAGCGAGCCACCGAGCCCGAAGCGTGGCGAGCCCCGCGAGGGGACGCGGATACCTTCACAGGTAAACGCGTCCCTTCGCGGACTTCACAGGTGTCCGCGTCGCCACGGACACCTGTGAAGCCCGCGAGGGGACGCGTATAACTGTGAAGGTATCCGCGTCCCCTCGCGGGGCACGCTGCGCTCGCCTCGCTACGCTCGCCACACTATTCTATTCTCAACTCCACGCCGACGTGGATAGTAGGGGAATGAAAAGGTCGGAGGACGCGCACCGCCGCCCCTCGCGGGCTCGCTGCGCTCGCCACGCTTCGGGTTGGCGTCTATCGTGGGGTGACGACGGGGACATCTAAAATGTGAGATGGGTCATATTGGCCCATTTCACATTTTTCACATTTTTTCAGGATTTCAATGTTAAAAAATCTTTTAACATTGAAGCCTATGTAAAAATCGGGGGCATCGCGTCGGGACCTATGTTAATGGTCCCGACCGACGCGATGCCCCCGATATTTTACCTTTCCCGACACGATTTCAATGTTAAAATATTTTTTAACATTGAACCCTATGGGGAAATCGCGGGCATCGCGTCGGTCGCGTCGGGACCATTGTTAACGGTCCCGACCGACGCGATGCCCCCGATATTTTGTCCTAGCCGGCCAAATGGACCTGATTTCAAAGGAAATCGGGTCCATCGTATGGATCGTGTACCTTAACTAAAGGTACACGATCCATAAGATATGTGGCCGTGCTAGGAAACAAGTACCAAATGCCCTTCCACACACAATAAGATTCTCAACTAGCCTCCAAAACTTTCAAGTGCTCCCTGAAAACTCCACTTTTCAGGCAAGGCTATCAAATTTAGGTACCACCCACATAAACATCAGAGGCACTCATGTGTTAATAGCTTTCTTTCTGGACTTGAAACTTGGTGGGACTGCTATAACTGGTGCCTGTCATTGTATATCCCTCCTATTTCCCTATAGATTGTAAGCTTGCAGCAGAGCCCTCCTTCCTCCATGTATGTCTGTTTTACCCAGTTTGTTCTTTCAGTGTTGTCAACATTTGTAAAGCGCAACAGAATCTGCTGTGCTATATAAGAAACTGTAAATAAATAATAATAATAGTTATATTTAAGAGAGGGGGGCCTATATTATGATATTATCAAACTAAGGGGCAGATTTATTAAGCTTGGAGAAGAGATAAACTGAAGATAAAGCGGAGAAAAGGTAAAAGGAGATAAAGCACCAGCCAATCAGCTGTGTTTGAAAAAGACAGTTGGGAGATGATTGGCTGGTGCTTTATCTCCTTTTACCTTTTCTCCGCTTTATCTCCAGTTTATCTCTTCTCCAAGCTTAATAAATCTGCCCCTAAACCACTTCGAATCACCCAAGAAACTTCTTTATCAGGCCAAGCTCCCAAGATGGGGAAATGCCCTAGATTTGCAGTTCTGCGAATAAAAAGGGAGCTAAATGACATCATTTCTGTCTATTAGCCCCTGCTTTTATCCTCATCCTGCACGCGGGATATGGTCGGATTGTCGACCTGGCTTAAGTCGACAGTCATTAGGTCGACACTGTTGGGTCGACAGGCAACAAGATCGACAGGGTTCTAGGTCCACATGGATGAAGGTCGACAGGTGTCTAGGTTGACATGGGACAAGGTCGACACGGTTTTAGGTCGACAAATGCGTTAGGTTAACATGAGTTAGGTCGACAGGTTGCGAGGTCCACATGGGTTTTTTCACTGTTTTTTGAGCCGACATATGCTGACAGGTGGTATTTCATGCCCTACCATCCACCAGGGCATGGTGGTAGAATAAAATAGGGTGCCGAGCGCAGCGAGACACCGTGCACGAAGCATCGCGAGAGAAACAAGCAATGCAAGGGGCTGCGGTTGACTTCCAACTGTGTCCATGTCGACTGTATCAACATTCGGGTAAAAAAACAGTGAAAAATCCCATGTCGACCTCGCGACCTGTCGACCTTAGCCCTGTCGACCTAACCCATTTGTCGACCTAAACCCATGTCGACCTTGTCCCATGTCGACCTAGACACCTGTCTACCTTCACCCATGTTGACCTAGAACCCTGTTGACCTAGTTGCCTGTCGACCCAACGGTGTCGACCTAATGACTGTCGACCTAAGTCGGGTTGATAATACAATCCACACCCCTGCACGCTTTATCAGAAACATGATTGCAGGTTCACAGCTGAAACTTTTTTTTCACAGAAATCTGAATCCACCCAAATAAATGCTCAGCATTGGTACATATTATGGATTTAATTCCTGGATTAGATTAGTTAGGACATATTTGGGTAGTTTTCTAATGCTTATTAATGTGAACTGAAGCTAATCTTAAAGTATAATGTTGGTAAAATACTATAAAGTGCAATGTGTTCTAATATAATCTATTTGATGAAACCTTTAGCCTAAGGACTTCCACTTTTCCCCACATGGTGGCAGACATTAGACAGATACGTAAATATTTACAAGGTTTTGGATGTATTTGGGCAGCATGAATGGTGTAAAGGCAGGCAACCATATTGCCGGGTGCGCGCTCCCGTTTTCAGCCCCGTTCTAATCGCTGCGACCAGCTGATTACCTCTGCAGCACCGCCGGCAGAGGTTCCCTTTCATCAGCGACCATCTCTGGTCGCTGATGAAAAGGAGAAACTGAGCAAAAGGAGAAACTGAGCAATATATTGCTCAGCCATATATTGCAAGCAATATGTGGCTGAGCAATATATCTCCCCCGTGTGTACGGGGCTCAATGGTTAGCATTACTGCCTCACAGCACTGAGGTTATGGGTTAGATTTCCACCATGGTCCAAACTGTGCAGAGTTTTAACATTCTCCCCGTACTTGCATGAGTTTCCTCCGGGTTAGTTGGCTCCCAACAAATTAACTCTAGAATGTCTGTGTGCGTGTACATGTGGTAGGGGATATAGATTGTAAGCTCCATTGGGGCAGGGACTGAATGTGAAAGTTCAAATATTCCCTGTAAAGCGCTGCGGAATATGTGTGCGCTATATAAGAAACTGATAATAAATAAATGTGACACAGACTAAAGCCGTGTACACACGGTGAGATATTGAATATTGGCTATTGGCTAACAGATCATTTTGACTAAGCCTGAACATGCCCGAGTACCCCGAATCACCCGAATACCCGATCACCCACAAACAACCGACTACTCGAGCACCCAAATGCGCCCGAAACACCCGAATACCCAAGTGCCAGAATGCGTCTGAATATGCCTGTATACCCAAATAATCAGATGCACCCAAATACCTGAACACCTGATCGCTAATGACTAATAATGACTTCAGAAATTGCTATCCATATTTACATATCTACCTTGCATTGGGAAAGATCAGAAGATGCAGCTAAAGATCAGCAGGACTGCACATCGGATTGTGATCATTCGCATTTGTGAACGATTTGAGCTAAAATTGGCCGATCAGCCCGAGAATCGCTGTAGTGTGTGGGCAACTTAACAATCAAGCGCAATGTTAGGTGTCCTAAAAGTTCTTAAAATTAAAGAAGGCTGTTCTCGAAGCTCGAAACATCATGAAGGTGGATTGGTTCTTTAGCGGTCTGTTTTTTACATAGTGATACAATGGTGAGTGGAGAACTACCAGCCAATCAGCTCCTAACTGCCATGCTACAGGCTGTGTTTGGAAAATAACAATTAGGAGTTGGTTGGCCCTTTATCATCATCCACTTTATCTCCATCTAAGGCTTAATAAACAGATCCCTATGTCTATTAAAGGAAGGGATTTCATACTTTTGAGTTTCATCTGGGAGCTGGGAGCAAGTAGGTAGCTATTTTGCTTGCCGAGCATGGGAGAGGGTTAAGGGCAGTTGTAGCTTCCACACCGCCCTTCCTGTGCTGCAGGAATAGAGAGGTCTTGAGAAAGACCTCAGGGACAGTTTACTAAGCCTTGGATGGAGATAAAGTGGTTTGCAATAATGGGGTTTATGTACTAATCCCTAGACGTAAGGAGATAAAGTACCAGCCCATGAAAGGTGGACAAGTCTCCTGTTTGCTTCCCATATACCCTGCACCCCCCTTGGCCGCAGAGACGAATACTCAAATTTGCAATTTGACAAATGAAAATGAAGATGACTCTGCGGTTAAAGGTTTACTTTATTATGATGTGTTTGTTTTATTTAGGTATTGTTCTGTTGTGAAACTACAAGAACCAGCAGGCCCATTAATGAACCACATGCATTTACCAAGTCTTGCATTCACAACAGAACCCAATATTTTCTTCAAATGTTTACACTTTTAAGCCCAGGGGTGATGGGGACAGCCCTTGGCTTCAGCCCAGGCTGAAGTTTCCCTGGAGGAGGGACCCCTTTACTGGTTGTGCGGCATACATTCACCTCGCGGATGGGGGCTGATGTCATCTCCAAGCGCCGCCCCCTGCATTCGTGTGCAGTGCAGCCCGGGAATATTCTGGGTCAGCACCGCAGTGTAAATGGGGCAAATCCCAGATCCGACCCGGATTGGAACCATGTTCGGAATACCTGGTCGGATCCGGGATTTTGGTGTAAAAGTGGTATAAGTTAGTCTATATTGGGGGCACTGTGATATAAGCCTGCTTGCGGTGTCATGGCACCTTCCTACGCCTTTGCCTCTACGCATCCTTTATATGCAGCAAATCTGTATATCGTGTTGACTGCATGCCACTTTGATATAAACTAAATGTTAAAAACTTTTGAAGATCACGCACATACGGAAATATGATTTGCTACATTAACTGAAATATTTTGTAATAGTTTCCCGGACCAAGACTCTAGCTTTGCATTTATTATTAACTAGTCATACAGAGTAGGTGTGGGTAACAAGTGAATGTGGTGTGACTCATTGTAATACAAGATATATGCATCTACTGGATAACCACATACTGTATAAATGTCTTCTGTTTTACCTATTCAATCAATATGTACAGTGAATTAATCAAGGTGAGACATTTGTACTGGGTGATATTGCTCTGAGGGGGCAATTTGTTAATATATCAGATATCATTGTCTAACTTGAATGCCCTAATAATGAAAAATATATCAAATAAAGTAGAGATGTGTAGGTTCGGATCTCAAAACGGGATCTTATTGGCTATCAGCTGTCACATGTTTTGGCTCCAAAGCATACCTCCCAACATGACCCTCTCCAGGAGGGACAGAATGCTCTATTTATTGACCTCCCTCATCAACTGTGTGGAAACTTCTTTTTTATCCATTAACCTGTTTAAAACAGGTGATGTCAATCATACATTAAGAGGGAAGTCCAGAAAAAGAGCATTGTGTCCCTCCTGGAATGAGTCATGTTGGTAGGTATGCCAAAGCATGTGACAGTAGTATAACCAATAAGATCCTGGGGTCTGGCAGTGTCCCATAGTGGGAGCCCCCCCAGTTAGCCAATAAGATCCTAGGGGCTGGCAGTGTCCCACAGTGGGGAGCCCCCCTCTTTGTCACTGCTCTGCTGAATAGTGACTAGCAGCGTCTATTCAGGAGATTAGAAGAATAGTAGGCTTGGCCAGCATCTCTCAGATCGCTGGCCATGCACCACAGCGGCGAAACAGGGGTATCGCCTCTCGATTACTTTCATTCCCGCAAAGCCAGTAGCGTAACTACAAGATAGAAGCAGCCCTCCCTAGTAAAGTTAACCCTCACTCACCAATCGCTTTCCACCGCCGGGTCTATAAGATCTGCAAATCTACTTGCCTGTGGTCCCGGCCTCTTCCTGCTGCTAATGAAAAATGCCTCCAACAAAATGGCTGCCCCTAACAGCAGACCATTTTTAAGGATGCTAGAGGAGGCTGTCTCCTCTAGCATCCTCAAAACCTGTCTGCTGTAAGGGGGCGGACATTTTGTTAGTTCTCCACAGAACAAGAGTACAGAATAATGACCGCGCCCCAGATACTGCTGCCACAGATCAATCCCAAGACTCCTAGAATCCTGAAGAGATACAATTGTAAAAAATGGATGATCGTAGGCGCTGTATCTTCACTGTATACACCGTACAGTAAATTCTATTCTCACATCCAGATGTTCAAAATAGGACACTGTTAACTGACCTGTACTCAGTGCCCTATGTGCACATCAAGGTTTCTTTATTCCTCCTTCTGATCCACCCAACAGTTATAGAGCATAAATCACACACTCTCACCCTCTGGAACAACTCACCCGGGGTCAATGCCCTATGTTCCTTTAAAGGTATCTTTAAACCAATTCAACATGCAATGGGTACCACCGATAGAGGACACTTTATTGTTCACACAAAATTCCAAAAAATCAAGAAAAGTCTATTAAAATTCCATAAAAAATGGGGAGACACCTGGTGCTTGCAAGTTTTTTTTCTGGATTGCTCTCCTATCCAGGTGTAGAGGTTCCCCAACAGCCGAAGATGACTCCACAAGGTTCCAGGTATCACCTCCTCCTACCAACGCGTTTCAGGCTACTAATAGCCTAATTTTGTTAGTTCTGTTTTTCATTAGCAGCAGGAAGAGGGCCGGGACCGCAGGCCAGTAGATTTGTTTAGGATATACCAAAAATAAAAGATTGGCTATTGAACAGCACTTTATCATACACTTTCTGGTACCTTAACATGCAGCTGATGTCTTAAAAGGTTTTTTCAGTTTATGTATAACATTTAATGTACTTTGGGCCCCATTCAGACCTGAACACAGGGCTGGGAGTTTGAAGCCCTGCCGATTATCAGACGAACACGCATGGGAGCTGTTTGCTGGCGCCGTCCTTGCTAAGACAGCAGCAAAGGCCGGAAGTGTGCCTACTGTTGACATTCGAAAAATGGAACCTGGGTCCAAAGGCCTATACCTTCATACCTTTTTTGGTTACAACTTTCACCTTAGCAAAAAAGTCGATCCTTCGACATTGGATCAAGAAAACTGCTCCTTCTATTCAAGAACTCAAACTCAAGCTCATCCAGCTTCTATATTTTGACATCAGACTATTAATATCAAATGAGCCTCAATCCACTAGATCATTTCAGGCTAAATGGTCATTATTCATCCACTCATTGGACGAGATATCTAAACAACAAGTTTTGGACTTCTTTGATAGAAAACTGTGGACTAGAGTGGGACCCATAGTCGAAATACTCAGCAAACAACCAGATACCTGCGAGTCTTAGAGACTTATCGAGCAAGATATTCCTTACGTTAAGTCATTCCGCCAATTAGGTGACTCTGTAAAGTAAGCCTTTTGTTTTACCCACACATGTATGGTTTGTAGCTGTTACTGGTTTACCTGGTGAAAGCAGAGCAGCAAACTTTATGATCAGCTGCGATATGATGGTTGCATATAGGTTACCGGCGACTTACGAATAATCTTCTATGCCACTCCCCCCCCGTGTGTCTGTCTTGGTGTCTTAATACCCTATAGTAAGATAGGTGTAACAGAACTGTTAACTTTATTAGGTGATGAAGGACAAAATGACCAAGACTGTCATGCTCTCTAGATGTCCAGCTTTATTATTATTGGACCAGTACAAAACCATAAATACAATATCAAGGTTTAAGATGTGACATTTAATAAATAGAAGTACATCGCAGTCATATAATTATATAAAATCCCTTAGTATGGTGTTTCGTCAGCGGGGAGCATGAATAGAAACTTGGCCAAACCTATATCGAATATATAAGCTTAGTATAAATTTTATTCTGTGCTTTATAGGATAGTTAGAAGAAACCACGTCTCTCATTGTAAGACCTGAAATGTCCTTCACAGATTTCTTATTCTTGATATGGATATATTTCTTGTTATGCTTTTATTCTTGTGATACCTGGAAAATTTCAATAAAAAGATGTTAAAAAAAAAAAAGACAGCAGCAAAGGCTAGTCATCACTGGCTGCTCACAGGGTGATTGACAACCTTTGGTTGTTTGGGGCCAGAAACCCTACTTTTCTGGGAGTGCCCCAGAAAATGCAGGCATTACACAGCCATTGGGAGGGAGGACCGCTGCCGTCATCAGCAGCCTTCTTTTCCCTACAGCCATTGCAGTGCCGAGTAAGTCCGGCCCCCACAGGAAAAAAAAACCTATTGACCGCCCATGTAAAAAAAACAATCACACTGGTCCCCACAGGTAACAAAAATAAAATACATTGGCCCTTTACATGAAAACAAGAGAAGAGTAAGTAACAATTGCACTGGTGGTGGCTGTAAACTGGTTTCGGCATCTCTAGATGTGGGGGCACACTTAAGAACAGCTCAAGGCCAGGGGCAGACTGGGACTGGATTCCGGCCCGGGAGCAGGGGTCGTGGGGTGCGGCCGTATGTAATGCGTGGGGGGGCGGGTGGCGATGGTATGTAATGCGTGCGGGGGGGTTGCGGCGTTATGTAATGCACGCAGGGGTGGCGTTATGCATTGCGCGCGGGGGCGGCGGGCGGCTCACCTGCTGCTGCTTCTTTCAGTGAGGTGCTGAGTGGAAGCTTGAAGGCCCTGGGAGGTGCTGTGCGTGCATGTGCAGCAGCCTCCCTCAGCCATTTTGTATTTGGGCAAAGTGCTGCGGCCGCTGCCCGCGGCACAGCAAGCCAAGGGGGGGAACGCAGCCGGCCCCTTTTTAAAGAGTTTTGGGCCGGCCCACCGGGAAATGGCCCTGTTTCCCAGTGGGCCAATCCGCCCCTGCTCAAGGCCCACTAGTGTGCCATGGCACAGTGGTTGAAAATCAGTGCTCTAAGTACTATTGAATGCAAAATGTTTACAGTATTCTTTATATATAATTTTCTCTGAATATATCTACAATATTTCAGAGGTTCCCAAGCTTCCTCAAGGCATGTTAAAGGTCCAGGTTTTAGCAATAATCATGCTTGAGCACAGGTGACCTAATTAGACCTCAGTCCTGCTGATTTTAACATCTGTGCTCAACTTAGATCTGGTATTGATTCATCACGGATATTCCTAAAATCTGGACTGTTGTGGACTGAACTTGGGAACCACTGACTTACATAATGACATTTTTACCAGTAAATGTGGTTTAAACATAAATATTATTTTAAATATGACATTTCTTATAGTATTACTGACAGTTGAGGGCTAAAATGGCAAAAACAACTACTTAGAGATATCTTTGTGGATCAACCGATGCACATTCAATAATTCACTGCTGGAAGTCCCAGTAGAAGTGTTGTTAATGCAGTGTAGCTTATTGCATTGTTGTGGCTCTCTCACAGCCAGGCCTGCATCATACTTAACAAGAAATAAAAACAGCGCTGATCCGGAAATATATTTTAAAATAGTTTACGAATAAATCAAATAAAAAAGAAAAGCATTAATACAATGTTTAAAATTTAAACACTTCACCGGCCGGTGGTTATAATACATAGAATGTATGTATTTAAAAGAGATTGCACATAATCACTTCCCAATGGTTACTGCTTTTAGTTAGTAAACAGACAGCACGTTAGTTCTCCTTATATATAACTGTTAGTATGTCCATAAATTGGAGTATTAAATAAACAGTCCTTTTAGCTCTCTCACAGCTAGTTATGCGGTTTTTAATATATGGTTAGTGAAAAGGTCATCAGTCAATATAAGTAATTGATGATTAGTATAAGCAGGCAGTCAATGGGTTAGTGCACTCATTAGGGTTCTCACTTGCCAATCTTGGTTTAAGCTCTAATGTCTGGTTCCGTCCAAACCGCGGTGTCCCGGCTGATGGCTCCCAGTTGTATATACTTCCAGCCAAAAATCAAGCAGCCCTTCAGGGCTCGTCCACGGGACGATATAAGAGCAGCAATGATCCGGCAGGTGAATAAAAGGGGGGGATTCCTCTTACGCGTTTCTCCACCTTGTAGCTCGGTGGCTTCCTCAGAAAGGTATATACCTTTATACTATATACTAAAAGCAGTAACCATTGGGAAGCGATTGTGTGCAATCTCTTTTAAATACATACATTCTATGTAATATAACCACTGGCCGGTGAAGTGTTTAAATTTGAAACATTGTATTAATGCTTTTCTTTTTTATTTGATTTATTAGTAAACTATTTTAAAATATATTTCCGTATCAGCGCTGTTTTTCTTTCTTGTTTTGTTTGTTCTAAAGTAAGGGGTGGAGTTAGGGTGACCAACTCATCCCTTTTATCCGGGACACATATTAATTACACAGGTTCTGTGGCTGGCCTTCACCTGGTTTTAAACTGCCACACCTCAAAACTCTATTTCACCTGGTTTTAAACTGCCACAGAACCTGTGTAATTAATATGTCTCCTGGATTAAAGGGATGAGTTGGTCACCCTAGGTGGAGTACTCCTTTAGTAAAAACAGCAGCTTTTTTGGGAATAGGAAAACTTGGATCAGTGCTCTGTCATTTTGTTCTTCCGCCTTTTGGCTAAGATCAAGTGTAGTATCTGTTCTTATCAGTGGGTATGGACTGGCCTCTGGCAGAGAATAGAGAAAGGCTGGACTGAGTAGCTGCTCTGATGGGCGGAGGGTGTGGGACCCCTCTTTTTTGCCTGGGAGTGGTGAAAAGTCTGGCTGAGTACCTTCACCTCTGCCAGTGGTAGGAGGCGTTGTTTCCGTAAACCCACTGGTGAGAGGGGGGAAGAAACACTGGGCCTAGTAGTTTGACTCTCTTGACAGGGTTCGTTGGCCCCGAAGGATGAGACAGCGAAAGGCTCAGTCTAGTATCCATTCCCAAGGTGCGGAGGACCCACCGTCCTAACTCTTCCGGGGGTTGAGGAAAGAGGGTCTCTCTAAGCTTCGGCGAAGAGGACCCACCGTTCCCTATTTTCCCCTCTTCGGCCTTATGGTTGGGAGGGGTTAGGGGGAAAACGGGGCCCGTCTCCTTCGGGAGATAAGCCCATTCGATCGCACTGCCCCCTTTGCACGTGTTTAGGCAAAGTACTGGTGGTAGGGAGCACACCTCGGGCTCCTGAGTTTTTTTGAAACTCATACTTGTTCATACTTGCCTACCTGACCCTCTCCATGAGGGAGAAAATGCTCTGTTCCTGGACCTCCCTGGTAATGTATGATTGCCAGCACTTGTGGTGAGCTAGGTAATTCGATAAGAAAGGTGTTTCACCACAGGTGATGGCAATCATACATTACCAGGGAAGTCCAGGATCAGAGCATTTTATCCCTCATGAAGAGGGTCAGGTAGGCAAGTATGACCTGTATTTCAATGTCTCCTCTCAGCTCTCTAATGCACAGCAGACTTATGAGATTAGTATCACTCTCTCTCAGTTAGTAGAAGCAGAAAGGGTTCTATGCAAGCCATTAAGTTTGTGTTATGGCTAGTGTTAGTAAAACATCCAAATTAAAAGCTGTAAAACAACCTGCAGTATAAGTTTTGATATTAAAAAGCTATATATATTCTGTTGAAGTCCATCTGCATTATGGCCCTTATTCTGGTTCACTCTCAAAGGCAAATTCCTTCTCAAATGGACAAAGCCATGTGCACTGCAGGGGGGGGGTGTGTGGGCAGATGTCACATGTGCAGAGATAATTAGATTTGCATACATCCCAACATGACCCTCTCCAGGAGAGGACTTCTGGCCGTCCGACCACCCGTTCCTCCTGGCGACGAGGTGGGCGGGAAGCAGGGACGCATGTGATCCATCACAACGGATCGCATGTGTCCCGGCGGCTCGCACTCTGTCGGGTGTCCGTACACTGCTGCGAGACGTCGCAGGCAGTGTATGGGCACCTTAAGGGTGACAGGTAGGCACAATTTACTTCATTTAATATTTTTTTTCCAAATTTATCAAAAAATAAATAAAACTTTTATCCTTTAGGTGTTGTGGAATAAATGTTGATGCTCTAGGTCAGTGGTTCCCAACCCTGGGGTACTAGTACCCCTGGGGGTACTCTGCAGACCAGTTGGAGGTACTTGAAAATATCATTGGTAATGGCGGAAGAAGGAAAAGTCTTTTGATGGCGGCAGAAGACTCCCATTACCATGAGACGAACCACGTTGTGTCACTTTTGGTTCTGTCTGCAGCGTCATTAGTGTCTCCTTTTGCTTTTACCTGACCAGCAATCCACTAGGAGCTACTGTACCTACACTGGCCTCAAACATCAGCAATCATCTGCCCCATGTCAGGTGTCGAGAAAGCAGAGTCATTAATCCTATAGGCATTAGTGGGAACCCCGATGACAGTGCACAGCCAGCGGCCAGACACAGAGGATTATTGACTGCATACTACTCCTCCACTACTCCTTAATATAAGGACACGCATACTGCTCACTTCCACTACACTCGTAAGTACTGTGGATACTGTATTTCAAATTGAGATGAGGGGGTGCTCATAAATTAAAAGTCTAATCAAGGGGTACGGGAGATAAAAAAGGTTGGGAACCACTGCTCTAGGTCAGTGGTTCCCAACCCTGGTCCTCAAGTACCCCCAACAGTGCATGTTTTGCAGGTCTCCACACAGAATCACAAGTGCTATAATTAGCTCCACCTGTGGATCTTTTCAAATGTTCCTGAATAATGAGTGCACCTGCCGGGTGACCTGGAAAACGTGCACTGTTGGGGGTACTTGAGGACCAGGGTTAGGAACCACTGCTCTAGGTTGACAAAAATCAAGACTTTTTGGAACCACTGCAATATACTGTGACTAGTTTAAACACCAGTATTATCACTTCAGCCATGGGGTGTGGATAACCTCACAGACAATGTTTAGGTACACAGAGTCAACATACCTCCCAACACGACCCATGCCAGGAGGGACAAAATGCTCTCCTTCTGGATTTTCCTCTTATTGTATGATTGCCATCAAATGTTTTTGAACAGGTTAACTAATAAAAAAGGTGTTTCACCACAGGTGATGGCAATCCTAAATTAAGAGGAAAGTCCAGAAGCAGAACATTGTGTCCCTCCTGGAGAGCGTCATGTTGGGAGGTATGAGTCAATAGTTTGACACCAAAAAGTTGACATACACTAAATGGACTGTGACAAAGGTGGACACAAGCAAAAGGTCCGAATGGAAAAGGTTGGCACATGAAAAAGTCGACATGAGTTTTTCAGGTTTTTGTGTGTCAATGTCGACACATGAGCAAGTGGACCCCGAATTAGTGTAGTGTGTACCATCGCAAGGCTCACTTCGCTCAGTATGCTCCTTGATGGTAAAGCATGAAAAAGTCCCCACAAAAAGTGGGAACATTTTTTGTGTCTCGTCGACCTTTCATGTTGACCATTGTCATGTCGATCTGTTGAGTGTGTCAACCTTTTGCCAGTGTCGACCTAGTACAGGTCGACCTTTTGTCAATATTGACTAGTGACTGTCTACCTAGACATTGTCTGCGAGCCATTCAGATGCTGCTTTCAACAGTGAGGGTGAATACAGAACATCTGGCCAGTGGTGTCGAGAGGGGGGAGTGGGTACTTTGTACCTGGGAGCCTGGATCCAGCTCCCCCCTCCCCTGTTGCTTGGAGCCGATGACAAGCTGCCGCAGGAGCACAGCCCTCCCCCCCACAGAGCCGGCCCTAGCCTTAATGACGCCCTAGGCAAGATTTTGGCTGGTGCCCCCTAGCACCACCACTACTTCTGCCTCTGACCCTGCTCCTGTTTCCCAGCACCATCAACCCTCATCATAGCAGTCATCATTTTGGTGCTCCTACCCGCAATATTTTAAATAGAAACAGCACACACATTCGGTGCGCAGCCCAAACAGGGGTGTGTTCTTGCTGGGAAGGGGCATGGCCACACAATAGTACCCCCAATTTAAATTATGCCACACAGTAGAGCAACTTTATTCACATTATATCATGCGATGGTCTCCCTTATTCACGTTACATCACACAGTAGTACCACTTTACCTTAAATACAATACTCCTCACATTATTCACATTATACCCTTAGAAAAAAAATCCTGATAAAATATTGTATTTTAAGCACCTACATGGCCACACTGCAACCCAGCACAAAGCAGTGTGTGCTGGGCAGAGGAGAAGAGCTGCAGCTGCTGCTGTCACTAAAGGGGAGGGGGCCCGGGGCCGCCACTGGGCCCTTCCACCAGACTTTGGCCTGGGTAATTTGTACCCCCTACCCCTTTCTCTCGGCACCCCTGATAATACCACACAGTAATGCCCCTTAAACATGACACACATTATTAATGTCTTTATAACCATAATGCCCCTTACACATTATGCCAACCTTTATTAATGCCCTTCATACACATAATGACACCTTACACATATGTTGCACATTATTAATGCCCTTATAAACATGACACACATAATGCCCATTACACATATGTTGCACATTATTAATGCCCTTATACACGACACACATAATGCATGTTACACATATGTCGCACATTATTAATGCCCTTATACACATGACACACATTATGCCCCTTACACATATGCCGAACACTATTGCACAACCAACCCACCCGCAGACAGCACTCACACAGACGCTAACACTGTGTTCTCTGCCTCTGCTTGGATACAGATGTTTCCTCATACATCTTGCCTCAATAGGCCATGCAGCTCCTGGCCAGTTCTGCTAACGTTGGGTGCCTTTTTTTTCTGAAAATTCGTCTTATTTGCATTGTTATGAGACCAGGACACACAAGGAGCTTCCAATGATTAAAATGATATGCGGCATGCCTATATTCTGTGTGCAACTGTGGCTGTACCTGCATACGGAATGCTAGGTTACATGATTTCCATGAATACACTATTTCATATGCAGATACATCCTCACTCACACACAGAATATAGGCATGCTGCATATCATTTTAATCAGCAGAAGCTGCTGGTGCCCCTAGGCATTCCATATGCCCTAGGCAACTGCCTAGTTGGCCTATGCCTAAGGCCGGCTCTGCCCCCCCAGCACAGTGCCATGTGCAGAGCTGGGGAGAAAGGCAGCAGCAGTATAGCCCTCTCTGTCGTTTGTTTTTTTTCACGGGGACATGGCCCTGCCCCTCCAGTGGCCCCCCTCGCCCATTTTACAGGGGCCCGGCCAACCTCTCGGCATCACTGCATCTGGGCACCATTACATCCCTGGGATATCTTTCAAAATGATCCCATTATAATGAACCTCTCATTACAGAACTACCTAAGCAATACAGTATTTCACTGCCCAAGTGAAGAACTTACTCATTTATTTAATAAAGTATCATTTATTGGTAAACATTGAGACAAATAACAATGTTCTCCGCCTTGAAATAATATACAGGGTGTGTCTGGGGAAGATTTAGGATGTTTAATCCAGACTTGGAAATAGAAACGTTTTACGTGAGAACGAAACAAAAATTGATAGATCACAGCAAAGCCAATGCAAACATTGACAAATCACTGATTGACACTTCTGTAAACTGACACTTATTTAGTTGTTATCGGCATACAAACTAAAGGGTGTGCTATAGGATAATGCTGTGGTTAGGTAAGATACACCGATATTGTTAAACCTGCACACACAACAGACATGAAATCAGGGTTGCTTACCCCCCGTGGAATGGCCGGGAGGTTCCCGAAAATCGGGTCACCCTCCTGGATACAGCTACCATCTCCCCCAAACCCCCAACCGCGACAGCAGTAATTTCCCATGAATTGCTGCTTTCTGTGGGGAGGGGCTCAAAAGATGCACATCGCATCATTTAGCCCATGCCCCCTCCTTGTAGACCTGCGAATTGACAGCTACATCAGGCCCCGCCCCCTGAAGTGCTGCTGACAGTCTTCTCTCCGGGCGTGCTCATAAACGGTGTTTCGATGCCTGCTTGGAGCAGGCGGCTGACGTCCGCTCGTATATGCTAGTGAGGGGATTCGATCGGCAGTGGGGGAGGGGGCTGCTGGTGTCGTTTACCTGTTTGCTAGGCTGCGAATATATGCTGCCTAGCGAACAGGTCTGAATAAGGCCCGAAGTACCAGTCATCTCCTGCTATTTTGCAGGCTGTGGGGATATGTAAAGTATATGTCCTAAGCCTTTGAGAGAGAGCAAAAGCGAAGATTGATAATGGATTCTATGTACTAAGCATTGGAGAGAGGCAAGTGGAGAGAGATCAAGTACCAGCCAATCAGGTTAATTATCAAACACAGCGTGTAATGTGGCAGTTAGGAAATGATGGCCTGGTACCTTATCTCCATCCACTTTATCACTCTCCAAGGCTTAGGGCATACTATGGCTTCTTAAAATGAACGGAGGTGATGTTGCCCATAGTAACCAATCAGATTCTGTCTTTTATTTTCTAAGATTCAATAAAGAAATGATAGAATCTAATTGGCTGCAATACACAACATCACCTTTTTTGATTTTCAGAAGCCTTGGTAAATTTACCCCATAGACCACAAAGTAGGTTAGTATGTCAAATGGCGGTGCAATACCTGAAACGTAAAGCCCCGTACACCTGGTTAGATTTTGTCTATTTGTTCTATTCAAATTTGCGGATACGCATCCCCTCGCGGGGCACGCTGCACTGGCCATGCTTCGGGCTCAGTGGCTCGCTGCACTCGGCACATTGTAGAAAATCAGCTCCACGCCGATGTGGATACTGGGGGTATGACGTGGATAGTGGGGGTATGATGTGGATAGTGGGGGTAAAATGGCTGGTCTATACTTACTCTCCTTTGGCCCGGGCACCGCGTCGATCCCCGCTGACTCACGCTGGGATCCACGGTGACTCCCCGGCAGTCGCATTCAGTCCCCCTGTTCCAGCACTGGCCACGGATGCTGTACGCAATTAGCGCAGTGCCACTGGGGGAGCAGGAAAACCATGTGAAGCGCCGCCAGCGGCACTACACTGAATTACGAACAGCATCCGCTACGAGTGCCGGAGGAGGGGGACTGAATGCTGCCGCCAGGGTGTGACCATCACTGCCTCGGGGAGCAACCGTCGCTGCTGCCGGGGAGTCATCGGGGATCGCCGCTCGGAGGAGGGTAAGTATAAACCACACCACCCTGCTCCCAGAGCTGCCTCCTGTATTAACACGGGGCTGGCTACGCTGACAACGTAGCTTAGCCTATGTTGAAAACGTAGCGTAGCCAGGTGCCCTGATAATACACAAGTACCTAGATTTCTTCTTTTACAGTAAACTGGATGCCATAATGTCAATTCAATGTGAAGGAGTATGGAGGAAGACTGTCTGGAAGGTCAAGTTACTGCTGCAGTGCTTGGTAAATATGCTCCTTGTTTATATCGTTTACTTACTAACATGTTCAGTTTCCCTCCCCAATGCCCGCTCAGCTATGGCTGCATTCCCATAGATCAGGCATGTCCAAACTGTGGCCCTCCAGCTGTTGTGAAACTACACATCCCAGCATGCATTGCCATAGGTTTAGCATTCACTAATTGAAAAACTGTGGCAAGGCATGATGGGACTTGTAGTTTCACTACAGCTGGAGGGCCACAGTTTGTAAATGCCTGCCATAAATCATCACCACATCTCGTCCCTTTGTTGTCCGGGATTCCTGCCTCCCTCTATAGTGCTTGGTGGCAGCAGCAGGCCTCTGACAGCTACTACCCCTATGATTTACACTGGGTGAGTGAGTGGTTAGGGTTGGAGGGAATGGAAAGTCTGTGTGTGTGTGCTCCTACTGCAACTTTTCTACCTGCTGCACTATAGCTGTTTAAAAATACCCCCCAAAAAACTATGAAGATTGATTGACATTTTGACACCCACACTCATAGGCGTGCACAGCACATTTTATTAGGTGGTACACTGTCAAAGGGGTGTGCCTAGCACCACCTATTGGGTATGACTAACATTGACAATCAGGCGTGTCTACTATAACATCATCTATTGGCACTCGCTCCAATATAAAACGTCTCTCAGCCACACCATTATATCCTGCCTATTTCAGCTTTAATCTTCTAATTACTCTGTGTAACAGTACAAGCAAATAAAGTCATAAACATATATGGATGACACAGGTACAGTATGTAGTGATATGACAATAGTTTAATAGTCTAGTACAAATAACAATGCAAAATACACATATTGATTGATGGGCACTTCTTTTAATGGAATACAGTTCTAAAAAGGTAGAAAAGGTAGCAGCAGTTACAGTTCTCAAAATTGGTAAAAGGTAGCGGCAGGGAGGTGTTCATAAGGGTGGGCAAAGCATTTGGGGGTGCCTGTGCACCCCTAACACTCAATGTGCGCACACCTATGCCCACACTTTGATATTGTTTTGTAAAATTGACTGACACACCTATTGATGACCAATCCCCATTGTAGCTCCACCCACATTATCCACAGCTGCGCCCACCGCATCACAATGTAGTTTTGTTTTGTGTGTGCTGGGGGAGGGGGGGCTGCCTATTGTGTGAGTCCCGGTCCCTGCAATTTCTGATGGCAGCCCTGCTGTACATAGTCTTGCCGCCAAGATTTACACTACACAGGAGTGATCAAATCTGGATTGAATGTGGAAAAACCATTAGATGCACATTCACAATTTCGATTCTATTTTGCTTCTGTAAGCAAAATCAAATAGAAAAATAGTGCATATCTCACCGTGTGTACCCTCTGTTACACACCAAGTGCATGGTACTGTCTATAGGGCCCAAAGTATTGTAAAAACGCCTTTGAATATTTTTATCTATTTCACTTTTCTACAGAATTTTTGCAGTGTTCAACTATTTCCTTTAATTACATCTGTGTTTCAAATATGAGAGCATTTTACCAAAAACTATCACGTCTGAACAATGAAAGCATGTTTCATATCTAAATTAGGCTTTATGTAACCAACATTTGAGAACTGTTGCCTTAAAAAACTAAGATAGAGAGGCTTGAGGTTCAGTGATGCTTGAAGAGCCCCCAGGTGCTTCCTCACTGTATTAATGTCCTTAGGGACGGCTCAATAAAGCAGGCAAAACAAAACAAATTATGTTAACTGAATTAATGTGGAAGACTGTTATTTAGTTTACATAAAGAATTACATATAGTCATGCTCAATGTGCATATTCCAGAGTAAGAAATAAAACACTGGGTGGATGGAATTGGTTCACGTACAAATACTTTTTTTATAAATCTATCAGTTAACATAACTTATCCTAAACCTTGGTGTACTATATTAGTTTCAAGTTTATTCATCTTTATATAAAGCAGCTCTCTGAACCTGTGGATATAATTAGTACTGAAGTTCTATGGACTAAAAAAATTTAGTTTTCTTTCATGTGTATAGATTGTTTGATGCATCTTGTGGTCATGTGATGATGTCATGGACCAATCGGGCAGTTGGGGTTATAAAACCCCGAAGGAGATTGTCTCTGGTTTACTCTTTGCTCTGCCTTGAAAGGTGAAAAAAGTTCCACATCTAAGTGCCTTCAAACAGCCAAACTGCCTACTTCAAAGAAGAAAAACTCCGGCTTGCTGCCACAGACCATGCACTGGCAAAAATGTAAGTTTTTATTTTACTGTGTTAATATACAGTTAGACAGCTGAAAATATTACACCTGCTGATAAAGTTTCTAACCACATTGCAGTGACACAGATGAGACTATGCATTAGGTCTTGCGTAGTTATACGGATGCTGTCACTGCAATATGTAGGTGATAATGTTGAACTGTCATAGTCACAAAGCTAAATTAAGAATAGAGTTAACCAAAATGGTGTTGAAAAAATTTCTTGTAAAGATCACAATGCAAAAAAATATTTAAATCTGACCATATTCACACTTCTAATTCTAGCAAACACATTGAATACATAAATTAAATAACTGAGACAATGTCTAACTCAGCAGTTTTTGGAACACAAGGTGTCCTAGACACAGTAGTGACAGATGTAATGCACTTCGGCATTGTCCTGGATGGTGGCCTGATTTAAACATCAGATATCAGCTACAATCAAAACCTAGTTCTTTCATCTGAGGAACATTGCCAGAATCAAGCCTTGATCCCATTAGGGGATCCGCCTAAAGTCAGGCTTGCACTTGTATGATCACGCCTAGACTACTGCAATGCCCTCTACCTTGGTCTCCCAGCAAAATGATTGCACTGCTTGCAGTGGGCAGAAAATGCAGCTGCCAGGCTATTAACCAACCAGCCCTGTTCCATACCATTGACCTTTGATAAAGCTGCCATGCAGGGCAGGGAAACGCGTCAGGTGCTTTTCACAATTTGCCTAAAGAAATATCTAAGGATTGCCACTTGAACCAGCCCGGGTCACCAATACACCTTGGGAGGGGATTCATTGCTTAAAGGTGGACATTCTCTAGTTAGGGGGATTGCAAATTACCCACTACAACTGATTGCTTAATATCCTACAAGGAGAAAGGGGATCTAAACACCAGTACCCTAAGGGGTACTGGCCTTCTCTCAACTTGTGGCGATTGGTTCGGTAACTATTAAAACCTCCAGGAGACCACCTTACCTCCGTATTCACAGTGATTATATGACATTACCATCTGCTTTCCCAGGCAATCTAGGAACAAGTGCCCATCAAATACCAACATCCTTTAGGCATTAGTATCTTTATTGTCTGTATCAGTCTGCTGAAATGCTTTTATGTTTTTATATTCTTATGTTTTATTAAAAATTGTTTATATACGTTATAAGTGACTCTGCGCTGCTTTATATGCATATGTGTATTCCACAGTCATTATAATTATTATTTTTTTTGATCATTGGTGAGGATTGACTACCCTCACATTTAAAGCAGCTGTTATTGGGCAACTTTTCAAAATAAGCGCTCAATCGTAACTTCGGTTACTTTGTTTCCTCCACTGGCTGCCTGTAAGATGGCATATCATTTTCAAGATTGGCTTACTCCTTTTCAAAGCATTACATGACCAGGGACCTTTTCAAAGCATCTTCTGATTCCTTACTGTCCTACTACATTACTGCAATCTGTAGATGAAGGACTATTAACAGGACCTAGAATCTCCCTGAATGCACCTGACTCTCAGTTTTGTGGCGCAGACTCCATGGAAGTCTCTTCTTGATACAGTTTGAGCGCACTCTGCTCTAGAATCCTCTAAAAATAAACGAGACTTTCCTGTTTATTCAGCATTTCATTAATGTCCCTTCTTCAGCTTGTTTTGTATTTTGTGATGTAAAGACGAAGGCCTGTTCGTTGCCCATAAAGCTTCAGGCAGCTGTGGGGGCAGCTGTAGGGGGGCTTTAAGGGACCTTGAGTGGCGCCACTGAGCCTGCATATCACAAAATAAAGGATTTCTATGAGGAATACATCCTTGTTGTACTTAGGTTATTCTAGTTCACACTCAAAGCTGCGAATTTCGCAGCTTTGCGAGTGCTTGAAACGGCGCCCGCACGAACGCTGCCCCCCCCTCCGCTGACACCGAGTTCCCCCGCACTTGTGCGAATGGATGTTTACCATAAACATCCATTCGCAGCTCGCGTGCACGGAGGAAATCATTCGATGGTTGCCGACCACCCGGTGACGCCCCCCGCAGCCATTTCATGGCAGCATTAGCATGGGAAGCCCCATAAAACGCTGGGTTTTCCCATGGGCCTAGCCCACCGCGTCTGCCCCGTGCCCCCCGCTCTCACTGCTAGGTGTGAACAGGCTGGCAAATAACCAATTTGCCATGCCTGCTCGCATCAAGGGGGAAATTTACTAAAGGAAATTTGTAAAAAATAGGTGTATTTGTATCCAGAAATACACTTATTTTTGACATTTACTATCCCGAAAATACGACAATTCATATTCGTATTGATGTGCTATCAATACGAATATGAATTGCCGTATTTTTGGGATAGTAAATGTCAAAAATAAGTGTATTTCTGGATACAAATACACCTATTTATTTACAAATTTCCTTTAGTAAATTTCCCCCCAAGTGTCTGCACATGTGCATAAAGGCTTTTACTCATGCGCTGATGCTAAACATCGTTCCCCCATTCAAATTATTATTATTATCTGCTTCCATATAATTCAGGGGCGTAGGCAGCTGTGCTTATATAGCATTGCATATTCTACAATCTAATGAACTTTACTGGAAAAGCTCTTATCAATGTATTTTCATTCTAATCTAATATAGCAGTGGGTGTATTTCTTATTGATCTTTCAATATACAGTAATATAGGTATAATATCTTTATGTATTGAGTGATTTATATACCATAAGCATATTCTGTCACACTTTAAGAAGAGACACTTAGACACCTCTATTGAAACAATTAACAATGTAAATGTTTAAGTTTAGGCTCTATGGGGGGGACGGACGACTGTAGGGATAGGCGGCAGGGGGATTAGCATTACACACTTAGAAGGGATCTTAGAGTTAGGCTATGAGGTGAAGGGTTAGGTTTAGGCAGGGGGTACTTGGCCTAGGATTAGGCACTAATTGGGAGGCTTAGGATCGGGCTGTGGGTGTGGGAGGATTAAAGTTAAGCTGCGGGGAGGCAGAGTTAGGATGGGGAGGGGGTGGGGGGTATACTTATCTGACCTGTCAGTATTCCCTCTATCGGGTATTTAGCATTGGTATTCTGACCTCCGGTATCCCAAATAGTAATGGTAACCCAATAATACCTTATTAAAGAAATCTTTAACTTGAAAAAGGAGTGAAATATTGGTTTTATGACACTTTTTACACTGTTCTGAAGTCAACAATAAATAGCCTGTGTAATACAGACATTATCATCAGTGTAATTACATCTGCAATGATTCATAATGATAAAGTAACAAGCTGTCCTCACACTTATTACATTACACGGACAGTCATGTACAAGCTGCTAAAATATCCAATCTCTCTCTGTCTGTCTGTCTATCTACGCTATCTATCTATCTGCGGTATCTACCTGTATCTACCTACGGTATCTATCTACGGTATCTATCTATCTGTGGTATCTATCTATGGTATCTATCTATCTACGGTATCTATCTATCTATCTGCGGTATCTATGCGGTATCTATCTATCTGCAGTATCTATCTATGGTATGTATCTATCTATCTACGGTATCTATCTGCTGCATCTATCTATTATATCTATCTATGGTATATATCTATCTGTAGTATCTATCTACGGTATCTATGTCTATATATCTATCTATCTATGGTATCTATCTGCGGTATCTATCTATCTACGGTATCTATCTATCTGCGGTATCTATCTACTGTATCTATCTGCGGTATCTATCTATCTATCTACGGTATCTATCTATCTACGGTATCTATCTGCCTTATCTATCTATGGTATCTATCTATATATCTATGGTTTCTATTTATCTATCTATGGTACTATGGTTTCTATTTATCTATCTATGGTATCTATCTATCTGCGGTATCTGTCTATTTATCTATGTACGGTATCTATCTATCTGTAGTATCTATCTACGGTATCTATCTGTCTATATATCTATCTATCTACGGTATCTATCTATCTGCAGTATCTATCTATCTACAGTATTTATCTGCCGTATCTATCTATGGTATCTATCTATCTATGGTATCTATTTATCTATCTATGGTATCTATCTATCTATCTATGGTCTCTATCTATCTACGGTATCTATCTGCCGTATCTATCTATGGTATCTATCTATCTATCTATCTATCTATGGTATCTATATGCGGTATATGTCTATTTATCTATCTATCTACGGTATCTATCTATCTGTAGTATCTATCTACCGTATCTATCTGTCTATATATCTATCTATCTACGGTATCTATCTATCTGCGGTATCTATCTATGGTATCTATCTACTGTATCTATCTATCTGCGGTATCTATCTATCTGTCTACAGTATCTATCTATATCTACATTATCTATCTATCTATCTATCTATCTGCAGTATCTATCTATCTACGGTCTCTATCTATCTACGGTATCTATCTGCCGTATCTATCTATGGTATCTATTTATCTATCTATGGTATCTATTTATCTATCTACGGTATATGTCTATTTATCTATCTACGGTATCTATCTATCTGTAGTATCTATCTATGGTATCTATCTCTCTATATATCTATCTATCTACGGTATCTATCTATCTGTGGTATCTATCTATCTACGGTATCTATCTATCTGCGGTATCTATCTATCTGCGGTATCTATCTACGGTATCTATCTATCTGCGGTATCTATCTGCGGTATCTATCTATCTACGGTATCTATCTATCTATCTATCTATATCTACATTATCTATCTATCTATATCTACATTATCTATCTATCTATCTATCTATCTCCGTAAAAGCATAATCTATTGTACACCCACAATATTTCCTGTACATGTTTGAGTCACAAATTAACCCTGCATTTGTTGTCACTGATTTAGCAACTTTTCTGTGTTTTTCTTGATCCATCATCTTATATATAAAAGCAAAAATTTGTCCTTCTGTATTTCTATACAAATCCACAGTTTACAAGCGAAGATCGTGAAGTTTTACAGACAAGCGTATTAAAACACGGCCGAGGCAACTAAAAAAAATATAAAACGAAATTTATAAAGTTGAGTGAGGTTTAGGGTGACTGATAGCATAAAAGACCATTTCTATTGGGGCACACTTATGTGGATTGGAATTATTTAGTGCAAAATGATTTTTATTATCATCAAAATACATAAACAAATAGTACAGAGCATGCTATGGAAAACAATGAACACTATATGTTTACTATTAAAATGCAATAAGTGAAATAAATGTATAGAAACCAAGAAAAAAGTGAGAAGAGAAAGGACGAGAGAGAAAGAAAATAAATTAACATAAAATAATAGTTAGAGAAAAAAAAAGGGGGGGGGGAAGGGGGAGAGGGGGAAGAGAAGAAGAAAAAGACTAGGGGTGAGGGGTGTGGGTGGATATAGGGGATAGCTCCGATTCCTATGTGGGGTTGTCAGAACATAGATAAAAATGGTAAGGATAGGAGGATAATATCACCCCGTGGGACCCAAGGTAGGCCGAACTGGGCATAGTTTAGTCTACTTCCAAACCAAAAGGAGCCGGGTTGAAAGGGTCCCTGTTCCTTAAGTGGGATGAGTTGGGGACGCAACTATGTCCTTAAAAGTTTTCAAGTCTTTGAAGTCCATCCAGCGGAATCATGTGTCTCTGAATGTTACATACTGTAAGTATCTTCCGCAGAGGATACAATGTCTTCCATATGCCTGTAAGAATCAACTTTGGTAAGCCAGTCTCTAATTGTTGGAGGAGATGAGGAATGACTGACTTAGCCGCATTATTCAAGTGAAAACGCAAGGATTTCTTGTATCTCATGATCGGGGCAGAGGACAGGTGGAATAGCCAGAACAATGGATCAGAGGGGATAGGTTCACTTAAGATGATAGCGGAGAGTTTCAGGACTTCTGACCAAAATGGATGGAGGAGTGAGCACTGCCTCCATATATGAAGTGGGTTTCCCTGGGCGTTAGAGCAGCGCCATCATATATTAGGTACACCCATCACCATTTTAGAGAGTACATGAGGGAATCTATACCAGTGGAATACCAGCTTATACTGGGTCTCCCGGACCCCAAAGTTAGGAGAGCAGGCATGGGCCAAGCAAAATATCTTAACCCAATTATTTTCCCCCACTTCACCCAGCTCTAAGTCCCATGTTTTAGTAAAGATAGGGGCTTGCATCTTCAGAGAGTAGGTTGTATATCAGAGAGATACTGTAGTATGGGTAGGAGCTGAGGGACTATTACAAAGAAGTTCCAGAAGGACCCAGTGACTTGAGGAAATGGTGTACCTGAAGATATCGCCAGTATTCAGTTTGAGATAAGTTCCATCCACTTTGTAGGTCATTTAAAGACGCGATTGTTCCTCCTCTCATCAGCTGTCCCATCCTAAAAAGGCCCCTCTCCAACCAACAGTGGAAGGCTCTGAGGTCTAATCCTGGGGGGAAATGAGTGTTGGCTAAGAAGGACAGGAATGTGGAGTTCTGGAAGAAATAGAAGGGTTCTTCCTAATAGGCTTCCAGCATGTTAACGTGGGGTCGGGTGGATAGAACTAGGGGAGGTATGGGGCTATAGAAATAGGGATTGGGAGGGCCTGTTTTTCAATTTGTACCCATTGTTTGACCGTGTCAGATCTAGACCATTCTAGAATTCTAGCTAGGAGACAAGCATTGTAATATCCCATTATATTGGGGAGATGAAGCCCTCCCTTGTCAGTAGACCTGTGTAGAATGTTACGTTTTAAGCGTGGTCTGCTGCTTCCCCAGATAAATTCCCTGATAAGGGACTGGATCTCCAGGAACCAACAACGTGGTATCTTAATGGATAGGGTTTGCAGAAGATACAGAATCCTAGGAAGAGAGTTCATTTTTAATATACCCAGTCGACCAAACCATGAGAAATATCAAGCCTTCCAGGCTCTTAAATCAGAGCGGATCTTAGCCAGGAGAGGCGTAAAATTAGCTCAGAACAAATTGGAGAGATCTCTGGATATGACCACACCTAGATATTTCAGCTGAGAGGCGTGCCAGGTGAAAGGAAGGCAGTTTTAAGGCCTGCTAAGGTCATAGGAGGGACTGTGATGTTGAGGACACCAATTTAGTAGTTTACCTTGAAGTTAGAAATAGTTTAAATTCTTCTAGTAGTGTAGGTAATGAGGTGAATGTGATAGTAGCCAATAAGTCATCAGCGAAGAGCGCCAATTTATACTCTGTCCCGTTTAGAGCGTGTCCGGAGATGTTAGGATTCAGCCTAATTGAGCAAGCTAGTGTACTCTAACCCTCGCCGTCGGGGAGCAGTAGAGGGAGAGGATGTGTTGGAAAAACCGAGGGCCCAACCCCACGTGCCACAGCACCCCAGCCATAAATCCCCAGTCAATGCAGTCGAACACCTTTTCGGCGTCGGTAGATAATAAGATCGCAGGGACCTTTGTAGTTGAGATTAGATGTATAAGAGCCAGTATCTTGGAAGTGTTGTCTTGGGCCTCACGGCCCGGCACAAACCCCACATGGTCAGAGTGTATGATAGATGGGAGAGAGACCTTCAACCTATTGGCGAGGAGTTTAGCGAATAATTTGACATCACAGTTGAGGAGGGATATCAGCCGGTAGCTGGGGCACAGGTAGGGGTCCTTGCCCTCCTTGGGATCACCATGATATGGGCTTCTAAGGATTGTGTAGAGAAAGGGGATTGCTCTGAGACTGTGTTGAAGGCCTCTAAAAGTAATGGAAGCAGTTTTATCCCTGAAGGCTTTGTAGTGTGTAGTGTTAAAGCCATCTGGCCCTGGGCTCTTACCAGAAGGGGATGATTTAATGGCTTCCTCTAGTTCCTTCAAAGTAAAGGGCCTCTCTAGAACCTCACTATCTTGTTCCGTGAGGCGAGGGAGTCCCACTCTGGTTAGGTAGTCACTAATGGCCTGCTGAGGATTGGAGTTATTTAAGCTCGACTTAGGGGCAGCTGTATACAGCTTTAAGCAGTGATAAAGTGGAAAGTGATAACCAGCCAATTAGCTCCTACCTGTCATTTTTTGCAAACCCAGCCTGTAACATGGCAGTTAATAGCTGATTGGTTGGCTGTTTATCACTCTCAATTATATCGCTTGTTGAAGCTTGATACATCTGGCCCACAAAGTCATGGGGCCACTTGAGTTCTTCTGCCACCCTAGTGGCCTGTTAGGCTAGATCTTAGTTTGTGTGTTTAGTTGTTTGCTGGTTGGTTGGAGGCAAATAAAGTCAGTTGTTAGTTATTAGATTCTTGTATTGCTTTTAGGTGCCCCTTCCTTCAGCTGGTCTGTGTGCTTTTAATCTCTTTTGTGTTTTGTATACACCACTCTAAGTTGCTCTAAAAGAGGGTTGGTCACCAGTGACTGGGTGAGAATGCACTTATTTTAAGTTTACTTAGCCATTTTTTGCTTACCTCATCATACAAGGTGCAGCCTCTCACTCTCATCAGATTGGACATCCAACCATTCTCAGCCCACTGCTGCTCCAAATTGGGAACTTTCATCTCCACTTCCCCTCCAGGATTCCCCTCAGCACACTTAACTCCAGGTGAGCCACGCCATCCTCTGCCACCTGTTTGAGATTAATGTATCTGCATTAAGAGCTTGGCCGTCTCCATCAAAAGCGACTGGGGTTACTGGCAGTGTGTCCCTCCAGGTGAGCAGACTACCATCCCAGCCACCTGTCAGAGAGTCCTGCCTTCCCCCCCCAAAATCAAGTCCAGATTGGAGAACAGACGCCCACCCTCCTCTATAACATCCATTGTGATTTCCCTACCATCAATAGGAGGTGTCCAAATTGGGCCTTGAGCCAAAAGACGTCTTCCATCCTATTGATAGAGGAACCCCTGAGGGTTACAGTACGGATATTCCTCCATCGACTCCTCCAGCGGCACCAACACCCATCCGCATCTATAGAGAGGACCGGTGGATTTCCTTCCAACCAAACTTCTGATTTTTGTTTTCCCAATTCAGCAGAAAAATCTATGGTTAAGTGCACTTTCCATTTGGACTGACATCAAATTGGACATTGGCCACCCGAGATTCTGATCCAATCCGAGAGTGAGAATTTTTATATATATTTTTTATCTTTTTATTATGTCATATTATATGTGATTGTATGTATTATTTATTTTTATTTGTTACATAAAATAATATTTCATTGCTAATTGGTCAATTTCTTTCACTGTAAACTCAGCGCTGCTCCTTCGATCGGCCACTTGAGTTCTTCTGCCACCCTGGTGGCCTGTTAGGCTAGATCTTAGTTTGTGTGTTTAGTTGTTTGCTGGTTGGTTGGAGGCAAATAAAGTCAGTTGTTAGTTATTAGATTCTTGTATTGCTTTTAGGTGCCCCTTCCTTCAGCTGGTCTGTGTGCTTTTAATCTCTTTTGTGTTTTGTATACACCACTCTAAGTTGCTCTAAAAGAGGGTTGGTCACCAGTGACTGGGTGAGAATGCACTTATTTTAAGTTTACTTAGCCATTTTTTGCTTACCTCATCATACTGTACCTCTTTCTACCTTTATGACAAGAAAATTCCACCATTTTATATTATATTGCCAACATGTCTGACTATTTCAATGGGTCTGAATCTCCACATATGGAAATACACTACATTACAGATAATGCAACTACTGAGTGTACACACACACACAATTGGTACACACACACACACACACACACAATTGTGCTACTTTCTGTAACAGTGTTGGGAAAACTTCCTAAAACAACATTTCCATTGTACAAAAAATGCCACATTGTACAAAAAAACTGGATGTAAAAATAAAAAATATATAGATTTAATTTTTTTTAGCATAAAATGGCCCAATGGATGCTTTATTATGTTTTATTGTTTATTTGCTCCTCACTTTCATTTCAGAGTACACAAGGCTTATACACTGCCAATACTTCTTGCAATGTGTGTTCTGGTGTTTATGTGTGTGTGTGTGTGTGTGTGTGTGTGTATGTATGTTTTTTCAAGTGTAACCAAATCAGCTACCTGGGTAATGCATATGTATATCCCAGAAGACTAACTAACCTGATACCTTACCTCTCCCAACCTCTCCGAGCAGCTGAGTATCACTTTATCTTTAGTCATTTATAGTGACAGAAGGTTCTCTATTACTGTGATAAATGTCAATAGAAATCCATCACTATCATCTGTTTTGATAAATATGCCTGATAACATATGCAGAAATAAATGTTCTACTTTTTATAATATTATAGTGATGTAATGGTCACTTACTTATGCATTATGGGCCAGATGCACTGAGCTTCAAAAGTGATAAAATGGAGAGTGATAAACAGCCAGCCAATCAGCTTCAGGTAGGAGCTGATTGGCTGGTTGTTTATCACTCTCCATTTTATCACTTTTGATGCTTAGTACATCTGGACCCATATGAGAGAAATAACATCCGACTTTGAATTAAAACATTGGTGATCTCTTAAAAATGAAATGATTATTAATATTACAGGAATAATAGGTAACTGTTACAAATATTTAGCTATGAATGGCATATGGGCCCTCATTCTGGTTCACTCGGAATGGGCAGGATCCCAGGTGCTCATTAAGCCAACCTGAATTGGGCCCATGATTTAATAAAACTTTAACAAAGACCACATACTGTATAAAAGTTTTCTTTGCTAGTACAGGTTGATTATCCCTTATCTGAAATGCTCGGGACCTCAAGCATTTTGGATTAGGGATTTTTGCGGATTTTGGAATATGTATTTTTTCATACTTACCTGGTCCCCTGGTGGTGCCCCGATGGTCCTCCGGCATCCACGGCGACCTTCAGGATCCTCTTCACTGACATCTCCGGTCTCAGCGGGGCATTGCGCGGACACGCCGGTGACATCACCAACGCACTCAAGCAATGCACCCCTGGGACTAGAGATGCAGCTAAAGAGGAAAGAGGATCCAGAAGGCCACCGTGGACATCGGGGGACGAGGTAAGTATGAAAAAAGGGGCGGGGAGGAAAAAAAAACCGAAATATTCAGAAAAATCACGGTTTTCGGAATATTTCGTTTTTAGAATACACGAATAAAAGAGACTCGACCTGTACAGTACTTGACACCAAAGACGTTGAGAGTGAATCGGGTGGTATGCTGTATCCAGGAATCTCTGTGGCACAGGTTTGCCAAAGAGACAAATATAATCCACACCCCTCAGCAGGGCCACCGACAGGAGGGGTTGGGGGTACTTGAGTACTGGGCCCGCTGGCTCTGGGGGCCCGGGCAACTCTCCCCAGCAGCAGTCACTCGCCCGCCCGCCGCCCGGCTCCAGGCATTTATTAGCCTGGTTGCCGCGGCGGCACGTTGTGACTGTGTGCACTCACTGAGCAGTCACATGATGCACAGCAGCATAATTTCAGAAGGCAGCCGCCGCCGCCCGCCAGGACTCTGCATAGGAAGGAGCCCCCAACCAGCAGCGTGACGTAACGACGTCACGTCGTGCGTGACTGAGAGGAGAGAGGAGCTGTCAGACCCAGTCCCCGGCCTTAAGGCACTAACAGTAAGTTAAAAGGCCCCACAATATGTAGTGGCAGCCCTGCCTCTCAGGATGCCATGTTTCTGCAAATACACCCTAAAGGAAATAAGCACTAACACCTGACCCCTTCCCCAACATCTGATCCACTCACGGCATATTTAGGGGTTAGCGCGCCCCTGGCACAAAAGTAATGGCCGCCCCCACTTGCCTGACTTTATTACATTCACTGATTGGCCGTAAGCCCTCATTTAGTGCACCTACAACATTTTTTTTAAAGATGTACACATATTTACTAAGTAGGACAGTTTACAGGGGCAGTATGTGCATGTCCTACCCATATACACCATTCAAGATGGCATATGGTAAAGGAAAGGTGGAAATGTCTTGTCATTACTAGTACATTTCAAACTGACAGTACCAACACAAGCATCCAAGTGTGCCGGCCCCAAACACGAGCCGCCCCCATTCACATGCCTAATGGGAAATTTACCACTGAATCCACTGGAACTTTTGCCTACTTGACAAAATGTATGAAAAGATAATTTCTGTTTGGGAATGCCCCTTTTCATCCCCTTTGTCAATTCTATAATTATTTAACTACAAAAATACTTACAAAAATAAATAAAAATAAATAGAAATGAAATCATAATGTCAGATAACACCTGTAGTCCTAATATGTCTGATAATAATGCCTTACTACTCCTGTATGCAAGCAAATCAGAAGTATTACAATTCTCTGAATAATCATATAGAGGAGGCCGTGTGTCAGCCATAATTATATCCGCTAAACACGCACAGAAGTAACTGCAGATATTAGGCCTAAATCAGACCGGATCGCAAAGCACTTTTTTTTAGCTAATGGAGGAAACCACGCTGCAGTGCAGGTGGGCCAGATTTGGGTGGGGTGTGTTCAAACTTAAATCTTAATTGCAGTGTAAGACTAAAGCCCCGTACACACGGGGGGATATATCGCTGAGCAATATATCGCTCGCGATGTGCCGATATATCGCTCAGTGTCCCGTTTGCATCAGCGACCAGAGATGGGCTGCGGTTGACTTCCAACTGTGTCCATGTCGACTGTGTCGACACTCGGGTAAAAAAAAACCAGTAAAAATAACCATGTCGACCTTCCAACTTGTCGACCTAACCCATGTTGACCTAACGCTGCGTCGACCTAAACCCACATCGTCCTTGTCCCATGTCGACCTTGGTACCTGTCGACCTTCACCCATGTCGACCAAGACACCTGTCGTTTAGATAATAATTGGAGAGAAAGGTGTTGGAACATCTGTAAACCAACAATAAATCACATGTTCATAGGTGAAACAGTGAAACCCTGAATATTGCTCATTTCCTATTGCTCATGTGTGGTGACAAAAATGTATGAACCATATAATCTTCATAATAAGCATATTACTGTGCGGGTGTGTGATAAACATGCGATGAATATTCTCCATCAGAAAATTCTTTATGATGTAATTATGGGCCTTATTCTGATCGGTGCGGCCGGATCCGAATATGCGGCCAGGACCGTGCGTGCGAAACCCCGCCTTCCATACGGATCGCCAACTCCGTCCGTACGCGGTAAGAAGCTGGCCGAACGGACCGCACGTGTATTTTTCACGGAATACGCCTCCTCCATCTCAGGGAACCTCCCCCATCATTCGATGGTCGCAGAACATCGAATGCAGGACCGAGTGTTCCACCAGCTCCCGCAACCTCAGACCACACGGACATTTCTCCATGCAAAAGCAGGGATCTGGGCGGGCAGCTGACATCCGGCGATGTCATATGTCCGTCCCCTACACGTGCGTCACGGCCGCATTACCATGCGTACGCCCAGCATTTGCATGGGAACACCCATGAAACGCGGGGCGTATGCATATGGTAATGAGCCCAAATAGCCCTTCACGCCCCTCTCCTCCCCCTGTTCGGAGTGTTCACATTTCATGCGGGATTTGGATGTACGCCCCGCTCGCACATGCCCAGAGACGCCTCTGCACATGCGCAGACACAAAACATCAGCGGACCGACCTCACGCGGACATTACCCCACCAACCAGAAAAAGGGCCTATGTCACATAAGTAAAAGGAAGGGACACGGTCACTAGGTCGACAAGCATTAGGTTTACATTACTAGGTCCATGACATGCATAAAGGTCGAGATGGCTGAAGGTCGACATGCAGGAAGGTCAACATGACTGAAGGTTGACATGGGTGAGGTTGACAGGGTCATTAGGTCGACATGGGGAAGGTCGTCAGTCAAAAGGTCGACATGGGGTTTTTCACTTTTTTTTTAGTCGACGTGCTGACAGGCGGTATTTCATGCCCTATCATCCACTAGCGTCTGGTGGGAGAATAAAATAGTGAAGCATGGCGAGCCTTGTGAGGGAACGCGGTGCTATGTTTCAGTGTCCATGTCGACATTCAAGACAAAAAAAGTGAAAAACCCCATGTCGACCTACCCCAGGTCGACCTAATGATTGTCGACATAATGACCCTAAGCAATGTCGACCTTCAATATTGTCGACCTTAATGTATGTCGACTTAGTGATGTCGACCTAATGATTTTCAACTGAGTTGCTGTCAATCCAATGATCCATACCCAAAAGGAATATAGTCACATTTCTACCAAAGTCTTCAGAGCATACTTGCCTACCCTCTCGGAATGGCAAGGAGGCTCCCGAAAATTGGGCATTGGAAAAGTCAGTCCGGGCTGTCTCCATAGCGTAGGCAGGAGAAATCATGTGATGTGGACCATTGAATGGTTTCTCCTCCGTGCAGCTGCATGTGAGGTAGGGAAGCCAAAGACCCTGGAATTCAGGATTGAAAAATGCTCAATCAATGGAAACCGGGATTGGCTTCCCTAAAAAAAACAATGTCGCCTCACATATTTACTGGGAGCTGTGTTGGTGGGTGGCTGTGAGACTGGCGGAGCGTCTGTGAGCCAGGCTGGGGAGCAGTGCAGCAAGGCTGTGGGCAGGCAGGCGGAGAGACTGTTCGGCCTGCACAGTGTGACCTCTGTCTGGCATCGGGAACAGCTGGGCAGCGTCTGAGCATGCGCAGTCTAATCCCGAAAACCCGGATTTGGAAACTCCAATCCTGGGATTGAAATCCCAGTGTTTATTGCAGCCAGATCCCAAAATTGGCCACCCTAATGCGAGGTGATGAGTTAGCATGCTAGTGAGGTGATTCGGGCGGCAGGAGGGAGGGAGGGCGATCAGCGGGGTGGCGTTTACCTGGTTTACCTTACGAATATACACAGCCTAGTGACATACCTGCCGACTTCTGAAAATTTCTCTCCGGGAGACGTCCGGAGAGGAGTGAAGGGGGGGTGGACGGGGTACGTTTTGGGGGCAAGGCGAGGCTGATGTCACAAAGCCCCCCCCACACGACCGGCAGCCTCATTAATTTGCGGGTCCGTGGGTGGGGTGAGGGGCTAAAATGTCACAAAATTATGCCATTTGCGTCATTTAGCCCCACCCCTCCCCACGGACCCGCGAAATTCGGAAATTGATACCGCGGGGAAGGAGGGGGGGGGGGGGGGGAGTAGGGACTGTGGCTAAAATGCGGGAGACTTACCCACCTTCCCGGGGGGCCGGGAGGGGGACCCGATTTGCGGGACCCTCCCGGCCATTCCGGGAGGGTAGGCAAGTATGCCTAGCGAGCAGATCTGAATCAGGCACATTATATGCCCTCCCCATTATTTGTTCTTGCAGAAGAGAGAGCGTTCTCAGAGCTTCAGTGGTGTCTCGCGTCTTCCCAGGAAGCATAGCCGCCTGTTCATGAAACTTTCCACACCTACACACTACATTAAGTGTAAGCTCCTTTTGAAGATATTGATCTCTGTTCTGAACACCCCTGTTCTGAATACTAAGAATTGGAACATGAAAGCTGAGCTAATGAGCACAGCGGACTAATGAGCTGAGTGCAATACACCAAATGACAAGGTTTGACAAATCAACTGTGTGGCTTTAACTTTGTTTGTCTGTTCCCTGTTATGAAACTCCTGAGGTAGTAGATTTTTAACTTGCATTTTTAATTGACCCAGATGATTATTATTAAAGTGCATCATTGCAAGGTAAATTCTGTAAACACATATCTTAGTAATTAGTTTAATTTCAACTAAACCGGCAATCTAATCCTCGTTGTTGGTGTCATGAAACACAAATGATGAAAGTGAGTCAAACTAAGGGACTAATTCAGACCCTGTTGCTAGGCAGCAGATATTCACTGCTTAGCGAGCTGATAAGCGTTGCCCCGCTGAACACACCCCTGCCGCTGGCGCCACCTGCATCCCCTCAGTAACATGCAAGGGGATGTGTCCGAGAACAATGCGTGTTTTTATGGGGAGGCGGTGTGGGATGCGGTGGCAATGGTTTTAGCAGGATGGTGTAGCAATGAATGCAGGGCCTCTCTGGACCCGAGCAATATGCTATGTCCCACGTTGGTAGAGATATTGGCCATACTGGGCAAGGATTGAAACCACTATGAAGGAGCCACGATGGAGTATGCACTGTAACACCCTACAGTTTCAACAACTATTATAAATTAAGAGGGAAGTAAAGGAGCAGGGAAACTGTAGACAGGGGGGACCCCTCCCACTTGTCATCACTAGCCGCAAACTGCATGGGAGAATATTACACTGTCAAAACGCAGGGGGGGGGGGGGGTTAATATGAACATATTATATATATATATATATATATACAGAGGCTGGAGGTGCGGCACTCGTGGCTTCGTTTTCAGCGAATCAATAAACACACCGGGACACGGTAGCTTTGGTGATCAACGTTTCAAAGCATATGATGAGCTCCACCAAGCAGAGCTCAGTACAAGCCTCTCAGCCTCTGACCTCTTGTGCAACGTCTCATGGGACTTAGTCAACTCCTAGTAATGCACTGCACACTTGTGCAGTCAGTGTGCCTTGACTCCTGATGCTCAGCACCATTTATCATTGGAACATTGGCAGATAGGTGAAGCTGCAGCACTACCCCACTCCCATGCACAAAACCTTTAGCTAAAAAAAAAAAATACATGCCAACCACAGGGGGCCCCTAGATTGAGGGGCCCCAGCGGTACTGACCCCCTGTGCCCCCCCCCCCCCTTAATCCGGCCCTGCTTAAAGGTTAAGCCCACCTTTATAGAAGATATGTTTCTCACGGCATCTCTTCAATGTTGGAGATCTAAGCACAATGGGTGAAATATTGAGAGATCAATCATTTACACTGCAAAATCAAACTGGGTTTGCAGTGTAAATGATTGCCGCTTTAAAAAAAACCTTGAGCTTTCTTACCAAATCTCTCACTTTCTGAATCACTCATCCTATTAAATTTCAACCATTTAACTACTGGAGCTTAGATCTGGAATGTTATTGTCTGAAACTAACATGATGATGAGAGGAAAAGCAAAGGCTTCCAAATATCTTGGTTTGCCCATCAGCCACTCAACAGAATCAAGAGCCACAGCATCAATGAGAATGAGCAAAAGAGGTGGGGACTGAGGGGTAACTTTACTAAGATGGGAGGTCTATTAAAGATTCTACTTCTATTTTGCACCTTCCAGGGGCAGCACATTTCTATTACTACAGTATGTCCCCTACGCACGGAGCGATGTAGGGACATTTTCTAAGCCAGTGGTCAGGGAACTCGGTCCTCATTACCCCATGCAGTGCATGTTTTACAGGTCTCCTCACAGAGGGCATTATTCTGGTCGATGCATAATTTTCCGAATTCTTTCGGATGGCGTTTTTTAGCCATCTGCGCATGTGTAGGCAACGCAATGCGCATGTGCCACGCACGGTCGCCGTACTCGTTCTCACTAATACCGTACAGAAATGTGCACCGCATTCACTCGGGAAATATGGGCGTAATATGGGCGTCATTCGGACCTACACAAGGGCGTAGTTTCAAAGTGGGCTAAACTGGGCTTAAATATGGGAGTACACGAGGGAGTGCACTATCTCTGGTAGGCGTGCATTCGGACAGAACACCAACTGCAAACGAACCAACAGCCAGGAAATATGCGGTCTTCATAAGCAAGTTTCACTTTGCGGACACCACTCGGTCATGCGCTAGGCATTCGGATCGCCCAATTAGTACGGCCGCACCTGAACCACTGTCAGCTGAACACAATACAATCCACTCCTCTACTCATTACTCATTAATTACACTCTTTTCATTGCTTCAATTGAAACCATTGCAGCCTAAATGGACCATCACTAAACACACAAATGCTGAAAGCACGGCTGCATTTTTTACACACATTTACACTGCAAGCAATGGGCAGAAATTGGTATCACTAATATAAATATACATGTCACTTTTACATTCAGCAATAACAGCACACATTTGGGGATAAAATGAAAAATGTATTACCTTTAGGGAAAGCATAACATTTTTATGAGGTAGCCTAATTGCATAAGTGTGTCATGTGTGTGATGTATGAGTTCCGATGATAGCAGTATGTTTTGCGGACATACCCCACATCGGTGCGTACGGCCAGGTTCCCGTCCGTTCTGCCGCTGTAAGACCGTGCAGAATATGTGTGTGGCTACCGCACACGCACAGTTTGGATGTAGTCCGAAAACACACCCTCTTCTTAAAGAGTGAGTCCGTCCGAATGCGGAGGACCTGTGGGCGTTTCTTCTTACAATGTCCGCACAGCGTGGCGTGCGGTCCGCTCCAAATGAATTCGGAAAGTTCCGCACCAACCAGAATAACCTCCAGAATCACAAGTGAAATAATTAACTCCACCTGCGGACCTTATAAAATGTGTCTGTGAGTAATTAGTACACCTGTGCACCTGCTGGGTTACCAGCAAAACATGCACTGTGTGGGGTAATGAGGACCGAGTTCCCCGACCACTGTTCTAAGCGATCTGGTGAGATCACTTACAAAATGCCTCGGAATCGCCCCGTCTGTGGTAGTAGTAGTACGTTTATTTATAAGGCGCCGCAAAGTGTCCGCAGCGCCGTACATAGCAAACAAAAAGAAATGATAGGGTAACGTACAGGGTGTGTTGAAAAATACAGTATAAATAGGGGTATAGCTGGTAGAAATAAAATCAGCATCAGTTCAGAAGTAGGTGTCAAAATTGTCGAGGAGACTGAAGATGAAGTAGAGGAAGGGAAGAACAGGACAGGAGGACAGGTGAGGTAAAGAGGTAGGGTGAGTACGTGAGGCAGGAGGACCCTACTCATAAGAGTTAACATACTAAAAATAGGTGGGTGGACGAACGGAGGGGAACGGAGGCAGGATAGGAGGATCAAAAGAGGTTAAAAGGAGGGATAGGCTAGTCGAAAAAAGTTGGTTTTGAGGGAGCGCTTGAAGGAGGTAAGGGAATCAGAAAGCCTGATGGGTGGCGGGAGGTTGTTCAAGTGCAGGGGGGCAGCGCGAGAAAAGTCTTTGACACGGGAGTGGGAGGAGGTGATTAGGTGAGAGGTCAGTCGGCGGTCAGCGATGGAGCGAAGAGGACGGGAGGGAGTGTGGATAGAGATCAGTGAAGAGAGGTAAGGAGCGGTGGAGGAGGAGAGAGCCTTGTAGGTGGTGGTGAGGAGTTTAAAGAGAACTCTGAAAGGAATGGGGAGCCAGTGAAGAGATTGACAGAGGGGGGAGGTAGAGCGGCGAGAGAGGAAGATGAGCCTAGCAGCAGCATTAAGAATGGTTTGGAGAGGTGCGAGGCGGGTGAGAGGTAGCCCAGAGAGAAGGATGTTGCAGTAGTCAAGACGGGAGATGACAAGAGAGTGAATGAGAATTTTGGTCGCTTCAGTGGAGAGGAATGGTCTGATGCGTGAGATGTTGCGTAGGTGAAAGCGGCAAGACTGTGAGAGAGCACGAATGTGGGGGGTGAAAGAGAGGGAGGAGTCAATGATGACACCGAGGCAGCGCGTTTGGTCGGTGGAAGTGATCTCGGTTTCACTAATGCTGATGGAGATAGTGGGAGAAGAGGGGATGTTCGGGGGATGGAAGATTAGAAGTTCAGTTTTAGCCATGTTTAGTTTCAGGAAGCGTTGGGTCATTCAGGCTGAGATGGCAGTGAGGCATTCGGAGACCTTGGACTGGAGTGATGGGGATAGGTCGGGGGAGGAGAGATAGATTAGGGTATCATCAGCATAAAGGTGGTAATGAAAACCATAGGAGCTGATGAGGGTGCCCAGAGAGGTGGTGTAGAGGGAGAAGAGGAGAGGGCCAAGGACTGACCCTTGGGGAACACCGACTGGCTGCGGGGTAGTAGGAGAGGAGGAGCTCGGAGTGGAGATGGAGAAGGAGCGATCGGAGAGGTATGAGGTGAACCAGGAGAAGACCGTGCCAGTGATGCCAAAGGAGCGGAGGGTGTTGAGCAGGAGAGGGTGGTCAACAGTGTCAAAGGCTGCCGACAGATCAAGCTGAATGAGAATAGAGAAGAGGCCTTTGGATTTAGCCGATAGTAAATCGTTAGTGACTTTGGTCAGGGCAGTTTCAGTGGAATGTAAAGGGCGGAACCCGGATTGGAGGGGGTCTAGAATGGAGTTAGCAGTAAGGTGGCTTAGGAGACGATTATAGGTCAGACGTTCTAGGAGCTTGGAGGCAAAAGGGAGGAGGGAGATGGGCCTGTAGTTGGATGGAGAGTTGGGGTCCAGATTTGTTTTTTTGAGAATTGGGGAGACAAGAGCGTGTTTGAAGGAGGAAGGGAAGATCCCGGAGGATAGGGAAAGATTAAAGAGGTGAGAGCAGACTGAGACGACGGATAATATTGGAGGGGATAGGATCGAGCGGGCAGGTGGAGGGAGAAGCGGATTGAAGGATACAGTGGACTGTTGTTCCCATTAGTACATACATCTCATAGTCTAGTTATTATCCATAAGATATCACCCATTGCTGTAGTTTCTTTCTACTTGTACAGTAACCTGTTGTAGCTACAGCACACCTGTGTTCAATAGAAAAATACACAAGGCTCATATGTAGGTTTTTACAATGTTACGTTATGCTCCTACCACTGGCAGTAATAAAAAAGGGGTAAAGTTGCACATGCACTATTCAATACTGTTATGTAGGGTACACACCAGAACAATCATGATTGTGAGCAGATTGTGAGACAATCATACGATGGTCGCACGATCTGCATACGATCCGATTACAATCTGATCCCGATCTGTACTCAGTTGAAGGGAACGTTTTCAAATCCTGACTGCAGCATTTTGCAGATCCTAACGACCAGCAAGAACGCGCATCGGATCAGAATCTGATCTAAAACATGCCAAAACGTGCCCAATTTATATACAATCGGTGGAGATTGTATAGAAATTGGGGGAATTGTGGCCAAATCGTTCTAGTGTGTACCCAGCATTACTGTTTATTCCTAAGGAAAGACAGAATTGGAACTTTAAGCAGGACACACATTATAAGATTACCTTTCCAATAGGACTGGTTGGAACAAAATTCTTCTAATGTCTGGGAAAAGATTACAATCAACCATTTTCTCAAAAATGTAAAAAAATGGTCTGAAATTGAATGGCCATTTGTCTGTCATCCATGTTTGTTCCAACCAGTCAGATTGGAAAGATAATCATATAGCATGTATCCATCTTTAGATTGTTCTGTATCTAAAACTAGAAAGCATACAGGGCAGAAAGTAACACCATCTGTTACCATTACACTTGGTTAGTGTTGAGACTACATTACTAGATTCTTTTTCAATTAAGCCGATATCAAACAAAAAGTTTAGTACCTATAATTATTGAGTTAACTATTCAATAAAAGAACGAGTTTTAAATACTATTTTCCCGTTGAGTTTTGAAAAATAAAAACCTCAAACCAGATGCAGCAATTTCAGAAATGCATTGTGAAAACATTGAACGCAGAAAGATGAGAAATGAAAGTAACACATGTAGCTAAAATGTTATGATATACTCATATGGTGAAACAAACCCGAGACAGGACTCAAGTCCAGGGAATGAGGATGACACCAAATGAAATGAAAATAGTACCCTGCTGTAACAGATCAGTGCCTGGTCTATAAATATCACACGCAGATCCATGACACACAAAACCACTGTAAAGAGGTTTTCACCCATTTTAATACCTATTACATATTTGCTTGTTTTGACCTTTTGACAACAGTCCTCTCTCCTATAGAAAACAGAGTTACAGTATAATGACATCTTTCCAAATACTCTAAAGCCCCGTACACTCAGGGTGAGTGATGCATAGAAATCTGTGCTAAGTTATCTAGGCTAGGCAGATTGCTCAGCACACATCGCTTGCTAGATCGCCTGTACACACATAGTGATGTGTGCTGATTGATCTGTGCTAACTCAGTATACTTGGTGCATAGGTAGACCATCAAACTAGATTGTGACTGCATGTGCTCAAGATCTGAGCTGGCGATGGTGCCACACAGGAACACACTTTGCCATCGCTATGGGCTGTACACATGGAGGGATCTGTGCATAATACAGACAGATCTCTTAGAAAACAGCCCAAACTTGTGTATGATCCCTAAGTTTTAAATATCTCTCTCTCTATATATATATATAATATGTATATGGCAGGGTTGCCTACCCTCCCGGCCCCCCGGGAAAGGTCGGCAACTCTCACGGATTGAGGGGACTCCCACTGTGCCCCTCCCCGACCTCAGCATTTAAATGCCACAATCCGTGGATCTCAGAGGAGGGGGCGGAGCTAAAATTACACAATCACGTCGTTTTAGCCCCGCCCCCTCCATGGAGATCCATAGATTGGGTTATTTTACATCTGGAACGTGGCTTAATGATGTCATGCTCAAGCCCCGCCCCAAACTGCTGCTGAAAGTCTCCTCTCCGGGCTGTTCCCAGACAGGAGAATCTAAAAGTCGGCAACCCTGGTATATGGAGGAAAACAGAAAAATGGAGGGTGCAATCAGTTATGGTAAAAGACAACACTTTTAATAAGCATCACATACTGTACATACATCTCAGATTAGAGTAATCAGCCTTGCCACAAGGTAATCTACGCCTATGGACCACTCCCGTTACACTCTAGCGTCCATAATAGCAGATGCGGCTTCTCACCCAGAATATAAGCACAGTGACGTCAATGCGTTCAACCATCTCAAAGCCACTTCCAATGCATTTTGTCGCAATTTGACTTTGTCAGGGGGTGTGTGTATATATATATATATATATATATATATATATATATATATATATATATGGCTAACTACTTCTCATCTCTATGAGGGGAAGTACCACCACTGACCTGATCTGGGTCACTGATTGGTTTCAAACTTGCTGAATATGAAGATAGACAGCTGTGAAGACAGAGATTGGTGATACTGTAGGAGCAGATGAGGACGGGGTAGGGTGGAGAGTTTGTGGTCTAAAAACTGTCACAGATTAAAGTGAAAGTAAAAACTCACAGCTCAAAGTGAAAGTACATTGCATAAGTTGTCATTTTGATGGGCTTTAACTAGTTGAGAATAATTTTCTTCACCTCTTGTGATTTAATATTAAATTAGATATGAAGGTGATGGATTCGCTTGAAGAGATATTTCGGTACTTATGTAGTATCTGGGCGTCCGATTTAGAAATCGGATCGCATCGCATGCGACCAAATCGTATGCGATGCGATGGTCAAGATTTTTCCATAGGATTCAATGTTAAAATGGTCTGAGTCCATTTTAACATAGAATTCAATGTGAAAAAGGGGTCCTTTTCCTTTCCCCACTATGCAAGTGGGCATGGAGTCGGATATAAACCTGTGGCCAGCGTAGCGAGCCACCGAGCCCGAAGCGTGGCGAGCATAGCGAGCCCCGCGAGGGGACACAGAATACTTTTTAAGAAATATGCGTTCGCTCGCCTCGCTGCGCTCGCCACGCTATATAAATTCAACTCTATGCCCACTTGGATAGTGGGGAAATGAACAGGACCATCTTAACATTGAATCCTATGCAAAATCGCATGGCATCGCATCTGATTGTATGCCTTAAGGTAAGGCATACAATCACAAAATCGGCAGCCCAGATACTACATAAGTACCGATATTTCTATGATTCCGAGAGTTTACATGGCTAGATGTTTCTACTTTCCTGTCTTGTTTATGTAGCAATTTTTTTCTAGGAATAGTCAGGGGATAGCTTTGTGCTTCATTAATCAAACTGTCCGGATAATCTCTCCTTCTAAAATTATTTAGCATAATTTCCATTTGTGTCCTTATCGGTTGTACAGTTATGTCTAGATCTAATATTTGATTTTTAAGGATATTTTTTATCCAGGGTTTTTGGTGATCACTGAAAAAATGAAGATCTCTATTGGCACCCACAGGTTTAACATAATTAGATGTAATAATTGTGTTGTCTTGAACAGAGAATGCGATATACAAAAAATGTATAGTAGTATAACAAATGGTGTGTAAAAGTAAGATTAAACGTATGAGAGTTAAGAAACTCAACAAATTCATTGGCAAGATCTTGGCCTCCCCTCTAAATAATAAAGAGGTTGTCTATAAAATGGGCTATCTATATGGGCCTTCTTAAATGAGATGTTCCTTAAGGCAGCATATATAGAAGTTGGCAAAGATGGGTGCAAATCTGGTCCCCATGACCATTCCAGTTATTTGTAATAATACTGATCCTCAAATAAAAAATAATTATGTGTCAAGATATAGAGAATTGCATTCAATAGAAAATCTTTTCTATGTGTGGACAGATCTCTGTCAGTCTTTAAATAGTATCTGACAGCTCCTATAACCCCTGATGTGGTGTATTAGTTTATAGAGCCTGGATGTCAAGGGTAAGGAAACCCTACTCCTCTATCCAGGACTTGTGTGAAACCCTGCACAAATGTTTGTAAATGAGAGTCAACATAATGTGATTGATTGGATGTAAGAGAACCCACACCCGAAATGGTAGGTCTCCCTGGTGGAGAACTTAAGCTTTTGTGAATTGTAGGTAAAAAATAAAATATAGGGGTGATTGGGTGTTCAGTGATTAAAAAGTGATATTCATCTTCGGTTATCGCATTTTCAGTTTTTGCTTTATTATAGAATGGATTTGACTACCAGCAAATTAGGGGTAGTGGGGTTGGTCAACAGCAGTCTATAATATACAGTGTCATCAAGTTGCCTATTAGCTTCCTTTATGAAGACTACTCTGTCGAGTAGTACAACTCCCCCCCCCCCCCCATCAGCTGGCTTCACCACGTTTTACAGATTGTCATTCAATTGTTTTATAGCTGATCTTTCTGCTTTACTCAAATTGTGTGAATGGTAGACAGGTGGCCAACCTGTGGCTCTTGAGCCACATACAGATCTTTCTTTATTCACATGTGGCTCCCAACACTGACTGCCTCCGAGTATCCTTCCTTGTGAGTATTTTACTAGATAGTGGGTCAGATTTACCAACGTATCAAGCTTCAAAAAGTGATAAAGTGGAGAGTGATAAACAACCAGCCAAGCAGCTCCTTCGTGTCATTTTTCATTTCTGGCCTGTAACAAGGCAAGTAGGAGCTGATTGGCTGGTTCTCCATTTGATCACTTTTTGAAGCTTGGTACAACTAGCCCAGTGGGGGTCAGTCAGACCTGATCACACGGCTGAGAATCTGCAGGCCAGACAATAATCCAGTAATGCCTGTAGATCACCTGAGCCCATGAGATGGCAGTGTAGGCTGCAGATTACTTATTACTTTATAGGGAAAACAAGTAAAGCTGTTAGATATTTTCATCCCAGGCCACAATATAGGAATGAGAAGTGCTTTGTTTAAATCTATTTTTATGTTGTCATTACAATTCAGTCATAGTAAATACACTGTATAAACATCTTATGTGAAGGACAATGTACTGTATATATTTGCTGTGTATACTGCAGTTAGTTGTATTAGTTTTGTTGTGTGAAATGTAATGTTTTAGTTGGCTTGATGCTGGTCTAGGACTGTAATAGTTCCTCGTTTCTCTAGATAGATTACAAGTTATCCTGGCTTTGTAATGATCTAATGCATTGTGATACAACAGGTACACACACATAATTACACAACTATTCCCCGACACTATATCAGAGATGGCCATACACCAACAATTGCATACCTCTCAACTGTCAAGATTTGGGCGGAACAGTCCCCAATTTTGGGGACTGTCCCACATCCCACCTGCGGCCAGCGGTGTCCCTTGGTGGGGGGCAGTTGCGAGTACCTCCTGCCCGTTGCTGCCCTGCTGAGCAGAGCAGCGGTGAATAGATGCTAGAGTCTAGTCAAAGAGACAGGGGGGCAGAGGGCATGGCCAGAAGCTCTCGCAGCGCTGGCCATACTACCACAGCGGCAAAAACGCGGCATGGCCTTGCAGGAGTGCTGCGATCACAGGTCATGCCACCTGACCTCAAGGTCACGCACCATTTTGTCCCTCCTTAACCAGAAAGATGGGAGGTATGCAATTTTTCCAAAACATTGATGTTTCCTCCTGATACAAAATAATTTTACCATTGATAGAGGAAATCCAATCGCAAAATACCATTACAGTTCTGCAATGCACGGCCACCGTCTCGGTTCCTTTGTTATTGCAAAGAAATGAACCATAAATGGCTTAGCTATTAATGTCTACTCCTCTGCAATGATAACATCACTGACCATCAAAGGTTATCCTGCCTAGGCCCATCTCTACCCTTTGGGAGTGATTGAACACCATTCGCGCCAGGGACCGATGGGCATGTGTAATGGAGGATGATACGCATGGAGGGAGGTTGACACCAGCATTAGATTGTTTGACTGGGTTGGGAAGGGAGGAGGACGGGCAGGGGCCGGAGCAGGGGAACGTCCAGCGTTTTGCTTGAGCGTCTCCATGAAAACGCTGGGTATTCCCCTGGGAACACAGGTGAGCTGATTCCTGCAGGGGGCGGGCGGCCGACGTCACATGACGTGAGCACCCCCCCTTCCCTCTTCAGCGGATCCCGACGGAAATAAAACTCAGTTTAGACTGATTTTTATTTCCAATGGGAAGAGAAATCATTTAATGGTCGGCGACCGTTGAATGTTTTCTCTCCACTTCGGCTGCATGTGAGGGGATGTGTTCTCGGAAAAATCCACTTGCATGTTACTGAAGGAATGTGGGCAGCGGGGGGCGGAGTTAAGCCACTCGCTAAGCAATGAACAACCGCTGCTTGGCGATCAGTAATTAATCAGGCCCCTTATTCCATTGGAGTTTTTCTTTAATGCCCTGTAATCCCAAGAGTTGTGCTGCACAACCCACCCTTACCCTTCTGCTTACTCCTTGAGAAATGTGTCAATTTAATTTTACTGCTTAAATGGTTAATATTTTTATAAAATAATAATAATAAAATAACTGAATTTATCTATTTAACTTATTTATCCAGTCGGCTCAAAAATAACGTGAAAAACTCATGTCGACCTTTTGACTGTCGACATTCCCATTGTCAACCGAATGCTTGTGTCAACCTTTCGACTCTGTCGACCGTAGCCATGTCGACCTATTTCATGTGTCAAACTAAGCTTTGTCAACCTTTAGTGGTCGACTTAATGTATGTCGACATTCATAAAGTCAATCCCATAACCATCTTCAGCAAGAATAAAAGTTTAATGTCATTATAATGGAGTATGAAGTGCTGACTTCAGTATATAGGGGATTCTAATCATTTGGAGAATAAGTGATTTTATATAAGCACAGATTACAGTAAAACATATTTTGCTTTGTTTTCTTAGCTTTTTATGAGGTGACCATTTTTAATATAAGCACCTGAGACAAAGCAAATACTGAAATGCTCCAAGGACTGTACAGAAGTAAAAGTCAATATTGGTATCTGGCACTGGGACTTGGCAATGTCCAACAAATATCACAGCTATTTTCCATATATATATATACTTTATTATATACTGTATATTTTACATCGTTCAATAACAATATCATCTGGTCATTGCAAATGAGATAAACTCCTGGTTGATTCGACACAATCACCATTCAAAAACTTTTCTGTAGATCTGTTTAAAACCTGTAAGGGCAGCCAAGTAATCTGACTCTAATATGGCTATCTTGGTTTATGTAAGAACTGAAGACTTAGTACAGCGGGGACTTGGACAGGTAGATGAAAAAAATCATTTTACTTTTGCTCTTATTCAAACGTGGGGCAATTCACACTGAACTAGAGAACCAGAAAATGTCTTCCTCTGAGTATAGGAATGAGAAACTGAGCAACAGGGATTTTTTTTATACCCCGTCAGATCGTACTCTCAAGCCGGGTTATTGCTGGGTCATTATGTCACCAACCCGGGTCGAGATGCAGTGTAAGCACCACCCCAGGTTGAGCAACTCAGGATTTCAACCCTGGTCTTGACCAGGGTTGAACACAGCTCTGTCCCATGTCAAGGTGCAGTGTGAACGGGTAAACTGGGACGAACAACCCGGGTCCTGTTCACACTATGGAGGAGGCAGCCCTGGCAGCTCCACGCACTGTCTCCTCCCCCGATGACACACCACTGTTCCGCCTCACCCCCATGTGCAGTCAGCAACCCGGCAATAAGCCGGTTCGGACAGGGAGTTTACTGGCCGCAAATGCCAAGTCACTCCTGGGATGGGCCCGTGTCTTTATCCCGGGTGCGATTCACCATTTGCGGTCTGAAAGGAATATTAATTAGATGGGAGTCCTATTGCAGATGGGATGTCAGTAGAAGTTGGTGGCATTTTACCCTTATATACCAAGATCATTTTAAATAAAAAAATATTGCAAAAAGTTAATAGTATAGTATAGTATAGATACTAGAGATGAGCGGGTTTGGATTGGGGGAATCCAAGCGCCCCCGAACACCCCCAATCTGAGTCTACTTCCGAGCATGTTTGGGGATTCCCGCCCAGGCTCAGAGCGTGTGTTTCTGGAGCTTGTGAGATCCCATGTCTCACGAGATCTGAACCCTATAAAGCGGTGGGCAGGCGCCCGCCACCTTCACTCCAGTCTAAAGGATCCAATACAGGGTGCTGGATCACATCGCAACGCATGACAGTACAGTGCACAATGTAAAAAAATAAAGGTTTATTGTTCTGATTTTTTCTGTCTCTGCCATGTGTGTAAGAGTACACTACTCTCCTGTGCAGCCCGAATAATATTTTACAAATAAAGGGGTTAAATAATCCCTTTCATTTTTCGATGTCAAATCCGAAATGGCAAAGTTCAGTACGTTGAAGATACAAAATAAATGTAAATCCTTGGAAGAGAAGAGTAAGCTTACCAATATGTCATTTATCACATGGAGTGGCAAGAAAAGGCTAAGGCCCTGGGGGGGTGTTATAGCACACCAACAGTCGGGATCCTGACAGTCATTAGCCCGATGTCAGAATCCCGACTGCCCAGATTCAGATGGCGGTGGGAGCATAATGAAGCTACGCTCGTCACCTATTCTATTCTCCCTCTATGGGGGTCATGGACCTCCATGAGGGAGAATAGCCGGTGGCCATCGGGATCCGAGTATCAGGGTTTTAACAGGTGGGATTCTGATGTCGGTGCAATGACTGTCGGAATTCTGACTGTCTGTCAGTCATCCGGCACCCGTCTGTGGCCTATGTTCTTGAGTAGTGGTTCAGCTTCACATGACGATCACAGCCCTCTTCCTCTCCCTAGAAATGTAAAGAGAGTTAAGCTGTCATCAAAAACACAGCAAACAACTCTGCCTTCTAAATACATTTTTTTTTTGCCTAGACATTTTTCCTGGTTATACTTCTAACACATTACTGTGTTAGAACACATTTAAGTAGAAATCATATAGTGCTTCACAAAAAAAAAAAAAACGTGAGATTTATGATGCAGGTCATTCAGTATTATGAAGATGACAAACGAAATGTACAGACTACGTTGAAACAGAACAGTCAAAAGGAAGCTTGCAGACAAAGGGTAAGTAAAATGCTTATGGAATAGATCCTTCATATGCAGATTCACTGGCACACCACATATACTACAGGGGATATAATAAGGAAGGGGGGTGGTGGTTATGTCTGGCCAGTAGGTTCTGCTCCTTTGCAGCTCTGCAGTGCAGCTATTCCATTCATTGGCTTCTCTTTTCCACCCGGGTAAGAACCTGGACAGTGAGCGGCTTAGAAGGTTGCTTCCGCAAAATGTGGAGAAGATGATGTTCATCAAAACGAATGATCAATTCTTGACCGAAGACCAGAAATTGCTTCCAGAGACTACAGAGGGACCTGTGATTGTGGAGTCCAGCGGGGATGAATTGATAATCTGTGAGCATGAGGAAGTGCACACTGAAGGGGGTGAGGTATTGGAGGATGAGGACGACATCTTGCCTCTATAGAGCCAGATTGTACAGGGAGAGGTGACTTTCTTCTTCTTTTGTAGGGGCCCAAACAAACCAATAATTTCAGCCACAGTTGTGTGGCAGACCCTGTCTCTGAAATGATTGGTTTGTTAAAGTATGCATGTCCTATTTACGCAACATAAGGGTGGGTGGGAGGACCCAAGGACAATTCCATCTTGCACCTCTGTTTTTGCCATTATGTGCTTATTGAGGCCTAGTTTTTCAAACTGACATCCTGTCTGCCACTGCAGTGCCACTCCTAGATGAGCCACGTGTTTGTGCCGCACACTTGTGTGGCTTAGCATAGTTAACCATCTACCTCGGTGCAACCTTTTGCCCTAAGACAGTATTGAGAGGTGTGAGGTGTTCAGAATAGACTGGTAATGAGTGGAAATTAATGATATTGAGGTCAATAATAGCGGCGGTGCCACAATGATGCAATCCTCATGACCACACCCCCCACAACGTTTCCTTTTGTGGAGTCACACACAGACACTGCCCTTTAAATGAATCCATGCCTGTGTTCCACCTTACTCTGCTCTGACCTGGCTAACCCTTCCCAGAGGAGACAGCCATTAAGTCCAACTTTATCTATTAACCTTTAAATTTTAAAACAAATTACTGTCGATTATCAAATCAAGGTGACCAGCAAAGCAAACCTTGGCAACCTAGGGAATATCTCAAATAAAGGATCCTCGTGGGATCAAGGTGCAAAAAGGCCCAACCACTTTGGTTGAGGATTAATATGTAATTGGTTAGAGATATAGATGAGCCTGGACTCCACTGTTTTGGTTTTAATTCTTCATCATGTTTTGAATTTTGGCAAAACCAGCATCAAGTGGTTAGGTTTGTATTCATTTTTTGGTTCTGCTTTGGATTTCTTTAATCTGATATACATTGATAAAGGAAAATATCAATGAAAGCCAATCAAAAATCATGTAATTCGGATCAATTTACATGCAATCCTAAACACGACTTGGTTTTTAATTCGAGTTCCATACAAGCACCAGACCCGAGTCGTGACTCATTTCCACTCAGGAACCCCAAAGTGATACATTTACAACCATAACATGATTCAACTCAGAACCCCTAAGTTGGATTCCCAGGTAACAGGACCCAGGATATTTATCTAGGACCCATTTACACCAAACCCTGACCCGAAGTGGCGCAGCAATAACCACGGTCCAGGCTCTGGTGCAAAAGGGGCAGGTGTAAGCTTTATGCTCTGTATATACTGCTTACTCACTTTATTGAATAGACATTACTTGATGTACTGAAACCTGAGGTTTTAATCATGTTTTGCTTTCACTCAATACCTGACAATACCTGACAATTTAGCAAATGTAAAGTAATAAAGAAAAAGTGACAAAAGTTAATTACATCTTTTACGCAGCTTTTAATATTATTAATGACAAAGTTGTGTTTGTCCATAGATAGGTTCCAACTGTTAAGTTTCATTAAACAGTTCTGATATCCTGTGACTCATTGACAAATACAATGCTATCTGATGGGAACTATGAACTCAATCTACTGTTTGCAGATCCAGACTCTGAATTAAAAAATTACGAGACAAGGTTTTAAGAAAAAAATTATTTTTAGAGCAGTAAAGAGACTACAAGCATAAAACAAATAGTTTTTTTTTTTAGAATAAGAATCTATAGTCTAGTTTACACAAGGCGGGTGGCAAGCTGTGAAATTCCATTAAATGCCCCACCTATCACTATTCCGTATCACAAGATCCTTCACCAACGCCACTAATCTATGCATGTACTGTGCATTATTCACATTGCCTGATTTACTTGAGCCTAGGGTTTATTACAGGGCAAGCCTGACTGATCTGTTATTATTGTTATTTACATGGTACCACACAGGGGTGTTTTAAGAGAGGAGAGGGCCTGTGTGCAGCCTCCAATACAAGCCTCCACCTAGGCAATGAGCATGTAACTCAACCTGGGCAACTACTATGTAACCCTTGGTGGCAAGGAGAATGTAATTTTCCCTGGGGAACAATCAAGCAACTCTCCCTGGGCAATGAGCATGTAGCCCCCTGTGGCAAGGAAGGAGAGTGCAACCCCCTGGCTAGGAGCACATAACCCCCTGGCAATGAGCTTGTAACCCCTATATAAACAAGCTTGTAACCCCTGGCCACGAGCATGTAACTCCTGGCAACAAGCATGTAAGTAAGCAGCACTTATGTTGCATAATAATGTAATATGTAGTGTATGGGGGCCTTAACCGTGTCAACATCTGCATTGCTTACAAATCAGAATCAGGCTATAGGGGGTATATTTACTAAGATAGGAGTTCTGTTGAAGTTGGGATGTTGCCCATAGCAACCAATCAGATTCTACTTATTTATTTAGCACCTAGGACCCCCCCCCCCCCCCACCCCCCAAAAATAAAAAAAAAACGCAAGTTAAAGTTGGTGGCACAGTGGAAATTAAGGCTTATATATTTTTTTGAGGGGGAACTTTTCAAAATAGATGTGAAAATTGCCAAGCAAACATTTTTTATCCATCATAATGACCTGTCATGTTTACCTTATATATTTTCATTTAGATAACAAATGTGAGAGACGCTGACATTTTTACCGGATATTTTAAACATTGCTTACAGAGATGTTGGCACTCAAAGGGTTAATACAACGATTTTTTTTGATGGACTAAAAGCAGCCTGTTTAAAATGAATACTATCAGTTTCCCAAACTCAATTCCTTAAAGTAGCTCATGTACAGATGTACCGGGTCTTGTCTTTGCTGGCGGATCGCCAGCAACACGGCGCCGCTATCTGACTGAGACGCGCGTGCGTCCCCCACGCACGCGTGTCTCAGTATCCGGGCGGCGAGGCGGACGCATTACTGTCCGCCTCCCGCTCGAGGGGGCAGGGGGGGACCCGAGGAGGCTGCGGGGGGTGCGGTCGCCCGGTGTGGGCACCGGGCGACCGAGGGCAGCACCATCGGAAGGGGACGCGCGCGCACCTCGTGCGCGCGCGTCCCCTTCCGGCATACAGATGGCGGCGGGGCAGGGGATGGTGATGGCGACGCCATCACCATCCCCTGCAAAGATGAGACCCGACCCATCTGTAATCGATAAATATGCAGTAGTATAACCCATTCCTGGGAATGGAGTAAGTGGAGTATTTGGTGTCTATTATGAGTTGGAGGATACTATAAAGGTATTAAAACAGTACATCCAATAAATATACGTAGGTAGGGCCTACATTTTGCAGGCAGTCCAGTGTTCACAATAAAATTTTAATTTCACCCAGAAACAAACTTAGCAACATATTCTCAGTCGACCAGACAATAAATATACGATTAGAGGTTGAATTTACACAAGGTCAATTTGCACATGAATTGCATTTAGAAGAAAAAATATCACAGTGAATAGTTGCTTAGTACGGCCTGCGAATAGCTGCAAATTCCTTTGCAAGACGCTCACTACCGAACGTTTTTCCCAGTGTGCGCAGTCTGTGCGTAGCCCAGGACTTACTCGGCGACAGCAAGTGAAACAGGCTCATTGGGGCCGGAGCTGATGTCACACAGCTTCCCCTCTAATGCCTGGGCACGCCTGAATTTTCCCTGACACTCCCAGAAAACAACTGATTACCCCCCTCAAATTATGGCTTCCTGTCCTATCACCTTGCAAAGGGCCAGCGATTAAACAAAAGTAGCAGGATTTTATTGCAGGACTGCCTTGCACATGTGTTCTCTGGGCTGTTCCCTGGACTGCATGCGCAGTCTATCCATACCTCCCAACTGTCCTGATTATAGCGGGAATGTCCCAGTTTTTTGGGGGACATTCCCATGTCCCTCCCGTGGCCAGCAGTGTCGGGGGGCAGTTGGGAGTCCCCCCTAGTCCCCTGTGAATAGACATTGTGAGCATGCGCACAGCGTCTGTTCATGCAGCCCCATGGTCTTGGGACATAGCCAGCAGCTCCCAGAGCCGCTAGCATGCCTCCACCGCGGTGAAAATGGGGGCATGACCTTGCGGCAATAGGCCGAAAATTTGTTGGCGTCCCTCCTCCCGGGTCGGCAATGTTGGGAGGTATGGTCTATCAGAAATTGCCCGGCCTGGGTATTCACAGCTGTGTGATTCATTCTGAATTAGGCCCAGTGTTATTAGCGTTATATAGAAATATTTGCAACAAGCATTTAAGCAGAATTCACCCATAGGTGGCGCTAAACATGCCCACTGGGTGGAGCATAACAGGCTCATTTAATAGAGTTGCAACCATCATGGCAAAGTACAGGTTTTCGGTACTTTGCTCATGAACAAGGCCCGTTCTGCACATGGGCAAACAGGTCATGCGACATAGGATGCAGTCCGGCATCAGAATGATGCTGTTTTGGGGGTGGGAGGAGGTGGCTATACACTGCATTTGGAAAAATAATGGTATATCGTTACTGATAAGGTGATGGAAGGAGGCCAGGAATCTCCATCACCAGATTTCCTGTCGTCTTAAACAGGCACCATGGGTGCCACCAGACACCCAATGGTGGGTACATTGATATGATACTGCATCATAGGTTGCAAGTTGGATCACTACTGCAGCAGACTTGTAAAAGATGCTTACTGCTGCATTACCATACATTGTGATAGCAACTGTGACTGCACCTGAATGACTTCTAAAGTAGGCAAGTATGCTCAGTCTGTGTGCTGAGCGATGATGTGAAAATGGCGATTTTCACTCAGCCCCGCGATTTTTCCCGTGTGTGTTGGAGGGGAGCGTTGAAACCCTGAAAATTAGATACTGTCAGTGTCGGAACTTCGGGAGGCAAAGGAGACATTTGCCGCCGGGCACCTGGCCTAATGGGGCACTGATTCCATTGTCCTCTCCCCTGTGTTTCGGGTGGGTCCCCGCCGGCCGTCGGCTCTCCCCCTGCTGCCGAATCCTCACCACATGTAGTGTGCCCGGCTGTCTCTCCCCTGCTACCGCTGGCTCTCTCCCTGCTGCCGCGAGATCAGTGGTGTCACTAGGGGGTTCTGTGGGGTGCGGCCTGCAACCTGGGGTGACACCAAACAGTCACACTCGCATCCCCACATCTTAGGTTGCACGTCCCTGCCAGCAAACAGCTCCCGGCACTGAGGTAGTGTTGTGACAGGAAGCGCTGTAACGGCACTGTGCTGCACCAGCGACCCGGCCAACTAGTTCCTTAAGGGCTGTGCGGTTGTGCAGGCTTCAGTCTCAGTGTAGACTCATAGGAGCACGGCCTGCAGGGAGGAGCGTACAGGAGCAGGGGCCAGTTTACAGTGGGCACATGGAGGCATAATATTTCCACTCTGCAATGTCTACTGTGTGCAGCCAGGGCAGCGCAAGAAGGAAAAAGTAAGACAGAAGAAATGTTTTTCTTTGTTATACAGATTATATAAATGAAGTAATTGAATACATATTTTATCACACACACACACACACACACATATATATATGCGTCTATATATATGCGTCACTCTGGATCTTGATAAGAAACGCAAAATTCAAATGTTTATTGTCAACAGTGTATCGGGCCTGCGCCCATCTTCAGGACAAGTTACTTACGCCACTGCCTAGTGTGTATGGGTGATTGCTGATGCACGCTCACGCATCATTGCTACCCGCCGCCATCCCTACTTTTGAGCACAAAATTGCCTAGTGTGTATTAAGCTTGAGCATGACACGCGCCACCGCCACTGTTTCTCTGTCACTGCATTTAATCATTAAACCAAGCCATCTTTCATATAGAACCTATCCTCTACTGTAAATACTTTACACCTCACCCACACCCATTAACTTCAAAGGCATACCAACGCTCTTCCTTCTACGCAGTTAAAAACATAGTGATATATTTATTGACCTGCAGTACGCAACCTTGGTTACAGAAACATTTGACATAAATATGTGCAAATTCTGCAAAATACATTTTTCTTTTTCAATAAATAACATTTAGATTTGTCCTGCAAAATCTGGAATGATTGAAATAGCACAGCTCAATAGAACATAATGGTTTAGCTCAGATGTTGTTTTGAAGGTCTGTTATTTATAATCAATGTTCTTTTCTTTAAAAGTAAGGATTTTTATATGAAATAAAGAATCAGGGCCATAAAGAGGGTAATGATAAGTGTGCACACAGTGCCTATGGAGACAGTGGTGTATCTATAATGGGTGCAATGAGCGGGGTACACAGACCCCTGAGTCCCAGGGGGGCCCACACCACGCACACTGCCCTCATTTTGGAAATACTTACACTCTGGAGTCCTGCATCAGCGACAGGAGCACTGCAGAAGTCACCAGAAAAATGGTACAGCAGCCATTTTTCCAGTGATATGAGCATGTGCAGTGAGTGCTCTAGTGCTCAGACTCCAACGGAGGTTCACGCATGTGCAGTCGGGTCTGAGCACTAGAGCACCCAGATCTTACTGCTCCTAGCATTGCTCCCGGCAGAGAGGAGGGATCTGGCCAAGGATGCTGTCTCCTTCTCTTTAAAAGATGCCTCTGTGCGCAGTGCACAACTGCACGAACAATGGCATTACATCCACCTCTGAATAATGATCATACCTCCCAACTGTCCCGCCAGCAGCCAGTAGAGTCCTGCGGTGGGGGAGAGGGGGGAAAGTTGGGAGTCCCTCCTGTCAGTACGGCAGAAAAGACACTAATCACATCTATTAAGGGAAATTGCAGGATAGGAGGCATGGCCAGCAGCTCACACAGCACTGGCCATGTTCCACAGTAGCGGAAAAGGGGCATGTTATGTAGATGTGACATTCCAGTGAGGCCATGCCCCTCTAGAATTTAGCCCCAACCCTTTTCCGGCACACGGGAGTCCTGTTGCCTCCAACTGAAATGTTAATTTACCCCTAAACATTTGTTTTATATGTTTATCGTATTCATTTTTTTTATTATTTTCATTGTGTGTATGGAATAAGATTGTCAATGGTTTATATAAGCATAGCCATTACATTTTATCTTTGAACATATTGTATTTGCTGAATACGCCCCATACTTTTTCACATTGCTTTTCTAATACCCTGTTTTTGTTTGGCTTGCAACAGTTGTTTGGCAGAGTTGTGCATAACTAGTGTGGTGTACTACACATTGTGGGCCTGATTGTGGTGATTCAGTAAGTACCGAGTCCCAGAGTGCCTGCCCTGCCGGGAAATCGCTCGGCACTGTAGTAAATTCAAAAATGTATTTATATTGTATTGTATTGTATCTCATCACCCTAGGCAAAAAAACAATCTACTGCCCCCCCCCCCTTCCCTGTGTAATGCTACACTGCCACAATACCTACTTTCCAGACCCTCAAGTCAAAGTGTGGAGGTGGTGTCTTACAAGTTCCACAGCCACCACCTCCATTAAGTACAAGGATGTTTTCCTGATAGACATCCTCCATTTTGTGATGCAGACCCAGAGGTGCCCCCCCCCCCCCCCCTCCTAGATTGCGCCGCCATAGGTATCTGCCTAAAGGTGCCTAATAGTATGTGCAAAGCAGTCAGTATTTACCATGCTTGGATAAAACTCATTACATTGCAACTTGGTTTATCTACAGTAGGTGCAAATAGTTTTGCTTATTTTGCTTAATTCACAGTTTAGAATCAGTCCCTATATATCCACAGGTTTATATCAATGTTTTATATTTTACTAAAATAATATGGTTCTATTTTATCTCCACCTATCCTTCTGGTTGTTTTTCAAGCTGTGACTTCAAATCAACATCAGCATAATCAGGGACGGCCCTACCTTGGTGTACGGGTAAAGGAACCAGTCAAAGAACTTTTGAAAAGAAAGCGAGGCAATTTCACTGGAAGTAATTCCATAACACCTACGGTAATGTGCCTCTATTCATCCTACTTACAGATCACATTTCCTGAGTTTACAAACATCATTAAAAATGCATTTGATACAATAGTGTAAAAGTTAACCCATGTGCTCTAGATTTTGAAAGTACTGACGGGGAAGATAGTAAAAAAAAATCACCACATTTTGCAAAAATAATGGGCCTAATTCAGAGCTGATCGCAGGGCAAATTTGTTCTCAAATTGGGCAAAACCATGCTGCAGTGAAGGTGGGGCAGATGCAACCTGTGCAGAGAGAGTTTCATTTTTGTGGGGTGTGTTCAAACTGAAATTTATATTGCAGTATTTACCCTGCACAAAAACAAAGTAACTCCCCCAAATCTAACGCTCTCTGCACAAGTTACATCTGCCCCACCTGTAGTGCAGCATGGTTTTTCCCATTTTGAGAATAAATTTATCCAGCGATCAGATCTGAATTAGGCCCAATATGTTATTGATACATTTTCCAGTTGGTGCTCTCCAAAAACAATGTATTGATAAAAATTCATCCATAGGATGTGGTGCCAATGTCTCATAAAACTGGACAAAGTCCATCAATGATAGTTGCTTTTGAATCCTTTTCATAAAACACCTCATTTCCTCATCTATAAGGTATTAGCTCAAACTAGGGGGTGGTAAGCATACCAGACTGCAGTTGGAAATAGCAACCAGAGCAGTCAAATTCTAATCCCTGAAATCCTCAAACGACCATACAGGAAATAGCCCCAGTCATCAGTCCCGGACAGGAAATAGCCGCCAGTCATCGGTCCCGGACTGGAAATAGCCGCCAGTCATCGGTCCCGGACTGGAAATAGCCCCAGTAACCACTCCGTCACTAGGCAGAAAATCTCATTCACACATGCTAGCTCAGCACGTTTCAGACCTCCCCAGACCCTTTGCCAGAAGAATGGAGTCAGGGCTGGCTCTATCGTTAGGTAGACTTTGTCCAATTTCATGAGATATTCGCACCACATACTACTGAACACATGGGGGTAAATTTACTAAGATTGGAGTTCTATGTCACATGGGATGTTGCTATGGCTAAAAGCTCTTCTAGGGACATCTGTACCAGCACTACTGGGGACATGATATGTAGCTGGCACTACTGGGGACATGATATGTAACTGGCACTAAATATGTGCAAGACAATGATTGCTTGGCATTCAAGCTCAGTTCCTGAGATAATACACAAACTTTGTTTCATGTTTTGAAACCTTGTTTCATGCAGAAATAATATATATTTGTGTGTATTTCATGTGTATGGATGTGTTTATACAACATAAATGCAAGATAACTCAAGATACATCATTGAAATATAAAAATACAAAATCCCAAATTCTTCTGGTCCCGAGCATTTTGGATAAGGGATACTCAACATGTAATAGAAAACAATAATATAACCACCATTTTGTGAAAAACTATTATAAATCTATCTTATATGGACGCATTACTGGATTGTTCTGTCATTTTCAAATATGAGAGTGTGATACAGAAATATTTATTGCTTGTTTCTTTTTTACTCCCCATCATCCTTATTTTAGGATAGTAATGGTTTATTGTATCCACGCAGAATTATATATTGTCCTTATTACATGCTTAAGCCTCTCTAAAATCATGAAACAAACATCTGCCCTGGACTGTATTGATGATGATTATTTCAATGTATCATCCCACTTTCTGTTTGTACAGTATACCTGATAACATCCCAGTTCTTGCTCAGGCATAGTCTATAACAAATTATTTGTATGAACCAGTCTCAAATATATTCCTATATAATAGCATACAAGATCTGATGGCAACTGAACCACTTAAAGTTTCAACTGAAATCTCAGTGAAGGATCTTGTTTAAATATTGCATACTGTATATTGATCACCATTTCATTTAATGTAAGTTTTCTATGTTTTCTACCAGGACTCCTACTATGGTTGATGGATTTCAAAGCACAATCGTAATTAATGCTAATTAGGCTTGGTTAGCATTAATTACTGCTGCCCTTTGAAATCCATCAGTGGAAATCACAATCACCGGTAGCTTAGAAATCAGACAGATATTAAATCTAGCCCCTGGTGTGTTTATACATTTGAAATCTTTAGCTAATAAAATATGTGTTCCATCAATAGATTTTATTTTTCTTTTATGAGCAAATTAGCTTTTCTGGCACAAACTCCTGGTAAATTAGTTTAGCCTTTATAAATAATTCAACAAATTAAAATTATTCGAAGATGCAAATTTTAAACCTTTCATTCATAATTGTTCCTGTAGATCTATCAAAGATTTTATCATAATGAGTGAAACTTTTTGCATTTTTTCTTATGGGCATACCTCCCAACATGACCCTCTCCAGGAGGGATACAATGATCTGCTCCTGGACTTCCCTCTTCTTTTATGATTGCCATCACCTGTGTTGAAATCCCTTTCTTATCAATTAACCTGTTTAAACCAGGTGATGGCAATAATAAATGAAAAGGGAAGTCTAGGAACAGAGCATTGTGTCCCTCATGGAATGGGTCATGTTGGGAGGTATGAATTTTTTTTATGGGTCTTTCATCCGCTCCATAATCTCCAGCTGTCTTTTAGGAATGGTATGTCCCAACACTTGTATCTGTTTGACAGTTGGAAGGGATGCCCTTTGCAGTGACTTCAATCTAAAAGGGAAGAGTTTGGATTTTATAATACCGTTTTAAGACCGCAAATGCCAGGTGAAACCCGGGATTAGGTCACGGGTCCCATCCCTGTGTCGACACGGCATTTGCTGTCTGAAACCTATGCATCCGACTCGGCTTTCTGCTTGGTCAGTGACATCACACGGGGTGGAGCTGAGCGGTTCTGTGTCACTGGGGGCTTGGGAGGAGGCAGCACTTGGAGCTGACAGCGCTGCCTCCTCCATACTGTGAACGGGACCCAAGTCGCTTGACCCAGGCAACTGTTTACACTGCACTTGACACAGGTCAGAGCTGTGTTCAACCCTGGTCATTACCTGGGTTGAACCCCCATGTTGCTTGACCCGCGGTGGTCCTTTCAGACCGCACCTCGACCCGTGTTGTGGCCGCAAGGACACGGCAATAACCTGGGTCTAGAGTGCAGTCTGAAAGCGGTATAATACATTTCTTAAGTTAAGTGACTTGTCTTGTACTAGTGATATTTACTACGATTGAGTTTATCTCTGATTACCAGATTAGTGTCCATTAGTGGCACTTGGCATTTTAGTTGCCGTAGTATTAGATACCTGGGGATTTTATTTTACTAAGAATTATTTAAATTATCATATTTATTATAATTGCATACCTCTCCCTTGATCTTGTGTTTTAAATATTAATTATCTTGTTCAAATTCCGCCATGCATGTATTAACTAGCTCAGCACTTTCTTTGAAGGATAGGCACAGTATTTCTCAAGAACTTTTTTTTTTTTTAAATTTCCATTTCTATTTCTCTTTCTAGTACCTTACCACCTCTGTAATCAATTACCAATTGAATCAACAAAAGTAAACATGATTCTATGTATCATTGCATTTAGTCAGAGTAGTGAGTAGCAGGCTTATTGGGCCTACTCCATGGCCGCTATTCTGAGCGATCTGAGCAATGTAGATCGCTCATCAAGATCGTTCAGCACACAGCGCTGCACAATGATGTGTCAGCGCTGTCTTGAGTGATCTGTCAGCGCCAGTGTTCTCCGGTAATAACACTGGCCCTGTCCGTCGATTAACTAGATTAATTGCCAGGCAAAAGCGATGCAGGAGATCGCGTAGAAAATGCCCAGAAATTGTCCTGTGTCTAGACCCCTTTAATCCAAAGGATGGTTAGTAACAGATAAAAATTACAGTAACCACTGGTGTCTAAAGTGCATAACTGAAGAAGGAACATAAATGTATAAGGTATGCCCAAATAAAAAGGAGACTTTTGTTGTAGCAGCGTTGCATCTAATCGCAGTGAGTTAATGGGCGGTATTCAATGTGAATACCTGCGAGGTGCAGCGAATCCTTTTTAGGATTCGCTGCACATTCGCCACGTTCCGGAGCCAGCGGGCTCCGATATTCAACGTGTCAGGGGCTCGCTGCCCCTGACAGGCGAATATGAGCTCCTGCGGCGAATGCCGCAGGGAGCCTGAGGAGGGTGCCAGGCAGAGAGATGGAAGTCTCTCTGCCTGCCCCTGAACGTTTGTGGGGGGCAGGTGGGCTCCCCGGGTGCCAGGCAGCACAGGCTGCCCCCCGGGGGTGCCAGCAGGGGAGCGTATATTCACTACACACGATCGTAACGATCGGGTGCAGTGAATATATGAATATGTAATGAGCGGCTCGGCTCCGGCGCCCCCTGCTGGCTGCTGTGTAAAAAAAAATTTTTTTTAAAATTAAATATATATTCATGTGCTTACAGCACATGAATAAAAGTAGCATGCCCCTCCTCAGAATAAAATTCCTGATTTTTTTACACCAAATGTAAAAAACAAAACACTTTATTTTAAAAGTTCACATTCCACTTCTCCATAAAAAGATAGCGATTCCTACTCGGTGAATCATGGCAAAAAAAAACCTTCAAATGTATTCGCCATGTGGTCATTGAATAGGGTGATTCACCGTTTTTGTCAAAAATTCGCCAAACAGCACAAATTCGCCATAAAAACATGGCGAATCAGGCTCATTGAATACCGCCCAATGTGTTTGCCGATAGATGGCGTGGCATTTTCCCCAGTTGCGCATGTGTAGTGAGCGGCTTCGCCTGTTTCATCATTCTTGGAAAGTTGTTTTGCGCAGTCGGATGCATGATGGATTCCTCCAGATCAGCCCAAACACCTATTATACTAGTTCTCTCTGTGGTGAATGAAACCCCCACCCCATTGTAATGCTTGAGCAGGGGCCCCTATTGCTCCATTCCTTTCACCGATAACATGGCAACAGGGTCGGTGTAATGCTGGGTACACACCAGGACGACTAGGGCCCGATCCCCCCAATCTAGATCCAATTCCGACCAATTGGATGTAGATTGTGTGGTGATTGGGCCCTTTTCTGTCCTGGTGTGGACCGATACCGATACCGATCCGATGCGCAGTCCCGCGGGTCGGTCGGTCGTTATTGAGATCCTACCTGCTGCAGGTAGGATCTCAATGACGACCATACAGCCGGGTGTGGGTCGCCATCGGATCGGACCCGCTCACGGTGCACATCGTGAGTGGGTCGTGCCCCCCCGCGTCACCGTGAGCGGGTCGGACGAGACACTGACGACCCGCTCACGATGTGCATCGTGAGTGGGTCGTCCTGGTGTGTGCCCTACATAAGGCTTCTCAGCACCCTAGGCGAAACTTCAACCTACTGCACCCCCCCCCCCCCACACACACACATACTGCCACCAATACCCACTTTCTAGCCCCTTAAGGCCTACCTGCCTAACAATCCGGAATGGCAGGGATGCTCCCAAAAATTGGGTGGTCCCATGCTTTCCCTGGAGCCCCCTGCACTCTCCCCTTTGCCTACCGCAACAGAGTACAAGGAAGAGGGGGCAGCAAAGTATGAAAGTATGTCTCAAGGGAAAGTATGGTGATGAGGTCTTAGAAGTTCCACATCAGCCACCTGCAAGTACAACAATAGACATCCTTGATTTTTTTCTGATAGGCAGACTTAATGGCGCCCCCCAAGATTCCAGTGCCCTAGGCAGCTTCCTAAAGCTGCCTAATGGTAGAGCCAACCCTGCATGGCAATCTTCCACCTCCTATGTTGCAATACCATTTCTACATGTAAATGAAACATTTGAATTAATTGAAAATTAGAATCGAATATTTCTCAGAATTATTCCTTACTAATTCACTTGTGTTAATCAAGAAAAATTATAAAATAGATCTATATTACTTGAGCCACTACTTGTTTTTTGGCTGTGATACAGTTTTTTTGGGCAGCCACAGGACTTGCATTTTATCAGTCACACAGGCATTTCAAAAAGCCCCAAAAGCACCGAACACTATGGTAAAGGCATACTTTGAATAAAAAACGTTATCCTTTCTGTATTTTCAATTTAAATGGAATGGTCTTGTGGGGTAATTCAGACCCGCTCACTGCAGGACTATTCGCTCCCTTGTCTGATGGTCGGGTTTTGTGCATGTGCAAATTTGGGGAGCGAATGGCTTTGTCTAGTTTCACACTCGTTGGGCCATTTTCTTAATGGTGGGTAGGAAGGGGCGGCCTTGTAGCAGAAGCTGGGAATACCCCTGCCGACACCGGCGTCTCGATGTCAAATGATTCGGCCATCTCCATCCGAGATAATAGTAAATAGACTTACTTTTATCCATGAACAAATGGAGAAAAAAATAATTAAATGGTGAACAACCATTGAATGATTTTTTCTCCGTGCGGCAGCATGATAGGGAGCATATTCGGGCACATGGGGGGGACGTTCGGTGGGGCTTTGGGTGGAGTTTAAGTACTTGCTAGACTGCGAATGCACGCAGCCTAGCGAACATGTCTGAATTACCCCCTTGGCCTCTTATCATATGCTGGCTATTTTGTATTGACAAGCTTTTTCTGTTTTACCCAGACTTGACCCTTGGAACCATACGTATTTGAGAAATTTTGTAAGAATTATTGCATTCATTTTATAGTTAATGTTTAGTTTTAATTATACTGTTTATATCATAAGTGCATATGTTTGGTTTTGTCTTTTTGATGAAAGTTGTAACATATGACATACTCTATATTTCTAGGTGACCTCATCTTATCAGACGTATCCATCATACACGCCAGTAGGTAATTCATAAAAATGTTCTTTACATTTCAATTTGAATATCTTACAGTATTTTAAACATTTTAGTAATATTTCTGTGTTTTATTACTAGTTTCAAACCCCACTGAACTGTCCTTTGTTGATTTGGATGCTACAACATCATTATTGCCAATCCATGATGAAGGGACACTTTACACTGGATGGATTTCCCAGCCATCATCTTTTCAACCTTTAACCCAATGGACAACATGCCCAGAGTACATCTCACATGAAACCATCAGCTGTCCTTACCCAGGAGATATGTATGTCCAACCAATGTGCCAAAGTTATACCGTGGTTGGTGCACCTTCTGTCTTGACGTATACCTCGCAACCTGTTCTAACAAATTTCACAGTAAGTGCTAACACTATCAGATTGGCTCTTTTTACCTTCTTGCGCAAAGCTCCTTAAATAGTGGAGTTGTTCCAGTGTTCCACTAGTTGTTGGTTTGGGCTCACCTAAGATACTGATGGCTTTTCCATAATTCTTCTCCACCGTGGAGGTGGTGGACTGCACAGTAGGACAACCAAGGGCCATCCACCATAGTCCAATCATCTGCTACAGTAAGTGTCATCAGGTTAAAGCATAATTCCTGCAAACAAAAATTATAAAAGTTATATCACAACTTAAAAGGTAATAGGTAAAAATTTGAAAATACAATGAGGTAAATGCCATTATCACCTTCCTTTAAGTGTGTTTTGATTATGTGGACAGTCATTATAACTACTAGCAAATTATAAGTAATTAGAGAACATTACTTGAACAAACTTTGGACCTTATTGTAATCGCCTGGCTCCCCTGCGTGTTCGCGCGGGGGAGCGATGGCGAGCGACTGTGCATACACATATACTGTGATGCGCATGTGCAGCCGCTTGGTGTGAGCGAGCACGGCGGACTGCTTGTTCGGCATCCCGTTCGCACCTAGCAGTGCGTGCGAGGGGCATGTGGCAGCATTGATGGGGTTTCATGGGTGTTCCCAATTTCTTGATGATTTCTTCCCTGAAAGCAAGCTGCGAATAGATGTTTATGTTAAACATCCATTCGCATACGTGCTGAGAATGGGGTGTGCAAGGAGGGGCAGGATGGCCCGTGCTGGCAGCGTTAAAATGACACACAAAGCTGCAAATTTTGCAACTTTGCGTGTCCACCAGAATAACCTCCTTTTAGTGTTGAGGCAGCTCAATGGAGCTTTGGTCAACATGATATTACATTTAGTAAATTTAGCTTCTAAAGATGAAAAGTGGTGAGGTTGACCATGGCATCCAATCAGATTCTGTCTATCATTGTCTATAATGCAATTAAAAAATTATACAGCAAATCTGATTGGTTGTTATTGGCAACATCATTTCTTTCTGGTATCTCCTTTTATAAATTCACACAAGCAAGAGGGCTGGGTTTGCTAAGGTGGGAAGCCAAACCCAGCACTCATGTCTCACCAGAGAACTCAGCGGTGTGGCAGGGGGCAGCTGGATGAACTGACAGCCGCTGTTAACAGAGACCTCAGCGGCATTTCAGCACAGGAATGGCAGCTTTAGAAGCTAACAACCACTGTCACCAGAGAGTTCAGCTGCATGCCAGCATGGCAGGGGGCATCTTGATGAGCTGACAGCCGCTGTTAACAGAGGCCACAGTGATTTTCCGTTACTCTGGTGTGTGTCGGCTTCCGCACCCGCGGCACTGCCACAGTTAGAGGAGGCAAGTGGCAGTGCCACTTGTGTAGGAGCCGCATCTCATTACGAAAAGAGCCACATGTGGCTCAAGAGCCACGGGTTGGCCACCCCTAATCTAAATGAAGTGTTGCTTTTTTCAGTTTTTCATTGCATCAACAAATGTAATATAAGATCTGCCTAAAAATTGAATAATTTCTATACAGGAATTTAGTAGAACAAACATTTGAAATGTTTTACATATCGAATCTCCCCGAAACATGGAAATTTAGGCTTTTGGAAAGTATTAGGTGGTTGGTTTATTACGGACATTAACATAAATCTATTATATTATTACATTTGACAGACAAGAAACACTGCTCCATGTGTTACAACTCAGCTTGAATATACAGATCAGCAAACACCACTGACTTACTTCCCGTGGGCTCAGACCATTCCAAGCCTTCCAGCAGCAACTCATTCCATGCCCTACCAGACAGCTTCACCCACAATCCAAAGCCCACAGTTTGTGCCCATACCTATCTCTCTACCAGATCCTGTGCCAGAAGAAACTGACGAATCAAGGCGAGCCATTAACAATATGTCAATCGAAAAATTACTACACGGAGATGAAGAGAGCGATTCTTATGTTTTACAACATACTTTGTCTATTGGCGATCTTTAAGTTGTGTCTTCATTGAAATAACTTAACGATATATTTAATTAATTGTTAACAGGGGTGATGGAATTCTAAATCAATTTAAAAAATACTTTGAAATCCCATTGCCTAAGTATACCATGGTTTGCCTTTATAAAACTTTTTAAAACCAAGTTGGTGACCACCTTGAACAAAGTATTGGAAATGCAATAGATCATAATTGGTTACATATGATACAGGTTGAGTATCCCTTATCCAAAATGCTCTGGACCACGAGCATTTTGGATAAGCGATTTTTTGGGATTTTGGAATATATATTTTTTCTCATACTTACCTGGTCCCCTGGTCGTGCCCTGATGGTCCCCTGATGTCCACAGTGTCCCCGGCGTCCACGGCGGCCTTCAGGATCCTCTTCAGTGGCATCTCAGGTCCCAGGGGTGCATTGCGCGCCCGCGCACTCAAGCAATGCACCCCTGGGACCGGAGATGCTACTGAAGCGGATCCCGGAGACAAAAAAAAAAGAAATATTCTGAAAAACCACGGTTTTCGGAATATTTCGGTTTTTGAAATACACGGATAAGGGAGAGCCGACCTGTAGTAGCAAAACAGTCTATATAGTTCAGAAAGTCACTGGTTATTCCACATTCCTGCTATGCAAGCTATGAGCCAGTAGCACACCGTGGGAATGATTCATTTAATAACGGGGAACGAGCAGTGACGTGCCATCCTCTGGCATTGCAAGTTTTCCATCATATCCCATCAGTGGCGTAACTATAAATTTTGCTCCCCCCTGCCAAAAAGTTTGTGGCGTGCCCCCCCCCCTCCAGGCTCCTCTCCAGCGTGTTTCCCCATAACGGAGAAGCTGAAGCAGGAGAGAGGAAGAGAGACCAGCATACACTGCTGCTTCCCTTGTCTCCGACGCATCCCAGGCCCCCCTAGCATGCCCATCCTGTACACAGTAGCCAATAGCTGGCTCTGTGTACAATCAATTGAATCATGGCATGACCCGTGCTGTGGCTGACTCACCTCCAGTGCTCAGTCAGTGGGCAGCGGCAGGCAGCAGCATGTCGGTGCATCGAGCAGGTGCCGGCGCCCACACAGACCCCACTGCTGCTTGCTCCCCCAAGTGGCTGCTGGGGCTGCCTTACAGTAGTTACGTCACTGTATCTAATAGGTCCAAGGGGAAACTTGCAATGTTAGCACTAAAGTACAGTAACAGTAACAAAATTAATTCTTCTCCCACAACAATGACAATATGTGAGGATCTGTATACTGTAAATGTCCTTGTGTAATAAAAACTTGTAAAATGTGAGTTTCTTTATCTAAGGTATTTTGGGGCCGATTCAGGGGTTTGCGCATGCACATTTCTGCGCATGTGCAAACCCCAGCAGCGAACGGCTTCGGCGAGGTACACCCTTGCGGGGCCATTCGCTGCGGGGAGGGAGAGCCATGGGCGGACACAGGGTCGGACCAGGAGAACGGACAGTATTTCAAACACTGGGCGTTCCCCTGGAAATGCAATGCCTGACTTATTTCCGAAGGCAGGAGAATTCATCATCAAATGATTTCTCCTGTAGCGAACACATCCCCTCAGATGGTGCCGAGGCGATTCGGCAACGTGCGGTGGGGGGCGTTTGGCTGGACAGCATTAAGCTGCTCGCTAAGCAGCGAATCGGGCCCTTTGTGAAGAATTGACAATATTTTCAACAACAACCCCTCCCCCCCCAGAAATTACTTATAAATCTCTGATCAAAAAGTTCCAGCGTCAAATTGCTTCCATTTAAGACTAGTGGATTTTAAAGTGTAAGTTAACAGAGAGCTGTTTCCAATGATCATAAGGCACATTGAAAACTAGTTCATTGAAGCTACTGTCAATAACCTAACATATATGAACAATCAGGTTTAATTTCTACTTACCAATCCCTGGTCTTACTTTACCTACTACTAATAAAAACAGTTAAATATTTTTTTTTTAAACTGAAATTGTTAAATATGTTTTACTGACTCTTCTAGAAAAGGTGAAACAATATTTTATTTAGTAAGCTGAAGAAATAAAATTGTTTCACATTGACTATACCTAAAAATGTGATTTTATTTAAAATGTTTGCTATGCTAAGTATAGATATTTATTTGAAAATGCAATAAAGAGCAATAATTTGTGTGCTAGCATTTTGATCAATATGTATCATGCCTACCTGACCCTCTCCTTCAGGGAGAAAATGCTCTGTTCCTGGACTTCCCTGGTAATGTATGATGGCCATCACCTGTGGTGAGCTAGGTAATTGATAAGAAAGGTGTTTCATCACAGGTGATGGCAATCCTACATTATCAGGGAAGTCCAGGAACAGAGCATTTTATCCCTGAAGGAGAGGGTCAGGTAGGCAACCCTGATATGTATTGTAACACTGTAGGGGACCTGGATGCCTTTTCCTGGGGTAGAAGGCAGTAAGAAGCAGCTGAGAAATCATACAAGTCCAGTCTTTGTGGTGCAACTGGCCGCAACCAGTTTTATTAAGCAGAAAATAAAATAAGCATCAAAAGAAAATACCTTGCCTGTCCGGCACTAACTAAACACAAGATGTTCCTAACTGTCTCTAAACAAAATACAAAGTTTTCCAGTCAACACTGGATGGCTCACTTGTATGAGGCAGCTTGTTCCTCACACAGAGATTATGCAGTCTCCCCAGGCAGTCTGCCCAAACTGATCAGTCCAGCAGCTCTACATGGGCCTTGCACAGCTGCAAGTGCTGATTAGCCCTCTGTGAGGCCAAACACCTGAGCTGCGCTTTTACTCAGCTTTAACAAAAAAAGAAACATTCTCATGGAAGTTTTCCTGTTTCTAAAAGGTGTAAGACAAGAACCTGGGACAAATATACCTGCCCTCAAGCACTATTCCAGTGTTCTTGTCACAGTATTCCAATTCATTTGTTTTCTGGTAAAAAAAAAATCACCAAACTTGAACTCCACTTTGCACTAATCGACTTGGTTCCGCACAACACCCCCTTCCACCGCGCACACCCACCCACCCATACACCTGCATGTAGGAGCTTGTCCATTATCTCATAGAAGAGGCATGGTCCCCCATTGTGATGTTCTCCCCATCTCACACATTCTCATCCCATCTTGTGTCTTTCCAGCTCTCACCAACCCAAGTGTCCCTCTATCCCCAGACCATACAAATATCTCTTTAGCCCTAGAACATTCTTAAAATAATGCACACTAATATATATAATATCTTAAACAACATAAATGTATCCCTACAGGCTCTATCCCTGCACATACTGGTGTATCTGAAGCCACCACACTTACTTTTTGTGATTTTCCCCTCTGCCTGCTGCCATGGCTCCTCTGCTATGTACTGTATGTCTCAGTGGTGCTACATGACATCATGAACCCAAAATGCAGGGTCCATTACCAGTGCAGTGAAGCTGGAGCTGCAATAAAACTGCTGCTGCCTGAAACTGCTTATTAAATATAGATGTCCAGTGTGCCCAGATACAATTTCCCATTTTGAGCAAAAACAAACTTTGGTTCAGATGAAATAAATTTGAAATGCTGGTCTCCAAATATTCTTTATAAAAATATATATAGTATTTTGAGGATTTAGTATTTTGATGATTCCATTCAATTTTTTTAGTTACAGTATACAATGATTTTATATCTAAAAACGGATGTACCCAGGCAAGTTCTTCCTTTGCGAAGGAAGAACTTGCCTGCGATCAATTTGTATACAGCTGGAAGTTCCTTTAGCTATTGTTGGTCGCTCAGATATATTAATAGATTATTCTTGCCAGGAGAGAGAACATTTATCTTCGGTATAGTAATAGTATATTAGAAAATACCAAATATCAAATTCATGTTATTGGATATATAGGTATAAAGTTTCACTGCAGTAAGAGTTCTGTCAAAAATATGTAGATTAACATCTGGGTACATCCGTTTATCGATAGAAAATTGTATACATCTAAAAACTAAATAGAATCATCCAAACACTCGTGGCACAAGCCACACACCCTGTACAGCCCACACCCCCCACATCACTTGTCACACCCCTTGTGGTGACTCAAAATAGTCCCTTCATAAATATCAGCTCCAGGCCCATTTGGACCTTAATCTGGCACTGTGCGCATGTGAGACGTTTGCGCGCCTTGCTGCAAATGGGGAGCATGAGCATCACACGCACGTGCACCGGAAGTAAGGATGGCTCATGGCTCCATCCGTACAGGGCCGGCTCTACCACTAGGCAGCTTTAGGCAGCTGCCTAGGGCGCCAGGATCTGGGGGGCGCCACCAAGTCTGCAAATCAAAAAATCAAAGCTGTCTATGAGGATTCTTTTTGTACATAATGAAGGTGGCTGCTGCGGAACTCCGAAGACCTCACCTCCATACTTTCCCTTGAGGCATACTTCCTACATTGCTGCCCCCTACTCCTTGTACTCTATTGTGGTTGGCAAGGGGGAGGGTGCAGAGGAAAAGCAGGGGACTTGGCCACCTTCCGGGGGGGGGGGGGTTCATGGGGATTGGATGACCACATGATCTAAAAAAATGGGGGAGAGTAGCTTGAAGTTTTGCCTAGGGTGCTGAGAAGTCTTGCACCGGCCCTGCATCCGTAACATGATTTTGAGGCAGATTGAATGTGGGGAACAAAGGATAGTTCGGAGACAAAGATGGCACCTGGGCAGCAAGCTTGCAGGGTGGGATTGATTGTTGCGATAGTTATATTTAATTAAATTCCTTCCTATCTCTTAAGATATGTTTGTTAAATATATAAATGTACTTATGCTAGGTACACACCAGAACGATCATGATCGTGAGCAGATTGTACGATGGTTGCACGATCTGTTGGATACATGATCTGCACACGATCTACACATTATCCGATCATAATCTGTCCCCAGTTGATAGGATCTCCAAAATGACGAAATGACCAGCTGGGACACGCATCGGATCAGAATCGGATCTAAAACATTTACATACAATCAGTCGAAATTTCATCGAAATTGATGGGATTGAGGCCAAATCGTTCTGGTGTGTACCCAGCATTAAGTTGTAAGTTTTCTTGTTTAGATTTATTTGGCCTGTTCCTTATACAGTGTGTACCATTTTTATGCTTACTATGTTATCCCAACTCTGGCATTGGAGCACAGCAAAGAAACGTAATAATAATCAATAATAATAATATTGATAACAATGTGCAGTAATACATTTTTTACTGTAATCCTGTACTTACTATTAAGCAGAATGAAAATGTTATTATTGCAGTAAGCTCCTTTACGGATTACAACATTATGGGTGGAAGCCATAAATTCAGTTAACAGTAAACGTGAAATATCCCATTTTCAGCCTGTGGCAATATAATGTGTGATGCGATAATCCTGAATGAGATCTGCATTCGTGCCGCCTCTATAACCACAGACAGAATGTAAGCACTTTATAGTCATTATTTCAAAAGCAGATTCAAATATCATTAAGTCTGTTATGCATACATTTGTAGAGATTTACCTGCCTTGAAATGTAATTAATATTTGATATATATGTATTACAATTCTAATTTTATTTGGCAACATTATAAATGTCAGGATAGACGGAATTATGTTGCCTGTAGGGAAGAGGGAATTTAGCAGAATACATTAGCGTAACTAGGCCACGTAGGTGGTACATGGGATAGAGAGAGATAAATAACCATAGAAATACACAAAAACAGCAGTAAATAGCCTGATTCAGCATTGATCGCTAGGCAGCATACAGGTGGAGCCCCTCTAAACCTTGCCCGGGGATCGCCAACATGCCTTCGCTGGCGATCGCCGGTGCAGAGGCGCTCCATCTGACTCACCCGCACGCGCGTCCCAGTTACAGGACGGCGCCACGGCAGCATCCTGCCCGTCCCCTCTTCAGGGAGACGGGCAAGGATAGGGGGGACGGCGGAGAAAGCTCTTTAGCCATGGTGCACGTGAGAGCGTCTCGTGCACGCGTGCCCCTGGTGAGAACCGGCCGCTGCAAGAAAGAGGCCGGCTCCATCTGTATATATATATATATATATATATATATGCTGCCTAGCGAGGGGGTAAGCACCACCCGCCGGCCGAGCGAATGCCCATCCCCCTTCGCTGAGTGAATGTTCACACTTGCATGCAAATGAATGTGTATGCTTACACATCCGTTTGCATGCATCCAAAGTGGCAAAAAATTATCCGAGGGTCACCGGGTTTGCCCATTCGCAAATAAAAGTCAGTCTAGCCTGTCTTCTATTTGCCACGGACATGACCGAATTCATATGACGTCAGCCGCCCTCCCTGAGCAGGCTTCGACGTGCCTGCATTCACATGGGGATGCCCAGCTTTCTTCTGGGTGCACGCACCGTTTTGTGGACATGCCCAGGAAATGATGAGCATTCCCATGTGACAGCCTACTATCCGCCCCCTTCCCACCCCTGTCTGTGGGAACACCTCGGTGAGTGTGAAACTCACCAAAGGCGTACGCACAGCAGGTCTGCACACGCATATTTTCACCCATACGCATGCACAGATCCGCAAGATGGGTTCCCAGACAGGATTTGGAGAATAGCGAGCCAACCTGAATCACCCACATAGTCAGGGATGGAGAAATACATCATAGGGGCCCCACAGCAAACTCAGAGTACAGGCCCCAATACACTTGTGCGAGGTGTCGCTTCCAGCTCTCCGCTCCGCTCTGCACCTTTTGCTGTTTTTAGACCAAGGTGGGGGCTAAAAAGGGGAATGGGTGTCTCAAAAGGGGGGGGGGGGGCAGACCAGCATAGGCTGCCCTTACAGGGATTTATGTAGGCATTGCTGTAATGCTAAAGTTAGTAAAATAAAGCAATACGTAGTATTTATTGGTGCATTGGGGTAATAATAAAAAGTGAGGTATTGTGGGTGATTTTCATTTTGGTGGGTATATTCATATTTATGAATAATGAGGTTGGTCCAGGCTATTAATATGATGTAAGGGCTAATGATGGATTGTGTGTTCTTTGGGGCAAGTTTACCTGACTCCGACAGATCAGGCTGAGAAATCGGGTGAAAAGCGGCCAAATCGCATGTGTTTGACATCCCATCTGATGCGTGGTCCCGTAACCATCAGATCGGATCCTGAGATGAACCTGATGCGCATAAGATAAATTGGATGCGCAGCCGTCAGAAAACATTGCGGCTGCTATTCATCACTTGTATTGCATCCAATTTCCCGTGAACTCCCCGAGTAGCTCCCCGGGGGTCCGACCTGTATCTAAGCAATATTGCTTGACACCATCAGCGGCAACTGGTTGACAAAGCTGTATGATCAGGTGCGACTTCAATCAGTACTGATTCTGGCAGGATAGTTCAGATTTTGGTGGACATTACTATGCATTCAGGACTACTGTATTTCCTAATTCCAGTCAGTCAGACGGTATGTTCTGCATCATGTTACTCTCCCAGCTCACCCCTGCCACCTCACTAGTGTCTGAGACTGCAGTCATACTGTAGAATCCTTGGGATTTTGTATAGATATTCCTTGAAACACCCCAGCAATGGCAGTAGGAGCCGCTGTGAAGAAGCGCAGAGCCCTCATCTTCAACAACAACAAGCCTTGGTTCAATGCCCAGCACAGACAACTCCGCCGAGTCAAAGAGGAGACCTACAGCTATAGTGACAGAGCACAATACAACCAAGGCAGAAACTCCCTAACAAAAGAAATCAGGCTAGCAAAAAGCACACCAGAGGCTGTTCTTCCTTAGGCAACTGAGGAAGTGCAACATCCCACAGAAGCTTCGGCTCCTCTTCTACTCCACAATTGTGGAGTCTGTACTGTGCTCCTCGATACTGGTCTGGTACGGCTCCGCCAGCGAGAGAGACAAATGCAGACTCCAAAAGGTAGTCAGAACTGCGGAGAAGATAATCGTGACAGACCTTCCCTCTGTCCAGGACCTGTACCTGTCCAGAGCAAAAAAGCAGGCAACGAAGATAGTCAAGAACCAACTACATTATGGCCATGGCTTGTTTAACCTGCTGCCATCAGGCAGACGCTACAGGGCTATTCCCACCAGGTCCACCAGAAGCCTAAAAAGTTACTTTCCTCAAGCGGTTCACCTGCTGACACATGAACTCATGAACACCGCACTGTCTAGTCGTGCCATAACCCTTTGCACATAATCTAACACGGTGTCCCCTCGGAATAACTTTCTGTATGACTGTACCTGTTCCCCCACCTGTTTATATTGTTTATTGTTTATACTGTATGCTGTTTACTTGTTACCCACCTGGCTGCTGCACAGCAAACCGAAAACAAATTCCTAGTATACGCAATTATACCTGGCCAATAAAGCGGATTCTGATTCTCATTCACTTTAAAGACAAAACCATTGATTGCAGTAATGGTGACATGGTGATCATAGTGAATCCTTATGTCACATACTGCAATGCCCTTCACACTCTGACCTTCTTCTGCCACTGCATATGAGGATTTGTCTCTCAGTTCAAATCCTAAAATAATGCTTCGCTGTAAGAGGCATGGGACAGATTCTCTAAGCTTCTAAAGTGATAAAATGGAGAGTGATAAACAGCCAGCCAATCAGCTCCTACCTGCCACATCACAGACTGTGTTTGAAAAATGTCAGGCAGGAGCTGATTGGCTGGCTGTTTATTACTCTCCATTTTATCACTTTTGAAGCTTAGAGAATCTGGCCCTCTTGTTGCAATGGTTGTTGCACCACACAGCAATGCACTTTATTTGCCCCCCCCCCCCCCCCCCCCCCGAGGTAATGCCCTGGGACTTCATACCAAATTATGCCCCTGTAATCAATTCTGCCCCACACAGTTCATTGTCAGGGGGGTCTCCTGCCAGTGCAACTTCTCATTGTCAGACGTTTTCCAGTCACAGTACCTGCAAAATATGAGGGCCCCCTCCAGCTTCTGCAGCAGAAGCCTGTCTGTCTCAATTTCTGAGCTTATATTAAATGGTCCTCACAAAATGGTCACCACCTTTAGTATCCTTATAAAGTGTCTCCTGGGGCAGCAGCCATATTTAGAGGCCTATTTTTAGTAGTATTCCATCAGAAACTCTGTTTACAGGACTGGCTGTGGCAGCAGCATAGTCTGGTAATTTCTGCTTGGTGGCCTGGTGATACCATGCCGCAATACAATGTCTGTTTACAGCAACTCAGCTCATTTTTGACATTTTCAACAGCAGTCATATACTATATGTGAACTGCCCTCTGCTGCCCAGGTAAACCTACTCAGCCATATAGTAAGTGTAAAGGGTGCCGGACGGGGTCCCGATCAAAACACCGACAGCCGGGTTCCGGATGGCCATCTGCTATTTTCCCTTGTGGGGGTCCACAACCCCCATAGAGGGAGAATAGAATAGGTGACTCGTGTAGCAAGCCACCGTGCCCGCAGAGTGGCGAACGCAGCGAGCCTGCAAGGGGCTTAGTTGCGCTCACCATGCTGTCTGGGTTCGGCCAGTCAGGATCCTGACGTCAGGATAATGACTGTCGGGATCCCGACTGTTGGACCCCTATACCACACCCAGTGTAAACGCGGCTGAGATACCTATGGCTCTGTATCACACATACTTGCTCAAAGTTGCGTATAAAGGTTATTATCACATATTATTACATGGTAATGACCAATGAGAGAATTGTTAGAATGCCCTAATATGGAAGGGAAAAAAATGATAACCAAAATGTGCATGTGGATGTGATTTATACCATTCATCTATCCGCAGTTCAGTAGATGTGTTCTGATCTTAAATATATATAAGATTTAATACAATGAAGCAAATGACTATAAAATGTTAAGCAGTTTGCAGGTCTGAGGAATGTATTCGTATCAGAGAGGACAGGCCATAACATGTACAGAATGTCAGATGTTCCCAGCCAGGAATGAGAAATAAAGTCATTTGCTACACTGTGGGCCTTATTTCTGGTTGACTCGGTCAGGCGAGAATTTGTATCCTTGCAAATCACTCGAACCCCGCTTGGGCATGGTTATCCGGTGCCACCCATTCACACACGCGATGCGTTTGCAAGGCTTGCGAATGGCTGTTTTACATGAACATCCATTCGCATGCCAGTGGGAACCGCCCCCATCTTTTGATGGTCTCCGACCATCAAATGATGGTGAAGGAGCACGCATATTGGTCCAGTAGCATGTGTACACCCAGTGGTTTCATGGGAACACTCATGAAACACAGGGCATTCACATATGCTAATGGCCCAGGCCGACCCACCATGCCTCTCCCGACCCCCCTCCAATCGCAAGGCGAACAGACTTTTCACTGAGTTCGCACACACCCAGCATATACACATGCGCAAAACATCAGTCCCCTGTGCAAATTTGTGGCTGAGCAAGTCATCCAGAATAAGGGCCTGTATCCTTTAATTAAATCAGATTTGTCAGAGAGTAAAGCACAGCAGTATCTTTGCTATTTACATCCAATTCATGCTATCTACATCCAATCTGCACTATGTAGTCATTGCTGCACTATCTATTTGGCATTTTGATTTTAGCTGAACGGGAGCACGTATCGGCATCAAATTGGTATAAAAAGCTTAAAAACATGATCTACTTCCATTTGATGTCTACGCAATCCCGATTCGATTTTGACTATATCGTCAAAATAGAATGTCAAATTGTACGTGCCCCCCCGAATCCCCTTGCTAGCATGCGAGGGGGTGTGTTTGTGAACCTCGCATCCCCTCGCATGCGGCTGCCCAGGAGAGAAATGCTTCAATGGTCGATGATCATTAAATGATTTCTGATGTCAGATGGCCGCTGCAGTGCGAATTTGGGCCGGGCTCTGATGTCATGTGATGTGAGCTGCCTGCCATCGACCCGCTTGCTTTCCCGTCGCTTAGAATTTTTGTGGTGACGCCCATAAAACGCCCTGCAGCCAACCCTCAGGACTTTTGAGGAAGTAACACTGCCTGTGGATTTCGATACGCATTGCAGCTAAAAGACTGGAGTGTGCTTAATACAGAAGAGGGTTCCAGTGCTGGTGAGCGTGTAAAAGGACCTGGATGTGGGTTTTTCCGGAGAACCCGTGACACCTCATAAAGACCATCTTACAGGTGTCTATACCCACTGACATCTGGTAAACTCCCATTTGCACTATTTAAAAATAAGAATTTACATGGAGTTTTGTCTTATATTTGTTATTGTATTAATAAATGCCTTTTATTTGACGGTACTATACCATATTGAATTTCATATCTTTTACATATGGTCCCCCTACCTTTTATTGAAATGGATAGCCCAAATTAGGCGAAAACCATTTTATAGCATATATTCACTCGTGTTGTCACCTGTAGTATATATACCAGTGCACAGAGTCACCTTACCTTCTATTTACTTACTGCATTCAAGTTACTTGGGGGGGGGGGGGGGACATTAGGTACGAGTTCTGCAGGTATAGAAACTCATTTCAGCGCCCAGGAGTATAGACTCAAAACACATTTTTCTATAGTTCCAAAGCCAAATTTAAGCAAATTATATGAGCCCAAGGTTTCATGAGGGCATTACACACAGGAGCAGCAATATATACTGATATGTGCGGAAGAGGTAGCCAGGTGAGACCTCACCTTCCATAAACTTTTGACTATAAATATTATTAGAATCATACAAATAAGACATTTTTAACATACTCGTGGTATATTCCATACTATGGGCCTTATTCAGATCTGAGCTCAGTACAAATTTGTTTGGAAAATGGGCAAAACCATGTGCACTGCAGGTGGGGCAGATGCAACATGTATGGAGAGAGTTAGATTTGTGGGAGTTATTTTGTTTCTGTGCAGGGTAAATACTGGCTGCATTATTTTTACACTGCAATTTAGATTTCAGTTTCAGCACACCCCACCCAGATTTAACTCTCTCTATACATGTTACATCTGCCCCACCTGCAGTGCACATGGTTTTGTCCATTTTCCAAACAAATTTGTACTGAGCTCAGATCTGAATAAGGCCCTATATGTATATTAAAAACTCCAGCGTATACATGAGTTGAATTGTCACAGTGTAATATGTTTTTCATTTACTGTACATCAGTTTACTTGCCTGAATTTGTCTACCTAAGTAGTTGAGTGTCCTCTTTAAAAAATAAAGTAAAAAAATGCTCAGTGTGGTGTGACAAGGATCACAAACACAGGGTCTCAGATGACGACTTGGTAGTTTATTCTCATCAGCAGGTACAGCATAGGAAGTGACATTCATATACAGCTGGTATCACAGGCAGTAGCATACAGACATATCAGACTCCTAAAAGGCTCCAATGGTCCCTAGTCTAACCCACACCCGCAGCCTATCACTCAGGTAGATAGTCCAGCATCAAGAGCAAGCAGACAATGAAATGGGAAGCCTTAAATCAGGACATCCCAGGTGCTGCTGATTACACCTGGGCTGCTGCTACTGCTAACAAAATCTGGTCTGGATCCTCCACATTACTTTCATGTGGGGAAATGCTGACTCTGCCACAGTGGTCAGACTTTTTGAGCTTCATCAAAATGTTAAGGGACTTTCATAGGGCTGCTTCCTTGCATAATAAGACTCTCTACTAGCCTCCAAACTTTCAAGCGTTCCCTGAAAACTCACCTCTTCAGGCAAGCCTATCATATTTAACGACCACATGCATAACCCTCTGAGGCACTTATGGATTCCCTTCTGGATTTGCAACTTGGTGGGACTGCTATGCTATCACTGTCTACAATTGTAAAGTGCAACGGAATCTGCTGCGCTATATATAAAAACAAACAAAAAACAAGGAAACCACAGTGCTAATTGATGAGGAGGAATTAAAATATACCATAGGATGTATAAAATAATTTATTACACTAATAGGATGTTAATAATTCAATTTATGATATCAATCAAATATTCATAAATAAAAAAATAATAAAAAGCTTCTAAAACACATTAAGGAAGTTGCAGTCTCTCACTTTGAAAAAAAAAAAAGGGGGGGGGTGAATTATTTTCATCAAATGCTGAAGTCTCAACACTCACTATAGTGGATTCTCACTTGTTGGTGGTTTAGCAGGAGCCATTGGAGTCCCTGGAGTGGAGACAATGAATTTTGCTGGAATACTGGCAGATGCAGTGGATGTCCATAAACGGATGGAGTGCCAACTTGGGGTCCTGGGGTCTGGTTTGGGTTAAAATAAAACTGGACAAAGTGCAGTAGATCCAGTAGGATGGTTGGATATCCAAGTTCAAATGAGAGCCTGAAATAGAACACACTGACGCGTTTCGCCTTGTTAAACTGGATTTTTCAAAGGTGCATGCCCATCATTTTTGTGGGCACAGACATGAAATGCTGGGTGGACCCCAGCGTACCACCCCCTGCCTTTCATTTTGTGAATATCCCGGCGAGTGAAAAATTAGCCGAAGTTGTTGGCTCTGGGGGTTTGTGCATGTGCGACTATGCGCATGTGCACACCCCCAACATCGGAGACATGGCCAAATTTGCTGCTCATTGAGCAGGACTGAATCGGCCCCTCTGTGTCCTGCTATAGGCCTCCCGGTTTTGTAGAATGGTGCCTGTTTTTGCCCCACAAATGCTGGATCATGTCAATCATGTTGTGGCTAGCGTGGGACTGTGAGCAATTATGCAGCACTAGTTCTGTACAACAATATTTAGTAAATATGTGCAATGAATACTGTGTGCTGTAGATGACATACAGATGGAACGCCTCTCAGCCAGCCCAGGGAATCACCAGGAAATCTCTCACCCACATGCCCATCCCCTTTTATTCAGCGACGAGTGGCGGAATCCCTGCCGCCTCCACTTCAGGGAGATGGGCAGGGTTAGGAGGGGTGGGGAGCAGCGTGGAGGGCGGCAGCGGGCTCCGTCAGAACGGGGCGTGCAACAGTCTCGTGTGCACACGCCCCCTTCTGGCGGCAGATGGCGATTCTATCACCAGCAGCAGCTCTAATGAGAGATGCTCCATCTGTAAATAGGCTTGATTGCTTTAGTGCTTGACATGATCATTTCCATACGCCCAGCATATAAAGGAAAATGGAAACATACCAGACAAAATTCATTAATCAACATGATAAAATCTCAGGCCATACAGAAATAATCGTCGCCCAATACATCAAAATTTTGGCTCTTTTTACTACAGCTGGAGCCATGATTTTTCCTTTAGTCTCTGCGTATATTGGCGCTTCTCCATCAGGAATCTGCAAATGTCACTACATGTCACCACTTCCTAGATGTACATCTGTGCATATGAATGTGTAAGGACGGAGACGCCCACTGTCAGCATCCACAGAAACTGAAGTTCCGTCTTTAGAGGCACCATCGGCTGCACCATCTGTAATTGTACTTGCCCCGTGTCAGGTGTAGTTTCTCTATCCTATTATGGCTTCATATGCGAGTGGTTACGCATCCGTCCACACAGCCACTTTCACCCGTGACACTTCCATAACACCCCCATAAGACGGACCATCACCGTGCATCCACTTGCGACTGGAGACACGTGCACTGTGACATAGGAACATCCGCAGAAGGAAGTCATTGCCCATCTCAGCTGACAGTGGTGGTATGTGCAACTCAGTATCAGGCCTACAATGTTACATCTTTTGGTAGCCAAAATATACATGTTAGCGGCTACTAGAATGTTTTGCCTGTATCTGTTTTTATTAACGGACAGGAAGATGTCTTTTTAGTTGGTAACAGTGTTGAACTGGGTATGAAGAGCCCGGCGGAAGAATGAAGTGGTAGGGTCCCATGCTTAGGGGTGTGGTCAATCTCCATAGGGGGTGTGGCCAGCCAATACAGAGGCTTGACTAACCATTTGAGAGTGCATAAATATATATAATAATAAAAAGTGTAACAGATTAATAACAGCAATACAAAATAGTCCTGTGCAGTATACTGTATCATATGTAGAATGCACAGTCTGGAACAGATACCGAGAGGAGGAGGAGGGCCCTCAGCAGTGGCGTAACTATAGCTCTGCAGCCCCCGCGGTGGCAGGGGGGCGCAGAGAAATTGGGGGCGCCGCCGGGGGGGCTGCGGGGCTATAGTTACCCGCGGTCTGCGTCTCGCCCGGCTCTCTGTCGGGACCTTCCTGACGCCACGGTCCCGGACGGCTCCTGCTGCAATGAAAACTGACAATTAGAAAATGGCTGCCCCCATACTGCAGACAGTTTTCTGTCTGCAGTATGGGGGCAGCCATTTTCTAAGAGTCCGTTTTCATTGTAGCAGCAGGAGCCGGCCGGGACCGTGACGTCAGGAAGGTCCCGACAGAGAGCCGGGCGAGACGACGCAGACCGCGGGTAAGAAGGGGGGGCAGGTTAGGTGGGGGGTGCCGAATAAACGTGCGGCGGGGGGGGGGGGGGCGCTGAATAGATAGTTACGCCCCTGGCCCTCAGGCAGTCGGGCCCACTGGGGGGGTTCATCTGATCCCCTGTGGGACAGTCCAGCCATGGTTGGGAAACTGCCTTTTCTATTCCTTCCAATATCGTTGTAACATCAGTTCTTATTTGCTATCACATACTCTTGGCGCAGCATGCGAAGCAACCACAGGTACAAAGGAATGAGGCTGATTCTGAACATTGTTAATGCTGGCATCATATCAAAGGTTGGAAGTGGTGAATATCAGGAGCAATCATACCATACTTATTAATAGGGCCTCTCCTGCAGATAGCTGTGAAGTACAACAAACACTTCCTAAAACCGTAAGGGGGAAGTTTGCTCTTTGGGTTGAGCAATCGGTGATGTTGCTTTCATCTCCTGATACTCAAATGATTGCATTGACCTAATGAACTGAATTTGTGGCATTTCTACTGAGTTTCACGGAAGTTAAATTTTGATTTTGTAATAGACCCTCTACGTTATTTTATCAAATTTTTTTGTTTGTTTTTTTTTAATCAAGGTGACCATGCAAACCTCATTTATCCAGTTATAAAACATGTAGGAATAGCAGTGCATTTCAGTTGTACTTGGTTAATGTATATGAAAGAAAAAAACATGTTCTTGGACGATAACATTTTAATACAGCAGTAAACCAGGCATATATAAAGTAGCAAGCTACTGTTTAAGCAATAAAAAGTCTGTATCTATGTTACCATCAGCAATATAATCCTCCATATATGTATAGACAGAGCACACCCCAGCGAATAACCTTACAACTGGATGAACTACTGGATTTGCAGCCATCTAGTTTCCAAACAATTTCACCCCAGTCTTGCCAACTTCATTTGACCAGCATGCTTTACTTTAGATCATACGTGTGTCCTGTTTTGATTGAGGTGGGAAATAAGGTGAGAACTGTCATTATACCAAGGACTTGCTGTAGCTGTTTCCAGGACAAATGTTTTGGCTCTTGATACCATCATTGAGCATGGTTCCAAAGAAAGTCTTTGGTCAGAAAGCTACCCTACCCTGACTTGACACCGCAAGGGGGCTGATGCCCGTGTACATTTTTGGATTATAGAAGAAAACCAGGAAACCAGGAGGAAACTCAAGCAAGTACAGATGGAACAGCTCTCATTAGAGAGCCACTGTGCCCCATCTGCCAGAAGAGGACACGCACGGGACGCTCGCGCGGCCCCTTCTGGTGGAGCCTGTGGCCACCCTCCTCCGGCTCCCCCATCTCATCCATAGCCCCCTGCAGCCCCCACTTGCTCTGCCGTCGTACTGACGGGATGTGCGGGCGTGTGAGATGCTCGCGTGTCCCCGTCAGATGGAACGTCTCTCGGCCCGCCTGAGCCAGCTCAGGGAACCTGCTGATTCTCTGAGCTGGTTGAGACGCGCTCCATCTGTATAGGGAGAATATAGAAAGTCCACCTTGGCCATGGAGGGAATCGAACCCGTGACCTCAGTGCTGTTGCGCTCACCATTATATCATCTCTACTGCCCTAAATCATCATTATCAATGTTATCTTGCGCATGACCTACAGCAGTTTCAAAATGTATACCCTTTAACATACATATATTTATATTAGGGACTTTTTCTTGAGCTCCTATGAATAAAGCAAGTGCAATTTCTAGACGAGTAAAGCAAAAATAGTGTAGTTAAACAACCCTCAAACTGTTCTGTATAGTGTTTTTATATGTTTATAAAAATCAGTCTCAAGTAGAGAATGTTGAAACAGGTTCAACCATGTTTGAGGCCGTTATCTGATAATCAAACCAGTTTTCACATGTGCAAACCAACTAGAGATATAAACATATGTCCGTTCTTACAAGTCTCATATTTCAAATAAACACCTGAGTGTGTCCGCTGCTACCTGGTGAGGAATACACAGCACTCTAATGTGTTTTCTCTTAAAGGCCCATACACACTAGGCAATTTTGAGCTCAGAGTAGCTCACTTTTCCCTTTTGAGCTACTTTGAGCTCAAAATCACTTTGTATATATGGGCAGGCGATAGGCACTGATGTGCAATCCCGCATCATCAATGGCCTCCGTCATCCGTTGGCTAGTATTACAGGGAGAGTGAATCACTTTCCACAGTCTTATTCTGGTGTACAGGTGCTATAATAGGCTCTGATTCTACCAGCAGCTGGAGAGTACTTGTGTAGTTTCATGGCGGCACTTACGTAGTCAGCGTAGTGTCCCTGTCAGCATCGCAGCCAGCGTAGTCAGCATAGTCAGCGTAGTCAGCTTGTATCTGTGACTGTGTGTATGTTCGCGGCTAACCGGAGCTCACACGGTTAGCGTAGTCAGTCAGTGTTACGCAGTTAGCGTAGTCAGTCAGCATTGTGTCACCACTTATTACATTGTGTGGGTTATGGCTGCCGAACCATTGACCATTTTCAACCTGCCACAGACGGAGGAGGAGTTGGTGGAGTTTTTCCAATGCCACCACTTACTGCCAGAGACACAGACCTGTGTCAACGGGCATCCTATGAGCGTATGTGGCGCTGCGACATAAGAAGCTGTGGGGAGAAGGTCAGTCTCCGGGCCGCACAATGGTTTCGCAGATGTCACCTGACCTTTCTGAGGTTCATGTTTTCGTGGGAGGAGGAGCTGACAAGCATTCAGTTTTGTGAGTGCCACCTCAAGATTTCTAACAAACCCGCCGTTATATATAACAATCTGATGCGGGAGGCTTGTACCCTCGATCTGATGTCCCAGCTCCAATGCCGGATTGGTGGACCTGGCAAAATCGTTGAGGTGGACGAAAGTCTGTTTGTCCTGCTTCAGAGCCACGTCCGACACGTCCTACCACAGCAGTGGCTCTTCGGTGGGATATCGTGTGAGACCGGTGAATGCTTCATCATACCAGTGGCCAGCCATAACGCCAGGACCCTGATGTCTGCCATCCAGACACACATCGAGCTAGGTACCACCATCTATTTAGACTGTTGGCGTGCGTACAATACGGAAGAACTTGAGCAGGCGGGGTACCACCATCTGCGCGTCAACCACCATTATAACTTCATGGACCCAGACACTGGGGTCCATACCCAGAATATCAAAAGGCTCTGGGCTCCTGAAAGTGGAGGAATAAGAGGCAGAGGGGCACTGCACGCCAGTACCTGGACTCATACTTGCAGGAATTCATGTGGCGCAAAACCCTAGGGGTGAAGGACGCTTTCCTTCACATATTACATGCACTGACTTTTGTCCCAACTGCCGACAAAGCAGCTGACGCAGAGGTGACTCAGCTGTGTCAATATCAGCTGCATCAACATCAGCTGCATCTGAAGGGGCTGCTGTCAGGGAAGATAAATGTTTTTGACCTTTCTAGGACTTCTTGTTCTACGCTATTATTTAACATTGATCATTGTTTTTCTTCTTTATGTCATTAAAATCCATTTGACAGTTAACACGTGTCATCATTATTGTTTCAGATGGATGATATGACAGGTGTGAATGTGTTCCTGAAACATCCCTACTGTCCACGTCAGCCTGAAGCGTTGTGAGCGCAGCGCGCCCCGCGAGGGGACGCGTTACGTGTCATCCCAACCTGTTCAAACTCCCACTATGCACATTGCTGTGGAGTTGATTTTATAAAGTGTGGCGAGCCTGAAGCATGGCGAGTGCATCGAGCCCAGCAAAGGGACGCGGAAAACGAGCCCGAATCATGGCAAGCAGACGCGGATTACTTGACGTGTATTCCTTAGTATTTCAGATGGGTGACATGACAAGTGTGAATGTGTTCCTGAAACATCCCCACGTCAGCCTGAAGCGCGGTAAGCACAGCGCACCCCGCGAGGGGATGCGATACGTGTCATCCCAGCCTGTTCATACTCCCACTATGCACGTTGGTGTGGAGTTGATTTTATATGATTGTGGCGAGCTCGAAGCATGACGAGCGCAACAAGCCCCGCAAAGGGACGCGGAAAACGAGCCACGAATCGTGTCAAGCGGACGCGGATTACTTGACGTGTATTCCTTATTGTTTCAGATGGAAGACATGACAGGTGTGAATGTGTTCCTGAAACACCCTCACTATCCACATCAGCCCGAAGCATGGTGAGTGCAGTGCGCCCTGCGAGGGGGCGCATTACTCGTCCTCCCAACCTGTTCACACCCCCACTATCCACGTCAGTGTGGAGTGGATTTTATAAAGTGTGCGAGCCCGAAGCGAGACGAGCGCAACGACCGCGAGGGGACACGGAAAAAAGGAGCCTGAATTGTGGCAACCGGACGTAGATTATTTGACGTGTATTTCTTATTGTTTTAGATGGATGACATGACAGGTGTGAATGTGTTCCTGAAACACCCCCACTCTCCACATCAGCCCAAAGCATGGTAAGCTCAGCACGCCTCGCAAGGGGACGCATTAAGCATCCTCCCGACCTGTTCATATCCCCACTATGCACGTCGGTGTGGAGTTGATTTTATAAAGTGTGGCGAGCCCGAAGAATGGCGAGCGGACACGGAAAACGAGCCTGAATTGTGGCAAGCTGACGCAGATTCCTTGACGTGTATTCCTTATTGTTTCAGATGGATGACATAACAGGTGTGAATGTGTTCCTGAAACACCCCCACTATCCACATCAGCCCGAAGCATGGTGAGCGCAGCCTGCCCCGCAAGGGGACGCGTTACGTGTCCTCCCGACCTGTTCATATCCCCACTATGCACGTCGGTGTGGAGTTGATTTTATAAAGTGTGGCGAGCCCGAGGAATGGCGAGCGGACACGGAAAACGAGCCTGAATTGTGGCAAGCTGACGCAGATTCCTTGACGTGTATTCCTTATTGTTTCAGATGGATGACATGACAGGTGTGAATGTGTTCCTGAAACACCCCCACTATCCACATCAGCCCGAAGCATGGTGAGCGCAGCCTGCCCCGCAAGGGGACACGTTACGTGTCCTCCCGACCTGTTCATACCCCCACTATGCACGTCGGTGTGGAGTTGATTTTACAAAGTGTGGCGAGCCCGAAGCATGACGAGTGCAATGGAAAACGAGCCTGAATTGTGGCAAGCTGACGAGGATTACTTGACGTGTATTCCTTATTCTCTGCACATGTTACATTAGTCCCTCCTGCAGTGCATATATGCACCAAAATCCTGTGCAGCAGTGGGTCAAGAGTTGTGGGCGGGGGGGGGGGGGGTACTTTTTGCTGGGCCCAAGTCTGTAGCACAGCCTCTCTCTCCAGCTCAGTACATTTTTCTCAGTGCCACAGAGACAGTTGCAGCGAAAGCCTGTCACCTCTCTCCCAATTTTTTTCCACTGGGGAGTGGCCACGCCCCCTCCCAGTCCATCCCTACCTGGGGGTCACACCCCTCCATTTACCAGGCCCGGCCGACCTGTTGGCGCCCCTGCTGTGCAGTTTATGGTAACATCTGCAGTACAAATTTTATCTGAAAATGGGCAAAACCATGTGCACTGCAGGTGGGGCAGATGTAACATGTGCAGAGAGAGTTAGATGTGGGTGGGGTGTGTTGAAACTGAAATCTAAATAGCAGTGTAAGAATAATGCAGCAAGTATTTACCCTGCACAAAAACAAAATAACTTGCACAAATCCAACTCTCTCTGCACATGTTACATCTGCCCCACCTGCGGTGCACATGGTTTTGCCCATTTTCAGAACACATTTGTACTGCAATCAGATCTGAATAAGGGCCAATGTGTCATTTAAGTGCACAGTCTGTTAACATACATTATTTCCTATCTAAACCTGCCTTCATTTGGCAAAAACCTGATGGGTAGGATTGCACACTTTGCATGCCTTGATTTTCATTAAAATATATTGTCCTATAAAATTAAATCTCAATTTATACTTGTGCGTAGAAACAAATCTTACACTGACTAGTCAGCATTCTCCGCTCGATGTCCTTGTCAAATATTTGAGAAGTAAATATTTGTCTACCTTGCAGTCTACCCAGTCTTGCCATGTTAATCCGTGTATAGGCACGTAAGTTGCGTCTCTGCATTTTTTCCATTCATAAATGATCCCCTCTGATGCATACACTTAGCAACATTTACTGATAAGCACTTTGATTGCTTCCTTTAAAGGTCCCACGGCGTAAAATAAATGCTTTCACAGTATCTAAACTTTGCAACTGTCATAAAAATGTCTTTACTTTTCATTGTCCAATATCTAGTTCTTACAGTGTGAATTTGCATATATTGTCAATTTATTATATTGGCCGTTCTTTCTTATTCTTAGCTCAGGTATGCTCTATTAACTGGTAAAGGATTACTTTAAAGATGGAGGAGATTAGAATGAGGGTGAAAAAGATCAAGGAAAGACTATTGTAAGAAGTGGAGGAGGTGTGGCCAGTGCTGTGTGGGTGGGGCCACACTATGGGCCGCCATGTTTCCATAAATACAGTATGTTAAAGTAGAAAAACTGCACCATTTTATGAGGAAAATAGTTATACAATATTAAAATTTAGGCGTCTATGCAGGAATTTATTACACTTTGGAGAGTGATAAAGTGGAGCGAAATAAAGGGGTCTATGTACTTAAGAATAGGAGAGAGATGAATAAGACAGGGAGAAAGAACCGGCCAATCAGCTCCTAACTGCTAGGAGCTGAAGAAAGAGCTGAGAGCTGATTGGTTGGTAGTATTTTGTCTTTATCTACTTTATTTAATTCCAAGGTTTAGTAAATACACCCCAAATTACCAGGCACTCTGCCATTTTAAAGGTTGTATATAATGTAAAGTAGTATATTCTTTTTTTTTTTGGGGGGGGGGGCATGCTTTTTACAGATAAAAATTAAAATGTATTCTTTGTTATACATTTTCTTTTTTAAATTTAAATTAAGAATATTTAATCCAGAACAACAAGACAAAAAGCAATTGTTGCATGTAAATATACAAGATGTAACGTAAGTGTATCCTTGTATAATGCGCATATATTTAAAAAAAATGGTAGGACAATATGTATGTCAAGCATTATAATTATTAGCCGTTTTGATTGGCTGCTGGTACACAAGCTCTGATTGGATCAAAAGCCGGTGCAGCATTTTAATTGGCCGTGGCGTCCTGGATTGAAAAAGCCTGCACTCTGGGACCTGCATTGTTCAGCGCAATGAGCGCAGCAGAGGCAGTCGGGGTTGCGTTGGGAAAAATGAGCTGCCCGGGCCCTTCCGGAGGCCGGGGCCCAGGATAGCTGTACCCACAGCACCCCCCTTCTCCTCAACAATGTTGGGAGCTGAATCAGGCCCAGTGCTCCCTGACATATTTTGAATCATTTACAACAGGAAGGCCTGGAAGGAAGGAAGGAAGAACAATCAATACATTATTTAGAAAACCAATCGCATGCTTGCCTTATACCTTCAAAAAAAGTAAGTATATAACGTTACCCATTTTTGTTTAGTCGATATTCTAATAAAAGCTAAGGTGTGTGATGTTTTTATAATGTGAGATTCAAGAAAAACTTGTTTCTACTCGTAGGGCATTCTGGATGGCTGGATATTGTCCAAGACAAATAAGCCTGATATACTGCACTGTGTTACTTCTGCATTGATCAATATACATTCAGGGTCACCAGAGCTGTGAATTTCCTGGCCCGGGCTTGCCTGAGGGGCCCGGTGGGGGCCCTGATCCGACACCCACCATGCCTACTGAGTGGCAGCAGTCAGGGCCGTTTCTAGACAATTTAGCTCCCAGGGCGAAGAAAAAAAAAATGCGGCCCCCCCACCCCCCAACCAAATACATAACATGGTATTGAAGAAATTGCGCGCGCCGGAGGCGCGTGGCGAAATAGGGTGTGTGGCTTAATTTTAAAAGGGTGTGGCTTAATATAAGGGCGTGGTCTAGCACGAAAACAATTACCTTACATCACACATTTGCATCCTGCATGACCAGACATTGGTTACCGCAGGAATTGTCATTGTCCTCCCGCACTTAAGTTGGCCGGCTAAAGGCCACACAGTGACTTAGTACGCCTCACAGATCAAGGCCAAACAATGACAGGCTACTTAAATCATTATACACTATTTATCCATGATGACAATTACACATTACGCCGCACACCGTGATGACAATTACACATTATGTCACACACCGTGATGACAATTACACATTATGTCGCACACACCGTGATGACAATTACACATTATGTCGCAAACCGTGATGCCCATTAGACCCCACACCGTAATGGCCATGACAAATTATGCCCCACGCGCCGCTGACGCACAACTGATGCCGTTTACTAATATGCCCCCACAGCGCCACACATATATGCCCCCACAGTGACAGCTATGCCCCCACAGTGCCACACATATGCCCCCAGTGCCAAATATGCCCCCACAGTGCCAGATATGCCCCCACAGCGCAACAAATATATACCCCCACAGTGTCACACATATGCCCCCACAGTGCCACAGATATATGCCCCCACAGTGCCAGATATGCCCCCACAGCGCCACATATGCCCCCACAGTGCCACACTTATGCCCCCCACAGAGTCAAATATGCCCCCACAGTGCCATAGATATATGCCCCCACAGTGCCAAACTCACTGTGTCTGTGTCTCCCTCTGTGCCATTGCCTCTGCCTCTGCTGCTGCTTCCTTGGGGAGGGGAGCGGAGCACATCATGCTTCTTTCCTTCCCCTTCACTGTGTAGTGTGTACCTGTCCTGAGCCGTCGCCCATCAGCCATTCATACCCCGCGGGCTGGCTCCTTATTGGCTGCCAGCCCGCGAGCTCTGATAGGCTGACAGCCCAGGACACAGTGAGCGAGGGGGAAGGAGAGACGCGCGATGCGTTCCCCTCCCCTCCCTATGCTTGTTGTGTGTGGAGTCGGATGCCGGGGAGGATGCTGCGGCGGCAGCGGCGTTGGGGGAGCTGCAGGGCGCCCCGGCTGTTAAACAGAGGCGGACAAGCCGTGCGGCACCCCGGGCTGCTGCATGGCTTGTCCGCCTCTAGAAACGGCCCTGGAAGCAGTAGCACACACCTACAGCATGTTGTGTCCTGCTGCTGAAGGGGTGGGAGGATAACAACACTCCCCCCTCGACTTTAGAGGGTTTTTTCATTCTCACCATAATCATTTTGGGGATGTGGCCTAACCGCGGGAGTTGGCCACACCTCCCATGATTAAGCCACCCCCCCTAATTTTACCGGGGCCGGCAGCCCTGACTGCACCCAGTGATCCACTATCTTGGTATTTGTCCTATTACTTTATTCCACAGTAGGCCTTCTTGCAATAGTGTAAAGATAACTCAGAAAAGGTGTAGTCATGTATCTTGACAATGGCCCTTATTCAGATCTGATTGCAGTACAAATTTGTTTGGAAAATGGGCAAAACCATGTGCTACATCTACCCCAACTGCAGTAGGTGGGGTAGATGTAACATGTGCTGAGAGAGTTAGATTTGGGTGGGGTGTGTTGAAACTGAAATCTGAATTGCAGTGTAAAAATAATGGAGCCAGTATTTACCCTGCACAGAAACAAAATAACTCACACAAATCTAACTCTCTCTGCACATGTTACATCTGCCCTACCTGCAGTGCAGCATGGTCAAAAGGTTGACATGGGGTTTTCACAGTTTTTTGAGCCGACATGTGCCAACAGGCGGTATTTCATGCCCTACCATCCACTGGGGCGTGGTGGGAGAATAAAATAGTGTGCCGAGCATAACGAGGCACCGTGCCCGAGGCATCTCGAGCGCAGCGAGCAATGCAAGGGGATGCGGAGCACTTCAAACTGTGTCCATGTCAACTGTGTTGACATTCAGGTAAAAAAACTGTGAAAAACCCCATGTCGACCTTTTGACTGTCGCCCTAGACATTGTCGAATTAATGACCTGTTTAACTAACGATCTGTCGAACTAATAACCTTTCGACCTAGAACCATGTCAACCTTTTCTCATGTAGACCTAGACCTAGGTCGACCTTTTCCCATGTCGACCTAATGGTGTCGACCTAATGACTGTCGACCATCATGCTGTAGACCAAATGATCCCAACCCCTTTAATTTAATTGATTCAAATCTATATCTTTACCTATTTTCATGTACCCCAAATTGTATGAGAGCATTTATTTTACATCAAAAGTTTTTATCTTTTTTCCAGTTTAAAAAAAAAAAAAAAATCATTTACTGCAGCCATTTAACACATTTTAAGACTCCAAAATCTTTTTATTATGCCCACTAATATACTAACTATCCATTGGCGGTTCTTACCTATAGGCTGCAGGGAAGTGGCTCCCCCAGGTAAAATCCGCCACTTTGTGAAGCCAGATGCAGTTTGTGTGACTGCACTGGCTTCACTGTGACTGGCAGTGACTTCCTATTGGAAGTCCAACCTGCCAGTCACCAAGGCAGTCCTATTGGGAGGTGTTCCCTCCCTCTGAGACGCCTCTCTAGGGCCTGCCCATTAAATCCCATGACTGCACTGCGCATGTGCTGGTCCCAGTGCCTGAGATGGGAGAAAATAATAGTGTGCCGAGCGCAGTGAGGCACCGTGCTCAATGCATGGAGAGCGCAGAGCTACACTTAGACGGTGTCCATGTTGATTATGACATTTGGGACAACAGTGAAAACCTCATGTCGACCTTTTGAATGTCAACATCCCCATTGTCAACCTAATGCTTGTGTTGACCTTCCAACCCTGTCGACCTTAACCATGTCGACCTATTTCCGGTGTCGACTTAAGACGTGTCGACCTTCCGTAGTCCAGTGGCATGTTGACCTAAGGTTGACCCATTGACCCATACCGGATTATAGATCGTGTTATCACGGCTAATAGGATCCCCCGCTAAATAACCTCAGTTATTCAGTCTGAATAGGAGATGTAGGACAAAGGTGATTCCCTAGGGAATATACAGGCGCTTTGACACGAGCTGTTACTTCAATATTAGCTGCTGCTCAAAAGGTGGGGGTAGTCACTCCCCACTAAAAAGACAAGAAAGGGAGACAAGCACAAGGCAAGTCGAGCAGCGCTATAAATAATTGTACCAGATGATTGGAAAAATACAAATAGTTTTTACTCACATAAAAAGCACAATAAAATACACAATATTACATTACAATAAAACAGTATGGGGGGGGGGAATAAAAGTAAATTGGAATTAAGGTATAAAGGAATGACCAAGCCTCCATGGATTCGTGCAAAAAATCGATGGAAGAAAGACACTGTTGATAGTGACTGGGTGTATATTACCACACGTTGGACCAGGTCCCAGGAAGGTGGAGAATGAACTAAAGTCCTCACGATGTATGCGGAATGGCTGTTTTTGCCGCTGGAGGATGTGTCAGTCACTGGAGCTCACTGGTGAAGTATTACCCAAATAGGGAAACGAGAAGGATCGTGAGAGTCACCACAGGAGTCCTTTTCAGCAGACCACCACCTGGGGTATCACTGGTTGGGATAGGAGAATCGGCTTCCGTGCACAGTGATTGATGAGCACATGTGTGCATGAGATGGTAGTAGCAGATGTCCTGAGCAGAGCTGTGCACGGTGTCCGCCGCTGTATGGGGGGGTTTCAAGAACAAAGTCCACGATTTTGAGGCAAATAGTGTAAGATCCAGAGGCTGGTATAAAACACCTTACGCGTTTCACTGCGTCCTGCAGCTTTATCAAAGGTATTTGGTCTGTGTACCTGGCTCAGGTATTTATACCTTACTTAATGGGGAAGTGAGTAACACCTGTTAGGTCCAATCATCAGTATAGGAGCAGTTTTATTAACCGTTTCTGGTCATATTCAATAAAAAGAGGTGGAGGCAGACATATATCTATAGATGGAAATGAACAGTTATTATTTATAATCAAAATTCTAAAGGCATACAGAAAAGATTAAGTATCAGCTCCGATCACATGACCGGGGTCATTGGTTCAAAATATGAAAACGACACTATAGATCGACATTATTGTGTCACTATGACAAATATATTTACTGTTAATAACAGCATCTATCTATGAACAAGTGGGAACAAACAATTTTTCACTTTATTTATTTTTCCAATAGTAATATACACGACATTTATATGGAACGCATTTGCGTTCCATTTGGACGAAAAGAAATACTTCCGGTATCATCCCGGATGTGATTTGCGCTGTGACCTAGATGGTAGAGAGGAGGAGTAATACGTGTGTGTGTCACAGAGCTGGGCGGTACTTTTGTCAATCATGCGCCTGCACGTAGGCTGGAGGAGGAGGAATAATACGTGTATGCATCACAGGGCTAGGCGGTACTTTTGTCAATTTTGCACCTGTACGTAAACTACATGCAGGCGTCACCATAGACCATGCGCACATCACGTGGGCACAATTATGGTGAGCTGAGATAGGATGTTGTGGCGGGATCACGTGTGTCTCATGTGATCAAAGTAAATTTCTGTTGGAACGCATATGCGCTCCAGGAAACATCAAAAGTGTCATACAGTATGGCCACAATTATAATATGACACATAGCGTGAAAAATAACAAAGTTTCAAAATGATATATTACTATTAATTTACAATGTCTCAAACCATAGTATAAGGCAGATACAAGATCTCAGTGTATGGGTGAGAAATATAATAATAAAGAAATATATATAATAAAGTTACTTAATACATATTACGTCCCTATATAGAGAAAATATTGAGTATTAATTCTCATAGGAAAGAGGTTGCCATATAATCATAGCAAAAAATAATAATAATAAATAAGGATAGTAAAAATGAAAATGAAAATAAATATGAAAATAAAAATAGTAAAAATAAATATAAATATAAATATGAAAATAAATATAAATATAAATACTATCTATTCCTTGTAGAGGCCCAAAAGGGAACAGTCTGTTGCTAAATGGTAATAGCAGTAAAAGCTTGTGGTACCTCTGTACTTTCACGGCGCCAGCATGGCGCCGCGCGTCAGAGTCCCCTTGCGGGGCTCGCTTCGCTCGCCCACGCTGCGGGCTCGGTGGCTCGCTACGCTCGCCACGCTAATTAAAATCAACTCCATGCCAACATGGACAGTGGAGGTATGAACTATCCATGTTGGCATGGCGTTAACTTCATTTTTTTACTTAGTTTGTGGCGAGCGTAACCCGGAAGTACGTGCGGCGCCATGCTGGCGCCGTGAAAGTAAAGAAGTACCAAGCTTGTTTTAAATATTGCTGTGTCTGTCTAGTTAAGTTTGGATATGTAAAATATTTTTTTTTCCTCCAACACATACATGGAAGGGAAGGCATTATTTATTTATAATATTTTGGAAATATTTTGGAAGGAGACCCTAAAGCATATAGAGGAATTCATAAAACTATATTTAGTTCCATTGCCTCATTAAGGCCCCTTGGAAATAAGCAATCCATTTTGAAGGTCCAAAAGATCTCCTGTTTGCACAGCGAGCGGAACCTATCACCCCCCCTCTTGGTGGGGGGTATATGTTCCAATCCAGTGAGTCTAAGATGTTTAGGATTATTCTCGTGATGTTCGACAAAATGCCTGGATACGCTGTGCAAAAGGAACCCTTTCACGATATTGCGGCGGTGTTCAAGAAAACGGGTCCGCAATGGTCGTGTTGTGCAGCCAACATATTTAAGGTCACAAGTGCAGGTGAGCAGATAGATGGTAAATGATGTGTTACAATTGATAAAACCCTGAATTTTCATACTATCTTTAGATGTGTTGATCGTTGTTATTTTATTATCAATATGATTACACGTGATACATGAATTGCCACCACATTTGTAGCAACCCAATGGTTTGACTGGGAGCCAATCTAAGTGAGGGGTCATTGAATTAGTTTTAGTTTGAGGACATTTCAAATAACTGGGGGCTAAAAGATTTTTTAATGATTTATTTTTGCGAAAGATGAACTGAGGATGGGAGGGTAGAACCTCTCTCAAAAGGCAGTCTTGTTTTAAGATAAAATGATTTTTTCTGATTATTTTTTGTATATCTAAATAATCTCTGTTAAAGGTAGAGATAAAGGCAATGCGGTTATCGTTCATATGGGGTGAGGTTTTTGGTGTTTTGTCACATAAGAGGGTATCTCTATCTCTTTCTCTGCTAGATTTATATGCCTCTTGTACCAATTGTGTAGGGTAACCGCAGCCCTGAAATGCTTTTATGAGGCCTTTGGCTTGATGGTCAAATGTTTCAAGTTCAGAGCAATTTCGTCTGAGTCGCAACATCTGTCCCTTGGGTATATTTTTCACCCAAGGTGGGTAATGAGCGCTCCTAAAATTTAGGTACGAGTTAGTATTAACGGGTTTTTGATAGTTGCTGGTTTGGATGGACCCATTTGTACCAATGAGCGTCAAATCCAGGAAATTGATAGTCTGTGGGTGGTAGTCATGTGTGAATTTTAGATTGAAAGAATTAGAATTGAGGTGAGAAACAAACGAAGTGATATCCCCCTCCCAAATGAAAAATAAATCATCTATATAACGGCCATAGAGGACCAGATTCGCACCAAAGGGGGACCCCCATATGAGTTGGTCCTCAACCTCCCCCATATAGAGGTTGGCATAACTTGGCGCGAACCTGGTCCCCATGGCCGTTCCCATCACCTGTAAGTAAAAAGTGTCCTGGAAAAGAAAGTAATTGTGTTGTAATATAAATGAAATAGCATTAGTGAGAAATAGTTGTAGTTCCACCGTCAGATCATTATCCATTCTCAGTCTTTTAGAGATGGTTTGGACCCCTAATTGATGGGGTATATTTGAGTACAGACTCTCTACATTAAGAGTCAAAAACTGGTAAGTGTCCTTCCACTCGATGTTTTTAATCAGATTGAGAAGGTGGGTGGAGTCGCGGATATATGATCTGAGGGTGGTAACACGTGGCTGTAAATAAGAATCAACAAATTGTGAAAGGTTGGATGTGAGTGATTGGACACCAGAAATAATAGGTCGACCAGGTGGGGAAGTGAGGTGCTTGTGAATTTTGGGGAGGTGGTAAAAAATGGGAACCAAGGGGTGATGATTAAATAAAAAGTTGTGTTCCTCCTTAGTGATAACTGAATCTAAAACTGCTTGATCAAGAAGTGATTTCAGTGCCAAAGTATATGATTGTGTTGGGTTAGTAGAAAGTATGGTATAGAAAGAGGAGTTGCAGAGTTGGCGAAGTGCCTCTTTTATATAGCTATCTCTATCCTGGATGACGATTCCACCGCCCTTGTCGGCCTCCCTGAAGACAATGGAGGTGTCTCCAGTGAGGCCGGCGAGGGCCTTTTTCTCCCATTTGTTCAAATTGTCCCTGAACTTGTGTTTGGTTTTGCGATTGTCTATAGAACACAAATTTTTGAAGTCATCAAGTGTTGTTTTGTAAAAGGACTCAATACTTGTCCCCTTGGCCTTAATGGGATAAAAATCCGACTTACATTTTAGTTTAGTTTTATCGATGTTAAAAATCGTTTTTGGAGAGGTGTCGTCCTCAATCCATAATTCTGCCAGTATGTCTAATGATGTCTGGTCACCACTGTCAAGTAGGACAGGTGATGTCTGTTCACCATTTTTAGCGGTCCTCTGTGAAAAGAAATACCTTTGTCTACATAATGTACGTATATAACGATTCAACTCAACAAATAACGTGAATATATTAGCATCCGTGGAGGGTGAGAATTTAAGACCTTTTTGTAATAATTTTAATTCAATTTCAGTTAGTTCCCTAGAGGAGATGTTGAATACGTTAGGAGTGGATTTTTCGGGGATTAGTTTCTTACGTTGGATCTTCTTTCCTCCTCTAGTTCCTCTATGCTTGAGTGACGTCTTTTCTTTGGTGTACCCCTCCTAGGTGTTTCCCCATTTCCCTGTATTGGCGGGGTCCTAAAAAATGGTCACTATTGGGGGTCTTGTTAGTTCTATTAGTCAAATCTTTGGGTCTCGCACCAGATGGCTGATATATATGATCTGGATTTGTATTCTGTCCAAAGTATGGCTTTTTGTAACTGTTGCTATTGGACACAGCATGTGAATAGTTAGAATCATATGTATTTTTTCTTTTATTATATTGGGGTGAGTCGTAAACTCTTATATCCCCCATTTTTTCAGACTGTCTCCTATTGTCACCATATCTTGTTCTAGAGTTATTTGTTCTTATTTGGTTGGGAACTCTATGTTTTAGTCTATAGTTTCTGACATTATTTGATTGATAATCTGATAAATCCCTCTGGAATTTTTTGCATTTGTTATCAATAACATCCTGCTCAAACTTTATAAGTCTTTCTATGACTCTTGTATCCTTCTCCTTAAATTCTCTAGTTTGATTAAAAGGCTCTAGTTTGGTTTTGATACTCTCTATTTCAGTTTCAAGTTCTTTAGTCCTGCTATTTCTATAGACAATCACTAGATTCATCAACATAAAAGAACAATTGTCCAAAATAGTATCCCACTTGTTTTGAAAATCCAGATTCTCTTGAAAGATGGAGGGTTTATAGAGACGGAGGCCTCGGGGTAGCATCTTTTTATCAGCATACTTTTGTAAATTTGTGCTATCAAGCCACTGTTTTGTCTCGTCTCTCAATAAATCCTCCAATCTTTCAAAGAGAGCAATACATTGTTCATCATTCTTATCCAATAAAATCTCCTGGGGCTGATCCCATTTGGAGATATATGTCTGCCTCCTATTTTGCATTTGATTGAAATTGGAGAAGCAGCTCATGTCAGCAGCCTGATGGACTCACAAAAAGGACAAAGGTGATTCCCTAGGGAATATACAGGCGCTTTGACACGAGCTGTTACTTCAATATTAGCTGCTGCTCAAAAGGTGGGGGTAGTCACTCCCCACTAAAAAGACAGGAAAGGGAGACAAGCACAAGGCAAGTCGTGCAGCGCTATAAATAATTGTACCAGATGATTGGAAAAATACAAATAGTTTTTACTCACATAAAAAGCACAATAAAATACACAATATTACATTACAATAAAACAGCATGGGGGGGGAAATAAAAGTAAAATGGTATTAAGGTATAAAGGAATGACCAAGCCTCAATGGATTCGTGCAAAAAAATCGATGGAAGAAAGACACTGTTGATAGTGACTGGGTGTATATTACCACACGTTGGACCAGGTCCCAGGAAGGTGGAGAATGAACTAAAGTCCTCACGATGTATGCGGAATGGCTGTTTTTGCCGCTGGAGGATATGTCAGTCACTGGAGCTCACTGGTGAAGTATTACCCAAATAGGGAAACGAGAAGGATCGTGAGAGTCACCACAGGAGTCCTTTTCAGCAGACCACCGCCTAGGGTATCACTGGTTGGGATAGGAGAATCGGCTTCCGTGCACAGTGATTGATGAGCACATGTGTGCATGAGATGGTAGTAGCAGATGTCCTGAGCAGGGCTGTGCACAGTGTCCGCCGCTGTATGGGGGGGTTTCAAGAACAAAGTCCATGATTTTGAGGCAAATAGTGTAGGATCCAGAGGCTGGTATAAAACACCTTACGCGTTTCACTGCGTCCTGCAGCTTTATCAAAGGTATTTGGTCTGTGTACCTGGCTCAGGTATTTATACCTTACTTAATGGGGAAGTGAGTAACACCTGTTAGGTCCAATCATCAGTATAGGAGCAGTTTTATTAACCGTTTCTGGTCATATTCAATAAAAAGAGGTGGAGGCAGACATATATCTATAGATGGAAATGAACAGTTATTATTTATAATCAAAATTCTAAAGGCATACAGAAAAGATTAAGTATCAGCTCCGATCACATGACCGGGGTCATTGGTTCAAAATATGAAAACGACACTATAGATCGATATTATTGTGTCACTATGACAAATATATTTACTGTTAATAACAGCATCTATCTATGAACAAGTGGGAACAAACTATTTTTCACTTTATTTATTTTTCCAATAGTAATATACACGACATTTATATGGAACGCATTTGCGTTCCATTTGGACGAAAAGAAATACTTCCGGTATCATCCCGGATGTGATTTGCGCTGTGACCTAGATGGTAGAGAGGAGGAGGAGGAGTAATACGTGTGTGTGTCACAGAGCTGGGCGGTACTTTTGTCAATCATGCGCCTGCACGTAGGCTGGAGGAGGAGGAATAATACGTGTATGCATCACAGGGCTAGGCGGTACTTTTGTCAATTTTGCACCTGTACGTAAACTACATGCAGGCGTCACCATAGACCATGCGCACATCACGTGGGCACAATTATGGTGAGCTGAGATAGGATGTTGTGGCGGGATCACGTGTGTGTCACGTGATCAAAGTAAATTTCTGTTGGAACGCATATGCGCTCCAGGAAACATCAAAAGTGTCATACAGTATGGCCACAATTATAATATGACACATAGCGTGAAAAATAACAAAGTTTCAAAATGATATATTACTATTAATTTACAATGTCTCAAACCATAGTATAAGGCAGATACAAGATCTCAGTGTATGGGTGAGAAATATAATAATAAAGAAATATATATAATAAAGTTACTTAATACATATTACGTCCCTATATAGAGAAAATATTGAGTATTAATTCTCATAGGAAAGAGGTTGCCATATAATCATAGCAAAAAATAATAATAATAAATAAGGATAGTAAAAATGAAAATGAAAATAAATATGAAAATAAAAATAGTAAAAATAAATATAAATATAAATATGAAAATAAATATAAATATAAATACTATCTATTCCTTGTAGAGGCCCAAAAGGGAACAGTCTGTTGCTAAATGGTAATAGCAGTAAAAGCTTGTTTTAAATATTGCTGTGTCTGTCTAGTTAAGTTCGGATATGTAAAATAATTTTTTTTCCCTCCAACACATACATGGAAGGGAAGGCATTAGAGTATTTATAATATTTTGGAAATATTTTGGAAGGAGACCCTAAAGCATATAGAGGAATTCATAAAACTATATTTAGTTCCATTGCCTCATTAAGGCCCCTTGGAAATAAGCAATCCATTTTGAAGGTCCAAAAGATCTCCTGTTTGCACAGCGAGCGGAACCTATCACCCCCCTCTTGGTGGGGGGTATATGTTCCAATCCAGTGAGTCTAAGATGTTTAGGATTATTCTCGTGATGTTCGACAAAATGCCTGAATACGCTGTGCAAAAGGGACCCTTTCACGATATTGTGGCGGTGTTCAAGAAAACGGGTCCGCAATGGTCGTGTTGTGCGGCCAACATATTTAAGGTCACAAGTGCAGGTGAGCAGATAGATGGTAAATGATGTGTTACAATTGATAAAACCCCGAATTTTCATACTATCTTTAGATGTGTTGATCGTTGTTATTTTATTATCAATATGATTACACGTGATACATGAATTGCCACCACATTTGTAGCAACCCAATGGTTTGACAGGGAGCCAATCTAAGTGAGGGGTCATTGAATTAGTTTTAGTTTGAGGACATTTCAAATAACTGGGGGCTAAAAGATTTTTTAATGATTTATTTTTGCGAAAGATGAACTGAGGATGGGAGAGTAGAACCTCTCTCAAAAGGCAGTCTTGTTTTAAGATAAAATGATTTTTTCTGATTATTTTTTGTATATCTAAATAATCTCTGTTAAAGGTAGAGATAAAGGCAATGCGGTTATCGTTCATATGGGGTGAGGTTTTTGGTGTTTTGTCACATAAGAGGGTATCTCTATCTCTTTCTCTGCTAGATTTATATGCCTCTTGTACCAATTGTGTAGGGTAACCGCAGCCCTGAAATGCTTTTATGAGGCCTTTGGCTTGATGGTCAAATGTTTCAAGTTCAGAGCAATTTCGTCTGAGTCGCAACATCTGTCCCTTGGGTATATTTTTCACCCAAGGTGGGTAATGAGCGCTCCTAAAATTTAGCGTACCAAACTCACGTTGGACAAGTTGGTACGAAGCATATAAAGGTATCTTTTCCCTTTAGTGGCGATATCTGTGGTTATTTCCTTAATTCAAATGGTGAAGGTATTTTGCCAGTGTGCTCAAAAAGAGAGAAAGGTACAATATATGTGTGGATTCGTCAGGTGAAGAGGGTGATTATTACTCTACAAAAGGACCAGTAGTGGATGGCGTACCAGACTCACGTTTAGGTAAGTTGATACGAGGCTCATCAAGGTATCTTTATGTGGTGGTAATCCCTTTCTTTTCTCAGAGTGTGAAGGATGTTTATCCAGTATACTCAAAAGAAGAAAAGAATACAATACATGTGTAGATCCTATGGGATGTGAGGAATTGTTTTGATTTATGAGGAGCCGAAAGAAAAAGATGGGTGGCGTACCTCACTCACCAAAGTTGTGCAAAAGTTACATATATCAAGGTATCTTTAGTTTTACGGGCGTACCCTTACTCACGGAGTTAATTTGATGTTTACACTCAAAAAGGTTTCTTTAGAGTTCCTCCAGTTCTTACGGATTTCTGTGGAGGTTCACCATTCAGGATTTGCTCGAAAGAAAAGGGGGAACCATATATCAGAATTTTTCCTGTGACCAGTTTGGTTTAAAGGGTAAAGGTTCTATCACACCTAATTATGGTGTACCTTACCCTTAAAAAAAAAATAATATTTCTTGTATAAGATTAATTGGTGGGCGTACCCCAACTCACACTTGTGTGTTCAGGTGTCCGCTCATCAAGGTTTCTTTTTAGGGAGGTGGATGTTTTCTTTTAGTGGGCTTTTTCCATCCAGTTTACATATGGGAAAGAATATTCCAGAATGTAATGACAGTCATATATATGGTTAAAAGTATGGGATGAAACCAAATCACCAAACGGCGTACCTTACTCACCGTTTAATACGGTGGTGCAAAGCCTGTAGCGGTTTCTTTATCACAATTTTGCCATGTAAAAAAACTTTAAATCCAGTCCGTTTTTAGCAAAAATATCAAAAGTACAGTCTTTAATCAACAGGGTAAAAAATATCCCATACAGGGAATCAGTACAAAGCAATAGGTTCCAATATAAAATCCAACGCGTTTCGGTCTATGACCTTCTTCAAGATGTCATCTTGAAGAAGGTCATAGACCGAAACGCGTCGATGCCACTGGAGAGGAGTGAACAGCCACAAATTCCTCAGATGTATGTATTGGATTTTTAAACATTTTTATATTTTTTGCTTATTTTTTTGTTATTTTATTTTTTCCACGATTCTTCTATGGGCATTGTTTTTTTAAAAACAACTGTTGGATTTTATATTGGAACCTATTGCTTTGTACTGATTCCCTGTATGGGATATTTTTTACCCTGTTGATTAAAGACTGTACTTTTGATATTTTTGCTAAAAACGGACTGGATTTAAAGTTTTTTTACATGGCAAAATTGTGATAAAGAAACCGCTACAGGCTTTGCACCACCGTATTAAACGGTGAGTAAGGTACGCCGTTTGGTGATTTGGTTTCATCCCATACTTTTAACCATATATATGACTGTCATTACATTCTGGAATATTCTTTCCCATATGTAAACTGGATGGAAAAAGCCCACTAAAAGAAAACATCCACCTCCCTAAAAAGAAACCTTGATGAGCGGACACCTGAACACACAAGTGTGAGTTGGGGTACGCCCACCAATTAATCTTATACAAGAAATATTATTTTTTTTTTAAGGGTAAGGTACACCATAATTAGGTGTGATAGAACCTTTACCCTTTAAACCAAACTGGTCACAGGAAAAATTCTGATATATGGTTCCCCCTTTTCTTTCGAGCAAATCCTGAATGGTGAACCTCCACAGAAATCCGTAAGAACTGGAGGAACTCTAAAGAAACCTTTTTGAGTGTAAACATCAAATTAACTCCGTGAGTAAGGGTACGCCCGTAAAACTAAAGATACCTTGATATATGTAACTTTTGCACAACTTTGGTGAGTGAGGTACGCCACCCATCTTTTTCTTTCGGCTCCTCATAAATCAAAACAATTCCTCACATCCCATAGGATCTACACATGTATTGTATTCTTTTCTTCTTTTGAGTATACTGGATAAACATCCTTCACACTCTGAGAAAAGAAAGGGATTACCACCACATAAAGATACCTTGATGAGCCTCGTATCAACTTACCTAAACGTGAGTCTGGTACGCCATCCACTACTGGTCCTTTTGTAGAGTAATAATCACCCTCTTCACCTGACGAATCCACACATATATTGTACCTTTCTCTCTTTTTGAGCACACTGGCAAAATACCTTCACCATTTGAATTAAGGAAATAACCACAGATATCGCCACTAAAGGGAAAAGATACCTTTATATGCTTCGTACCAACTTGTCCAACGTGAGTTTGGTACGCTTAATATATCTTCACTTTATTGGAAAAAGAGCATATGAAAATTCTTTTCCGTTGATCTCACAGATATATATATAAAAAATTATCACACACATGGTTTAACTTACGTTTTTTCCTACTTTTTTTCTCTGCTTACGGACACCCACTTTTGACGGAGAAACGGACTCAATCATTAAACACCATCAGAGACATCCTTGAAGGAAAAGAACTAAAACTATTGAGTATACCCTGCGCCTTACTGTTTAGAAGTTCCAAATTGTTTTTTGTTGTTGTATAAGTGTAAGGTGTTGGTGACACTTTAGGAACTACAAAACTAGGGCTGCATTGCGCCATATAAGATCCTATAACCCCCATTCGCAGCTCCTAAAATTTAGGTACGAGTTAGTATTAACGGGTTTTTGATAGTTGCTGGTTTGGATGGACCCATTTGTACCAATGAGCGTCAAATCCAGGAAATTGATAGTCTGTGGGTGGTAGTCATGTGTGAATTTTAGATTGAAAGAATTAGAATTGAGGTGAGAAACAAACGAAGTGATAGAAGTGATATCCCCATCCCAAATGAAAAATAAATCATCTATATAACGGCCATAGAGGACCAGATTCGCACCAAAGGGGGACCCCCATATGAGTTGTATTTTTCAAATCATCTGGTACAATTATTTATAGCGCTGCTTGACTTGCCTTGTGCTTGTCTCCCTTTCTTGAATAGGAGATGTGAATGGATCCTCCCTTTAAAGTGCTATATGTAGTAAATTATGCTGTAACTGTCAGGGACAATAATACCCCTTTCAGGCATTCAACCCTGGAATTACCCGGCATTTTGATTGCTGGGTCATTTTCCCAGGTGCAGCCTGCACCCTTTCACACTTACAGCAGCAAAGTCCCAGGGGAAGCAGTTATACAGGGTAATTTGCTGATAAACCCGGGTTTTTCTTATGTCTAAAAGGGTCAACACGGGTCAGAAATTCCGGGTACTTAACCCAGGTAAAAAGAAGGGTCGGAGACCCAGGTTGACCCTTTCAGACATACCAAATCCAGGGTTGATGTGAGATCATGTGCAAAAATGGAATTTTGGAGTACTGTATGTCCAAAAGGGGTATTAGCTAGATATTGTAAAAACTCTGCCCCTATTTTGTTACATTCATGTTCCATATACCCCCTGCCTTTTATATTGTGGTTACTCACTGGGAAGATCGTCCTGCATAAATATTTAATTCTCACTTCACAGCTCTGCTGCCGAGCCAACAATTATAATTTCACATACTGCCGAATCCAAATTAAACAATGCATGTTCTTCACACGGTGTTACATTGTTGCACAATATTTCCCTTTCTCAGCATCTTATATATTGTGTTCTTTTACTTTTTCATGTGAAAATCAATAATTTGCTCATGGTTTACATCCACCTGCTAGAATAATAGCATCAATTCCAATTCACTTGTTTCTATAGTGTCAATGATCAGTCTGTATATACATCACTTTAATCACTTATTTGATGGAGGATTTATTGGGCTTTGTCAGTAACACCAGCAGTGCTTCACACTGTAACTGTGCCAGCTTCTTGTTGACTTCCTGATGTCAGTGCTGTAATGAAATCAATCCATACCACTGTATACCTACTGTAATATCATGTTTGTATTGGTTTGCAATATGCATTTGAGGATGCCAAGTGCAACAATCACACTATTAAAACAATATTGGGTCTCAGAGAATAGAGCCTGGACTTTTAGGTTTAGTGCAGATCATAGTTGCCTACCTTTGATTGTGCCATAGTTACCTACCCTCCTGCATACTCCTGAAATAGCAGCAATCTCCCTCTCTCCCTCATTAGTCTAGCAATCTCCCTCATTTCACCAAGCCCACATTTGGGGGAAAAGGAATGAGAGACAGATACATTTACATTGAATCATCAGCGCCATTTCCCAGCACTGTACTAAGTATAGTAACCATTACTAACTGCTTTGGGGCTCATCTACATTTGGATATAAGTAATTTTAAAAGATTCCTCTCAGATGTAGCAGTACACACCCACGCTGGATTCAGTATTGAATCCCGGCGGTCGGGATCCCAGCGTTCAGAATCCCGACGCCGGAATCCCGACAGCCGAAATGCCGACAAGGGGGGACGTGGATCGCCCCCCCCCCCCCTTGCGGGCTCGCTGCGCTCGCCACGCAGCGGGCCTGGTGCCTCGCTACGCTTGGCACACTAATTTATTCTCCCTCCAGGGGTGTCGTGGACACCCACGGAGGGAGAAAGTGTCGGCATTTCGGCGGTCGGGATTCCGGCGTCGGGATTCTGAACGCCGGGATCCCGACCGCCGGGATGGTAACTGCATCCCCCCACGCTTCTAGGTGCCACGTTCACAATCTCTTTTCATAATCTCACCACATATGTAACTAGACATGCCCTTTGGGTGGAGCATGACACGCCCCCTCAATGGGGAGCATGGCAAAATTCTGTTACCAACTATAATCTCCCTGAAACTAGTTTTCAAAAGTCGGCAAGTATGGATTGTGCCTCTCCGGGAGAAGCCCGGAGAGGACACCAGATACCACACGTCGGTGGTGGGGAAAAAGATGACATCAGCAACCCCCATGCCACACAAACTCTGTGATTCATGGGTTCGTGGAGGGGCGGACCCATGAGAGCCACAAATTCCAGCATTTGAATTAGTAGCTCCAGGGGGTTGCAGGGGCTCCGAGAACATGTGAAAGGCTTGCCTACCTTTCTGAGGAGCCTAATTTTCGTGAGCCGCCCGGCCATTTTAGATAAGTCTTAAGGCCCACCTACACTTAGCTAATGTATCGCATGCAGCCACGTGTGTATAGGAGGTTCTCCATTGATCATTTTTTGTCGGATTCGTACTTACAAAAATACGAATGAATACGCCTTCGAAAGAAAACGCCTTATATGACTCCAATGTCATTTTCAAATGTACTATCAAGTCGTATTTGAAAATAACAACATATACTAGGCGTATTCTAGAACAAGTTGTAAAAAAAATTACCCATACCCGTTAGTAATGTCCCTATGACCCATACCCGTTAGTAATGACCCTATGACCCATACCCGTTAGTAATGACTACAGCTGTGCACCAGTTAGGTAGCTTGGAAAACGTGGACCGTCTGTAGATCTCGAGGACCAGTTTGGCCAACACTGACCTAGGTGTCAAAAAAAGGGAACAAACTGTAAAAAAAAATCAATATCAGTAACAATGTCAACATCTGAAACAAAACTCTTTATAAACTCATGCAACTATCTTTTTATTATCATTTTGAATGAACAATAATGTTTTTTAATAGACATTATTTATACATTTTCAGGTTCACAAAACGGTATCCGGACTCTAGGTCAACACTCATTAGGTCGACACCCAATGGTCAACAATGATTAGATCAACACCTATTAATGGTCGACTTACTATGGTCAACAGGGGCTAAAGGTCAACACAAGCTTTAGGTTGACCATGGAAAGGTAGACAGTCAAAAGGTTGGCACAAGTTTTTCACTGTTTTTTTAGCCGACATGTGCCGACAGGCGGTATTTCATGCCCTACCATCCACTAGGGCGTGGCGGGAGAATAAAATAGTGTGCCGAGCACAGCGATGCACTGAGTCCGAAGCATGGCGAGAGCAGCGAGCCATGCGAAGGGACATGGTGCAATTAGACCAGGGGTTCTCAAACTATTTGCTCTGGGACCCCATCAGACAATAAAAATTATTACAGGACCCCAGCAAGTTACTACTGAATGGCCGCCACATGTGTGGTCAGTGAAATGAAGTGACCGCTATTGTGACAGGAAGGCAGTGGGTAATGAGGGCTTGGAAAAGGGGGTAGGGGGATAGAAAAGGGAAGCAGTGGGTGTTTACTTAATGAGTTATCCCCTGTCCCCCCTCAACAAACACATTAGTATGATGGCCAGCAACATGGAGTCGTGACCAAATGCTGAGATGGTCGGGACCCACAGTTTGAGAACCGCTGGATTAGACAATACGGTGCCATGTCGATTTTGTCGACATTCGGGACAAAAAAGTGGAAAAACTCATGTCGATATTTTGACTGTCGAACTTCCCATGGTCGACCTAAAGCTTGTGTTGTTACAAGGGAAGAGAAGAAAGACTGTTATGTACGTGACGCACTGTTAGGACAAGAAAAATTAATAAAATGTAACCTTTAATTGTTTATTTTAAGATTTGCGACATATAAAAACAATTGCCAAGGAGGCAAAGAGGAAGAAACAAAGTGTTTTAAAAAAAGGGGATATAGATCCTCTCAAATTGAACCCCAATGTCCTGTTCCCAGTGTAATTGCTAGATTAGGTGCGTGTTGCTGTATATCTTACAGTGTGTACCCACTCATGAAATGAACAAATCTGTTACAATTTTCACTTAATTAAGTTACTTTTGTTTAATATTAGTTTATAACACAGATTGCTCCCAAGGACTGTGCAGATAAATTAGGACAGCAAAGTAAATATGTCTGTTTGGTCCTTTTAAACATCAAAAAAAGGGGTTGCCACCTAGTATCTGCACAGATATTGCGCAGTGTGTAGCACAGTCTTAAATAATAACAGACTACGGGGCCGGCTGGTAGTATACGTGCCGTATTTCACATCTAAAGTGTACCCGTTAGATCTGATATTGGGAACACAAATCGGCTGTTAGTGTTCTCCGCCGTTTGTTTGGTTCCTCTCCGCAGGGAAAGTGGCTTGTATGTATGCCGCTGTTCCCGGCTGTGCTGGTAGTGCGTCGGTGTCTGTGGGGAGATCACAGTCAGTGGTGAGGCTGTGATTCTCCAACTCGCAGACCCGCGTCGCGCTCCGTCACTTGAAACTGCGCCTAACAGAGGGACGCAACGGCCGGGTGCTGTATCTGCACTGGCGTGCTGTAATCACATCTGAGTCTTGGGAGACCGTGGTCAGGTTCTGACCCCACAGCTCCTATCAGATGCGCCCTCTGTGAGTGGATACTGTAACGCCCTATACATCAATCAAAATACATTTCATGGGGGAAGGGGACATGGGGATATTTCACACACTAAGTGTGTCTGGTCAACGCGCGTGTCGCCACCAGCTTTATCAGGACTCTGAGGTGTATGGCCGACAGTTTTAGCCGTTCTCAGCCAGCCCGCCAACTCGCCATATTGCTGTTTCTGGCAAAGCTGGCGGATGGCAGGGGCGGGGATGCTCGAGCATCTCACTTGCTCAGGCGTCCCATTGTACAGTACCTCAGCTGGGCAGGCAGGGGCTTTGGTGCCTGCATCAAGGAGCGTAGACTTCAGGGAGTGGGGGTTTCAGTGCATGGCTTCCGGGAGCGGCAAAAAGAATGGGGCGCGAGCGTGTCTTGTGTGCGTGCGCCCCATTCCTGTGGATGGCGGACCTAGCGCATGGCGATAGTCATGCCAGGTTCCCGTCTAACAAGAGTGGCTCCATCTGTAACTGTGATACCCCCTGTAATATAATCTACTTATTGTAGTTTATGGGTTGTACCCCTGGATGTTTTTTCCCAGTAAATGTCGGTCCAACCTTATTTTAAAGGTATTAAAAGGTACTTGCCCTATTTAATGTGTATGACCTACTGATTGTCCACACTGGGGAAGATGTCTTTTTGCCCCACCCCTTTATTGGCAGCCTAAAAAGAAGCCCCTCCCCTTTCAGCTGTTATTTCCCCTCCTGGCTTCCTTGGAGGGGAGAAATCAAATGCAGGCAAGTATATTGTATAATCAGGGCCGCAACTAGGGGGGGGGGGGATGGGGGGTCACGCGCACCGGGCGCTGGAGAGGGGGGGCGCTGTCAGGTCGGGGGACAGCCAGCAGGGTTCCGGGTAGCCGCTGTAGCGGCGGGTTGACTCCGTCCGTCTCTACTCTCTCCTACTAGCGCGGCGGCGGGAAGTGCTGGTGATGACTTTGAAAAGACTTGCCAAACGCTGATTGGCTGAATTCAGCCTTTTCAGCGTCCGGCAAGTCTTTTCAAAGTCATCACCAGTGCTTCCCGCCGCCGTGCTAGTAGGAGAGATGGACGGCTACACCAGTCACCGGAACCCCGCTGCCTGTCCTGGCTGGCTGCGCACAGGAGTTATGTAAGTTGTCAGTGGGGAGGGGGGGGTGGGTCTCCGGCGCCAGGGCCAAGGCGGTCATTTGGTCCCCCCCCTGCCGGTCAGGGGAAAGGGGGGGGGGGGCGACAAATGACTGCCTTGGCCCGGGCGCCGGAAACCCTAGTTTCGGCCCTGGTATAATTGACACTTCTACGGTCTTTTTTTTTGCTCCCATTTAAACTATATTTATTCTATGCTCTACAAAGTGATTTTGTGTTATGACTGGCCAACCTCTCTTTATCTTGGCAATGATCTTTTATCCCCTTATCCTTCTGACCTTTATCCTGTGCCTGTCATGTCATTTCTGTTCACTGCTTTTCTTAAGTTTGCATTTACTGTACATCCTGGCAGTAATTTATACCCACAGGGTGTATAGGTAGATTACCATCTGAAGTATGTGATGTTGGAATAGGATTACAGTGAATACAGACATTTATGACACCCAGATTACAAATAATTTTGGTATATATCTATTTTTATGGTTTTATCTGGCAAAGCCATATTTGGGAACTAAGCAAACATGGTAACGTTGACATAAATATGTTTTTTATAATTTTTTGTGGGAGAATAAAGGCTCATGTGTTACTTTCCCACTTTGCAGATAGGAAAGCAAATATGTCTGACATCTCCGTGCCAAGTGACAAGATCATGTATGCAGTGTACACTACGACCGGTTCTTTGATGTTAGATTCAGTGGTGGCTCTAGAGGTGGGGCTGCAGCAAAGTTCAAAATTCAAATAGGGGAGCCCCACCAACTGCCATTCCAAACTGACTCACTGGCAGTGGGTGTGGCTCCCCTATTTGAATTTTGAACTGTGCTGCAGCCCCACCTCTGGAGCCGTAGGTGGGTATGGATCATTGGATAGACAGCAACTAGGTCGAAAAGCATTAGGTCAACACCACCAGGTCGACATGCATGAAGGTCGACATGACTGAAGGTCGACATGCAGGAAAGTCGACATGGCTGACTGTCGACGTGGTCATTAGGTCGACACAAGCATTAGGTCAACATGGGAAAGGTCAACAGTCAAAAGGTCAACATGGGGTTTTTCAAAAAAATTTGGCCCAAATGTCGACAGTGGAGCAGAGGGCCTGGTTTGGGGAGAGAGTAGGGGCCTCAACATTTTTTTATTGGCAATTGGCCAATCAGATTAGTTAAAAGTGTGTCGCGGACATGGAAGTAGCATTGAGACATAATGTCACTGATAAACTGGCTGTTTTTTCTTTCGGGTGTGGGTTGTTAGGTATACAAAAACTAGGTCGACAAGCATTGGGTCGACACCACTAGGTCGACAGGCATCAAAGTTGACATTGATCTAGGTCGACATGGGTCAAGATCGACATGGGTCTAGGTCGACATGACATTAGGTTGACACAAGCATTAGGTCGACAGTCAAAAGGTCAACATGGAGGTTTTCACTGGGTTTTTTTACCCGAATGTCGACACATTCGACATGGACACAGTTTGAAGTGCACCGAATTCGCTCGCGATGCTTTGGGCACACTATTTTATTCTCCCACCACCATATTGATGGTAGGTTATGATATACCGCCTGTCGGCACATGTCGGCTCAAAAAACAGTGAAAAACCCCATGTCGACATTTTGACTGTCGATCTAGCCAATGTCGACATAATGCTCATGTCGACATAATGTCATGTCAACCTAGACCCATGTCGACCTAGACCCACGTCAACCTTGACCCATGTCGACCTTGCTGCCTGTCGACCTAGTTGGTGTAGACCTAATGACCGTATCCCTTTCTTTCTGCTACCATACAGTACTTATTTAAAGTGTTGTAAAATAAATAAGGTTGACTGATTGTAATGTCATTTCAGTTGTCTGTGTAGTTATTTCTAGATAAGTTAGAATTTATTCATTAGATAATAATGTTTAATGTGTGGGGGTTACACTCAGTCTCACACCTGCCCATTGAAAGTTTATGGATATTTAAAAACAAAATGTTGAATTTTTAAACCTGTGCTTGTAACAGCACCCACATTATTTTTTTTACAATGGTCTCTTGCAATAAAACGACAAATGGAATCAAGTGACAGTGTTGTTCCTAGTCTTGTTCTTAGTGATCTCAGCTACCTATATTCATTTCAACGTTTGTGTTCGTCAATTTAAACCAAATAGTTGGCTGAACATCAGTTCAGCCCCTCTGAATTGTCTTTATTGACATGTATTTCAAACCTGTCCAGATCAGTTTAATTTAAAGTCTCATTCAAGTGGAGGAAATTATAGGTGTGATAAGACAAGCTTAAGAAAAAATAATTGGATATCACTGTTCTGTGAAGAAAGGGCCATGTCATTTTACAGGTAACACCTAGGTCATAGACCACGCTGATGAGACGGAATGAGACGAGAAAATTTACTACTGTAAGGTGGTGCTTTTCCAAGTAACAGATTTTGATTTGTAAATGGCAGCATTTAGTGTTATGTATTTGTAATTACATAAAGACATTGGGGGAAATTTACTAAGAATACGAATGCGACATTCGTATTCTTAATACGAATGAATACGACTGCCAACGGCCGTATTCTTGCTGAAATATGATTCGTAAATAGGGCTGATTTACTAATCTGGTGTATTACGGATTCATATTTGGCCGATGGCATATACAATCGTATTCCTCCAGATTTGTATTGGTATTTATAGAGAATTATTGTGCCACCTAGGTGGAACAATATTACAGGCGCTTTGAGATTGAGTAGTTTGGCAAGCTGCTACCACCATGGGGAGGTCAACCCCCAAAAAGAGAAGAACAAACACAAAATAGGGGTGGTGGAGCGCTCAGAAAATATAGAGAAGTGACCAATTGGGTATCACAATTAATTTATTAATTATAAGGATTATTGTTTCACTTTAAAACCAGAAGACAATTAATAACATAAAAAATGAGGCTTAAATAGGCCCAATTACAATAAACATTGATAATGTGCAGCCTGATATATTGCATGCATGGGATATCAATATGCAAAGACAGTTTTTCTCACTTGTTCCAAATGTTACCTCCCAGATGGAAAAATACGTGTTCCCAGTTGTTAATGGGGGAGACTGGTGTGGCGGGTGTCCATAAACCTGACCGGAGGAAAAAGAACCTTGATCCTGATATTTATAAAGGATGTTGGTCTCAGTCCTTTGTTGGTAGTTTCCGGTGATTCTCAGGTGGTGGTGTCCCTTGTAATGTCCAGTTTGATAGCCCAATTTGAAGAGGGCTTAGGAGAAGGATTGAAGAAGGGAGGTTGGTCCGAGTGAGATGGTGTCTGTCTGAAGTCCCAAGATATTCAGAGCTGCACTGGATAGCCTGACGCGTTTCGTTGCCCATAGGCAACTTTATCAAATCCTTTGATACACACCAGTCTCCCCCATTAACAACTGGGAACACGTATTTTTCCATCTGGGAGGTAACATTTGGAACAAGTGAGAAAAACTGTCTTTGCATATTGATATCCCATGCATGCAATATATCAGGCTGCACATTATCAATGTTTATTGTAATTGGGCCTATTTAAGCCTCATTTTTTATGTTATTAATTGTCTTCTGGTTTTAAAGTGAAACAATAATCCTTATAATTAATAAATTAATTGTGATATTTAATCGGTCACTTCTCTATATTTTCTGAGCGCTCCACCACCCCTATTTTGTGTTTGTATTGGTATTTAGCAGCTGTATATATGGCCGCTAAACACAAATACGAGCCAGCTGCGTGCACGGATCAGTCAGGTACATGCAGTATGCCCCCCCCCCCCCCTGGCCATAACAAAGAGCCGGTCCTGGTTTTAAAAAATCAGGGGACAAAAGATGTATGGGTCCCCTGGATTTTTTAAAACCAGCACCAGGGTCAAGGGCCGGTCCTGGTTCCCATAATATGGGGGCAAAACGAGTAGGGATCCCTCGTATTTTGAGGGGTGTGGTACAGGGTTCCGACAGTCGGGATCCCGACAGTCATTAGCCCGACTGGCAGGACTCAGACAGGCAAACGCAACAAAGCCCCTTGCGGGCTCGGTGGCTCGCTACGCTCACCACCTATTCTATTCTCCCTCTATGGGGGTCGTGGACCCCCACAAGGGAGAATAGCCGGTGGCCGTCAGGAACCCGTGCGTCGTTATTTTAACAGTCGGGATCCCGACTGTCATAAATGATTGTCGGGATCCCGACTGTCGGAACCCTGTCCGGCACCCATTTTGAGAACCAGCACCAGGCCCAAAAAGCCGGCAGTTTTAATGCCACAGCCGGGAGGAGACTTTTTATGCAAGTCCCCCCAGCCAAAGTATTTCCCCCCTGACTGGTCAGCCTGGGCAGGGATCCTGGGGAAGTGCCCCCCCCCCCCCCCCCGTTGAAGGGGTCCCCCCTCCAGAACTTACCTGCCTAGGCTGAAGCCTGAGGTTGTCACCGGTGCCCCTGGGTGGTGGGCATTGTGCTGATGGTAGTGTTAAAACTTGAATAAACTATTGTGCATTTCTGATAAACTATTAGTCCCAGCATGACTGCACTGCATGTAGGGACTTGGAGAACCAGAAGTCCCAGCATGCGGGGCACAACAGTACAGATAGCAAAATAAACACACTGACACAATTAAAGTAAAACTTTATTTCATACAGAGCCCATACATACTGATACTTACCTACCTTGACACGTAGGTAGGTATCCGTCCATCCACTGGTCCAGTAGTTATCCATATAGGGTAACTGTGGAATTAAACCATACTCACCAGGGTCCTCCGGCCTAGATCACGTCCTCTTTGTTCCATGTAGGCATCCACGGGTACTTGCCAAAAAAACAAAAAAACGTTTAAAACTAAATCCCAGAACGAACTGCGGAGAGCCTCAGAAGGTTTGTTTACACACACATATATATATATATTATATATATATATATATATATATATATATATATATATATATATATATATATATAATAACCGAAAATACTCCTATATAGCCGAAAATGATGAGGAAGTGTATAGGTTGTTCCAGTGCTGCCCCCCTGCACTGGAACAACCTCCCGCCACCCATCAGGCTATCTGATTCCCTTACCTCCTTCAAGCGCTCCCTCAAAACCCACTTTTTTCGACTAGCCTATCCCTCCTCCTAACCTCTTTTGATCCTCCTATCCTGCCTCCGTTCCCCTCCGTTCCTACTTATCCTATTGTATTTCGTTCGTCCACCCACCTATTTTTAGTATGTTAACTCTTATGAGCAGGGCCCTCCTTCCTCACGTACTCACCTTACCTTATTACCTCACCTGTGCTCCTGTCCTGTTCTTCCCTTCCTCTACTTCATCTTCAGTCTCCTTGACAATTTTGACACCTACTTCTAAACTGATGCTGATTTTAGTTCTACCAGCTATACCCCTATTTATACTGTATCTTTCAACACACCCTGTACGTTACCTTGTAATTTGGTTTTTTGTTTGCTATGTACGGCGCTGCGGACACTTTGCGGCGCCTTATAAATAAACGTACTACTACTACTACTACATAGGTTTGAAGTCTCTAGACTACATGAATGGAGTAATCAAAATAGTCTGCTACTAAACACAAATAAAACCAAGGAGATGGTAATAGATTTTAGGCGAGTTTGTGGTAGGCCAATACTTCCCATATTCATGGATAGTATGCCTATCGAGGAGGTGTTTTTTTTTTTACATTTTTAGGTTTATACATCTCTGATGACTTCACTTGGTCTCTAAATTGCACCTCTATGATCAAGAAGGCCCAACAACGTATCTTCTTTTTAAGAAGACTAAAGGCTGTGTGCTTAGAGACAAATATGTTAATTCGATTTTATCGGGGGATTGTGGAGAGTGTTTTAACGTATGGGATTGTAGTATGGTTTGGGAACTCTACTGCGGCAGAGCAGGACGCGTTGGATCGGGTGGTAAAAACTGCTAGTAAAATTATTGGGGTGTCTTTGCCACACACCCAAGAATTGTGTAAATATAGAGTGTTAAAGAAAGCTAACTGTATTCTAGCAGACCAAAGTCATCTAAATGATGAGGTTTTTGATATTTTGCAATCGAAAACACGGTTCCGTAGTGTCCCAGCACGTACAAAACGCATGCTAAACCGTTTTTTTCCAACTGCTGTACGTATGCTAAATAACAAACACTGAAATGGGAATTGTCTTTGTTGCTTTTATCTTGTGCAAGTACCTGTAAGTAATCTTGGAAGAGCATCCACTGAAATTATTTAGCGAGTATGTCACCATACTAAAGCTGCTTTTTTTGGCAATGATACACATATTATAATTGTGGCCCTTTTGTTCCAGTACCTGAGCACTAACTGTAATATGGAACTTTAGAAGGTTGACCTCTTTAACCTTAGCTTTGAAGATTATGTGAACTTGGCACATCTTGTATTACTCCTATTTCCCTAATAGGAAGCAATGCTATTATATCTTTTGTGAAGGAAGCATATGTATAAAAGAACTGTTATTGACCTGATATGAGTCTGGCTATGACCTAAGTGATCTATTAGAGCAGTGATGGGGAACCTTGGCACTCCAGCTGTTGTTGAACTACAACTACTACTAGCTTGTCCAGATAGCAAAGCTGTAGCAGGGCATGCTGGGATGTTTAGTTTAACAACAGCTGGAATGCCAAGGTTCTCCATCACTGTATAAGAGGAATAAACCTTTATTATGTGGTCTCTTCTCATACAAACAGTTTAACAACAGCTGGAATGCCAAGGTTTTCCATCACTGTACTCTGTCTCTTCTCATACAAACACTACAATTCGTAGGTCTTCAGAAAACAGCCATTTCCTGGCTCTCATCTTAACTATCTAGTGCTCTTTCAGTGCCTGCTTCTCTGATTCCACCTCCTCTTCGCTACCTCTATCAGTTGGAGTACCGCAGTGCTCTAAAGTCATCTGCTGCACTGTACATCTCTTGGCAAACTAATGCCTCTAGTAGTGCCCCTTGCACAATGCTTCCAATAGTGCCCCATACACAATGTCCCAAGTAGTGCCATTTAAACATTTTGTCCCCAAAAGTACCACTTACATTATGCTCCTAGTGCTGCTAATAGTCCAGCCCAGCTCAGCATCTGCCAACTTCACCTCTGCTGCTGAGGGGAGAGGAGGAGGGCAGAGCTCAAAGTTGCTGAAGCTGCTACGGCAGGGAGCGGAGGCGTGCGCTTCTGCTCCCCTCTCAGTATACCCCTCTGGTGGTCATTTCAAATTTGGTGCCGGCAGTTAGGCCAGTCTAAACTTATGGTGCAGCAACTAAATGCTACTTTAACTGTGGCTGCCCACAGAGCACCACTGGCACACAGGTAGTTATGCAACAGATGCAATGGGCAACTGCCTCTCCTCCCACCCCCACCAACAACAGCTCTGAGCCATTGACGACAACAACAAGATGCTGCCTCTCCTTCTTCTCCCCAGCGTGCAGTGGATAAGCAGGGACAGCAGCCGATCCCCGCCAGAGCAATGGGCAAGTGCCTCTCCTTCGAACCCTGCTGACAGCAGCTCATAGGGACGCTGCCTCTCCTTCTCCTCTTTAGCGGGCAGCAGTGCCAGTGACAACACATCACCCTCACCCACCAACAGCATCACTAACTTGTCCAGCAGCTACAGGGCCCACTGGTAAGATGTCATTATTTAGTGCCCGGAGAGGTAGCTACCTGGAGTCACTGCCTGGGGGAAGGTGATAGTGGTCTCAATGTGCCAGCAAGGGTGGGGTGGGATGTACAGGATATTATGGAACTAGCCTATGAATGAAAGCAGCAGTGTATGTATGTTTGTATAAATGTATATCGTTTAAGTATACTTACCCACCTATTGCCCCCCCTCTAACCCTCCCTGCCCACAGCCTAACCCATCCCCCACTGACCTAATGCTCCATGCTAGCACCAAACCCTAACCACCCTGCACCTAAACCTAACCCCCTCAGCACAAACCCCCCCCTCTCCTAGGTGCCCAAAACCTAACCATATCCCCAACCCTAAATCCTCCAGTAGTGCCTAAACCCCCCATTTCCCAACCAAATGCTACCACTCCCAGCATACTTAGTGATTGGTATTCTGGCCTTCGGGATTCCAGCGTAGACATCCTGATCCATTTTGAGGTTCCAGAACCAGTCTTCTGACAGCTGTCAGGATGCCAGCATCGGTATACTGAACATCCTGACTGCCGGGACTGCATCCCATGTGTGTATGTATGAATGTATATATGCTAGAGTCAGTGTATGTATGTGTATCTATATACTCCATATATGTGAGAGGTAGTATATGCATGTATTGTGGCAGATACAGCATATTTCTACATGAGGATAATGTGGAAAATACAGACCAAGTATTAGAGCAGCAGCAGAAAAATTAGATCCTGTCCAGGTTTTGTAACTGATCAGGGTTGGGCTGATTAGCAGCACCTGCGGCTTTCTGATATAAGTGTTTCCAGGGCAGGAGGTCATTGTTCCTGATGGTGGAACAGCTGCCCAGGTGATAGGCCGGGTGATGATAGTGACTACTGGAACATTGTGAGGAGTATGATTTGCTTGGTGTACTTGGTTTGGGGCCTGACTCACTAGGAAATGGACCATGTTCTGACCATGTTAGGTGCTGACTATTTGTAATTAGGTATAGCTGAAAGTTATTTATGCAAAACTGTAGGCATAGCTTCATTCTGATCATGAAAAATATATGTAATATAGCATCTCCGGCAGATTAATATATACAGACAAGTGTACAGATGGACACAAATCAAATCACAAATGTTCCCATTATGGCATACTTGCCTACCCTTGGCATACTTGCCTACCCTCCCGGAATAGCTGGGAGGCTCCCAAAAATAGGACCTTCCTCCTGGGAAGGTGGGCAATTCTCCCGCATCACCCCGCAGTCCCCACACCCCCTTCCAAATACTGGGTTTGCGGGTCAACAGCGAGGGGGGCAGGGCTAAAGTGACGTGAATCACACAATTTTGGGTCATTTTAGCCCTCCCCCCAATCGGCGGACCCGTGAATTGCCGTGCTTGATCTGGCCTCTTCCCGGAGAGGATTAAAAAAAATGGAGGCAAGCATGGCCCTTGCTATGACTTTTGCAAGTCTACAGATCACTTCTTTGTAGTCTCGTAAAAAAAAAAAACTCTGGGAATCATGTCAGTGCCCTTGAATGATGGTGATTGGGAAACATGAGTCTTTTTGTGTGGGACTACAAGTCCCAGCAAGTCCAAAGCATTTTAGTATATGTGAAACTTTAAGCATTAGCATGTCTTGGCAACCAGGTGTCGCTGTTACCTGTTATTCCACATAAATCTTATCCTGAAACAATATACATATATTTTTATTTATTATTTATCAGGTTTTAACCCTGATAAAGGGAATTTATTAATTGTTAATACTTGTGATATTTGTTACATACTATATTGGTTATTTACTTAGCGGTATACCCCCCCCCTCTCTCTCTCTCTCTCTCTCTCTCTCCTCGGATTGCACAGTGACATACTACCTGTGTGGACAAGTCCTTATTGCTGAAGCTGCAGCTGATTTTATGTTGCTTCTGTAACTCAATCCCAATGACCTGTCACTTTCACTATGTAACAAAAAATACATTCTTACTATTAATTAACTCAGCATTGTCACTAGAATTCTTATCGTTAAGCTAAAGTTGACTTGAACGTCTTCTGATAAAAAAAAACAAATGGAGTTGAAAGATGCAAGATGAAACAGTTTTTCACATTGCCATAGCAGGATGTAGAGTTGATGTGTGCTGTCACGTCTTTCACCATGATTTCACAAAACAATATCAAAATAGCACTGGAGAATTAAGATTGGTTCTCAGAGACATGCCTTGTGTCTTGTAGTGGGCTTCCTCTCAAGGATCCCTTCATGTTAGAAAAAGGGTACCATCATGGGCACTAATGTTGTCCCCACTGCTTACTCTCTGGGTGAGGGCAGTGGTCAAACCCCTTGTTAGAGCCCTGGTTTTACAAGTCAGTAAGATTGTTTCCCCCTGACTGGGCACCTTATACCCACACCAGCAACTCACTCCTTATCTTTTTATATTATCACTTTTATTACTAACTACGCAAATTCGAGCATTTTGTGTTTTTTTTTATTTGTAGCTTGGGAGATTTTTTCACAGCAAATAACTATTTTATTTATTAGCATATTATAATTCAGTTGATATATGTATGTTATTTAAATAAGGGAAACTAATCATCTGTAATTTTTCAATCACAGGGGTCAATGGGGGTCATTCTCATTGACTGTGAAGCTGTACTAGGGTTGACAGTAATAAGGTTGACAGTCAATAGTCAGTCAACCACTATTGGTTGACAATCAAAAGGTCAACACATTTGTGTTTGACATGCATTCGGGCAAGATGGTCAAAAGGTTTTCCCAAGCAATAGTTCAGCATGGAAAAAATCGACATGCATTCGGTCGACATGGTCAAAAGGTTGTCACAAGCAATAGGTGAACATGGAAAAGGTTGACATGAAAAAGGTCGACATAAGTTTCTCAAATTGTTTTTCTTTTTTTTTTTTAAAGTTTTTTCCTACTTTACTATACAAGTGGGCATAGCGTGAGATTATAATGGTGTGCCAAGAGTAGTGTGGCACTGTCCCCTAAGCATGTCGAGCAAAGTACACATACGATGTCCATGTCGACTCATGTAGACACACAAATAAAAATACACGTTAACCATTTTCATGTCGACCTAGTGCTTGTGTCGACCTTTTGACCATGTTGACCTAATGCACATTGACCTTATTGGCTGGTTGTTGGATATGTTATAAAAGACCCAAGAGTCTGTAAAACTGCCAGTTAGGAGCTGAGTAGTCAGTACTTTATATCTGTCTTGCTTTATTTACTGGCAAGTGAAATGTACTAAGCTTTGAGGAGTAATAAAGTGGGGAGATATAAAGTATTCAAAATCAGCTCCTAAATGTCATTTTAAAGGCTGTATTTAAAAAAATGATAGTTAAGGGCTGACTAGTTAGTTATTAATCTCTCTTCACTGTTGAACTCTCCAAGGTTTAGTATTGATGCATATGCTCCAAAATTACAATAAAATATTGTATAGTGACTATTATTATTTACAGTTTCTTATATAGCACAGCATATTCCGTTATGGAATACAACATGGATTAAACAAACTGGGTAGAAAATAACTGTAGAGGTGAGGAGGGCCCTGCTCACAAGCTAAAAGTCTATAGGCAGAGGCGTAACTAATATTGTGGCGCCCCCCCGCCAAAAAATTACCTTACCCCTCCGCATGCCGCCGCCGCCGGCCCCGCATTCAGTCCGGCACCGCAGATAGCCTCTGGGCTCCGTCTCCTGCAGTAATGAAAAATGACACAACAAAATGGCTGCCCCCGTACAGCAGACAGTTTTTTTAGGGATGTTAGAGGAGGCGGCGGCCTCCTCTAGCATCCATAAAAACTGTCTGCTATTAGGGGGCAGCCATTTTGTCGTGACATTTTTCATTACTGCAGGAGACGGAGCCCGGAGGCTATCTGCGGTGCCGGACTGAATGCGGTGGCGGCGGCATGCGGAGGGGTAAGGGGGGGTCTGACCAGAGTGCCCGGGCACCGGGGGTGCCCCGCTGGCGCTTGCTCCCCCAAGCAGCCACGGTGGCTGCCTTACGGTAGCTACGCCTCTGTCTATAGGGATAATAGGAGGGATACATAAGGATAGAATTCCATTGCAAGGCAGTCCCACCAGATTACAAGACAGTTCTGATGGGATTCAATTAGATCTGAATGCCACTGGAGGTTATGTGGGGTTCCTGAATATGATAAGCTTGCCTGAAGAGGTGAGTTTTCAGGGAATGCTTGAAATGTGGAGGCTAGAGGAGAGTCTTAGTGTGCTGGAAGGGCATTCCATAAGGTGGGTGCTGCCCGTCAAAATCCTGCAAGTGTAAGTGGGAGCGAGTAATGAGTGTGGATGAGAGGTGCAGACCTTGTGAAGAGCGGTAAGGTCGTGTGGGGATATATTTTGAGATAAATTAAGAGATATAAGTTGGTGTAGTCAGAGTGATGGCTTTGTACGTAAGTAGAAGTATTTTATATTGAATGTGGTAATATACAGGCAACCAATGGACTGACAGAGCGGATCAGCAGACGATGAACGTCTAGCCAGGAAGATTAGCCTCGCAGCTGAATTCAAAATGGATTGTAGCGGTGAGAGTCTTTTCTTAGGAAGACCGGTAAGGAGGCTATTGCAATAATTGTCAACCAGACAACATTACCATAAAGTGTTGTCACAGTTTTCCTGACCATTATAATATCATTTATTTGCGGTAAATAATTACATATTTGTTGTGGTGAATATAGAATCTTGAGCAAAAGGAAGAAGAAATAACAAAACATTCGAGCTAACCCAACTACTGTATGAAACTTTAACCTAACCTAAGAACCAAAAAGGCAAACATCAAAAATATTTTGATTTTGGAATATGGCAATTTTCTGAAAACTAAATACCGGATCCCCCAATGTTACTGTAGGAATGATTTGATTTTGCTAAGAAATCGTAACTGCATAAATAATACAATAGTTTTATAACTTACTAGCTAGTCCCGCTCAAAGCAAAAGCTTCGGAAGCTAGTCTGCTATCTTGTGATTGCCTCTGTGTTTCTGTATGTGTGATTGCCTCTGTGTTTCTGTATGTGTGAAAGAGAAAGAGATGTAGTTTCACTCGCTGCCAGCAGATGGCAGTGTTTCAGTTACACATGAACATTAGACACACACACACACACACACATATATATATGTACATAAACAGTGGTCATGCAGAGGTGGGGGAACTCATTATTCTATGCCACTTAATTACACCCCCTCCCCTCCCCCCATTAGGCAGAGACAGGACCAGTGGTAGGGTTTTTGGCATCCTCCTGCAGACTAGAATGCTTTTCTCTGAGAAATACTGTGCAGTGCCAATGTTTAGGTTCAAATGTTCCACCTCACCTTTAGAGGTGGTGGAACTGAGTTCCACCCCGTTCCCCCTCATTTTAACCTCTGTACATACATAAAAGATAAATTGGTTTAAGAAATGAATCAGGATGTTGAGGTTTGGTCTTTTGAGTGACTGATTACCAACTTCATTAGCCTGAAGCTAACAGTTATAATATAGTGATGACTGGACTGGTTTGACTTGCTTCACGGTGCTAGATGCTATTTAATAGGCATTTTCCCACAAAGAGTGATTAAATAGTATCTACGCTAGCCAAATTCATTTCTTATTTCCTTCCCTCACAATTATTGACTTAATTCTCCCGGAAGAGGAGCACCCACCATCTCTCCTGCAGGGTGAACTGAGTGGGTTTTGGTTTCCTTCCTAATACAATGGAAACCCACAACGGTCCACTAAATAAACAACACATGCTAATAACAAGGCGTGGGGAGTAATTAACATTGTACAAGCAGCCTGGAGCTGCAGTTCAGTCAACTCCTTTGTCAGAATCTATTAAATAGATCATGTGCAACCGGCGACCCTCTAGCTGCTGTGAAACTACACATCCCAGCATGCCTTGCCATAGTTTTAGCATTGCCTAATAGCAAAACTGTGGCAAGGCATGCTGGGATGTGTAGTTTCACAACAGCTGGAGGGTCACAGGTTGGATATGTCTATACTTAAACAGAGCATTTGGTTGACCAGGTTGGATATGTCTATACTTAAACAGAGCATTTGGTTGACCAGTTTAGTAATTTTTATCATAATAACCCCAAATGACAGCAAATATCAGCAAGGATCGATATGCTATGCTGCTCGCGCAGTAGGAGGTGCATACCACCCCATGTCTGCAATGGTGTCTCAGTTTAGGATGAACATCGCACCATTGGTCGTTCGGAATGTGACTGAAGTAGCCGCCAAGTAAGGATGACTTCTGTGCAAGGGCTGATCTGTGATACGATTGTTTGTGCAGAATCCCTACCTCCGGATTTTGTATAGTCAGAGATTGCCCACAGCAGCAGCACTAACAGAAAGTGGCTCTCTGTTCCGGTACCAAGTCCCCTGAAGACAGAGGTGGAGCAGGAGTAAACCACTAGCCAGTAGAAGTGAACAGAGGTGTGGCTTACCTGACCAGGGTCACAGCGGGAGGTTGACCTGGCCACCGTTGTCACTGAGGAAAGGCAAGCTCTCCTTTCCGGTGACTGATATATCTGTCTGCTTTGAGCAACTGCCCATTAAGACCAATGGATGAGATGGCCTTTTCCTTGGCCTCACCATGCCTGGGAAATGAGGGAGACACACCCCATTTTCCTGAACACCAGCCGCCCTTCTCTGTGAACACCTTTGTCTGTCAATCAGACTGGACCTCAATAAACATCATTTACAGTCATTTTCACTGAATTTTTACCACTTCACAGCTCGGGACATTCTTCACCAATATTGGCCACAGGCTGGAGGGCTATAATAAGCAACAAAGCAGCAGCACATCCCACGGTGGTACACCTGTTTAGAAATGTTTTACAAATGAATAATGCAAAGACAGATCCCATGGTCCCTAAACTAGAGCCCATTATGAAACGGAAACTGGTAAAAGATGGAATCTCACCCACTTTTATGAAGGACAGGCACACTTTAACAAACCAAGCACTTCATTGACAGGGACTGCCACTTTTGTGGCTGAAGTGTATAGTTTGTTAAACAGTGGAAACAGTACACACATGTATCACAAATGACAAATTACACTGCAGGAGGCACAAGACTTATATTTATGTGAACAAACACAGTGGGTAAAATGCACACAGGTTCTACAAACGAAATAACACTTTTTTTTTACATTCTCTGTACCTGAATACCCGCACTGTGGGGAGTCATGCTGCTTGTATTGCTATGAACAAAGGGCCTAATTCAGACGTGTTCGCTAGGCTGCTTGCAACCACACTGGCAGGGATGGAAACAGTGGACAGATAGTTCAGGTCAGATCAGCCAATGGAGGGGATGGACATAGAAGATAGGTCAGCTCAGCAATGGAGGGGATGGACATAGAAGATAGTTCAGCTCAGCTCAGCACTGGAATAGATGGACACAGTGGAAAGATAGGCCAGATCAGCCAATGGAGGGGATGGACATAGAAGATAGGTCAGCTCAGCAATGGAGGGGATGGACATAGAAGATAGGTCAGCTCAGCTCAGCACTGGAGTAGATGGACACAGTGGAAAGATAGGTCAGGTCAGATCAGCCAATGGAGGGGATGGACATAGAAGATAGGTCAAGTCAGGTCAGTACTGCAGTAAATGGATGCAGCTATATGGCACCCAAATCTCTGCTGCGGGGACTTATTTTGAATCCAGAATCCATTAGATCCAATGCCAGGAAGATGATGTGTCTTATTTTGGAAGCTGAGCAAGGCAGGAACACTTGAGCCGCTGCTCAGATTCCTTCTATCTGGAAGTTCAGGTGGTCTCACTTCTGTCTGTGGACGATTGAACCTGCCTTATAGCCAGTGCCAGAGATCCATCTGAAAACCTGTATACCCTGTGAGTCCATGGATTTGCTCTTGATGACCGCTGGTCCTAATTCAGACTTGATTGCAAAGCACATTTTTTCTCAAATATAACTGAGCAATTTTACATAATTTCACTGAATATCTCAGAAAATGCCTGAATATCACTGTCTGTGTGTGTAGGCTACATAGCAGTCTAAGGGGATTATTCTGGTTGATTCGCAAGGCTGCAAATTCGCAGCCTTGCGAGTCCACCAAACCCCACCTTGCGAATGGTGGCCTGGCCTTACGACCTTAGCGCAATCAGAAAAGATATGCAATTACAGCCACAAGGGATATCAGCGGCTTGTCTCAACAGCGCTAGTTCTGACACAGAACAATAAAAAAATCATCACGGCAGCACTCAGAATAGAGTGTCATTGTGAGATCAGCAGCGTAATTCTCTCTTTTAAAAACAGCTGACCGCGCCGGACAGGGGGAAAGCCGCTCAGTGTGTATGCACTGAGCAACTCCCCCCCCAGCGATGTAAACGATCATCGCTGTCCATACATGCTGGGAATAGTCGTCCAGTGTGTGTGGACCTTCATACCACATCTGCTACCAATAATAGGTAGTTTACCTGTTTCCAGTTCACTTATTTAACGGAATAAACCTCAAACAAGAAACAGATAACAGGGACCCTAACACGGGGGCACAGGCTGGCGGTCCTGCGTCCGTGCCGAGGACTCTCTGGGACAGTAACAAATTATAAGTGATACACTGATCTCACATATATTAAATGTCATACAATAACAGATATAAACTTAGGTATATACTGTAGAATTAGATAAATCACAATAAGGAAACAGCTTATGATACAACCCGAAAACCTAGTGCCTATAATGGGTAATTAAGCAATTCCTGCTAACCCACGGAATACATTCATAACCCTGCAGAGAACTGAGTGTCAGCACAATTTGTACTGAAGATACTTTGTATTTGATTCTATCAATGTAACAAAACTCAGATAGCTGGAAGGGTTCTGAAACATTGTCGGTACATATGTTGCAATATGCAGAAAATCTCCCCAGCTGCAAGCCCCTAATAATTAAGAAAAGATAGAACATAACAAATAACACATAATAAATTATTTGAGGCATTATCAGCCCAGAAAAGATAATTCTAAGCAAATCAGCAGACACCGCGACCAAACAGTGACGACTGTTTTCTTAATCACAATTTTTCAACACTTCTTGCATATATATATATATATATATAGTCCAGGATCCACACTGAGTGTGGAAGCAGAGCACTCTCCAAAATCACAAATCAGCCTTGTGATTTAAATAAAAAAGTTATTTAATTCCAATTAGTGCAATAAGGCAATATACGTAAATGTATATGCATGCTCCGACGTTTCGGTCCCAACATGGACCTTTATCAAGGAGCGTTTTGCATCACAATAGCGTTCAGTCAACGGTGCAGAGATCAGCCTGGTACAGGATAGGGTCAGCAAGCCAATGGATCCTGGACTATTTTTGGGTACACGCCTTTGCGTGCACCTTTGCCGGGCACCCCAAGTGTTGCTTTGTTGGGTGAGAGTGCGGTCTTTCCAGATCTCTATATATATATATATATATAAATTATACCCTGAACCGTTTCATGGGCGTTCCCATATGCAAATTGCTCAGGCCTCTGCCCCATGCCCCTCCACGCCCCCCCCCCCCCCCACATACTTGGCTGCATGCGCCCAGCATACACCCTTTTTGCCGTGGCCGCACGCACTCGATGTATGCACATGCGCAGAAATGACCCTGCGCATGCGCATGTGTCCACCATCAGAGCCACTGCAAATATTCTGGTCCATGCGCAGAATAAGGCCCATAATATGCGGCCCCGCGGGCTTGTATCTGGCACGCAGGTTATTAACCGTTCGGGGCCAGTGTTATCAGCGGAGAACAGTAGCCCTGACAGATCGCTCGGAACACAGCTCATTACACTTTCTGCACATGTTACATCTGCCCTACCTGCAGTGCAGCATAGTTTTGTCCATTTGAGTAAAAATGTGCTTTATAATCATGTATGAATAAAGCGGGTGTAGTATGGGGCTCAGACAGTGGGGATCTCCACAGTCAGTATCCCGACGTCGGGATTCCGACTGCCTGTGCTCTGACAGGTGGGGCGAGCACACAAAAGCCCCTTGCGGGCTCACTGTGGGCCCAGTGGCTCGCTACGCTCGCCGCAGGTTCTATTCTCCCTCTATGAGGGTCGTGGACCCCCACAAGGGGGAATGTGAGTCAGGATCCCCCCTGTTGGAGCACCGGCAGTCGGGATCCTGGCGTCAGGATACTGACTGTCGGGATCCCCACTGTCGGAACGTCACCCGGTACCCGAATAAAGCCCACTATCTCATGTGAACAAGGCTATGAACACTCACTTTTGGAACTTTAGCTGCAAGTAAGCAACCAAATAGCGTACAACTCTGCTATAATTGCATACTCTATGGGATCTGGAGCTGGTGAAGAATAAAAACCATACAAGGTGCATCTCCTGAGCTGACTTGTCTTCTATGCTGAGTATATTTTCCATTCTATTTTACTTTCCATTCTATATTACTATATTAAAAGCAATTATAAGCATCTGCCCTCCCGCTGTGATGGACAGGGCCACAGAGAAAGGGGGGGGGGGGGTACTAATTATCTGGGCCCGAGCTTGCTGGAGGGGCCCGGCAGGGGGCCCTTGTCTGACTCCCCCCTTCCCCCTCTGTCCCTCCTGGGCAACAGAAGCACACACACAGCATGTGCTGTGCTGACAGCAGGCTCAGCATGAGTGTCTCAATGACAGAGTGAGAGCTGAGCCTACTGTCAGCACAGCACATGCTATAGGTGTGCTGCTGCTGCTGCTGCTGAGGGGTGGAGAGAGAGACCACCAATAATCCCCCCTCGACTTTAGACTGTTTTTTTAACCCCCCCATAAACATTTTGGGGGCATAGCTTAATCGTGGTAGGTGGCCACACCTCCTGCAGTTTGACCATGCCCCAAAATGTTACCATGGCCCGGGATACCCCTCGGCGGCCCTGGCAAAGAAACATGTTTTCACTGGTAGTTCAAGCTATAGGATGCATACATCTGCACAGTACACAGTGCCTTATTCAGACCTGTTCACTAGGCTGCTTATACTAGCAGCCTAGTAAACAGGTCAGCATTGGCCAAATCCCCCCCCCCCCCTCCACCACCACCAACCGCGCCACCCGCTTCCTCTCGCTAGCATGCAATGAGTCTTCTCCCCCCAGTCTGAACTGACTTTTATTTCAGATGAAGGTGTACGAGAAGGGGCGGGCATTGATGTCATGTGACGTCAGCCACGGGCCCCGAGCAGGCTGGGCGTTCCCCTGCTCCAGTTCCCTGTCTGCCCCCCACCCACCCACTCTGGAGTGAATGGCGCAGCGAGTGTGAAATTCGCCAAAGTCGTTTGCTCCCAGGGCCTGCATATGCACATAAACACGCATGCACAACCCCCCCCCCCCCCCCCCCCCCATCGGACATGGGCCAAATTCAGCCTATGAGCGGGCCTTTATGGGCTCCAGTATAGCACCATTTGCAAAAAGAAATCACTTAAACTCACTGTATGTTAAAAGTTTCATATATAATATATATTTATTTTGCTTTTTATTTATTAGAAAATGGCAGTTTTGTTCATCATTCATTATAAACCTTAAGCTTTGCAATTGAGAAAAATCACGTATAAAAACATGTATAAAAAAAGAAGACAGACAAATAACTATAAAACAAATTGTGTTTGTCTTGATTAGCAACACCAAAATGCATTAATAAGTACATCAAACATCAGTTACTTACTTTACCCTATTAGTGTTCTTTCTTTTTGTTTATTTTTTTATAACATTCTACTGTACAAAACAATTTGCTTTCATTTATTTCTTCACCAGTTCAAAGGTTATGTCCTGGTATCCAATTAACCTTGGTAATGTACCGTGTCAATGGATTCGCCAGGGGCTCAGGCATGCCAAGCATAATCCCCGGAAAGCAGCCCTCACCATAACACAAAAAATCTGGTAGTTTATCCCAGATTCCATGTGTTATCACCCGTAAATGGGCCATTTTTCTCTCGGATAATTAACATCAGTCAAATATTGCGGTAAGAGTCCATTTTAGAGGGGAGAAAAATGGTCGCTGCTAATTGGATACCCTCACATGTTTTGATTAGAAATGAACTAAATTCCTACTTTTAAATGACTGCCTAACAATATCCAAAAAAGTTGATTTCAGGTAACAACAATCCATAACTCTCAACATGACTCTCCCCTGGAGGGACACAATGCTCTGTTTCTGGACATCCCTCTTAAGTGCCGTCACCTGTTTTAAGCAGGTTATTTGCTCACACAGGTGATGGTAATCCTAAATTAAGAGGAAAGTCCAGGAACAGAGCATTGTGTCCCTCCTGGAGAGGGTCATATTCGGAGGTATGACAATCTAGGAATTCTAAGAGTTTTGTTCAAGCTTTTGTTTTGACAGTTTCAGTTCTTGGAGACTGCATCTTATACCCCGTTCACACCGACCACCTGGCAATTACCTGGCATTTTTGATTGCCGGGTCATTTTGCCGGGTACAGCCTGACCCCAATTCACACCACCCGCAAATTGCCAGTTTAATGCTTTTCAACCCGGGAATTTTCGGTGGTGTGAAAAGGGTCAACACGGGTCTTAAATCCCGGCACTCCGACCCTGGTCAAGAACATTTTTTCAGAAAATTCCCGGGTTGAAAAGCTTAAACCTGCTAATTTGCTTCTGGTGTGAAAGGGTAATAGATGAAAGTAAGTAGATACATTTAAGGAATAAAAATGTAAGTGAAAATTGTACTGTTAATGGGTACTGAATATTTATTAGGCAGAGAAATATGAGTAGACTGCAGTGCATTAGGTGTTTGGATTATGTTTCCCATACTGTACATGATTGCTTTAAGGAATTATTGCTCTTAATAAGCAGCAAAAGAACCAGCATCACTACCAGGTGAGCATAAAAAAAAAATAGTTTGCTGCGTACCTGTTTATGGTGGCAGTGTGGTAAGGGTTAATCAGTCATAATTATTACAAAAAAATAACTTTTTGATGAGCTTTTATGATACATGCCTGAGTTATGGAAGAGACAAGCATAGAGAGGGAGCCTATTAGTCCACTATGTTAGCCACATTGTGACTATGTGCAAGCCCCCAGGTAGTGCCCATATAAAAACATTAAGACTTATTTTGTCACCTTGTTTGATCTGTCCAAGTTGGATCTCTTAAGCCTTGTGCTGAGGTTCTCGTGGTACTAACAATTAGAACAGTAAGGAATTTCTATATCGCATAGACAAACTCTTGATTGAGGTCTCCGGATGACAGGTCAACATTAATACGGTCTACAGTAAGACGGTTGATACTAAAAGGTCAACGGCAAATATGGTGACATGGTCAATATGGTACAAGGGTCATTAGGTAGACAGTATTTTTGTTGACATGGATTTTTTTAAATTCATTTTTAGGATTATGGTTAGACAGATTTAGGGTTAGAGCTTATGGCTTATTTAAAATGCTAAAAAAAACCATGCATGTTGACATTTATGTGTCAACATTTTCAATATCAGCCTATTGACCCTGTTGACCATGTAAACATACTGTCAAACTTGTGGTTTTGACCTAACCAGGGCAGCCGAGAGGTATGTCGGGCCCCGGTAAAATTTTGGAGCCGTGGCCTAAGCGAGGGAGTTGTGGCTACCTTCCACGCTTAGGCCATGCCCCCAAAATTATTTGAGGTTGTGAAAAACTCTAAAGTTGAGGGGGGTGTTATTGCCCCCCCTCCCCCCTCAACAGCAGCAGCAGCAGCACACACCTACAGCAGTGAGACACTCATGCTGAGCCTGTTGTCAGCACAGCACATGCCGCTGCTGCTGCTGCCTGGGAGGGACGGAGAGGGAGGGGGTTGGACCAGGGCCCAACCGTGAACCTCCAGCAAGCACAGGCCTGGGTAATTAGTACCTGCTCCCCCTCTCGGCTGCCCTGCTTCTAACTGTAGTCCTTAAAGTAGACCAGTCATATTATACCCCCTTAACTAAGCTATTAAGAGTTTTAAAGCTTTTGATCTCTTCAAAATCTTCCTCAGCAGAACTTGAAATTCCGTATTCTCACAATTCATATATTTAAATTGTTTTGATATTTATTGTTCTAAAATTGTGTAGTGTCCTTCAGGCAACATTGTTCCTGTATAATGTAGTCACCAGTATCAAGGAAAGGAGTGTCAAGCGTAACAAAGATGGTGCCTTACAGAAAAATATCAACAACACAGATGGGAATCTAAAGCTCTGTGTAAAACCGTCATGGCATCAATTCAATATCTATTATGTCACCAGTATAACAGGATGGCAATAATTACATTAACCTTAAAATATATACCAGACAGAGCCAACATTTTTATAACCAATAGGCTGATTAGGCTGTAGCCTAGAGCGCCAGCACTGTGGGTGGGGGGCTTGCAGGTGACAGCTGAGGAATGAAATGATGTATTGGGCCGTATGAATTACGAGTCCCTGAGCGCCCATACACGTATGTTTAGCAGCATCACAAGGGAAGCTACATGTGTATTAGCCTAGGGCACCTGAAACCTTTAATCAGGCCCTAACAATAGCTACATATAGTACAAATAGATCATTCAAATATATGAGCAGTTCAAATGCACAGGCTCCATAATTACAACAGGCAGCCCACAACAAAAATACCAGTTTGGAGCCCAAAATAAAAATGTAGAAAATATATAAGTATAAAAGTCACTATTTTCTCTGAAACTATGAAAATATGCTATGTATTTTATGTTCCTTCCAGTTGCGCAGCTGTAGCAGAATATGGATTATTGAGAATCTATATTCGGTGCTGATATATATATATATATATATATATATATATATATATATATATATATATGTCTGTACCCTTGCATGTGGTGGCAGTGTGATTAACATACTGGACTGTTTGGCACCCCAGTGGCTGTGTGGACGGTACTGTAGTAGTGAGGACATCATTTTAATGGATGTAATGCATTGTGGAATTAATGCTTCATTGAGGTCACATTATTAGGGGCAAGGTATAAAGGCTGTTTGCTATCTGTAGCACATGTCATAGTTGGCCAGGTCCCTTGGAAAGACATCCTCTAATGAGGCAAGATATCCCATACAGTCTGTGTTAGGGTAAGCACAAGAATCCTGGACCTTCACTGATTCTTGATAGTCCACCGAGCAACAATAGGCACAATAGCAGAATGTGGAATTGTTCTGGTGTTGGAGTGTGTGGTGGTCCATGCTGGCAGATACACAGCTCCTGGTGTCCATGTTGGAAGGGGAGCTATAACTCTGAGGAACAAACTCTGGACTTTGGTAAGTTGGAGAGTATTCAAAAGAGTTTGACAAGTCAGATGAATCTGATGGTGATTCTGGTGTCTGCAACAAAATAACACAGATAAGATATAGGGGGGAATTTACTAAAGGAAATTTGTAAAAAATAGGTGTATTTGTATCCAGAAAAACACTTATTTTTGACATTTACTATCCCGAAAATACGGCAATTCGTATTCGTATTGATGTGCTATCAATACGAATATGAATTGCAGTATTTTCGGGATAGTAAATGTCAAAAATAAGTGTATTTCTGGATACAAATACACCTATTTCTAACAAATTTCCTTTAGTAAATTTCCCCCTTAGTGTCACGAAGTCTGCATTTCTACATTTTAATAAAAAAATAAAAAAACAAGAGAGAGAGAGAGAGAGAGAGAGAGAGAGAGAGAGAGAGAGTCTAAAAAAAGATGCAAAAGTATTTATAAATTCAAGAAATTATAAGGAGACATTAATACACAGAAGAAGGGAGGGTGAGTAAGAGACAAAGAGAGGGAGCAAGACAGACTAACATATAGATGGAAAGGTATTTATTAATGTAATAAATGATAAAAAAAAGACTAACATAGAGAGAGAGAGAGAGAGAGAGAGAGAGAGAGAGAGAAAGAGAGAGAGAGAGAGGGAGAGAGAGACTAACAGAAATATAGAAAGATATTTATTAATGTAATAAATGATAAAAAAGACTAACAGAGAGAGAGGGAGAGGGAGAGAGAGAGACTAACAGAAAGATAGAAAGGTATTTATTAATATAATGAATGAAAAAAAGAGACTAATACAGAGAGAGAGAGAGAGAGAGAGAGAGAGAGAGAGAGAGAGAGAGAGAGAGAGAGAGAGAGAGAGAGAAAGAGAGACTAACAGAGAGATGCAAAGGTATTTATAATTATAATAAATGATAAAAAAGACTAATACACAGAAGGAGGGAGGAAGGGAGGGAGAGAGAGAGACTAACAAAGATAAAAAGGTATTTATTAATATAATCAATGAAAATGAGAGACTAATACAGAGAGAGAGAGAGAGAGAGAGAGAGAGAGAGAGAGAGAGAGAGAGAGAGAGAGAGAGAGAGAGAGAGATGGAAATGTGTTTATTTGTGTATTACATTATATAGGGAGACTAATACAGGGGGAGAATAGAGACTAACAGAAAGATGGAAGGGTATTTATAAAGATAATGAATTATAAAGAGAGACTAATACACAGAAGGTGGGAGAGAGATTCTCTAACATGAATATGGAAAGATAAATACTTAAAGAGATGCCAATACAGAGAGAGAGAGAGAGAGAGAGAGAGAGAGAGAGAAAGAGAGAGAGAGAGAGAGAGAGAGAGAGAGAAAGAGAGAGAGAGAGAGAGAGAGAGAGAGAGAGAGAGAGAGAGAGAGAGAGAGAATGGGGCAAGACTTGGGAGGATGGGTGGGTAGAGGTGGTGCAGGGGGTGTGCGGGGAGCAGATATACAGACATTGGGCAGGAGGGGGCTTTTTGTGGTATTTAGGTCACATACAACAATATCCCTCTTCCAGTGACTTAAATAAGGTATTTGATGTTTGGTTCTAGTCCATGGAGCACGGAGCTTATGTCATCTTTGTGCTATTTGCTCATGAAACCTTCTCAAACCTGTTTGTCCTACATGTCTCTCGGGCACTTTCAGCTACAGATTCCTTGTAGAGCAGATATTGCACTGACATACCATAGAACTATCAGGTGAGACCCCGTGACACTAGCAGGCCTCTGATAGACTCTCCATTGTTAGTACATAACAGGAAAAGTGATAAAAGTTACCATGTTCTGGTGGAAGATGGGAGATGGCTGGATGGCTCCTTCCATGAAGCACATATATTGATTCTGGAAGACGCTAATGCTGGAGTCTGTTACATTGTTACATTCAGGTCCAAGGTAGGCATCCACCAGCAGCTGGTCCAAGAAACTCAGATGGTCCTCCTGAGGTCCATAGACTGGGAAGTCCCCGGTCTGCTGGTGGCTGGGTGCAGATGCTGGATATTCACACGCACTATAAATGTCTAAGGATTAATACAAGGCCACGGTTAGTTTGTATGTATACAATGCACTATTTGCAAATCAAACAAGAAGTCCCTATTTTGCATAATCTTGTTTGCCTTCCACAATGGACTATTTTTGAACATAATAAAAAAATATTTCGTTCTTCATCGGTATCCTGAATTCACTAAACGGCGAAGTCTGTGCAAAATCTGACACCTAAATGTCATGAATGACATAAACGAATAAGCTCAGATGCTCCTGTATGATAATTCATGTTTGGAAACTGCACATTGATATTACTTAAGGTGTGTAGTCATTTTAGAACCAATGATAGAAAATCCTCATTTTTATCTAGTAGGTTAATCTAAAAAATAAGTTACAATCTAAATAATAAAAGATCAGCAAATGAGGGTTATTTAGAATAAAAAAGTCAATAGTATAAGCTAGGAAGAAAAGACACGATTAAAACTCTTATTTCCAAACACACACTAAAAGCTGTCTTCTCTTTGAAACTGGAATATACGACTTAAAATCCCTTCAACACCTCTGTCAAAAATGTCACATTGGGTTATTTCAAGAAAAGAAAAAAAAAAAAAAAGGAAAGAGAAAAAACCCTTAAATGGTGATCCTGTTTTCCTCATCTGCATTCTTTCTTCTTTTATCGAATCTGATTGGTTGGAATAATTATTAAGTGGATCGTAAGTTGAGATGTAAAAAGCTTTGAGAGGCTTCCATGTATAAAGAATTCCTGTGACTTTTCTAATGATTTGGGGACTTTTTGTTTGTGTTATTTTTTGTTTAATTAGTTTTGAATGTTTTTTTAAACACCAACCTGAAGGAATTGGATCAGCAATCTTCACTCTGTCCTGTTGGGGATCCTGGAGAAAAAAAAAAAAATGACAAAGAAAAAAAATATGAGATTGGTTCTATGGTGATATTTATCAATAATTATGAGTCTGCTTCATGTAGTGTAAATGAATGGGTAAGTGATACATTATTTTCTCTCTTTATTTTTTCAATATTGTTTATTTATATCGTTTATGATGTACTTTGAAATGTATCAATACTCTGATTCCCCTTGTATGTATTGTATCCTTTTTGTTGCTACTAATTACATTGTGTCTGCAGGGGACCGGTCTTACTACACTTCAGAGCAAGCATATCAAGGCAAGACAAGCAAGATCTACAGAACTACAATGCAGAGGGAGAATCTATATACAGCCTGCACTGCACTGCACTGACTGATACAAACGTATGCATACATTTTTATTATTTCTCCTACATGTTCTGAAAGCAGATTCATTTGTGTTTTAAATATTAATAATCATATTCACTATATAAAATGATGCACTGGTTAAATGATGCCAACACTCATCCCCAACAACACACGTTTGTATTTTATCCACAACAAATAGTAAAAAGTAAAAAAAAAAAAAAACATGTATTACTGAATCTTGTGAAGGATTCCCAATGATTGCTTTAACTGGTTCCTGTACAATACCAGGTCCAATTTCTGGGGCGTTCTCAGCTAGTCCGTGGTGGAATGGGTTAATGTTTAAAGGGACTGAGGTGCTGCTGGGATCACTAGAGGAGGGGTTCTTCTCCCTCGCACACTACTAGCTAGGTGAGGCTGCAGCCTCAGGTATTGTTTCCAGCCCAGACATTACTGTAGGTTTCCAATGTCATGAACCAGGAAGAACTAATGATTTACCTGGCAGCTCCCAAAGCAAATAGACCAGGGCTATAGATCCCTTCCAATTTATTTAAATACATATATTTTTCATGAGGTCTTTTCAACTACTTTATATTGTGCTAGCTAAAGTAAACAGCAGCATACTACAATGATATCTCACTAGGTTCATTTACAGTAACTGAAAAGTGCTAACCTAGAAAATAATCCAAAGACTGGATGGTACTCAGTGCACGCTGATCTCTGTAGCCATGGGTTCTGCCAGCGTAGAACTGACATTTGGATTTTAGAGATCAGGCAAGTCTAGAACGTTTGCATTTTGAGAGTTGCTTTAAGTCACCCTTTTAAAATGATCAGTGCTGCAAATTTCTCAAGGCTGCTCCACCAAGCTACTACAGGGGTACAATAATTCATCACATCAGGAATTGTCTTTCATTTTTAAAATTAGGCAATTTCAGCAAATATCTGAGTGATTTCAGTAGGCTACTGAATATATACTTTTTTCTGTTTTCTTCTTAAAATATCCATAATGTATTTTTATGCAGTAGTCAAATAATGATTCTCATGATGTATGTATATATATATATATATATATATATATGTATATATATATATATATACATAGATAGATAGATAGATAGATACATTATTTGGAAATTACTCACTTAAAACTAAATGAAAACAATGAAACAACTTACTGCAAAACTCTAGAAGTAAATTAGCCAACCAAAGAGTTTTATGTCAATAAATGTAGAATAGATATGTAAACCAATATATTATTATTATTATTATTATTATTATGATTATTATAGAACAGATTGACTTAAGAGTCATTTTCAGTTATTTCATTTTTTTTATTATAGAGTACAGTATTTATAAACTACTGTATACAGTGCTCCTGTCATAGTATCTAAACATCCATCTACAAACGTTCACTGAGCCCGGTATGGCTGGAGATCCTTCTCTAAATTGCTTCATTTAACCCTCCAACATAGGGGTCAAAATTATAGGGGTAAAGGTCGATTTTGGTTGATGTTGGGGTTACTGGTGAACAATATAAAATCTGTGTTTTATCAATGTTGGACTTCAAAGGCTAGAACACACATTGACTAACATTTAAAAAAGAATAAGATCACTTTTAAATCATTCACCAGTGACTTAAATCGAACAAAATTGATCTATACCTGATATTCTCTTAATATTGGACTTACTCAGCATGGCTGCAATACGTAGCAGTTACTAATAGGAAGTGTATGGAGTAGTGGGGTAGAGTAGTGTAACTGCCCAGAGCTACCAATCAGCTTCTAGATAGCATCAAGTACATTTTTCTCAACTCTTTTGAATATTAGGCACATCGTGTATGGGTCATTGGTTCAACCCTGTTTAGGTTGACATGCATTGTGTCGACCACTGAAGGTTGACAGGGCTTAGACCGGCACCTGAGATTGGTGAACATGGCTAAAGTTGACAGGGTTGGAAGGTTGACACAAGCATTAGGTTGACAATGGGAAGCTTGATAGTCAAAATCTGGACATGAGATTTTCAAGTTTATATGTCCTGAATGTTGACATAGTCGACATGTCCCCTCGCATGGCTCGCTGAGCTCACCATGCTTTGGGCAAGGTGCCCCGTTGCCCTCGGTACACTATTTTATTTTCCCACCACGCCGTAGTGGATGGTGGGGTATGAAATACTGCTTGTCAGCACATGTTAGCTCCAAAAACCTTGAAAAACTCATGTCAACCTTTTTGACTGTCGACCTTCCCATTGTCAACTTAATGCTTGTGTTGGTCCTTCCAACTCTGTCGGCCTTAGCCATGTCCACCAATTTCAGTTGTCAACCTAAGCCCCGTCGGCCTTCAGTTGTAGACCCAATACATGTCAACCGAAATAGGGTCGACTATTTTTAAATGTGCTATTCAAAAGAAGTGGTATCATTGCTACATTATCTCCTTCCCCAAACTACTTCTAGGTAAATGATCATTGATCCAGTGGGGTGCGTAGTCTTCAGCTGATATTAATCATCAGACCATATTTGATCTGATACTACAGAGTATGTTACAGCAGACAGTCCCACAATGTATGCAGATAGATTAGCTTAATATGAAGGTGGAGGATTTAAACCTCACACATGCCACACAAAAGACGTTGTGCTCTTTAAACAGTACAGTAACCTGGCCTATTAATAATTACATATATCTGGCACTGATAGCCACAGGTGAGAAAGGCAAACAATGGGGTGTGCCTATTGAAATGCAGAAATGAGTATTATACTAGTCTGGTGGCTACTGGAGATATGAGAGGTGGAAAACTTACTGAGCCATTCTGTTCTGCTTGAAGCGCCCTCCTCTGTTCCAACAACTCTTTGACTGTCATCCTCACCTTAACGCCCTGGTATACCTTTGGTTTGGCTGAAAAACAGAAAAGGGACAAAATTAACAGTAATCATCATGAGAAAGGCAAATAGCTAAGAGATGATAGAGGCCTTATCTTAAGACGTATTTCATGCAGTTTTAATGGTCATTTACTTTATTAGATACTTTACACACTCTTCGGGTATAAACAGAGCAAGAGTCAAAGCTTGGCCAATATTAGCGGATACCCCTTTCACATAGCAATTAATTACTGGATACAAGCCGGTTTGACCCGGTAATTAGTGAGATGTGAAAGGGGTTACCCTGTCCCGAAAACGGGTTGCAACCCGGCAATACGAACAGGTAAAAAAGCAGGGTTCGTTGCTGCGTTGCTTGGCGGTGTGAACGAGCGACCCGTTCCCGTACACACTATGGAGGAGTCAGTGCTTGGAACAGTGCCACCTATAAGAGCTGCATCCTCCCCGGCCCTCAATGAGGCAACTACTCCCTGCCGCGCACCCGAGTGATGTCAGCGATGCCGGTTCGCTGTGGGGATGTGAACATCCCAAAATGCAGGTTTGTGACGGGACTGAACTGTTTCAAAGTCCCGGTGCGAATCTTCATTTTGTGATGTGAAAGTCGTATAATAGTCTTATATCTGTAAGTTACATATGGTGAACTGTGTGTTGTTTTACTGGCTAAAGAGAACCTCACAGGCACACTTACAGTCAGCACTTAGGGGTGAATTTACTAATATTATGTTCGTAATGCTAGTGTGCAGATCAGCCATTGGAAGGGGGGGGACAGGAACGACACTGTGGGGACTTGAGTCCCAGGCCCAGACAGGAAGGGGGCCCAGAACTGGAGTTTATAAAGTATACTGTGTCACATTTCCCTTGAATCAATAGAGGTTGAGTAATGTGGCCAGTGCTGCAGACACTGGAGGTCTTATTAGGCACTCCAGGTGTTCGAGTAAGGGAAGAGGGGCCCTGCCTATTTTGTCAGTCCCGGGCCCCACAATTTCTGATGGCAGGGAAATTACTGGGTTGATACCCTTAACCCGATAATTTGTGGTGCAGAGAGAGAGGGAGCAGAGACACCCAACATTTCAACTCCACGCTCTGGCAGGTAAGATGCTAATACATCTTATCTATATAGCTTCCTGCTTCGGCAAAGAGGCGAGGCTGGAAGAGCGACAGCAGCACAACATGTGCCTCAATACGTAATAACAGAACAAAGAGGTGAGAGGGCCCTGCTTGCAATCTATAGATCTATCTGGGGACGGGTCATTGGGTTGACCACTGAAGGTTGACAGGACTTAGGTTGACACCTGATATAGGTTGACTTGGCTAAGGTTGACATACGTTTTTCACAGTGTTTTGGAGCCGACGTGTGCCGACAGGCGTTATTTCATGCCCTACCATCCACTACGACATGGCAGGAGAATAAAATAGTGTGCTGAGCACAGCGAGATACTGTGCCCGAAGCATGGTGAGCGCAGCGAGATACTTTGCCCGAAGCATGGTGAGAGCAGCGAGATACTGTGCCCGAAGCATGGTGAGCGCAGTGAGATACTGTGCCCGAAGCATGGTGAGCGCAGCCAGATACTGTGCCCGAAGCATGGTGAGCGCAGCGAGATACTGTGCCCGAAGCATGGTGAGCGCAGCGAGATACTGTGCCCGAAGCATGGTGAGCGCAGCGAGATACTTTGCCCGAAGCATGGTGAGCGCAGCGAGATACTGTGCCCGAAGCATGGTGAGCACAGCGAGATACTGTGCCCGAAGCATGGTGAGCTCAGCGAGATACTGTGCCCGAAGCATGGTGAGCGCAGCGAGATACTGTGCCCGAAGCATGGTGAGCGCAGCAAGATACTGTGCCCGAAGCATGGTGAGCGCAGCGAGCCATGCGATGGGACGCGGTACACTTAGACGGTGTCCGACACGGGGCTGGGAGAGGCTAGAGGGTGACAGTCTGGTGGTGTGGATATGTTAGTGGGTAGAGTGTGGAATGCTGGTGTTGGAAGAAGATGGCAGGCTGGCAATGTGGGCAGTTAAGGGAGCCACTTCTGCCCATTACACCAGGGAAGGGCATTGGATTGTATCTAGCAAAGAGTCACGGACACTGCAGCAAAACACACAAGGACAGCTGCAGCTGTGTCCAACTGAGAATCAGTCCCTATGAGGAGAGATCCCGCCCCCTTTCAATAGACCCCAACCCCTCAACAGACCCCACCTCCAATGAGGGCTGCTTTTAGACATTTCCTGGTCTGGTTTGCCATCCCAATCCACCCCTGGTGTCAGCCCTGAAGGACCTACTTCATTGCTCCAGGGTCTGCTTTGTGTGTCCCAGAGTAGGAATAAGTATTGGTGGAGAGTGTGTGTCTGGGTCCTGCTGGGGTGTTTGTAGTGAGTGCATGGGGGGAGGGGGGGTTTCTGTTTGTTGCTGGGTTGGTTGAAGGGAATATGGAGGATGAATATAATACACAGGAGGCACCTTATGGTGCGGCTCGGACTGGAGTTTTGGTAGTGAATGCAGGTTGAGCGGAGGGATGGGGTGTATGCCAACAGATATCTCGCCTCCGTGCTCCCGGTATGAACGTATGCCCCTGCTTGTAAATGGTCCAGGTTACACACACTATAAACTATACTCTGAGCCAATAAGTGACTGTGTAGCTACCTGTTCCATGGAGAACAATTGAGAGTCACAGTCACCTGAGGCTGCCAAAGAGAAGATAGGAGGGGTATGGCCCATTGGGTTGACCCAATTTAGGTCGACATGCAGTGAGTTGACCACTGAAGGTCAACAGGCCTTAGATTGACACCATGGCTAAGGTCGACAGGATCAGAAAGTCAACACAAGCCTTAGGTTGACAATGGGAAGGTTGTCAGACAAAAGGTCGACATGATTTGTTCACTTTTTGTCCGGAATGTCGACATAGTCAACATGGGCACTGTCTGAGTGTACCGGGGCCCTTGCATGGCTCGCTGCGCTCACCATTGTTCTAATACGGTACCTCGCTGCACTCGGCACACTATTTTATTCTCCCACCACACCGTAATGGATGGTAGGGCATAAAATACCGCCTGCCGGCACGTGTCGGCTCAAAAATAAAAAAGGGAAGAACTCATGTCAAGTTTCGAATGTTGACCATTCCCATTGTCGATCTTAGACATGTCGACCTATTTCTGGTGTTGTGGACCTTATAGGATCAACCTATGACCGTATCCCGATAGGAGAAGTGAAAATGAATTCATATTTTCTATAACTATCTATCAAACTGAGATAACAATGATTCAAGTTTAAAAGCTGTTTCACTGAACTTATTCATATGGTGTCTCTCTCCCTCCCTCCCTCCCCCATCCCCTCTCCCATCCAATAGCTCTACCAATGGGATGCAGTTTAAATCCCGGTGGTCGGGATCCCGGCGTTCAGAATCCCGACGCTGGAATCCCGACCGCCGAAATCCCGACACTTTCTCCCTCCGTGGGTGTCCACGACACCCCTTGAAGGAGAACAAATTAGTGTGCCGAGCGTAGCGAGGCACGGGCCCGCTGCGTGGCGAGCGCAGCAAGCCCGCAAGGGGGAGCGATCCACGTCCCCCCCTTGTCGGGATTTCGACGGTCGGGATTCCGGCGTCGGGATTTTGAACGCCGGGATCCCGACCGCCGGGATTTCATACTGAATCCCTACCAACCTCTATATTTTCCAGGTCTGTAATTCAGAGGCCTACAACTCGTGTTCCATCAGTCAAACTACAAGTGGCAGCATGCCAAGAGGGGGAGGAGGGGGAGGGGGGTGTTAAGAGTCCGATCCTATTTCTCCTAGCCTTCTCTAATCCACTGGTGTCTTTTTAGATTGTGTAATGAGAAGTAGTTCCTGTGTCATGACTGTGTTTCTATGCTCGGTGCCCAATATCCCCTCAAACATGTATTACATTGCACTCTGTATGTAGCCCAGTATACAGCATGAAGAGGTGTCATATATTTATCTTTGCTTCCTGATGCAAATGTACAGCAAGGCATAAATGCAGGGCAATGACCATAACTTCCACATTTCAGCCAATATAATTATGGTGCAATTTTATAACTAGTTGGTGCTTTAGTTTACTGTCACTATTATACCAATGAGATAACTGTTACTACTGTAATATGCAATTCAGATCACTGTCACTATTATGTAATTCAGATTACTGTCACTATTATACCAATGAGATAACTGTTACTACTGTATTATGCAATTCAGATCACTGTCACTATTATGCAATTCAGATCACTGTCACTATTATGTGAAATGTATTACTGCTGTTATGTGAATATCTTTACGGCTACTATTATGTGATATTATTGACTAATCACTATTATGTGGTTCTTATTACTGACACTATTATGTGATTCCCATGACTGACACTATTACGTTATTCCCATGACTGACACTATTACGTTATTCCCATGACTGACACTATTATGTGATTCTCATTGCTGTCACTATTATGTGATTCCCATTACTGACACTATTATGTTATTCCCATTACTGACACTATTATTTGATTCTCATTACTGACACTATTATGTTATTCCCATGACTGACACTATTATGTGATTCTCATTGCTGTCACTATTACGTGATTCTCATTGCTGTCACTATTATGTGATTCCCATTACTGACACTATTATGTTATTCCCATTACTGACACTATTATGTGATTCTCATTACTGACACTATTATGTTATTCCCATTACTGACACTATTACACGATTCACATTACTGACACTATTATGTTATTCCCATTACTGACACTATTACATGATTCACATTACTGACACTATTACATGATTCACATTACTGACACTTTTACGTGATTCTCTGTACTGTCACTATTATGTGTTTCTCGCTGCTGACCCTATTATGTCATTCTCATTGCTGTCACTATTATGGGATTCTCATTGCTGTCACTATTATGGGATTCTCATTGCTGTCACTATTATGGGATTCTCATTGCTGTCACTATTATGGGATTCTCATTGCTGTCACTATTATGGGATTCTCATTGCTGACACTATTATGGGATTCTCATTGCTGTCACTATTATGGGATTCTCATTGCTGACACTATTATGGGATTCTCATTGCTGTCACTATTATGGGATTCTCATTGCTGTCACTATTATGGGATTCTCATTGCTGTCACTATTATGGGATTCTCATTGCTGACACTATTATGGGATTCTCATTGCTGTCACTATTATGGGATTCTCATTGCTGTCACTATTATGGGATTCTCATTGCTGTCACTATTATGTTATTCCCATTACTGACACTATTATGTGATTCTCATTACTGACACTATTATGTTATTCCCATTACTGACACTATTACACGATTCACATTACTGACACTATTATGTTATTCCCATTACTGACACTATTACACGATTCACATTACTGACACTATTATGTTATTCCCATTACTGACACTATTACATGATTCACATTACTGACACTATTACACGATTCACATTACTGACACTATTATGTGATTCCCATTGCTGACACTATTACATGATTCACATTACTGACACTTTTACGTGATTCTCTGTACTGTCACTATTATGTGTTTCTCGCTGCTGACCCTATTATGTGATTCTCATTGCTGTCACTATTATGTGTTTCTCACTGCTGACCCTATTATGGGATTCTCATTGCTGTCACTATTATGGGATTCTCATTGCTGTCACTATTATGGGATTCTCATTGCTGACACTATTATGTGATTCTCATTGCTGACACTATTATGGGATTCTCATTGATGTCACTATTATGTGATTCTCATTGCTGACACTATTATGGGATTCTCATTGCTGTCACTATTATGGGATTCTCATTGCTGTCACTATTATGTCATTCTCATTGCTGTCACTATTATGGGATTCTCATTGCTGTCACTATTATGGGATTCTCATTGCTGTCACTATTATGGGATTCTCATTGCTGACACTATTATGTGATTCTCATTGCTGACACTATTATGGGATTCTCATTGATGTCACTATTATGTGATTCTCATTGCTGACACTATTATGGGATTCTCATTGCTGTCACTATTATGGGATTCTCATTGCTGTCACTATTATGGGATTCTCATTGCTGACACTATTATGTGATTCTCATTGCTGACACTATTATGGGATTCTCATTGATGTCACTATTATGGGATTCTCATTGCTGTCACTATTATGGGATTCTCATTGCTGACACTATTATGTGATTCTTAATATGTCACAATTATGTGAGGTTACTTTGCAGCCTGGAGAATGACTGATTCGAAATAATAGTCTGAAATTTTACCAAGTCCAAACATTTATTTGCTTTGCTGTAAAGACATAAGATCTACACTTACAGCTACAATGTTGCAACATTCTATCTGCACAGCAACAAAGTAGCTCAGGCAGATCGCTGCACACATGTTACTATATACAGTGATTCAGACGTAAAGTCTCGGCTATACCTGGAGCTTTTACGACAACAATGGGGGAACAGGCTGCAGTACTGGAGGACGCTTCCCTGCAGTGTGGTAGATGTTTTACTTACTGCTAGTGGCTGATAGCCAGCCACCCTGTGTGCCCCCCTGCCCTGGATCAGGACAGCTGCTATGTAAGTACAATAGTGATTGCTAGTGTGTAAGAAGCAGAGTGCAGGTATGACTGGCCGCAAGGACAGTACATAACGCGTGTGCGGAAGTGAGACAGGCGATACACTCACTGTCACCTATATGCTATTTACTAAAAAGTAACAGTAACCTATATGTCCTAATAACATGACACTAGTGCAGCATATCCCTGGTCTGACTGTAATAAATAGCGGCGTTGGGTGATGTAGAGATCGCAGACACGGAATGGTAATGGGGGAAGCAGACCCCTCCCACTTACTTATAATCAGCAGATATGGATGGACCTTTAACTTCTGCGTATATCTATGAATAATGGAGGAGAGGGATGTCTGATTCCGTATTAATACCCAACATTAAACTCACGTTATGATTATGATGTGATTGCTCTAGTAGTATAATGGGGGCAGGATATATATATATAGATTCAAAGTGGTATCCGGCTCTCCATATAGAAATAAATCAGCGCCGGGTGCCCATACAGCATCAATAGTAACTGGAACCAGGGTGGTATAGCACTCCAGGCGTCTTGGTAACAGCAATAAAACTCACAGACCACAGCGTGGTCTGTGAGTTTTATTGCTGTTACCAAGACGCCTGGAGTGCTATACCACCCTGGTTCCAGTATGTATATATATATATATATATATATATATATATATATATATATATATATATATATATATATATATATATATATATTTGGCTATTATGGGTTTATCTTAAGTAAGCATCACCTGTATTGGTATGGTAATGCACTGACATTGATAAGATAATGAGTCTTTAGCAGTTAATTAGCTACTGCTGCAGATAATTATGCACCGATAGATAGGAGAGACAATTGCCGTGTTGTCCCACAAGCAAAGTATATAAAGGCGGACACTGTATTATTGATAGGGGTGCAGATCTGTAACCATGCCTAATGACTTTATTGAGTAGAAGTTGTGTTATTCATGATAAAGTTTAATACTGTGTTTCTGGACTTGTATGTGTGTGCATGTAATTGTGTGTATATAAATGTGATCTAGGGGAGAACAGGCAGCTACAGCATCACAGTAGGAAGCAGATGCGTGATCACTGCGCTGGCAGCTCTTGTCTGTTAAATGGTCATTTAAATAATGGAACGTTCCGGGCATGGTGATTGTGTACAGTATAAACACTTTGTAACAGCCATGACGCTGGTTTACAGCCTCATAATACCTGATATGACTTATAACAACACTGATGCCACTTGTGGCATTGTGCATGAGTATATTGTGGGGGTATTATACTAAGTTCAATAATGCATCAATTAAGAATTAAATCACATATATATATTAGTGTCACCTATACTTGTCCCTTCCCATTCCACAGTAACAGAAATCTATATTATTGCTTCTATTATTGCTGTCTCAATGTATCCGTTTGTTAAGAGTAACCAATAAAGGCTACGACGAGCCGGTTCTGGGGGGGCGGTTAAGGTTACATTTCCTCTCCCCAGTTAGCATCCAGCTAGGCGGATAAACGAGCGAGAAAATCTCCCGCAGAGAGCGCCCCCTCCCGGTGATAGGCTGCGTAGAGTCTCCGCTCGTGGCTCAGCAGCCAGCTCCGATCTGATCTGCGGGAGAAGAGGGCAGCGCAGCCCCGGGAGACCCAACAGAGACATCGGGCCAGAGGGACTGCACACTGACCCCTTCGCAGGCTCCAGCTACAGGGGGGGAGGGAGGAGGGGAACCCGCTGGGGATCTGGTGGCTTCTCCTAGCCATAGGGGAAATCAGAAACGCCCAGTTTTAACGGTCAGAGATGGGGGGGATCCACAAAACTCGCATTTCTAATCTCTATCTCGCACATTTTTTTTTTTGGCATTTATGTTTTTTTTTTTTTTTAAGATGTCACTGAGAAAAATCACTTGATTTGCAATCTGCATTCACCAGGATCAGTGATTTATCACTGCATGAGGTGTGCATGGGACAATAGCTGGGGAAGGTGCATGCACCAGGCTCAGCTACCTTGTAAATGTCTGATACTAAAAATGTCTTAAAACACGGCAAAAATGCTCTGCAGAACATTTGGGGGGTACCCAAGTTGCATCCCCTGGGAGATATCACCCTCCAGAGTACTGCATGTAACTGCTGTGTCTGATTCCTAACCCCACTTAGTACATTCATGCTATTTACAAATAAGAAGTTATCTAATGCCACAAAATAAGCCATGTGAATCTTTGTCATGTAAATATGCAAATGCTAATTTTTTTTTTTGCTTAATGCACTGTTAAAGCTGAACATTTCCCCTGCATATTAATGTGTCTCATTTCTTTAAAGGCAACTGCCTAGGCAGAGGAGAAAAGGTTTACACACACATACAAAATACTGCCAAAGAGGGGCAAAAAAAAGAATAAAACAAAATAAACTTACCAGACATTTGGGATTATTCGAAGTTTTCCTTAATTAAATAAAAAAACAAAAAAACAAAACCAAAATACCAAATAGAATCCAGCTGATGCTGCTGTAGGGATAAGCCCCTGCACCTCTGCAATAGAGGCAAAATAGGGCATAAGAGTGTAATTTCTTTAAAGTTCTTAAAATACACCAAGTCACTTAGCAGAAATTCAGACAGTAGATATACAATACAAATGTATTATACCTACAGATATATGATTGAATTTTTCCCCCAACATGCCACCTATTTAAAAACTCTAGAAACCAATGATTTGACAATCAACGATTGCGCGATAGTTTCAATTTGAATATTCAAAGCCCTAACAAAAAGGGAGATCTTTCCTTGAAACAAAGCACTTTCACATATAACTGAGGGTCTCTGGGAATAAGATTTGTCCTCATCCCCTCCCACTGCCCCCCTTTTTTCCATATTTTTCACATTTTATACCCCTTTACCCAAAATTTTGTCTGTGCTCACAAAGAGCCCCTCTATCTGCAGCACAGGGGGAACTGGGTGGACAGAAACCTGTGGAAGTGTAATGTCTAACTGTCTGACATGTGTTGGTGCAGTGGGGATGTTTTTGGGGGGTCAGCTGCGGCTGATTTTTGCGTTTTTGGGGGATCTGGAGCTGGGATTTGGCTTGCAGGGGGCGTGGCTGCAGAGCAGACAGTGCTGAGCAGTTCGTTGTGTGAGAGGAGAAGGCCTCGGCCACTCTGCAGCTGGGCTGGGTGCTCTGCGTGCACACTGCGACTTGTGCGCGGCTGCTGCGCGTCTATCTGCGCAGGAAATGGCACTTTAACACTAGGGAGGATTGCAGAATTTATTAAGATGTTACACAACAGTGTTCTTCACACTAAAGAGAGAATATAAACCTGTTTTCACATACATACACACATTTTATCTTTATATATACACACACATATGTATGTGTGTGTGTGTATATATATATATATATATATATATATATATATATATATATATATATATATATATATATATATATATATATATATATATATATATATATATATAGAGCGAATTATTGAAATTATTTTATGCTTTGTTTTGAGGATTATTTAAGGGAACTGTAGGCATGCAGCTGATTCCTTAGAAGTACTGTGTGACCATGTGTTTAGCAAACATACACTTTAATATTGATTTGTATAAAGACATTACCGTTATTATGTAACAGGTAATCTACATCTTTCAGTATGTGAAATTGTCCATATAACAAATGCAAAGTATAGTTTTGTATCGTCTATTGCACGAGGATCCCGTATAGTACTAATATCATTATAGAAACACACTATATATGATTGAGTGTGGAACACAGTTACACTGAGGCAATCCAATCCCTTTTGCAGTGTATGTATGTATGTATGTATGTATGTATGTATGTATGTATGTGTGTGTATGTATGTATGTATGTGTATGTGTGCATATGTGTATGTATGTATGTATGTATGTATGTATGTGCATGTTTGTATGTATGCATATGTGTGTGTATGTATGTATGTATGTATGTATGTATGTATGTATGTATGTATGTATGTTGGTGTGCATGTGTGTATCTATCTATCTATCTATCTATCTATCTATCTATCTATCTATCTATCTATCTATCTATCTATCTACTGTACACACACACACCCCCACACACACACACACACCGCACATACAGTACCCTCCATGTATGTACACTATATACTGTATACCTGACACTTATTCAGGATAGCTATATACACCTACTACTGTTCCACTACGCACACCGTGCTACAATTGCTGCAACGAGGAAGGAGCCAGGTCTTGTGCACAACGTGTGTACAAATCATTATTCATCTGCGTGCACATTGCGTCTTCTGTTTGTTCTGATAGATTCCATGGTATTAGAAGACGTGGGTATGGAGAGATCGGGAACTAATAGAAGAAGAACAAAGAATAGTAATACTGGTAACTACTTCAGGTGTGCACAAAGTGATGTCAGCTGTACAGTAACGGTATATACTGTACAGACTGTTCTGTATTACAGGAACTGCAAAAACGAGTGTGCTCTTAGCCTGGAGCGTCAAGTGCAGGAATATAATATAATATAATATATATATATATATATATATATATATATATATATATATATATATATATATATATAGATGGCGTTTTAGTTATTTTTAGAATATATAATTTATCTTATAAATAAAATACTTATTTTATTTAACACATTCAATGACAGATTAAACTGATAACTGGGGACGTTAATTTTTAATGTATTGGGAAAAATTGTGTTACATAAGTAATGAAATGGGTACAGCGCCACCTACTGCTAGAAAAAAGTATTGTGTCTACTCTGAATTTCTTAGTTTTCTTCTTCGCAATGATTTCAAATGAAAATGGTAAATGCCAAATTAATAATAGTTATTAGGCAGTGTGAGATGACATTTATCATATATACCTAGGCATGGTGTGAACTCTCATTCAGAGAATGTCGACTGTCATTAACTAGGAACACATGTCAGTCATTATTTGCTTATTGTTAACTAATTAGCATTCTTAAGAATCTAAAATAATATACAATGTAGCCAGATTAGGACCCCATGGGCTGTGGGCAAGATACTGGTTTGAAGCACCCCTTATCCCATCGGTCTATACCACCCTTCCTATTCTGTCCACACTGATCATTTTACACATTGCTTAGCAACATTGCACACTTGATACTGATCACACCGTACATACACTGGGATCAATCGATGTGTATAGTAAAAATGGAGTGCTATAGACGGATGTATGAGGGACCTAGGCTGCCACATCAGAATCAGAATCATCTTTATTGGCCAGGTATACTTGCGTATGCTTGGAATTTTTTGTGGTAACAGTGCAGCATCAATCAGGGAACACAAAGGGGGTGGGAAGAGAGGCATAAACATACATCACATACATTTCACATATATCTAGAACAGTTCGAGTTAGTATTTAGTACGTTCAATACTGTTTAGTTGGTGGACAGCTATTGGGAAGAAGCCTTTTGTAGTTCTTGTCGTCTTTGCTGGGATGGACCTAAAACGTCTGCTTGACGGAAGGGGTTCAAACAGGTTGTGGCCAGGGTGTAGCTTGTCCACCAAGATCTTTCCTGCACGCTTATTGACCCTGGCTAGGTATAGTTCTTGGACAGTGGGGAGCTCCGCCCCAATGATCTTTTCTGCCATCCTCACCACTCTTTGCAACCTTCGTCTGTCATTCTCGTTTGCTCCTCCGAACCAGATTGTGATCGAGGAGCAAAGGACAGACTCTACTATGGCAGTGTAGAAGATGAGCAGCAGCTCCTGCGGGATGTTGAATTTCTTGAGTTGCCTCAGGAAGAACAACCGCTGCTGAGCCTTCTTGACAGTTGTAATGATGTTGGGACCCCATTTGAGGTCGCAGGAAATCTTTGTTCCTAGGAATTTGAAGGAGTCGACCCTCGACACTACTCTGTCAGATATTATGAGTGGGTGCATGGCATTTGGTTTTCTTCTGAAGTCCACCACCATCTCCACCGTTTTGAGGGGGTTGAGGTCAAGGTTGTTTCCGCTACACCATTTAGTTAGCCGATCCACCTCCCGTCTGTATGCCGACTCGTTTCCATCCATGATTAGGCCGATAACCGTTGTGTCGTCTGCAAATTTTATAATTTTTACTGACTGTTCTGACATGACATGCTAAATAAGTAATGACCAGATGACTATACGCAGTTATGTTTGTGCTGCATGTGAACTAAGGCCTTTATTCAGATCTGATCGCAGTACTGCGGGTGGGGCAGATGTAACATGTGCAGAGAGAGTTACATTTGGGTAGGATGTGTTGAAACTGAAATCTAAATTGCAGTGTAAAAATAATGCAGCCAGTATTTACCCTGCACAGAAACAAAATAACTCACACAAATCTAACTCTCTGCACATGCAACATCTGCCCCACCTTAGAGGTTGAACACGATGGATGCACGTCTTTATTCAGCCTTAACTACTATGTAACTATGGGCCTTATTCTAGTTCACTCTTTCTGACAAAATCCTTCTTAGATGGACAAAACCATGTGAACTGCAGGTGGGGCAGATGTAACTTGTGCAGAGAGAATAAGATATAGGTGAGGTTTTACTTCAAAGTGAGATCTATATTGCAGTGTAAAAATAAAGCAGCCAGTATTTACCCTGCACAGAAACAAAATAACTCACCCAAATCTAATTCTATCTGCACATTATACATCTGCCCCCTGCAGTGCACATGGTTTTGCCTATTTTGAGAACACATTTGTACTGCGATCAGGTCTGAATAAGGGCCTAAATGACAAAGACGGAAAATCGTCCCCATGCCTGTGTGTCATATACAAATGTCATGCTGCTCCTATCTAAGAAAATGTCCCACTCTGGCTACTTTGGAATAGTCCAATATTGTGTTCTTATCCATTGCTTTTAGTTGTGCCCATACACATGTGAGATATGGCATGTGATCCATGTGATTTCAATAAATTGCAGAAACAAATTGCATGTGTCACCCAATGCAAAGCATGGGCCCGCCGGTCGAATAGCGTGTTGCCAGATATTATGTGCTTCAAATAATACATATAGCATTGCATTGGCAATCACATATGGTTTTCAACCACATGGGATGGCTCGCAATACGATCGGCGGCGGGGTTGTGTAGTGGAGCTGTTGGGGCATGGCAGAAGGACTGTCGGGCAGTGGTAAGTCTGCGGAATGGGCGGCAGTTGGGCTGGCAGGCGGTGTTTGCTGGTGACAGGTGGCTGAATTTGAAAAGACATTTCAAAAGACTGGCCGGTCCTCTGAGTGGCTGAGAGAGAATCTCTGAGCCAGTCAGCGACCACCCGAATGTGAGGCCTGTGATTGGCTGAGAGCTCTCTCATTCAATCAGAGGGCCATCCAGTCTTTTGAAATTTTTTTTTCAAATTCTGCCACCTGCCGCCAGTTCCGCAGACTACCGCAGCACACCAGCCCCTCCTGCTGCCCACTCCGCTGACTACCACAGCCCGCCAGCTCCTCCTGCTGCCCACTCCACTGACTACCGCAGCCCACCAGCCCTCCTGCTGCCCACTCCGCTGACTACCGCAGCCCACCAGCCCTCCTGCTGCCCGCTCCGCTGACTACCGCTGCCCGCCAGCCCTCCTGCTGCCCACTCCGCTGACTACCGGTGCCCGCCAGCCCTCTACCAGCACCCGATGTGTCTTCGCAGTTGGCTTGTGTGTGATAGGATATCGCATTGCGATGTCGAATCGCATCTGATTGCACAAGTGTATGGACACCATTAGATTTGTATATTTATGTTGTACCCAAATCTGTGACGGGATGCAGTTGAAATCCCGGCGGTCTGAATCCCAGCGGTCGAAATCCCGATGCCGGAATCCTGGCACTTTGTTCCTCTGTGGGTGTCCACGACACCCATAGAGGGAGAATAAATTAGTGTGCCGAGTATAGCTAGGCACCGGGCCCGCAAGAGGGGGCGGTCCATGTCCCCCCTTGTCGGGATTTCGGCGGTCAGGATTTTGACCGCCAGGATTCCGACCGCTGGGATTTCAAACCAATCCCCCTGACACAGAGCTTTCTGACGCTACAGTATGGTTCACTCCAGAATGCTTTGATAGTCATACGATTTTATGGTTGTTGATTAAATGGTCGGCAGTGTCTGGATCGTCAATAAGTCGACACAAAAAGGTCAATATGCAGTAGGTCAACATTGATAAAAGATCGACACATGAAAAGGTAAATGTGAGTTTTTTCTGTTGTTTGGTGTTGATAGTGACACCTGAGCATGTTGAACCTCAGTGTAGATCGCTGACCATGATCCAGGCCAGGTATTTCCCTCCGCTATCGCTGCACTCAGCAAACCTTACCAATCCCAATAGGAGTATATAGGTCCCCGAGCACCTCATGGTTGCCATTATACTAATAGCATCTTTTGCCTAAATCCCCTTCTCTGCATACCCCAGTATCCCTAATATATTCACTTCTGGGTCAGTCCTATGATTTTTTTTCCATAACATATTTTTGTGTCAGTCGACACCTGAAATACTGTAGATTGACATGGCTAAAGTTCACAGGGTCGGAAGGTCGACACCAGCATCAGGTTGACAATGGGAAGGTCGAGAGTCAAATAGTCGATATGCGTTTTTCCTGTTTTCCCCCCAAATGTCGACATGGACTCCGTCTAAGAGTACCGCGTGCCCTCGGTGCGCTCGTCATGCCACAGGCACGGTGCCTTGCTGCGCTCAGATCACTATTCTATTCTGGATGGTAGGGTTTGAAATACCGCCTGTTGGCACAAGTTGACTTTGGCCATGTCAACCTGTGTCAGGTGTCGACCTAATCCCTGTCAACCATCAGTGGTCAACCTAATGTAAGTTGCCCTTCATAGGGTAGACCTAGTGACCGTTTAGATACATTTATGTGTGTTTCTTCCATACTTTGGGCCAGATGTATCAAGCTTCAAAGAGGGAGAAAGTGGAGAGTGATAATCAACCAGCCAATCAGCTCCTATCACTTTTCAAACCCAGTCTGTAACATGGCAGTTAGGAGCTGATTGGCCGGCTGTTTATCACATTTTAGCCTATCACTTTTTGAAGCTTGATACTGTACATCTGACCCTTAATGTGAGTATGGTACTGTATGTTGCTGATTGGTCCCCTTGTCAAGGGATTAAATCCTCCATGTAAACACCACTGAAGACTAATCATAGACATCTAGGGTGTATCACATCTTATCCTGAAGATCTGCACATTAATGGATATATTATTTTTATTTCATGGCACCATCTGTATGAGACAACGGGAAGCGCATCCTATCCTCAGCAAGATCTTCCATCAACTATCAGCCGTCAATAAACAGGATCGCCCCTACCCCAATCCAACAAGGGGAGTATACGTTTTTTATTATCCTGGTTTCATATACGTATAATAGTTAATATATTGTTACTAACGGATTCCTAACACTGGGCCGTACTGTACCGGACTGTTGGCAGAAGTAGATATATGACTAGATATTTCAAGCATGCTTGAAATATCTAGCCCATGGCGTGACGTGCGGGCCGCGCATCGCTATCACTATGGGCCCTACAAACACACAGCAAATTGTGCTTCATTTCTAAGCATTGTAGTTGGATCGCTTAGAAATGAGGCCCGCAAAGAGCTCCTGGCTGACGCTGCTCAGCGCTGCTGTATGTGTGTCCGATGCTGGCTGTATGTGCACGCGGCATAGTCCTGTGTAGCCGATGCTCAACCTGTGCGTAGCAGACACCAGACAGGGCCCGGCGCATGCTGGAAGGCCGCAGGACTATACCGCGTGCACACACAGCAGCCATCGGACATACATACAGCAGTACTGAGTGACCCAGCTGACATGTCACTGCAGCCACAGCGCCGCCAAGGATGGGTGAGTCGCCGTGACTGCATGGGGCTGCAATCAGCGCCATTTATTAAGGTGGTGTGCAGGTGTTTGGAATATCTAAAGAGGGGCAGGTGTGTGGCATTACTAAGGGGGGCAGGTTTGTGTAATATCTAAGGGGGAGCTGGTGTGTGGAAATGTGAGGGGCATGTGGGGCATTACTAATGGGGGCAGGTGTGTGGCATTACTAATGGGGGCAGGCACGTGGCATTACTAATGGGGGCAGGCAGCGGGCGCCGCGCTCCAGGGGGGGTGTGGGCGCTACCTGCAGATTGCCACTGACTGCCGGGGGGGAGGGGCGCTCACAGCGCTGACAACCGAGCAGGGTAGGGGGCAGTGGGTGCCACCCGCAGATTAGCTCTGATACACGGGCGGGCTCCGGGGGGGGGGGGGGGGTACGCTCACCTGCTGGCCTGGTACTTTCCTTCCGGGAGTAGAGGTGCTGCTTCTGCTCACGTGATGGGTGGCTCAGTTCCGACCTCCAGTGGCCAGCAGGTAGGCATATGCCTAAAGCTGCCTAGTGGTGGCGCCGGCCCTGGGCTTTGCTAATGGGTGCAGGTGTGTGGCATTACTATACCATAGTATTTACATGCTGTGTAACTATGACATATACTCTCTGGTTTTGTTTGGATTGACAAAGTTTGGGTGTTTCTGCTTGTAAATGATCAGTGTTTGGGGGGTTGGAGTTGTGTGTGGAGGCCCATGGTTAGAGAAGTTGCCTTTACTCAGCAAGTTTTAGTGCTCAATTTGGGCAATCATACTGCTTATTAATGCACTATTAGCACAGGAACGTCTACTTTTAGCCTGTGTAATAAAATATGGCAAATCTTTCTAGGATTGGTTTGGATGGTATCGGCATCCTGGCAACTGCGAAACTGGCGCTCAGGAGAGCAACAGTGGCATTCCGAAACCAAGGTAGTAAGTATTCTAACCCTCTCACCTACCACCCAAACCCTAACCCTCCATACCTGCAGCCTAACCCTTACACCCCCTCCAGCCTAACACTAACTACCCCTCTGAGTGCCTAACCCTCTGCCCCCAGAGCCTACCCCTAACCATACCAACTTAGTACCTAACCCCCCTCACCCTAACCTTACCCTCCTCCCTGGCAGATTGGATTTAAGTAAGGTGGAGTGCTGCATTTGTCTTCTTCCTATATATATATATATATATATATATATATATATATATATATATATATATATATATATATAGTTAAAGATGTAGGAACAAACGGCGGCACTCGTCAAGGTGGTATCACCCACACCTTGACAAAGGGGCTAGTCCCTGAAACGTTGGACTGTATTTGTGTTTTAATACAATTTGAAAAATTCCTGACTGAGTGCCGCCGTTTGTTCCTACATCTTCAACTACATTACCGTTCCGGAAGGCACCCAGGTAGTTGCGCATGAGGGAGAGTGCCGGGCCTATACTACAAGATATATACATATATATATATATATATATATATATATATATATATATATATATATATATACAGTATACATACAGAGAAAAATGGAGACACTCACCGGACTTGCTTGAAGCTTATTTTAATCTCACCAGTACATTAGTGCATTACAGTAGGTACAGGTCAGGTAATGCACTAATGTACTGGTGAGATTAAAATGAGCTTCAAGCAAGTCCGGTGAGTGTCTCCATTTTTCTCTGCACATGTTTGGAAGTACCTGAATTCTTTGGGACTTTTTTGGATGATGGCACCCCGGCAGATGTCGATACATTTGGAGAGTGCTATCCCCAATATATGGATATATATATACATACATATATATATATATATATATATATATATATATATATATATATATATATATAGCCATCTCCAAGTCGCTGTTTAAATATAAATGTGGAAAAACTATAGAACCTTAGAGGTGCGACTAACAAACATACAGTAGTTGCATAGTAGTTGAGGTTGAAAGAGGTACGTCCATCAATTTCAACCTTTTAAGGAACTATTTCCTCTTTGTGTAAAATTTTAAATCTGCAATGAATCGCTCCAACAGTGACACCTAAAGGCTGATCATGAGTTGCAGTAGAGGTTCACAAAAACAGATCAATCTTTAGCAAAATCTGTATTGATAGTAATTGAATAGTAATTATAAATTTTTATTTAAATTTCCTGGTGGACTGGACACTAAATGCAGCTTTTCCATTACCTGCCATTTATACCACTTTCAGATCACAAAGCTGGGTCAGACCCAGAATCTCGATCCCGGCTCCGACACGGGTCCAGCTCTTTTATATTATGCATGGGTCAAATTTTCTGGGTTGGTCATCCCAGGTTATAATCTTTGATACTTACGCTCCGCACCTCGACCTGGGCCTACATGTCAGCAACCCAGCAATAACCTGGGTCCAAGGTTTGGGTCCAAGGGAATTAGTTGACTGATTTTAAAAGGTAAATTATAAGCATAGATGAGGTGAATGGTTTGTAAAGTAATTTACTTATTTAACTAAAGTGTACAAGGTTCGTCACTTTCATAAATTCTGTTGCCGTAACTCGTGGTTTCCAACCTCAGTTCTCAAGTACCCCCCAAAAGTGCACATTTTCCAGGTCTCTACACAGAAGTACACCTGTCGGATGACCTGGAAAACGTAATCTGTTGGGGGTACATGAGGACCGAGGTTAGGAAGCAATGACTAGACTGCACCTGCAGAAAACATGGTTTTGTTCATTAGAGAGTGATTGTGCCTTTCCGAGTGAATCAGAATAACCCCCAGAGTGAGGGACCAACCTGCCGGCAGACCACTCGCCTACAAACACCCCCTATAAAGGAAAACTATGTAGGAGAAGGTACCATTTTAATTGCAAACATTTCTTCATTTGAAATCAACTCTTACAAAGACCGAGTAAGCTTAGCACTGAAAGGAGTCCTTTTTTAGAAATACAAAACAGCACTTTAAGATAACCTCTATAGGAAGTACAATGCCTTCAGTAGGTGTATTCCTATATATTGGAATAGCATACCTCCCAACTTCTGTGTTGGGGAAATAGGGAGCGAGCGCCCAAAAAGGGGGCGGGGCGTACGCAAATGAGGACGTGGCTTATGCTAATTAGCCGTGGCCTCATTTTCATACGAGAATAGACGCTGTGCGCATGCGCACAGCGTCTATTCTATTAGATTGGGGGGTCTCCCAACTGCCACCCCCCGCAGCGGGACAATGCCTGCCGCGGGTGGCACAGCGGGACAGGACCCGAAAATCGGGACTGTCCCGCTGTAATCGTGACAGTTGGGAGGTATGGAATAATCCATGTTATATGTTTGTTTACCATTTGTTTAATCATTGTTATTTATACTGGTATTTCAATTTTAGGACTATAAAACTGTGTGTTCATTGGATTGTTTGTACAATCTATACAACAATAAATTATTCTATTTTAGAAATACCACATGTGTAGAGTGTAGTTTTTAAAAAGGATTGATTTTATGCGGATGCACTGGAAGTTTATCCCTACACTAGATACAATGGGGTAATTTACTAAGATGGGAGTTCTATTAACCATAGGATGGGCAACCAATCAGATACTATTATCTTCTAGAAGGTGATAAATAAATAAAGTAGATTCTGATTGGTTGCCCATGTGTAATAGAACTCCCATCTTAGTAAATTCCCCCCAATGAATGCAGTACTTTTCACAAAACACTTTGGGGGAAATTCCACTAGATGGAGCCCAAAACAAGCTCAATAAGAAAATAAAAATGTAATATCACCCCTTGTTAAAAAGTGTTGGGAGATTGGACATGATGAACAATTGAATCACCCCATTTAAAAAAAAAATAGTACATATAAGAAAGGGAAGAATATATGCATGTGTTCCCCTAGCATGCTAGCAAAGGGATTTTGGTGCCGGGGGGTGTTGGCGTTCAGTGGGGCGACGTTAAGGTGCTCACTGGGCAGCAAATATATACTCTGCCTAGAGCAGTGATTTTCAACCTTTTTTTTTATTTACCTTGCGGCACACTAAATAAGATTTAAAAATTGCCAAGGCACACCATGAGATCCCCACAGGGCAAAACACATTGGCCCCCACAGGAAAAAAACAAACCTATTGGCCCCCATATAAAAAACAATCACACTGGTCCCCACAGGTAACAAAAATAAAATACATTGTCCCTTTACATGAAACGAAGATAGCAGTAAATAACAATTGAACTGTTGGTGGCTGTAAACTGGTTTGGTCATCTCCAATAATGATCTGATCAATATTACTGCTGGTATGAACAGAATCGTTTAAACTAATAAAATATAAATCCTTTTGCTAAAAGTGTATATGATAAATAAAATACACGCTTACTGAACACTGAAATCTCATCTGGTGGTATGAGGCACTGCACAGCCTCGAGACAGCAAGAAATGGAAAGACAGAAGAAAATCACCAGCACTGGACTCTAGAACTTGTAATTCAATTCAGCTTGATGTGCAGATGAGCATCACTGTAATTGGCTGTGCACATGTCCAGTATATACAGTGCCTGCAACTTGAATTATTTTCCATTGCACTTCTATGGTATGTGAGGAGAAAATTGGTGATCATGCAGGTTCATGAGAGGACCATTTCCTCTAGTTGAATTTACCCCTTACAATCTGAGTTGCACATGCGCGCCACCATCGCCCGCAGGGACAGTGCATGCACTGTCTAATCTGCTAAAATTGCTGCCTGGATTGCTCAGCACACATTACAGGTGCATCGCGGCTGTGCAGCGATGTGTGCTGAGTGATCCGTGCTTAAGCAAGTAACTCAACACCGGCTCCCCCATCGCACCGTGTGTACGAGGCTTTAACCCCTTGAGTGGTCTGTGGTCAGAAAGCCCTGCTCCCCTGGGGCTGCTGCTTCTGGCTTTGTGGCCACTTGGGGGGGCTAGAGCATTTGTGTGTTTGGGTGCCCGAACGCACGAGTGCTCCCAGCTGTCCCCAGGATGATTAGGGGCGGAGGGGCGTGCTCTGCGTCAGGGGCCTTGGCGTACATCTGATGGGGGGGGGGGGGGGTGATGAAGAGGATGCTGCAAGATGGTGTACGCCAGTGGAGCCCCACTAGAGGCACCACTGTCTCGCACCTGTATATCGTGGCATGTCCGGAAATTTTCCGGGACATTTTCCGATTATACCACTGAAACGCGGTTAACGTATTGACTAAACATAAATGAAATAAAGTGTCACAATAAATGTTATATTGTGTTTGTGTAGTACTTTTACCCTGTGTATGAATTTACCAGCATCTCAAGCGTTTATCCCAAATTATACCAAAATAAGTCTTTGTTAGTAGTTCTTTCAATAACGACATAGGATGATCACAAGTGTATGTATATATATTTTTTTTTTAATAAAGATCAAAATAAATGAGAAGTCAGTATTCAGTTCCATATCTTCTGACAGGTTCTCAGTGAAAGAAGCGGAACGCCTATATTATACGTTACCATATTAAAGGGTCGCTAAGTATAACACATGAGTTGTGTGACACAAATGTACAACTTGTAACAAGTTTCCTGTATGTAAAATCCATATGTTTGTCTGTAAAATATATATTTTTTACATTTCATAATAAATATTTGGGGCTACAGTGACCCCAGTAACCTAGGTAAATACATATAACAGAAATAGGCCACAGGATGAACATTGATTCATCTGAATTTTATTTACTTTTCTTCTTGTTTTCTTTTATTCTGCTAGTTGGTATCACAAAACATTTTTCCAGAAGATAAAAAAAAGTGAGTCTCGAAAAGTCTAGGGTTTAGTTACATACATTGCCTTAGGCAGAATGAACTTCTCAATACAGCCCTGCATGTCAGAACTATAGTTTAGCAAATTAGTATAGAGATTCCCTTTTAAGGATAACATGATACATCAATTTGGATTAATGTACATGTGTTCTGTCTGTGTTTATATTTAAAAGGTTCTAAAGTAGTAATGGGGCCTACACGGGGATATTTCAGGACATTTTCTAAGCGATATCTCTATCGCTCCGTGTGTGTTGGGTCCATACCGATACGTGGCCCTGTGTACCGCTATCGCCCGTCATTTAAAATCCTGCACGCAGGATAAATCTAGTGCAGTGGTTCTTAAACTCGGTCCTCAGGACCCCAGACAGTTCATGCTTTACAGGTCACCCGGCAGGTGCACTCATTACTCACAGACACATTTTAAAAGATCCACAGGTGAAGATAATTATTAGACTTGCCATTCTGTGAGGAGACCTGCAAAACATGCACTGTGTGGGGTCCTGAGGACCGAGTTTGAGAACCAGTGATCTACTGAGATCGCCGGTCAGTCAGGGCCAGTGTTCTCACCGGAGAAGTGTGTTACTGTGTTGTCCCTTTAGGTTCATTCCGTGCACCGTATATTTGGGTATTGTAACTTAGGAATTGTTTTCAGTTTTCTTGTAAAGGTAAAGTAGGGTAGTCTATTATGAGTAATTTACTAACTGCAATATTTACAAATGCACAGGAGATGTATATAGTGTATTTTTACAAATAAGCCCATTAAATTAATTTATACATACAGTGGCATATTTATTATGGGTGCAGGGTGTGTAGAGCACAAAGGGTTACCACAGCACACATTCTGCACCACTCTGCTATCCCACGTTGGCACTACAGAAATAACTGAGAAAATGAGGAGGCAGCCATTTTCCCGGATACTTGTGTATGTGCATTAGAGAAGTCATTGAGCACATGACACAGCCACCATGTTTCTGGAGACCTACGCACGTGTAGCAGACTGCTGCCACTGGAAGAGAGGAGGGTGCCCACACGGACACTGCACATGGTCCCCTCCTCTCTTAATCTACACCTGTATATATATTTGTGTGGAAGACAGTTTTGGGAAGTGACACTGTGCAAGTAGTTTGCCAGCTATTTTCAGAGTGTTGCCCTCGATGGCAATGCACTTTCCAGCAAAAGATAAAAGGTCACTTTAAATATCAATATTTGGAACCATGGGCCTAATTCAGACCTGATCGCAGGACAAATTTGTTCTCAAAATGTGCAAAACCATGCTGCACTGCAGGTGGGGCAGATGTAATGTGCAGAGAGAGTTACATTTGGGTGAGTTGTATTGTTTCTGTGCAGGGTAAATACTGGCTGCATTATTTTTACTCTGCAATATAGATTTCAGTTTGAACACATCCCACCCAAATCTAACTCTCTCTGCACATGTTACATCTGCAGTGCACTTGGGGCCTAATTCAGACCGGCTCATTAGGCTGCTTATATTCACAGTCTAGCGAGTCAGTTAAAGCCACCCTGGCGCATGCACGCCCCCCACCGCCGAATCCCCTTCGCTTACACATCCGCTCGCATGCGTCCGTACAGAGGGAAAATCATTTGATGATTTCTCACCATCAAATGATTTTTCCTCTGTTCACAGCCAGGACTCACTTCACAGTTACACGGTCTTCTGCAAATAGTGGGTGGGAGCTGACATCATGTGACATCATCCGCCCACCCCCGAGCAGTTCACTGGGGTCCCTCCAGCATTTCTATGGGAGTGACAACCATTTTTGTGGGCGCACCCATGAGACCCCAGGTGCCCACCCCGGAACAACCCCCCCCCTCCTGCCTGTCAATCAGGCAGTCAGCACCCAGGCGAATGAACAATTTGTGGAAGGTGCTCGCCGCGGGGGGTCCGCACATGCTGAGCATGTCTGAATTGGCCCCATGATTTTGTCCATTTTAAAAACAAATTTGCCTTGCGATCGAGCCTGAATTAGGCCCATATCCTTAGTTTATTCACAACTTTTAGATTTCTGACATAGAATACTGCTGGCGTGAACCTTAATTCCTCTTTATTTAAATAATGACCTTTTTATTTCTTTGCAATTAATTAATAAATTCGGTAATTACATGACTCCACAAGACCACTTGCTACTATGATCTATTGATGTATCCCAAGAGATGAAAGGATTGCACAAACTATACATTGAGTAATAAAAAACAGAGTTCTTTAGTAGCTCCTTCTAGCTTCATACGGGCCCCATACCGTGGTTGAATCCTCCTTTGGCCAAGCAGCATTGTCTTGCAGAGTATTTGTCTCCGTGGAGTCCTCCGGAGATAGGTGATGAACCATCTTGGGAGTCGGTTCATTGGTCACTGTCATAAATGGTGAGAATGGATAGGAGGACGTGGCTGGGAAGCTGGTGGAGTAATGCACATCATCAAGAGCATGCAGTGAGTATGATTGTGTCCCTTGTGTGGAGGAGGAGCCTCTGCTTGCACTGCGATAGTGAACAGCTCCATTTTCGGATGAGAGGCAATTTGTAGATGATGATACAGTTTGTGAGGCGTCTGTGCACAAAACATCCAATTGGTTTATTGTGTCCGGTACCGTCTGCTCCCACGAGTCTCTCTGTCAAGGTAAAATCAATCAGCGCATTAATAAACATTTTGCTGCTCTATTCATTTTCTTAGTATGGGTTACTACGAGGCATTTTCAGTGACATATACAGTTATGTACATACAGTATTGGTATATACATGATTCTGAATGACTCAGAAACACGCCCCCCCCATCGTTTCCCCTAGCAACCATGCGAGGGGATGTGTCACAAAAGGCACATCCCCTCATATGTGCACAGAAAAATGATTTCTCCAGGGCTCAGTGGAGACTGAGTTGTATTGCGGGCTTCCGCCCGAAGATGGGGCGGCTAACGTCATGTGACGTCAGCTGCCCACCCCCAGCACATCTTGTCCTTTCCACAATCCCATGCCCAGTGTTGTTACCGGGATGACCATGAAACGCTGGGCGTTCCCCTGGGGGGGGGGGGCATTCAACTCCACCGCCCCATGGCCCCATCCCGCATCACTCTGTGCGAACGGCTTGGCAACTTTACAAGTCACCCCCCGAAGCCGTTCGAACATGAAGCCTGCGCATGCGCATAACAAAAACATCAGTCCCCCATGCGAACGAGCAGGGTACCAAATCAATCTGAAGAACCTCCATTATGTCTGGGATATAGTTAAAAAGTTGACAGTGTAATATAAGTAAGAGGGAATGCAGGAGGTACTGTACCCCGTGCCCCTTAGGTAAAGGGCCCATGTGACTAAATAGATGATACAGTAGGTTTTTTTTATGTGTATTTTAAGGTTTTATTTAATGTTGTCTTTGTTCCACTATATATCCAGCCATAATATACAAATAGATAGAGATATATTGCTAAAATGCCACAATTTTGTTTTTTTGGGCGGGGCATAGTCAAACACAATTCTAATTTTCCACCATCCTGCCCATAGTTATCTGTGGCAATGAGACCAGAAACCTGAGATGCAGAGGTGCCAATTTATGTTTTTGCTGGTGGGTGCTCAAGCCTGTTGAAAGGCTCAACAAGCAAATACAGTGGCCCGGCATTGGGACTCTGGAGTTACGGGCACGTGGGTGCTCATTAATTTCTGTGGGTGCTCAGGCCCTTGAGCACCCACAGAATCAGCACCTATGCTGAGACGTATTTCCCATCCACAGTGATTGGGTGCCACATGTACCTTCCACTGGTGCATCCACAATGAGAAGCAGGGTGAGTATTACAAAAATGGATTGGACCCGGAGATCATACGCTCTGCATGTATGATCTTGGGGTCGGACCCCCTCCCAGCAGCAGGGAACGGGATCGCATGCGATACATCGAAAGCAGAAGGGCCACATTCGATGTATCACACGCAATCCTGCTATTTACAATATGTGTTAACTGTATGTTTGGCCCTCGATGGCAGCGGATATATTAAAGAAAATGATTAAGGAGCAAGGTGCATTGAAAAAGGGGTGATGAAGTTTAATTATAAGTGGGAACAGTATTTAGCGTATGTACCAGAGTCCAGAGTACTTCCAGAGCTATTATGAAAATATTTGAAAACACCAAATGGTCACTCACAAAAAGTCTATCTCCATAGCTGAAGTTTTTGCTGCTTATGTCTGTAACGATACTCTATCCCTATTGACCCTCTTATTACCAATATATTTATATTAACAGTTTAAGTCCGGTGTACCCTTTCCCTTTCCTTACCCATTATAACCCTTGTTTGTTTTTCTTTTTCCAAAAATTTCAACAAATAATCACAAGCATTCTTTTTATTGTTAAGATGATGTTATTTATTGTTGCCTTCAATGTAACAAATGTATGCTATGTACACCATCTTTATTCTTTCATTTTCGATAAAACTGTTATACAAAAAAAAAGGAGCTAGATGCAGTCTGGGAGCTAGGAAATACATAAACCATTTTGTATCTAACAATGCTGAGTATTGGGTCTGATTCATAAGGATGACATACAGTATGATAAGCCGCTCGCAGCAGTTTAGCAATGCAAATGTATGAGGTGGTGATTACAACGTCAAGCCTGCAATTGCGATAGCTAAACACTGTAACTGAAGCCTAACAAATCTGACTTTACTTTAAGTAGTTTTTTCTATCTTGCTTACCAATAAATAATGAGATGGATCTCCGGAGAAGTGAGGTATGAGCGGTGGCAGTGAGGAGGCACTGAACAAGGACCCGCCGGCTGATGTTATTGATGGGCTTCTATAGTCGCTGATAGAATCAGTGAAGTATGGATCCAATAACGGTGGGTAGCTCTGCACGGATCCAGGGTCACATCCTATAGACTTTGGCCCCAGAGACGACGGGTAGATATCATTTGAGTACTGCTTTGCTGCATGGAACTCAGATTCAGGAAGGAAAGATCTTCTCACACCATAATACCCAGATAGTACAGGTGAACCTAGTAGAACAGAGTAATAGTTAATAGATATTTGCAAGCTGCGATGTCATGAAAAATAATAAGAATATAATGAAAAAAAAATCTAGCGCCACTATTTAACAATGGAATTTTTGAAAACATCAAAAGCAATTCTGCAGCAAAGGAAACAAACAGTAATTGGAAAAGTAACAAGAAATAAACCACATAGACACAAAAAAATGTGAAAAAAAAGTGTGTCGACTTTTTGAGTGTCGACCTCGTTGACCTTAAGAATGTGTCAACCTTCTGGTAAGGTATGTCGACCATTTTCTGGTGTCGACCTAGTAGCTATCAACCATTAGTGGTCGAAATAGTGACTGTCGACCTAGATATTGTCGAACCTCTAGTGTAAACCAAACATAATATGAAACGTTACAAATGGTCAAAATTTACATTTATAAAAATTATAATATAGCAGCTATAGAAATAATATACAATGGGCAGTATTCAATGAGAAAAATTATTCGTGCATGGTGAGAGATTTTTTCTCTCGCCATGCACTCGCCCTGTTCCGGAGGGCTCGCTGCCACTCCTGCTCCCAGTATTCAATGTGGTTAAGATTTGCCGCCACTCGCAGCGAGTCTTAACCCCTGCAGCGGATGAGCGTCCGCGGCAGGGAGCTGGCAGGGAGCCGGGGGACGGTGGCAGCCAGGGAGATTAAAGTCTCCCTGGCTGCCCCAGAACATATGTGGAGGGGAGGAGGGCTCCCCGGGACCAAGGCAGCACAAGCTGCCCCCCCTATAGCCAGCGGGGGACCCAGTATTCACTGCACCCGATCGTGCATATGTAATGATCGGGTGCAGAGAATATATGAATATCTAATGAGCGGCTCGAGAGCTCCGGCCCCCTGCTGGTTGCTCTGTGTAAAAAAAAAAAAAAAAATTTAAAAAATATATTTTTTAAAAAATTAAATATATATTCATGTGCTATAAGCACATGAATAAAAATAACATGCCCCTTCACATAAAAAAATTCAGATTTTTTTACACCAAATTTTTTTTAAAAAACCTTTTACTTTAAAAGTTCACATTCCAGTTCTCCATGAAAAGATGGAGAATTGCTACACGGAGAGACACGGCGAAAATCACTTAAAAAGACGGCGAAAATATCACATTGAATAGGGTGGTTCACTTTTGGAGAGCAAAATGCTCCTTCCAACGCGAAAATAGCACAAACTTGCCATAAAACACAGCAAATTTTTCTAATTGAATACTGCCCAATGACTGTGAATGCTCTTTCTTTATGTTTGCCAAAAGCAAAATCCATTATTTATTATTATTATCTAAATGAATATACTTACTTGACATTTGGACAAATGGAGTCTGGGAAACATTGGCGCTGCCCTGTAAATGAAAGATATATTTCAACTTTTTTCCATGAGCAACATAAACTTAAAGTACATAATGAAATATAGAAAACGTTCAGTATATAAGTTCATTCTGAAATCCCAGGCCTCACAAAGCCTGTAACACAGATATATGTCAACAAAAAAACAAACTTAAAACGGTACTAAGGCCCTGATTCTGGTTGATTTGCAAAATAAAATTCCTTCTTTAACGGACAAAACCATGTGCACTACAGGTGGGGCAGATGAAACATGTGCAGAGAGAGTTACTCTACATTTGGGTGTTATTTTGTTTCTGTGCAGGGTAAATACTGACTGCTTTATTTTGACACTGCAATATAGATATCAGTTTGAACATACCCCACCCAAATCAAACTCTCTGCACGTTACATCTGCCCGACCTGCATTAAAGAAGGAGTTTGCTTTTGCAAACCAACCAGAATCAGACCCTTGATCCAGCTTAATGTTTTCACACTGCACACACTCTGGTATCAAGCGTAAATACTGTAGCTACAGGTATTACAGAGTAGTATACAATTAATTCTTATCTGGGCAATTCACTCATAGTGACCGAGAAGGTGGAACTAGGCTGCAACTGGACACCCCATTGAAACGATGGACTATGTTAGGCTTAGCATGCTCTTATCTCAGTCATATAATTTGCATAAGGATAAAACTAGAGCAAGCGAGTACTGATCATGATGACATGTGTGATGGTGAAGCTCTAGGCAGAACGCTTATTGTGCACCTTTGCATTTAGCAGCTTGTATGATTACAGACTTGGGGGTCCATCAGTGTTTATCAATTGTATATCATGTGCTGACATAATCTGTCCAGCTACTAGAGTTATTGCTTGTTGCTAGTTGTTTTACAATATCAGCTTCTGATTTCATAATGTCCCACCCGATTACTGCGATCTGTAGATGAAGGACCTTTAGCAGTACCTAGAATCTCCTGTAATTCATCTGGGGTCGAGCTTTTAGCCATGCGGCTCCAGTTCCATGGAATTCACTTCCCCGTACAGCTCGAGAGGCCCTCACTCTAGAATCCTTCAAAAACGGACTCAAGACTTTCCTATTTACTCAAGCATTTCATCCATTCTCTTAAGCATTGTTTATGAAAAGCTTTTCTGCACTTCATTGTTCTTGTACTGTATTACATTCATTCTATCTGTTAGGTGCCATGAGTCCTATTGGAAGAAGAACGCTATATAAATAAAATTGCCATCAAAATCTTTCTCAAATGGACAAAACCATGCTGCACTGCAGGTGGGGCATATATAACATGCACAGAGGGGATCAGTAGGATTTACCGACATTTGAAATACCAACAATCACTTGGCCAACACTGTTATGCCGGCAGGGTGTAAATTTCAATGGTCAAAATCCTGACAGGTAAATAGAGGGTGATTCTGGTTTTCTCAGTAAGCTGAGTGCCTGAGATGTCACACTGCCGAATAACCCCCCCTCCCCCCACGCCGAATCCCCTTGTTAACTTGCATGGGGATGTGAATGAAGACATACAACGCTGGGTGTTTCCATGGGGGTTCCCCGTCACTGTCTGCCCCTGGGCCACCCCGTTCCTTGCGAACAGCTTGGTGACTATGCAAGCCTAAGCCATTCCCAAAGGGAAGCTGCACATGTGCATAATAGACCATGCACAACAGGACAAACTTGCAAAGTACGAATAAACCAGAATCTCTCCCATAATACCAACAGTTCAAATGCTGACACTCAATTTACCCACATGATCATAATGATGAACATGTTAAAATGCTGACACAGTTGTAATGTCGACATGGACACTGTATTAGTATCCGCGTCCCCTTGCTTCTGGCACTAGTATATTCTCCCTCTATCCCCCGCTGGGATAGTAACTTATGTTGTTGTTTTTTTTTTTACTTTAACGGCAGTAACACTTTACTAAATTTATGCAGCAGTATCACTGGACTAGACTTGCATACCTCCCAACTGTCACGCTTACCGCGGGAACGTCCCGATATTCGGGGACGTTCCCGCGTCCCACCCGGGGCCGCCATTGTCCCACGGTGGGGGGGACAGTTGGGAGCCCCCCCAGCTTGCCGAGAATAGACGCTGTGCGCATGCGCACAGCGTCTATTCAGCGCCGACAAGCGGCGAAAACGGGGGCGTAGCCGGAGTTCGCGTCACCCCGTGAGGCCACGCCCCCTTTTCTCGAGGCCGTGCCCCCTTTTCGGGCTTCGCTGCGCGAACGTCCCGACCTCCCAACTTCAAAAGTTGGGAGGTATGGACTTGTATTACGGTATTGTAATGGTGTGCCCCGGTGCTGGGACAGCTCCCCTGCTCCCAGCACCGGAGCAGCAGCAGGGACGGGAAGAGGTAGGGCTGGGTCCCCCTCGGGACACTGCCTCCCCCCCCGTGCAGGGATCAGCTGTCTGATCCCTGTGCCAACAGAGAAGAACAGCGCTGGGATCAACGCACCGATCCCAGCGCTGCCAGTGTGGCGGAGGTCGGCGGAGGTCGGCATTTTGAATTTGGCGCCTTGATGGCCGCCAATAAGAAATGCTGCCCCCGGCTGTTCAAACCTCCCGCTCCTCGGGAGCCAATGGCAGACGGCCGCTTCGAGCCAATCAGTGCTCGCCGCACCGTCCCCAAGCCCGCCCCCGGCGTCTGACGTCAGACGCCGCCGGGAGGCGAAGAAGGAGGAAGGACCCACGCCGGCGGAGCGCAGGATCGCCCCGGCTGAAGCGTGAAGCCGCCGGGAGGAGACAGCGGCGGCGAAGAGAAGAGCTCCAGCGGCTGCTGAAGAGGCCAGAAGACGGCGAGATCAAGAAAGAAGATCTCCAGCGCCTTCTGCAGGAGGAGAAGAGGCGGTGCCACCACTGGCCAGGACGGGCCAGCGGCAGAAGAAAGATGACGGCCGGATCCGGAGAGGCCAGCAGGGGTGGAATGCAGAAATGCTTTCGAAGCTCCCCCCTGCGGCCTCTCCCAACCCCAGGTAGGTGGCCCAAGGCCACCTACCCCTCCCTAGACCACCGGGTGATCGGGCGCTAGGCCCGTGGACACTGTCAGGCCCCTCCGGCCTGTGGGCATTCTAGTCGGGCCCTCTTGGTCCGGGGGTCCTCCTGGCCCAAGGACTCCCCGGTGGCCCCACTAGGCCGGGCACTAGGCCCGTGGCACCACAGCCGGGTGCTAGGCCCGAGGCCCCCATAGCTTGGCACTAGGCCCAGGGGCTCGATTAGTCAGGCCCTCTAGGCCTGTGCCCCATTCAGGCATTAGGTCTGCGGTCACCAACAGGCACTAGGCCTGAGCCACAGCTAGGATTAGTCTAATTGAAGGTAACTTTAGTGTGCACAGGCCGGCGCTAGGCCTGTGAGCAGTATTCAGGCCCCTAGGCCTGCAGGTGGATAGGGAAGGGCTCTAGGCCCCCAAATTGTTGTGGTTTCCTGTGGGTGGTTGGGGTTAACAGGTAGACGTGCTCCGCGGCAGTCCCCTCGTGGTTCCCCAAGTAGCTAACTGGGACCGTTTAGAGTGTGCATATGCTGGCCAGCTCTAGTCAGGAAGGGAGTACATCTGAATACAGGTAGAGGTTGAAGGAACAGTTGGTTGGTAAGGTCTTGTACTATATTGTATGTTGTCGTCCATGCAGAGCAAAGTTGTTTAGGTTGTCATAGTTGTGTTGCACCACACACACTTAGTCAGTTCTAGGGCTTTGTGTTGTAGTTATGTAGTCGTGCCACATTTAGGTTTTGTTAGGCTTTGCACGGGTCTGGTGTTTGTCTCCTTACAGGGACCTGTGAGGAGAACCGAGGGTTGGAGTACAAGAGTGCGGACGCAGTACAAGAGTGAGGACGGTGAGTGTCATCTTGTCTGTCCGTCTGTCTGTGTGTGTTCCTGCCTATCTCCCTTACTTCCTCCATCCAGGGGGTACGCGGATCTTGCACCCCGTGCAAGGTCAAGGCCTCACCTAGGTGCGCAAGTGCCCATAGGTGACACTCCGGGCTCTGAGGCAGTGCGCCGATGATGATGTTTCCCGGAGCCCGGAGGGTGCCTCTGTAGAGACGGCGCGGGACGGAGGGCGCATCGGTCTTCATCCAGGAGGAACAGCTCTCACCTACTCTCCTTCCTCCTAGGTGTTCGTGTACGGGTGCCGGAGAATTCCAGGACTGTGATTTGTCACGGTCTGAAGGTGAGAGGGTGCGGCGCCAGGTAAGTGGTCCGGAGACACCTGCACGGCAGCAGGCACTACACCGCACCGCCACAACACCCATCTCACAGTATCACTGAACGTTAACGTCAGTATCACTGGACTGGAATTATACAGCAGTATCACTGGACCACCACAGACCACCAGACCACCACAGACCACCACAGAACCAGAGCATGTCCACCCACTTACCTCTCCAATGCCGGAGTGATGATGCAGACAGCGTGGGACTTATATCAGGTCTTTATCTCGCAAGATCGACGGCGAGATGATGAGGTTTTGTCTCATCCTGAGAGCCGAGCCTGGTGGGAATCCACGAACAATGCTCAGGTCTGTACTCAGATCTGGGGTGTCCGTCGGTATTCGGATCTCGGAAATCCAAACCCACTCACCCCTAATAATATACACACTTTACCATATAAAACAGTGGGTACTTGTGTAGTTCCACGGCGCCAGCATGGCGCCGTGCTACTTCCGGGTGTACGCTCGCCACGAAATATGTCCAAAAAAGTAACTTAACTCCATGCCAACATGGATAGTTCATACCTCCACTATCCATGTTTGCATGGAGATGATTTTAAATAGCGTGGCGAGCGTAGCGAGCCACCGAGCCCGCAGCGTGGGCGAGCGAAGCAAGCCCCGCAAGGGGACTCAGATGCACGGCACCATGATGGCGCCGTGAAACTACACAAGTACCAAACAGTGTTATGGAATAACAGTAAAACAAACAAAAATCAACAAGAAAAAATGGCGGTAGAATTGAATATCCCTGATTACTTTTTTTTTTTTGAGACAGAGGAGATGACGAACTTTGCAATTTTTGCATACAGCAAACAGTAAGTTCCTGCTGTATGTGGCAGACAAATTCATAGGTTAGAATTTGAATGAAATTTGCCCATCGGAGGATTCCGAATAGCAGCAGCTGTCCAGAAAGGAAAAATCCTACGTGAAAGCAGAGACGCGGTAAAACATGTGTGTTTACCATTTGTCTAAACCAAAGAGCTGACGAAAGACAACAACAAGAAGGTTTTCTATGCAATAACACAGTTGTTTAGAAAAATGCCGAATGCATTAACTATTTTCATTCTATTTATAAAGTTTGAGCACTGTAGTATTTAGCTTTTGTTTAAAGATAGCTATTCCAAGATGCACAAAGTTTCAAAAGTGATAAAATGGAGAGTGATAAACAGCCAGCCAATCAGCTCCTACCTGCCATGTCACAGATTGTGTTTGAAAAATGTCAAGCAGAAGCTGATTGGTTGTTTATCACTCTCCGTTTTATCACTTTTGAAGCTTAGTGCATCTGGCCCTAGGTCATTAAAACCCTGCAGCAGGTTGTAGTTGCCAGCTTACTATCATAAATCAGGTCAAGAATATTGATACAACAAAATCAATAAGCAACCAAATTAATAAATCTAAATTTGAAATGAAAATGTAAATAAAATATGCATAACAAGTGTATTAAAATGAAAATGTGACATAATTATTTTGGTCTCTTACTAACACATTAGGGGCCCGATTCAGCAAGTTTCGCTAAGCAGCGGTCATTTGCTGCTTAGCGAGTCCTGAAACGCCACCTGGCTGAATGTCCACCCTTCCCCACCGCCAAATCCCCATGCGTGGGGATATACGCGAACACATCTGCACACATGCGGCCGAAGGGGAGATAAAACATTAGATGGCTGCCGATCATCGAATGATTTCTCTCCCTTTCGGAAATAAGTCTAAACTGACTTATTTCCACGAGAGTTCGCCAAAGAGTGGGCAAGCGTCAGGACCGGACTGGCCATCTTGCCCTTCTGGCAAATGCCAGAAGGGCCGAGGGCCAGGTGGGCTGATTTTTGCCATCCGTTTGCATGTGCTTTCAGTATGTCATTTGCAGCTGGTCTGCGTATTAGTATATGGTCTGAGCGGCGCCAGTGTGGGGGGTGGGTTGGCAGAGCAACATAGGAGAGAGGCGGAGGGAGCTGAGCGGCATTTGCATAGGCGCCATGACGCGGTTGCGTCACGACTGAGCTGCCATCCACCTTCCCATGGCCTAACCACAGGAGACGGCCACACCCCCACGATTAGGCCACACCCCAAAAGTTTACCGGGGCCGGCATACCTCTCGGCTGCCCTGTACATAACATGTTTATATGTTATACTGTGACAGCTCTGGATACCTCTTTTAAGAATCTTACTCCTATTTTTAGGCATTGCAGAAGAAGGCTTAGAACATATTGCTGTGCTGGATCATCAGGTGTAATGTGGCAATAACACCCAATCCCATTTCTAAGCCCTTGACTAATAATCGTAGTGGAGCAGACCACCCAAATGTGCAGTGATGATGCTAATTATTGACATGGTTGTGAGGTGACCATTTTGTTTCTAGACTACTAGTGATGGATTTATTGAATAACCTGCTCCATCTGCCACATATTTTAGTTGCACGCTGTAACACGTTAAAATGGACATGTCCAAATAGCATAGCCAGGAGGAAATTCCACCCCCTGCCTAAGTTTACTGTCAAGCTATTAAGAACAAGGCAAAATAGCAACATAAGCACGTGAAGGAAATAGCTACATATTTGGGTTCTGACAATGCAACAGTCAGATTACAACAAAGAGTCAAAATAAAGGTATAAAAAAACCTGAGTCATTTTCTAAGTATTGTCCCCTACTTCCCTGTGAGGTCACATATATAAATACTTACAGTATGTTATGTTGGGGATATGGTCACTAGATTGAACCTTATTAGGCCGACATGCATTGGGTCCACGACTGAAGTTCGACACCTGAAGTAGGTCAACATGGCTAAGGTCGAAAGGGTTGGAAAGTTGACACAAGCATTAGGTCAACAATGGAAAGGTCAACAGGTCGACATGCGTTTTTCAAGTATTTTTGGGGCTGACATGTGCCGGCAGGCGGTATGTCATACCCTACCATCCACTATGGCGTGGTGGGAGAATATAATAGGGGGCCCTTTCCCATGAGGTCACGCCCACTACCCGGGATCACGCGACAAGACCACACAGGGGGGTCTCGCCGATTCAAGTTAAAATGTTGGGAGGTGCATTTACAGTATGCTGCCACCAGGGGTGTATTAACACCCAAAGGTGCCTAAATGCCATCCCTTGCCATTCCACATCTTACCTAAAATATGTGAAGTTATACGTATGTGCACAACAGTAAGTATGGGTGACTGAATGTAGTCTGAAATAAAGTTACACTATTCTGGTGTGTGTGTTTTTTTTAACTATTTATCATGTTGATCTACAAGTACCAGTGGGTCTTTAAATGCCCCACATGCTGGAACTTGTGGTTATCCAAGTCCTTGCATGCAATGCAGGCTTGTAGTTCCACAACATTACACAATAGTTTTATTCAATTATTAACCATTTCACTATCGGTCCATTGCCCGCACCGGGGACAGCCCCGGGCTTCAGCCCGGGCAGGGTTTACTCTGGAGCGGGGGAACAATTTATTGGGGGTCCCCACTCCCCCAGGGTCTCTGTCCGTGCTGACCAGCCACAGGGATTGATGCTTTGGCAGGGGGAACTTGCATAAAAGTTTCCCCAAGCTGTGGCATACCCTGCTGGCTGTTTGGGCCCGCTGCTAGTTGCCAAAATATGGGGGACCCTGACTCATTTTGTCCCCCTGTATTTTGGAACCATGACTGGCCCTTGAGCCTGGTGCTGGTTTTAGAAATGACAGGGACCCTATGATTTTTGTCCCCTGAATTTCTAAAACCAGGAACGGTTCAATTTTCACAACTAAAACATGCAGTTTTCCATGACGAAAATTCACACCAAATCGCATGCAAATTCCATTTCTGCCCTTAAACTTGCATTGCAGCACATTTGCGAATTTGTCAAAAAAATTTGCGATTTCAAAACATGCGATTTGGTGCGATTTTGGAACATGACTGAAAATTGCATCATATAACATCTCACCCATTGTATCAGTTAAGGTAGATACATTGTACCGGGAGGTTTAGATGACTTAGATAAAGGGACTTGGGTGTGTTGGAAATTCAGAAGTTGTTGACATTAGTAATTCTCCCTTATTCATTCTGGAGACGGATTGTTTCAGCCGGAGGATATTTTGTATCGGGAGGTGGTCATTTGGTCTACAGCATGATGGCCGACAGTCATTAGGTCCACATGGTTAAAGGTCGACATGGGTCTAGGTCGAAAGGTCATTAGTTCGACAGGTCGTAAGTTCGACAGGTCATTTGTTCGACAGTGTCTAGGTCGACAGTCAAAAGGTCGACATGGGGTTTTTCACTGTTTTTTTGAGCCGACATGTGCCAACAGGCGGTATTTCATGCCCTACCATCCATTAGGGCATGGTAGGAGAATAAAATAATGTGCCCGACGAATCGTGCCCGACGCAGCCCTAATATCCAATACAGCGTGGTGGGAGAATAAAATAGTGAGCCAATGCATGTCGAACTAAATAGGGTCAACCCAATGACCGATACCCCTGGTTAAAAACCTGACTATGTATTTCAAATACTAGAGATGCATGACACCAGTGGTCACTGAACCCCTATCCATCTGCGCACACACACACACACACACACACACACACACACACACATAAAAAAAATATATATAGATTTTTCTTTTTTTCTTTCTTTCTTTCTGTGATTCATTCAGTTCAGTATCTTAGATTGGTTCATAGCCCCTGGAGATGAGTAAATTGGTCTGTGGGAATATTTGCATTTTTGACAAGCCGGAACATCATAGTCTCATTAATATCTGATGTCTAGTTGTCTTTACATGTGTTTGAACACTTAAGGGTAAAACAGGACGGTAATGCTGACTCAATTATCTGCTGAGAAATGTTCAGTAGCATAAAAGAAAAAAAACTCAGGTCTTGGAGATTTGACAAAAAAACTAGTAACACTGGATACTTAATAACCACAATAACCATTATAGAATACGCTCACCCAGTTCCACCTAATTAATTGTATGATAAATTGTGTGTTTGCATCTTCCCATGTGGAATGATGCTATGCATGAGGTGTGTGGTTCACTTGGTCGACAATGTTTTAGTCAACACTAAATGGTGGACATGCACAAGGTCCACAGTGCCATGATACGGTTAATCAAAAACTGCTTCTTACCACTCAGATGCCTGTCCAGACTGGCGCTGTGCTCTGGGTTCAGAAGCCGTTTGTGTTGTTCACTCAATGTGCACAGTAGAGCACTCACTCAGTCCCCTCTGCGGTCTCCCAGTGCCGCTGTCGCTGCCATTGTGCAGCATGCTCCACCTGCTCTGGCAGATGTCAGTCTCGCCTCCCTGGCAGCTTGCACCTCTGTTGATGTCACAGGCCGCAGACCTGTTTGCGCCATGACGAGCTTCCCGCCAAGATTCAGACATGGGCGTTGCCATTTTGGACCATGTCACATGAGAGCTCCCAACCAATCCGTTGCAGCATGAATACCAGCTGACAGCAAAAAGCAATCATTGTACACTGACTGATATAAAACTGCCCAGAAAATTCCTGTCAATTTGCCAGTGCTTTGTTTTATCCAGTCTAGCTACATCTCTTTAGAGAAGCTCCCGTGACTTCCACTCTTCTCAGATAGGGTAAATTCCATCCTGTTGCACTGGCTGTCTTCTGCTCAGCTCCAGCTGACTCCCGTGCACTATTGGTGTACTCCCAGTGTGCTCCATCATCGATATTACAGCATTGATATTTCAACCATCGAGATGCATCAATTCTCAACATCTGCAGAAATGCTCACATTGATATCCTAATCCAGTGGTGTCTACATCAGTACTCTGCCATTGTTGTACATCTGCCATTGATGGTCACCACTGGTAACTGAGCTTTACCATCATAGCTCAGGTACCAGTCCTAGTGGAATATCCTCTCAAGCATTGCACTGTAGTGTCCATTGCCAATCCTTTGCACCATTGATTGTCCTCATCGATTGCTACCGTCAATATTAATATTCTCCATTAGTTCCAGATGACTCCAGCTTTCTCCATCAGTTCCAGCCGACTCCTGCATACACTATATATAGATATATATATATATATATACACTGCTCAAAAAACTAAAGGGAACACTTAAACAACACAATGTAACTTCAAGTCAATCACACTTCTGTGAAATCAAACTGTCTACTTAGGAAGCAACACTGATTGACAATCAATTTTGGATGCTGTTCAGCAAATGGAATAGACAACAGGTGGAAATTATAGGCAATTGGAAGACACCCCCAATAAAGAAGTTGTTCTGCAGGTGGTGACCACAGACCACTCAGCTCCTATGCTTTCTGGCTGATGTTTTGGTCACTTCACTCTAGTGGTAGCATGAGACGGAGTCTACAACCCACACAAGTGGCTCAGGTAGTGCAGCTTATCCAGGATGGCACATCAGTGCGAGCTGTGGCAAGACGGTTTGCTGTGTCTGTCAGGGTAGTGTCCAGAGCATGGAGGCACTACCAGGAGACAGGCCAGTACATCAGGAGATGTGGAGGAGGCTGTAGGAGGGCAACAACCCAGCAGCAGGACCGCTACCTCTGCCAATGTGCAAGGAGGAACAGGAGGAGCACTGCCAGAGCCCTGCAAAATGACCTCCAGCAGGCCACAAATGTGCATGTGTCTACTCAAACGGTCAGAAGCAGACTCCATGAGGGTGGTATGAGGGCCTGACGTCTACAGGTGGGGGTTGTGCTTACAGCCCAACACCGTGCATGACATTTGGCATTTGCCAGAGAACACCAAGATTGGCAAATTCACCACTGGTGCCCTGTGCTCTTCACAGATGAAAGCAGGTTCACACTGAGCACATGACAGATGTGGCAGGATCTGAAGAAGCCAAGGAGAACGTTCTGCTGCCTGCAACATACTCGAGCATGAACAGTTTGGCAGTGGGTCAGTAATGGAGTGGGCTGGCAATTCTTTGGGTGGCCGCACAGCCCTCAATGAGCTCGCCAGAGGTAGCCTGACTGCCATTAGGTACCGAGATGAGATCCTCTGACCCCTTGTGAGACCAAATACTGGTGCGGTTGGCCCTGGGTTCCTCCTAATGCAAGACAATGCTAGACCTCATGGGGCTGGAGTATGTTCCTGCAAGATGAAGGCATTGATGCTATGGACTGCCCGCCCGTTCCCCAGACCTGAATCTAATTGAGCACATCTGGGACATGATGTATTGCTCCATCCAACAATGCCACGTTGCACCACAGACTGTTCAGGAGTTGGCGGATGCTTTAGCCCAGGTCTGGGAGGAGATCTCCCAGGAGACCATCTGCCACCTCATCAGCAGCATGCCCAGGCATTGCAGGGAGGTCATACAGGCACGTGGAGGCCACACACACCACTGAGCCTCATTTTGATTTGTTTTAAGGACATTACATCAAAGTTGGTCAGCCTGTAGTGTGTTTTTACACTTTAATTTTGAGTGGTACACCAAATCCAGACCTCCATGGGTTAATAAATTTGACTTCAAATCCAGACCTCCATAGGTTAATAAATTTGATTTCCATTGACAGTAATAATATGTAAAGAACAAAGAATTTAATAAGAATATTTCATTCATTCAGATCTAGGATGTGTTGTGTTAGTGTTCCCCTTATTTTTTTGAGCAGTATATATATATATATATATATATATATATATATATATATATATATATATATATATATATGTAGCCAGAGGATTCCACACTCACATCCAGATGTGAAGATAATATAGGGGTGCACAGCAAAGGTCGTCCAATCCGTATAGCCAAATAATACTTCAAAGTTGCTTAATAAAAAGTGGGGGCACTCACCATAGCAGCAAAGTCAGCCAATTTATTTATCAACCAAAGTGTTAGTCGACAATTCGACCCTCATGGGGCCTTTGTCAAGACAAGAAAGGGGTAAGTCCACAGGTATACCAGAGAAGGCAAAGCAAAGTACCATGGGAGCGCGATCTCGGCAATTGTTGCTCTGTACATATGGGACCATATCCCAGGCGATTATGGTTGAAATCACCCCTTGTGTATGGGGCTTTACTGCTGAATTCAGCTACAGATTCAGCAGAAAATATGAATGGGAAATACTCTGCATTTTCCATTCGTATTTAGCCGCCGCTTGCATAAATCAGTCAGACCCGTGCAATGCTTATCTGTGAAAAGAAGAAAAGTTAATAATTTAAAAAAATGTAATGGGGTCCCCCCCACGAGTATACAAAGCCCTGGGCTCTTTAAGCTGGTCCTGGTTGCAGAAATACAGGGGACAAAATGAAATACGGTCCCCCTGTATTTCTATAACCAGCACCGGCACGGTCCTGGTTACAAAAATACAGGGGACCAAAAAATAGGGGTCCCCCCTATTTTTATAAACAGCACTGGGCTCTAACAGCCAGTGGTGCCATGCCACAACCAGGAGAAACTTTTTCTATAAGTCTGCCTGGATAACAAATTACACCCTGGCTATGGACACCAGGCTGATGTTAAAAGAGTTAAATTAAAGTGTAAAATAAAGATATTGGGTTTTGTAGTAGACTTACAAGGCCCAGCATGCCTTCCCTGCATGCAGAGACTTGGAGAATCACAAGTCATAGCATGCGGGGCATTAATGGGCCCGCAGGGACTTGTAGTCCTGTAACAGAACCAATACCGCAATTACTGACACCCACACAAATAAAGTATAATTTTATAACATACTTCACACATCCATAAATACCTATCTTGATCCCATAGGTTCAGTCCCCTTGTCCAGTAGAAATTCCAAAGGGTACCTGTGGAAAAAATTATACTCACCACTCCTCTGGTGTAGATCGCATCCTCTTTGGTCCATGTATCATCCATGGGGTAAAAAAAACAAAAACGGTCCATATGAACTGAAATAAGTCTATGTGCATACTGTTTCATTACTATACAGCAACTCAGAAAGCATGATATGCTCTTTGCACAAATTCTTTTCCTACTGCTTTTGTAGTAACCTGACAGCCATTCATTTTATAACCAGAGGATTATAAACACAATAAAACAAGGTGTAATAAACAGACATGAGAGACTGATTAACATTAAGTTGGCATGTGTCTTACTGCCAAGTGATGCAGCAAATACAAATGGCATGGGTCCAGACCTGTCTTCATGCCTTAATAGACTGTTTCATTCAAACTTTACAATAGCAAATGTGACAGATAGGATAAGTAAATTCAAAGACATGACACATTTGATTGTAAAGTGCAGGAGTTAACAATTACAGTATTTATCAAGATGACAACCTACTTGTGTGGTTCTTCGCAAACCATAAATATAAGTAGTAAATAGAGTAAAGTCATTATTAGATCCTGTTATAACTGAATTAGTCATACAAGTATTGTGAGGTTGCACATAGAAATCCATCAGATTAACCAGTCAGTTATGATTTTTTTTTAAAATATGCTCATTAACCCCTTCAGTGGTGAGTTTTTTTTAGGGAGCGCTCCCCATTGGGCGAGTTTTTCTGAAAAAAAACACCACTGTTACTCCCGGTTCCGGGCATCACCGCTGAACACTCCATCAGCAGCTGCCCAGCCATGCCCACAGCAAACCAGCTGTATGCGGCGTGACATTACAAGGTTATGCTGCACGCAGCCGGGGAAGAAGGCAGAGCCGGGCAGCTGCTGAAACTGAGCATAGCGCTGATCTCAGCACTCAGCTCAGTGGTGCTGCCCGGCAGGAGGGAGTACAGGCCATGGCAATCCCAAGAATATCCCGGGTTTGCCAGCCTGCGTACTGGAGTATAACCTGGAAACTCGGGACTGCCACTGAAGGGCTTAATAAATATAATTTCCACTTTCCCTATTTAGAAGGCATAAGAAATCCCTCTCCCTAAAGGTGCCCATACACTTATATGTTTTTGTCCCTTTTCGCCTAATTTTCGGTGGATTGGGCCGAGAAATCATGAGAAAAGTGTCAAATCGTATGTGTTTCACCTCTGATTTCGATCCAATGTACGGTCCCATGGGCATTGAATTTAGAGATGTAGATTGTTATTGCTGCGATAAAGATTTGACAGATTCTGTAGCGGTGACTTGGATTGCTCACTATATATATATCATATGCAAAGGGACTGCATATGGTGTATTGAATTGCAGTGCAAAGGCAACAACCACATTTCCACATATTAATATAGCAACATATTGTTGCTATATGTCACACTACCATTAAAACCAGTGGTGACATCAGAAGTTGTTCTGCAGCACAGTTCAAAATTGAAATAGGGGAGCCACACCCACTGCCATTCCAAACTGACCCACTGGCAGTGTTTGCTGCAGCACCTCTTCTGGAACCGACCACTGATTAAGACTGATGCTTCCCCCCTCCCCTCTTTTCTGGGGATACCCAGTGATACGAGAGGAAGGGGGCTACTTTTTTCCCAGCCCTTGGTCAGATGGAGGGGCCCAAGTTCCGCTCCCCCCTCCTCCACTGCAGCTAGCCAGGCAGTGTAAGTTGAGAGGACAGGCTGTTTCTGCAGCACAGCCTCTCTCCCTAGCCCAGCGCTCGCTGCTCAGTGCCGTATACTGAGCGGGGGAGAGAGGGTTTCCCACTTGCCGGTCGGTGCTGATGCTCTGCTGTGGTGAATGGGCAAAGTCAGTTGCAGCTGTTAGCAGGGCCGTCTTAACGCATGGGCTTTATAGGCAACTGCTGCCCAAGGGCCCCATAAGCCTAGGGGCCCAATGCCCAAGCCTCCCCCGGCCATTGGACAGTCACCCACCATCTCCCTGTCATACTCTATCTCAGGGTCACCCTTTCCTGCGCCTGTCACCCACTGCTTCCTCAGTCACCCTCTATCTCTCAGATGCCATCTTCCATGGCCTTTCTCTACCAACCACATCACCTTCTGCCTCTCCCTGTCCCCCTCTACCATCAGAGGGGTCAGTAATGTAGTGTAGGTATAGATGGGACAGTAGTATAGGGTGTAGACAGGACAGTAATGTAGTGGCGGGTATAGAGGGACCAGTAATGTAGTGGTGGGTAACTTTATATTCAGGTGCCTCTGAGTTTGTTTAAATTGGTTACCCTATGCATCCTGGCCCAGTTGTAAGTTGTGCAGTCCAAGGATGAAGGTGTGACATACAGGGCTGCCAAGAGAAATCCTGGGCCCCGGTAAAACAATTTCCTGGAGCCCCGATGGACAGAGCTACCCACACACTGTGCCGGTGCTGCCTCCTCCAAACCAGCGCAGAGTCTGCGGACCTGTTGTTCCGCCGCTGCTTCCAAGGAGTATACAGGGACTAATAATGCAATAATGCCTATTACACGTCACACACCCATTACATATTATACCACATGCCATATTGCCCATTACACGTTATGCCACACACCGTAGTGCCCAGTACACATTATACCATACACCGTAATACCTATTACATATTTTACCACATGCCATAATGCCCATTACATGTTATTCAATGCACCATAATGCTCATTACATATTATGCAACATACTGTAATGCCTATTACATATAATACCACACATTTTATGCCACATAAGTTCCGCTTACCTAAATTCTCGTTGCTATAGATTTTGTGCTTGATGCCAGGGGTTAACATGCTCTGCCAGGGGTTAAAATGCTTGTTGCCATGGGTTTACATGCTCTGCCCGGAGTTATATGCTCTGCCAAGGTTTAACATTCTCTGCCAGGGGTTAACATGCTCATTGCTATGGGATAAACCTGCTCTGTCAGGGGTTGCATGCTCTGCCATGGGTTACATGCTCTGCCGGGAGTTACATGCTCTGCCGGGGGTTACATGCTCTGCCTGGGGTTACATGCTCTGCCATGAGTTACATGCTTTGCCAGGGGTTAAAATGCTTGTTGCCATGGAGTTACATGCTCTGCCCGGAGTTACATGCTCTGCCAGGGTTAACATTCTCTGCCAGGGGTTAACATTCTCATTGCCATGGAGTTACATGCTCTGCCATAAATTACATGCTTTGCCAGGGTTTAACATGCTCGTTGCCATGGAGTTACAGTACATGCACTGTCAGGGGTTACATGCTGACTTCCAGAGTTGGATCTCAGCCCCAGCAGCATGCAGGGAGGCAGCAGACACAGAGCACCAAGTGACCACCTTGGAACACAGTGACCTGGACATGGGTGGGGAACAAGGTCTGGGACTGCTGGGCTGGAGACATGGCACTGGCACCTGCTGCAGTTGGCGTCGGCTGGGATGGGAAAGTGGGGAGCAGGGCGGGCAGGATGCTATGGAGTGGGTGATACTCCCATGAGAGGTGGCCTCTCTCTGTTCCAGCTCCTCCCGGCACCCAGGGACTACATACTACATACCCGAAATATTTAAGTATCCTCCTGTCGCCGAGCCACGGTAAACTCCCAAGTGTGGTGGCGGGCTCTCAACGGGCCCTCGAGCCAGAGAGCAGAATGGTTCTTAGAAGGACCTCTGTAATGCTGCCGCCCCCACGCCAGCCCACATCTGTGATCCCTCTGCCGCCGCTACACAGCTCTGGCGCACTCAGACCCGGTGCACTCGCCACCAATAAAAAACAAAACAAAAAACTGTGTGTGTGTGTCCAGACCCGGGCCCCCCTGACAGGCCTGGGCCCGGGTAAATTGTACCTGCTCCCCCCCCTCTCGGCAGCCCTGGTGACATACACCGAAACGGTACCATCGACTATTAGCCATTAAGCTTTTACAGATGGGTGACTAAATGCCTTTTTCCCCCCACTGATGATTTTTGTGATCCAGCTGCTGTGCTGTAAAATGCCCCTTTTTTTATAAAAAAAATATTTTTCTCATATATATATGAAGGAGTGCTGTCCACTACATGGGGAATTATTTACCATTCATGTTTATATATATATATATATATATATATATATATATATATCCGTAACTAGGGGGGGGCTGGGGGGGCACGCGCACCGGGCGCTGGAGGCAGGGGGGCGCTGGAGGCAGGGTGTCGCTGGTGTGAGCAGCGGCAGCAGCGGGGAGCTAGCGCCGCAGACATAGATGTATGTCTGCGGCGCCGCTGCCACATCAAAGATGGCCGCCGCCATGAAACAACAGACAGACACTAGAGGTGCGCTTGACCTCTAGTGTCTGTGATAAACACAGTGCGCGCCCAGCGATACGCGCTGGGGCTGGAGTCTGGACAAGCCCTGCCTGTCTCTTCATGGGGGAAACTACATCTCCAAATTGGTGAGTGCCCAGGGATTGACCCCCCTGACCCCCCTGTACTCCCTTCCCCCATGTGTGACCCCTGTTACCCCCTTCCTCTGTGTCTGTGACCCTATCTGCCCCAATTTCCCTGGTGTCTGATCCCCTCTTCCCCATATGTGTGTGTGTGACACCTTTTACCCAAATTAAAATGTGTAATGGGCATTACGGTGTGTGCTATAAATTGTAATGGGCATTACGGCATGTGATATTATGTGTAGTGGGCATTACGGTCAGTGGCATTATGTGTAATGGGCATTACAGCATGTAATATTATGTGTAAGGGGCATTGCAGTGTGTAATATGCGTAATGGGCATTAGCGTGTGTGGCATATGTAATGAGCATTACGGTGTGTGTCATTTTGTATAATGGGCATCACAGTGTTTGGTATAATGTGTACTGGGCATTACGGTTTGTGGTGTAATGTGCTCTGGGCATTACGGTTTGTGGTGTAATGTGCTCTGGGCATTAGGGTGTGTGCTGGAATATGTACTGGGCATTACGGTGTGTTCTATAATGTGAATTGATACTACTATGTGACCACCCCCCCCCCCAAAAAAAATGCCCTACATTTTTTGCGCGCGCCTTCGGCGCGCACTGTCCTAGTTTAATGTCCCCCTTCTGCTGTCTGTAAGCACACATAAATGGCTTCTGATTAATGTGTACTGGGCATTACGGTGTGTTCTATAATGTGAATTGATACTACTATGTGACCACACCACTCCCCCCCCCCCCCCAAAAAAAATGCCCTAAATTTTTAGCGCGCGCCTCCGGCGCGCACTGTTCCTGTTTACTGTCCCCCTTCTGCTGTCTATAAGCACACATAAATGGCTTCTGATTAATGTTTTTCTTTCTGTGCAAAACCAAATGCCAAATGTGTGCCTGCTTCTGGAAAAAAAATTAAACAAATATTTATATATATATATATATATATATATATATATATATATATATATATATATTTATAATTTTTTTTTTGGGGGGGGGGGGGGGGGGCACTAAATGTATGTCTTGCCCCGGGCACCAGAAACCCTAGTTTCGGCCCTGATATATATATATATATATATATATATATATATATATATATTAGGCAGGGGCCCTCACACCAGTATGCCACCTCCTAAGCACTTCAGGCATTGTCTGCCCATTTGAAGGCTGACATTCCCAATGCCAATCAACCCCTACCGTTTATATACTACCCTGCACTGATAATGAAAGGAACGCGTAGCGCCCCTGTCATTTATCACACAGGAGCACAGTAATAGATGTGGGAGAAGTGGTATCAGCGCAAATCACGTTCACTGATACCACTTCTCCCCTATACCAACTAGACTAATCAATCAATGGATATGGGTCACATGGTCAACACAATTAAGGTCGATAGTCAATAGGTTGACTCTTATCAGTCGACACATGAAAAGTCAACATGCTCAAAAGGTTGACCCAAGCGAAAGTGCCAGTGTCAACGGAGGAGCAGGCTGGCTGCGTGCATGGTTCTCCCACAGTAGCTGCAGCAGCTCCTTGGTCTCTGGGATTACTGCACGTTATCTCCGTCGTTGTGGGATTCCACTGTCATATGGCAGAGAGCTGTCACTGGTGATAATTATCAGCACTGAGCATCGGTTCTGCGCTCACACCTGGACAGGTGATTTGTGGGGTTTTGTTTTGCAATTTCCATAAATGGACAGTGACAATTGTAAAACTTGTTCTAAGCAACACCTAGGACATAAGGAGATCTACCTGCCAAGTTTCAAGATTGTAGGCCGTATGGGTTAAGAGATTTTGGGATGAGTCAATGTTGGTTTTTGCCATATATACAGTATGTATCATGTTGTATTTGTGGTGTTTTATCATGCAAGGTAACACAGAGGAGTGATCTTTCTTGCAATGTTTGGAGGACAGCTATAATAACTTCATAATTCTCCTGTTTCACAAAATCTGTTTGAAGGGAACTTGTAAGACATTTTCCTTCTGGAAACAAAGGGGAAATAAGCTCACATTTAACCTTGATCCTGGTGTCTGTCTAGACCTCTTCTCTGCTAGAAGATCCTTAACTGTATGCTTCACCCGGACTCCTTGGTAAATCCTTTTGTTGAAGTCAGTTGGAACTAGAAAGAAAACAGAAACACATAGAATAAAGGAATAGTCTGCTATCGTGATGGGTCTAAAACGCAACATCTTACATCTAGAAATGTGCCATCAACATGCTCAGGATACTGTGCGCACATTCATTAACACTGCTGGGGTGGGCAGCTAATATCACATGAAGTCAGACACCCCGTCTTCATCCCGGCGGCCACAAATATAAGTCAATCTCAATCTTCCCCCGCAAAGAAGATTAGATGGTCGCTGGGGCGGAATCACAGGGACTTGGTCATTTGCAAGCTTCTCAGTCAATCAGAATGACACCCTTAGTTCCTCAAGTAAGGCTACTGATTATAGCAATCACCAGCCTCTTTTTCTAGTGCTGGCCATAACAAGAAGTCTATCACACTTCCATTATCTTACTCGTGCAACAATCAATAAAATTCAGAGTATCGATCCAACAATCAACCCTCTTTCTCATCCGTGTGCCATTCATGTGCATCTATAATGTTTTACCAACTCTTGTTATCTATTTCCAGTCCCAGTGCCACCCCACACTGACGTCTATCACAGTCATGGAATGCATGGTTATTTGATCGATGTCCAGCTACTTTCGCCCGGTGGATTTAGCTATTTCCACATTCCACAGCAGCGGACCACACGATCATTAGTGCCGACAGGTCACAAATTACACATGCTTACTAAATACTGTACATTCCAACTGCGAGAGGAATTTTCTCTATTACAACTAATTTGACAACTAAACAATGAAGATGCAATAGACGTGCAGATCTTCATCTTTAATTCAAGGAGTTGAACAACATTATTGTATAAAACCTTAGGAAATGCAACAATTGTACAAATTAGAATAATCATAAATGAAATGTTTAATACTCAAGAATTAAAATGTGAGCAATTACTACCTGAACTCTGGAACCCATGGTCTGTCACAATAGGGGTTTTGGGGACCCAGTTGTGACCGCAGTGCACCAGTGATGGATACCTGAGACACAGGAGAACTGGATCTGAGGACTCTGGAATATTACCAGACACCGAGTCAGAGGATTCCAGAATAACTTTGTATGCAGTATCCGGGAGTACTAAATAAATGCCTCAGCAAAACTAAAATAGTGCCTATTTGGCTATAACTGAGATAATAACTTGGTGATGGACTGCCGGCACTTGTGTCATGACTGTTGCTGGTTGAAGAAGAATTACTGGACTCCAAAGCAACACCGGGTGAGCGGCCTGCAGGAACTGGCATACAAGCTGGAACTGGAGCGGCCAGTGAGCAATCAGCAATCTGGCTGCAATAGTGACACAGTGGCAATTCGTAACTTGATAAAACGTAATGACCCAGGGGCCGATTCTCTAAGACAGAAATGCGGTAAAAACCCCGTTATCTGGGTTTTTACTGCATTTCTGTATGCTCTAACCCCCCTCCGCAGTGGAGGGAATCGCCAGCAAAAGCTGGTGATTCCCTGCAGAATCCTATGGGCTTCTTACCGCAGCGCTGTGTGAGGGATCCGTCACGGATACCTCCCAGCATGCCCTGTGGCCGGCTCGTCACTCTGCGCATGCGCATATGGACTCCAGGGTCACAGACCCGGAAGTCCAGTGCCGGCGCCGCATCGCAAGGGACAGCTCTTATCGCAAGAGCTGTCCCTTGCGTTAATAACCGCATATGTGAGAACATATGCCGCTATTAATAATGCGGTAGCCGGCGAAGGGGGGACGAACAGGGCTGCGGATGTTACAACATCCCGCCCCCAATTAGAGTTAGGACTGGCAGCCTGTGGCGAGTCAGTAGCTGTAGCAGGCTGGAAATGGTTAACCAAACACCAGATGGTGGCTGGTTTGGTTCACTCCTTCTGGCAAATTCCTTCTTAGATGGACAAAACCATGTGCACTGCAGGTGGGGCAGATGTAACATGTGCAGATAGAATTAAATTTGGGTGGGGTTTTACTTCAAAGTGAGATCTATATTGCAGTGTAAAAATAAAGCAGTCAGAATTTTCCCTGCACAGAAACAAAATGACTCACCCAAATCTAATTCTCTCTGCACATTTTACATCTGCCCCCCTGCAGTGCACATGGTTTTGTCCATCTAAGAAGGAATTTGCCAGAAGGATTGAACCAAAGTAACCCCCACAGTCTGGATAGCAGGTAGCATCCGGGAACTGAAAAGTGATAAGGTACCAGATGGTGGCTATTGGTCCGGTTGGAGACTTGGAAACTGCGTCACGGCTGAAGACTGGCTGCGAGTGGGTAGCTAGGAATTGCTAATGACTGAGTACGGCTGGAAAGCCAGAAGCGGCTGATGACTGATAGTAGCTGGGAAGCCGGGAGCAGCTGATGATTAATAGTAGCTGGGAATCCAGGAGAGGCTAATGACTGGCAGCGGCTGGGAAGCAGCAGATGAATGGGTACCCGCTGAGGTACTGGAGATCAGGAAGCCACTGCATGCTGGGTGCAGATGGGAACAGAATCACAAGATGCATCACAAGAGCTGCTGGAGGCTTCTGTCTCCTTGGGGTAGGCTTTTAAATCCCTTGCCTTACAATGATTGGATGAATGCTCTCGAAGTTGCCTGTAATCTCAGATATGGATTATGGGGCAAATGCCAACAGAGGGTAATGATTACTGGGAGTGTTACTGCAGAAAACAGTAGTGCTAAACCAATGGTGCTGCATACCTAGCAACCAGGCACTTGAGAGGTTAATAGCTGGTTAGTAAACTGTGTAGCAAATGGGAACACCACAGGTGCACAATTAGAGCTGAAACATTGCATAGCAAGGCAGATGCAGTCCAAATGAAGCCAGGCTGTGGAATTCTGAGAACACGGCAAACTGAAGACAACCTGCAAAATAATTCAGGTTTGTGACATGGACATCACCAAATGTTGGGTTTCCTCCTTTGATATTTATATATTAAGGCCTTTACTGCAGTTGTCTTCAGTTGTTGTTTGCTAATGGGTATTTCTGCCTTTAGTGTTGTTTTTAGTAAGAGAATTTCATGTTCGATATGGTTGAGATCTGATGATTGACTCGGCCATTGCTGAATATTCCACTTCTTTGCCTTTAAAACTCCTGGGTTAATTTCGCATTGGGTCATTGCTCCTGTGTACTGTGAAGTGCCAGCCAATTAGCTTTGCAGAATTTGACAGAATTCATCTGACTACTTATGTCTTTTGTCGTCATCTTCATTAACACTAGTGACCCACTGCCATTGGAACTCATGCAAGCACATCAGTGGCGTAACAATAGCCCCGCAGACCCCGCGATCATGGGGAGGCGCTGAGTAAGTGTGGGCGCTGGAGTTTTGCGGGGCTATTGATGCGATGCACTGCCCTGCCTTACACCACTGCTTGCCGCAACCACCACTGGGCCTGTGACCCACAGATCTACTTGTCTGTGGTCCTGGCTCCCCTCCTGGCCGTCTCATGCTAATGAAAAATAACCGACACAAACTGTCTGCCCCCTTGCAGCAGACACTTTTTGAGGATGCTATAGGAAGCGGCGGCCTGCTGTTAAGGGTAGCCATTTTGTGAGGGTCATTTTCTTTAGCAGGAGCCAGCCAGGAGGAGCGCCGGGACTGCAGACAAGTAGATCTGCTAGTCCCGGCCACAGACCCGGTGGCGGCAAGCAGTGGGGTAAGAAAGGGTTGGGGGCATATTTTATGTGTGGGGCGCTGCCGAAATTTTCGGTGGGGGGGCACTCATTTTATAGTGGTTACGCCACTGAAGAACATGCCACCAAACTGCCTCTACCGGGTTTTACAGATGTGGTATGCATCTGATCACCATGTTCTCTTCATACTTTTTGCCGCCCATTATTCTGTTACAAGTTAATTTCATCTGTCCAAAGAATGTTGTTCCAGAACTGGTCTGGCTCTTGTAGATATTTTATGGCAAAGTCTAATCCGGCCTATCTATTTTAAGGCTTATGAATGGTTTGCACCTTGCTGTGAACACTGTGTACTTGCTCTTGTGAAGTCTTCTCTTAATGGCAGACTTGGATAATAATACCCCTATATCCTGGAGAGTGTTCTGCACTTGGCTGGATGGTGGGAAGTTTTTATGATACTTGACAGAGTATATAAAATGTATGTATAATCACAGGCATCTCCTACATCTTGGGGCCAGGTCTGATGACATAATATTGTGGCCCTGGCTCTTCTCTGAGGCTTCTCCCAGAAAGGAGGCCATATATATATATATATATATATATATATATATATATAATGCTGGAGATTGTCCCTTGGTGACAGGGTCCAGTCTCCACGTCACAACATATCCTAAGGCTTGATGGCTAACACCGCTAATCACCGGCGCTTTCCCTGACATCCAATCGGGGTCAGCGTTGTGTGACGCGGAGGATGCCGTTTGGCGTTACCATGGTGATGAACGCAGTGTCCGGCTTTTGCCGAGACCTGCATCGTGTCACTTCAAGTGACGCCATTTTGTCTCCAGAGTGACGAATGCTGGCATGGGTGAGTTACCTTGGTTACGCGTCATCACGTCCAGGATAAGCGGACAGGTGAGCTAACGAGCTGTTGGTTTTTAGTATGCTGCAATGTGATGTGCCACTGCGCCCAGGTACACGTGTTTTTAGTAATTAGTGTTCTGATGTTGGCTACTATAAAGATGTGCTTTGTGAGCCTATTCAGCATGCTCCTGATGACGGTGGTACATCCACCGAAACAGCTGTAGAGCTTGAATATGGCATCCCTGCAGTCTCCTGTATTCTTCCTGAATGTTGATGACGGTTTTCTACATTGGTAATACCCTGTAATCATGCCTGTACTCAGGGGCGTAACTAGACACATGTGGGCACCATAGCAAAAGTTTGTAAGGGCCCGTATTTATCACCTAATGCTGAAAAATGTACAGTATACAGCACATGATACTTTGTCAGGCTAAGTGGGCCCCTCTCAGCTCTGGGCCCCATAGCAGCTGCACCCCCTGCACCTATGGTAGTTACGCCCTTGCCTCTACTGCAAGTTGGATTCATGCCTTTATCTTTATAAAGACTATTTTTGCACTTTTTTCATCAAATTGGTGTGCTTGCCTCTAATTGTCCACTATATATATATATATATATATATATATATATATATATATATATATATATATATATATATATATAATATATACACTTAACATCGGCACTCACCTTTCCTAGTTTTGGGGTGCCCTATGGCTTGTGACCACATTGTTTAAACAGACATTGGATGGGCTCTGCACACACTAAATTAACTGATAATAAATAGTGGAGATTTGGTTCATGAATTGATCAATGCATTTAAGCCTGCAGCCCCCGTCAAGGGACCCCACTGTTCTGCAGGTCCTACCACTATCGCTGAAAATGGCTGCAATACACATAGCTATCACATCAATGTTTGATACCAGGCATGCTATCAGGTCTGAAGCTCACAGCAGACTTTGCTTTTATAGGTGAGCAGCTACCAACACACCTGTCACTAATCATCTAGGGAAATGGCTAACACAAGCTATGGAATCTTAGTTAAAAACAGGGTGCATGAGAGAATGTGACCACAATAAGACTAATTAAAAAAATTAATCTAATAAACAATATATACACTTAACATCGGCACTCACCTTTCCTAGTTTTGGGGTGCCCTATGGCTTGTGACCACATTGTTTAAACAGACATTGGATGGGCTCTGCACACACTAAATTAACTGATAATAAATAGTTTTATTATCAGTTAATTTAGTGTGTGCAGAGCCCATCCAATGTCTGTTTAAACAATGTGGTCACAAGCCATAGGGCACCCCAAAACTAGGAAAGGTGAGTGCCGATGTTAAGTGTATATATTGTTTATTAGATTAATTTTTTTAATTAGTCTTATTGTGGTCACATTCTCTCATGCACCCTGTTTTTAACTAAGATTCCATAGCTTGTGTTAGCCATTTCCCTAGATGATTAGTGACAGGTGTGTTGGTAGCTGCTCACCTATAAAAGCAAAGTCTGCTGTGAGCTTCAGACCTGATAGCATGCCTGGTATCAAACATTGATGTGATAGCTATGTGTATTGCAGCCATTTTCAGCGATAGTGGTAGGACCTGCAGAACAGTGGGGTCCCTTGACGGGGGCTGCAGGCTTAAATGCATTGATCAATTCATGAACCAAATCTCCACTATTTATTATCAGTTAATTTAGTGTGTGCAGAGCCCATCCAATGTCTGTTTAAACAATGTGGTCACAAGCCATAGGGCACCCCAAAACTAGGAAAGGTGAGTGCCGATGTTAAGTGTATATATTGTTTATTAGATTAATTTTTTTAATTAGTCTTATTGTGGTCACATTCTCTCATGCACCCTGTTTTTAACTAAGATTCCATAGCTTGTGTTAGCCATTTCCCTAGATGATTAGTGACAGGTGTGTTGGTAGCTGCTCACCTATAAAAGCAAAGTCTGCTGTGAGCTTCAGACCTGATAGCATGCCTGGTATCAAACATTGATGTGATAGCTATGTGTATTGCAGCCATTTTCAGCGATAGTGGTAGGACCTGCAGAACAGTGGGGTCCCTTGACGGGGGCTGCAGGCTTAAATGCATTGATCAATTCATGAACCAAATCTCCACTATTTATTATCAGTTAATTTAGTGTGTGCAGAGCCCATCCAATGTCTGTTTAAACAATGTGGTCACAAGCCATAGGGCACCCCAAAACTAGGAAAGGTGAGTGCCGATGTTAAGTGTATATATTGTTTATTAGATTAATTTTTTTAATTAGTCTTATTGTGGTCACATTCTCTCATGCACCCTGTTTTTAACTAAGATTCCATAGCTTGTGTTAGCCATTTCCCTAGATGATTAGTGACAGGTGTGTTGGTAGCTGCTCACCTATAAAAGCAAAGTCTGCTGTGAGCTTCAGACCTGATAGCATGCCTGGTATCAAACATTGATGTGATAGCTATGTGTATTGCAGCCATTTTCAGCGATAGTGGTAGGACCTGCAGAACAGTGGGGTCCCTTGACGGGGGCTGCAGGCTTAAATGCATTGATCAATTCATGAACCAAATCTCCACTATTTATTATCAGTTAATTTAGTGTGTGCAGAGCCCATCCAATGTCTGTTTAAACAATGTGGTCACAAGCCATAGGGCACCCCAAAACTAGGAAAGGTGAGTGCCGATGTTAAGTGTATATATTGTTTATTAGATTAATTTTTTTAATTAGTCTTATTGTGGTCACATTCTCTCATGCACCCTGTTTTTAACTAAGATTCCATAGCTTGTGTTAGCCATTTCCCTAGATGATTAGTGACAGGTGTGTTGGTAGCTGCTCACCTATAAAAGCAAAGTCTGCTGTGAGCTTCAGACCTGATAGCATGCCTGGTATCAAACATTGATGTGATAGCTATGTGTATTGCAGCCATTTTCAGCGATAGTGGTAGGACCTGCAGAACAGTGGGGTCCCTTGACGGGGGCTGCAGGCTTAAATGCATTGATCAATTCATGAACCAAATCTCCACTATTTATTATCAGTTAATTTAGTGTGTGCAGAGCCCATCCAATGTCTGTTTAAACAATGTGGTCACAAGCCATAGGGCACCCCAAAACTAGGAAAGGTGAGTGCCGATGTTAAGTGTATATATTGTTTATTAGATTAATTTTTTTAATTAGTCTTATTGTGGTCACATTCTCTCATGCACCCTGTTTTTAACTAAGATTCCATAGCTTGTGTTAGCCATTTCCCTAGATGATTAGTGACAGGTGTGTTGGTAGCTGCTCACCTATAAAAGCAAAGTCTGCTGTGAGCTTCAGACCTGATAGCATGCCTGGTATCAAACATTGATGTGATAGCTATGTGTATTGCAGCCATTTTCAGCGATAGTGGTAGGACCTGCAGAACAGTGGGGTCCCTTGACGGGGGCTGCAGGCTTAAATGCATTGATCAATTCATGAACCAAATCTCCACTATTTATTATCAGTTAATTTAGTGTGTGCAGAGCCCATCCAATGTCTGTTTAAACAATGTGGTCACAAGCCATAGGGCACCCCAAAACTAGGAAAGGTGAGTGCCGATGTTAAGTGTATATATTGTTTATTAGATTAATTTTTTTAATTAGTCTTATTGTGGTCACATTCTCTCATGCACCCTGTTTTTAACTAAGATTCCATAGCTTGTGTTAGCCATTTCCCTAGATGATTAGTGACAGGTGTGTTGGTAGCTGCTCACCTATAAAAGCAAAGTCTGCTGTGAGCTTCAGACCTGATAGCATGCCTGGTATCAAACATTGATGTGATAGCTATGTGTATTGCAGCCATTTTCAGCGATAGTGGTAGGACCTGCAGAACAGTGGGGTCCCTTGACGGGGGCTGCAGGCTTAAATGCATTGATCAATTCATGAACCAAATCTCCACTATTTATTATCAGTTAATTTAGTGTGTGCAGAGCCCATCCAATGTCTGTTTAAACAATGTGGTCACAAGCCATAGGGCACCCCAAAACTAGGAAAGGTGAGTGCCGATGTTAAGTGTATATATTGTTTATTAGATTAATTTTTTTAATTAGTCTTATTGTGGTCACATTCTCTCATGCACCCTGTTTTTAACTAAGATTCCATAGCTTGTGTTAGCCATTTCCCTAGATGATTAGTGACAGGTGTGTTGGTAGCTGCTCACCTATAAAAGCAAAGTCTGCTGTGAGCTTCAGACCTGATAGCATGCCTGGTATCAAACATTGATGTGATAGCTATGTGTATTGCAGCCATTTTCAGCGATAGTGGTAGGACCTGCAGAACAGTGGGGTCCCTTGACGGGGGCTGCAGGCTTAAATGCATTGATCAATTCATGAACCAAATCTCCACTATTTATTATCAGTTAATTTAGTGTGTGCAGAGCCCATCCAATGTCTGTTTAAACAATGTGGTCACAAGCCATAGGGCACCCCAAAACTAGGAAAGGTGAGTGCCGATGTTAAGTGTATATATTGTTTATTAGATTAATTTTTTTAATTAGTCTTATTGTGGTCACATTCTCTCATGCACCCTGTTTTTAACTAAGATTCCATAGCTTGTGTTAGCCATTTCCCTAGATGATTAGTGACAGGTGTGTTGGTAGCTGCTCACCTATAAAAGCAAAGTCTGCTGTGAGCTTCAGACCTGATAGCATGCCTGGTATCAAACATTGATGTGATAGCTATGTGTATTGCAGCCATTTTCAGCGATAGTGGTAGGACCTGCAGAACAGTGGGGTCCCTTGACGGGGGCTGCAGGCTTAAATGCATTGATCAATTCATGAACCAAATCTCCACTATTTATTATCAGTTAATTTAGTGTGTGCAGAGCCCATCCAATGTCTGTTTAAACAATGTGGTCACAAGCCATAGGGCACCCCAAAACTAGGAAAGGTGAGTGCCGATGTTAAGTGTATATATTGTTTATTAGATTAATTTTTTTAATTAGTCTTATTGTGGTCACATTCTCTCATGCACCCTGTTTTTAACTAAGATTCCATAGCTTGTGTTAGCCATTTCCCTAGATGATTAGTGACAGGTGTGTTGGTAGCTGCTCACCTATAAAAGCAAAGTCTGCTGTGAGCTTCAGACCTGATAGCATGCCTGGTATCAAACATTGATGTGATAGCTATGTGTATTGCAGCCATTTTCAGCGATAGTGGTAGGACCTGCAGAACAGTGGGGTCCCTTGACGGGGGCTGCAGGCTTAAATGCATTGATCAATTCATGAACCAAATCTCCACTATTTATTATCAGTTAATTTAGTGTGTGCAGAGCCCATCCAATGTCTGTTTAAACAATGTGGTCACAAGCCATAGGGCACCCCAAAACTAGGAAAGGTGAGTGCCGATGTTAAGTGTATATATTGTTTATTAGATTAATTTTTTTAATTAGTCTTATTGTGGTCACATTCTCTCATGCACCCTGTTTTTAACTAAGATTCCATAGCTTGTGTTAGCCATTTCCCTAGATGATTAGTGACAGGTGTGTTGGTAGCTGCTCACCTATAAAAGCAAAGTCTGCTGTGAGCTTCAGACCTGATAGCATGCCTGGTATCAAACATTGATGTGATAGCTATGTGTATTGCAGCCATTTTCAGCGATAGTGGTAGGACCTGCAGAACAGTGGGGTCCCTTGACGGGGGCTGCAGGCTTAAATGCATTGATCAATTCATGAACCAAATCTCCACTATTTATTATCAGTTAATTTAGTGTGTGCAGAGCCCATCCAATGTCTGTTTAAACAATGTGGTCACAAGCCATAGGGCACCCCAAAACTAGGAAAGGTGAGTGCCGATGTTAAGTGTATATATTGTTTATTAGATTAATTTTTTTAATTAGTCTTATTGTGGTCACATTCTCTCATGCACCCTGTTTTTAACTAAGATTCCATAGCTTGTGTTAGCCATTTCCCTAGATGATTAGTGACAGGTGTGTTGGTAGCTGCTCACCTATAAAAGCAAAGTCTGCTGTGAGCTTCAGACCTGATAGCATGCCTGGTATCAAACATTGATGTGATAGCTATGTGTATTGCAGCCATTTTCAGCGATAGTGGTAGGACCTGCAGAACAGTGGGGTCCCTTGACGGGGGCTGCAGGCTTAAATGCATTGATCAATTCATGAACCAAATCTCCACTATTTATTATCAGTTAATTTAGTGTGTGCAGAGCCCATCCAATGTCTGTTTAAACAATGTGGTCACAAGCCATAGGGCACCCCAAAACTAGGAAAGGTGAGTGCCGATGTTAAGTGTATATATTGTTTATTAGATTAATTTTTTTAATTAGTCTTATTGTGGTCACATTCTCTCATGCACCCTGTTTTTAACTAAGATTCCATAGCTTGTGTTAGCCATTTCCCTAGATGATTAGTGACAGGTGTGTTGGTAGCTGCTCACCTATAAAAGCAAAGTCTGCTGTGAGCTTCAGACCTGATAGCATGCCTGGTATCAAACATTGATGTGATAGCTATGTGTATTGCAGCCATTTTCAGCGATAGTGGTAGGACCTGCAGAACAGTGGGGTCCCTTGACGGGGGCTGCAGGCTTAAATGCATTGATCAATTCATGAACCAAATCTCCACTATTTATTATCAGTTAATTTAGTGTGTGCAGAGCCCATCCAATGTCTGTTTAAACAATGTGGTCACAAGCCATAGGGCACCCCAAAACTAGGAAAGGTGAGTGCCGATGTTAAGTGTATATATTGTTTATTAGATTAATTTTTTTAATTAGTCTTATTGTGGTCACATTCTCTCATGCACCCTGTTTTTAACTAAGATTCCATAGCTTGTGTTAGCCATTTCCCTAGATGATTAGTGACAGGTGTGTTGGTAGCTGCTCACCTATAAAAGCAAAGTCTGCTGTGAGCTTCAGACCTGATAGCATGCCTGGTATCAAACATTGATGTGATAGCTATGTGTATTGCAGCCATTTTCAGCGATAGTGGTAGGACCTGCAGAACAGTGGGGTCCCTTGACGGGGGCTGCAGGCTTAAATGCATTGATCAATTCATGAACCAAATCTCCACTATTTATTATCAGTTAATTTAGTGTGTGCAGAGCCCATCCAATGTCTATATATATATATATATATATGTCCTTTTATATCTGTGCAGCGTGCGGCAGCATGTATGTCTTGAAAGAGGGGCCCTTTTTTGACAGAGAGAGGCAGAGGATGACAGGAAGAGGCAGAGGGAGGTAGAGTGTGACAGTGGGCAGTATTCAATGAAAAAAATTTGCCGTGCATGGCGAGAGATTTTTTCTCTCGCCATGCACTCGCCCTGTTCCGGAGGGCTCGCTGCCACTCCTGCTCCCTCTATTCAATGTGGTTAAGACTCGCCGCCACTCGCGGCGAGTCTTAACCCCTGCAGCGGATGAGCGTCCGCGGCAGGGAGCTGGCAGGGAGCCATGGGACGGTGGCAGCCAGGGAGATTAAAGTCTCCCTGGCTGCCCCAGAACATATGTGGAGGGGAGGCGGGCTCCCCAGGACCCAGGCAGCACAAGCTGCCCCCCCCCCCCCCCCTATAGCCAACGGGGGACCCAGTATTCACTGCACCCGATCGTGCATATGTAATGATCGGATGCAGTGAATATATGAATATCTAATGAGCGGCTTGAGAGCTCCGGCCCCCTGCTGGCTGCTCTGTGTAAAAAAAAATATATATATATATATATATTTTTTAAATTAAAGCACATGAAAGCACATGAAATTATAAGCACATGAATAAAAATAACATGCCCCTTCACAGAAAAAAAAATCCTTATTTTTTGACACCAAAATTAAAAAAAACTTTTTAGTTTAAAAGTTCACATTCCAGCTCTCCATGAAAAGTTGGAGAATTGCTACACGGAGAGAGACGGCGAAAATCACTTAGAAAGACGGCGAATATTTCACATTGAATAGGGTTGCTCGCTTTTGGAGAGCAAAATGCTCCGTCCAAGGCGAAAAAAGCAAAAATTCGCCATAAAACAGGGCGAATTTTTCTCATTGAATACTGCCCAGTGAAAAACAGTGGTTGACAGTAAGAATGTGACAGGGGCAGCAGTGGGTCCCTTAGTCCTCAGGGGCCGCAGTGCACTGCACCTGCTGCAACAATGGTAGCTTTGCCTCTGGTTCCTTCCTTAAAAATTTGTAGCAGCCAGGTGCGGATTGATCACAGAGTAATTAGTGAATATTCCTGGTGAGTGGTAATACACCCAAGGCCTGACCGGACACGTGGCCATGCAGGACAGACAACCCATCCCACGCATTACATTGCAATGTTCCCATTCATTCCCCAGTTATTCCATCTCAGCAGTACAGAAACTCTACCATCCGGTAATGCTGACATGGCCACATGGCATGGTATACCTCTGGTGCTACCCATTTCGGGAAACTTCAACAATATTTCCCAGGGCCACTTTTAGTTCCCAATCCACCCCTGGAGCAGCAGTTCATCCCATTAGCAAGGATGAGGGGGACCTCCATGGTCTTGCTAAGCCTGTGTCGGATACCCCAACATTTTCTGTAAGTTAGCTTTAATGAGCAAGAAATGCAATGCAAGTTACTAACTGATGGGCACAGAAACCAGTAAAGACTCTATCCTTATGTCGCTCCCATAGGCAGGACCATACATGCCTCTTTATTTCCCCTGGAGATATTTTCATTGTGTGCACAAAACAAACACTTTGCATATTTCTTTCAGAACAGGACAAGTAAAATGTCAGCTGTGCTCAGACATAGATTGAACCTCGACATAACGTAAGTATTGTTTCTGAAGGATTTGCAACTGTAACATTCTGACAATGCCTGAGGCTCTCGTACTGTGAGATGTCAGGTGCGGACAATCTCACACTTGTTGGGAAGTTGGCATTTGATGTCGCAGGACCCCCTTTGGTAATACTGAATTCAATATTTTACTTCTGCTTGTGTAACAGACACTTGTAGACATGGCTGCTGGCCACAGGGTGAGATAGGTGCAATTGCTTTTTTTTTTTTTTAAACGGCAGCGTAAATTATGTCAGGTGCAATTATGTCAGAACAAGACAGTATCAACATTTAAAAAGCATGGTATTTTTTATTACAAATGTGTATTTATCTTTAATAAATCATCTGGTTCTACCTGGACATGATGATACCTGCATTGGTCTATGACAGGCAGGGCTGGTGGTACTGTAATAAGTTCAACTGCCGCATGGGATCCCCCTTGAATAATGGCAATGAGCCCTAGACCAGCGATAACCTTGACACTCCAGCTGTTGTTGAACTATACATCCCAGCATGCCCTGCATCAGTTTTAGCATGGCCAAATAGTAAAACTGTAGCAGGGCATGCTGGGATGTGTAGTTCAACAACAGCTGGAGTGTTAAGGTTAGCCATCCCTGCTGTAGACTGACTAGAGTGTGAGAACAATAAGTACATAATAGAAGGGATATTGCATTTCAATATTATTATTGGTATTTATTTACATAAGCGTGTATTTAATACAATGGGGTAAATGTAATAGGGTGCAGGAAGTTGGAAGTGCAGGCTTCCGTGCAAGAATGCCATTATTTATCAAGCAGCAATTCTTTAAAGGTACAGACCTACCTGGTTTGTCTAAATTAGGCCAAGAATGTGAACCTAGTTATGTAGTGTCTGAAATAGATAAAATAAGACTTCAAAGACATACCAAACATTTTCTCCTATCTCTTTCCTTCACTTGTCTACTTTGCTTTTTTCCACTCCAGAAGAAGCCCAGGAAGGAGATGCATGAGGTCAGCGATGGGGATGACGTCAGGCTAATCGTGTCATTAAACATCATCCCCTCAAAGAAAAATTACCACTAGTGGTTTACATTTGCATAAGGTTGGAGACAAAATGACACATTTTCATTGAAACTTGTCACTAGGCCCCGCCCCCTCCTCCAGCACCCCAGGATTTTCTGTATTAATCTCCACATTCTGCTCCCTTTACTAGAAGTGGGCTGGAGGGGTGCACACTCTTCCAGGGCTGTGGGTGACTACCTGCAAAATCAGTGTGACAGTGGGGGATCCTGTTGTTTTGCCTGTTGATTTTGCCACAAAATACGGCGCTGTGAGGTGTACATTGATTTTAAACTGTGCTGTCTCCATAATGACCCACACTGTAACTCTGTAGCTTTAGCCAAGGTGAACAATGTGAAGAAGAGTCAGCCAGTTGCCATCTATTGGAACAGGTTGCGGTCATCGACTGGGAAACAAGATATCACTAGCCTCCCCCTTCACCTATTATGGTGCCCCATTGTAACATCAGGATCCACCCATGTCCTGCGATAGAGACGATTAACAGCAGTCGTCAGCGGGGAATTACGTAGAATCCTGAGAATTTCATGCAGAGGTAGAGAAATCCTGATGATAAGTGATTCGGGACATTTATACAAATAGGAGCAAGTTACTCTTAATTAATATCTATCTAATGCAGCCGGGCTAACTAAAACTGCAGAGAAGTCTGACATCACAGCAGCAGCAGAAAAAAAAAACGTACTGCAATAAATTCACAATCCGATATATATACAAAATAATGAAATGCCGGCGAAATGTTCAACAGCCTTTTAAATTAGATCTAGAACATAATTTAATAACAGTATAACTACGTGTTGGTAGTAGGTAGTAAACTGTTACATACTGTATTATATCATGTGTCAGTTTTATGTGTCTTTTTAAGAATACGGAATAACATTGTTAAAATTGTTGCCTATGTCAGGCTAAGCATGTTGTAGCAGGCTATCGTTGGTTTAAATCAGGGGTGGGGAACCTTTTTTGTGCCAAGGGCCTTTTGTATGGGGAAAAAATCCATCGGGGGCCATATGTAAAAATTTCTGTTACAAATTCCCCTGCTGCAGCCGTCCCACGCTCCAGCGGCTGCCACTGAATAGGACTGACCGTCTCCGGCTGCTGCTGATTAAGAGGAATCTCATGAGAACTACTGACCTCTTGCGAGAATTCCCCTGTACTTTCACCCCCGCAAAGCTGCCATGCGGGTGGGCGGGCCACTCAGATCGTCTACAGGGGCCGCATACGTACCCTGGGGGCCTGAGGTTCCCCACCTCTGGTTTAAATGAACTGGTTTGTTATGATCAGACAGTGCTCCATATGTGATTTTCTATGTATTTATTTATTATTTATTTACAGTTTCTTATACAGCGCAGCAGATTCCGTTGCGCTCTGGATTGACACTACCTGAATTTTTGTATGACGTTTTTTTTTTCATTTTATATAATCCCAATTCTACATGCGCCTATGGGCCTAATTCAGACCTCATTGCTGCTGTGCGAATTTGCCTGCAGCCAGATAATCACCACCCAGCCAGAGTGAAATCCCACCCTGTGCAAGTCTACGAATGGCTTGCGAATGGATCGCTGATCACTGATCACGTGTTATCTGCAAATCCATTCGTAACTCACTTACCACTGAATGGTTTTCCCAGTCTGTGCAAGTGAGTGTAACTCTGACCGTTCCACCCTGTGCGACAGAATCGGACCACGCCTATGTTTATTCTGACACTCCCAGAAAATAGCTGGTTACCACCCCATAATGCCGTCAACTCTAAATATTCCCCTATGTATGAGTATTCAGTCCAAGATTCCGACTGTCGGAACGTCCCAATAGCCCGAATCCTGGGCCGTTTTCGTTTCACTTGAATGTAACTCGCCAGACAGAATTCAATGTTCTGGCTTTCGAGTGTTGAGGATTAGAAAAAAACACCGTCATTTTGTCGAAAAATGGCCACAGATTTGACAATCCGCAGCCGTTCCCAACAATAAAGACTAACCTCCACAAGGAGGCGGGTCTGTAGCAGGTGAGTCTTAGCTGGGATGGAGAGTCCTGACCGGGATTAACTCCCGATATTTCCCCTGTCTGAAAGATTGTCAGGGATTGATTTACCCCTACGACTGTGTTTTCCATCGCTTCAGTGGTCTGATTTTTATCTCTCTCAAGCTTCAAAAAGTGATCAAATGGAGAGTGATAAACAGCCAGCCAATCAACTCCTACCTGGAATGTAGTAGGCTGGGTTTGCAATATGTGTAAACATGGGGTAGGGGGGAATGGGACAATATACCTATGCACTGAAACCCACCAAAAAGTAATTGATAGAAATAGGGTGATTATTTTTTCTTTATTATTGGTCCACAATATGTAATTGAGCGTGCCGTGGCACTGTGTTGCTATGTGGAGGTGCAACCCCAGAGAGTAAGATAAGATGAGGAAGGAGAGGAAAGAGAAAGTACTCTCTTTGTTTGGGGGCACACTTTATTAAAACTTAACGTTGTTTAATATCATTATAGACAGGTTAATATCGAGTGGTTGCTGAAACACATAATTTTTGCTAGAATAACCTTCTTTACATCAGGGGTACTCTATTTGTCAGATTATGTATATTCCAACATAAATTACTACATAGCTAACAAAATTCGCTATTTACCCACCCAATAGTGATGTCCTTTTAATCAATTCCTTCAGGATAACCATTTGTATTACCACCGCTAGACTGGCAGCTGTATCCATAATTATTACATAAACGATTGTCGCTATATGTTGCCAATCATAAATGCGGGTTTACAAATATAAGGAATTGTAAGTACATGTTTGTGTATGTTATATATGTTTAATGTCCATGTATGTCCCATGTAATGTCCTAACCAATTCTTTTTAAAAAATGACTAAATAATTAAACGTTAAGTTTTAATAAAGTGTGCCCCCAAACAAAGAGAGTACTTTCTCTTTCCTCTCCTTCCTGGGTTTGCAATATGTCAGGAAGGAGCTGATTGGCTGGTTGTTTATCATTCTCCAGTTTATCACTTTTTGAAGCTTGATCTGGCCCTAACTCTTTTTCATTATTACAATAATTTTTACAAGGCTGTACAATTATAATATCGTTATAATATAACTTTTCAGCCTTTTTTTTTTTTGCAAATAATCTAAACTAAAGGCAGTGGGATCAGTAACATCTGCAGGCTTCTTAATCTACATAAGAGAACAACTGAAATGATTTTATTACTGTCAGATGACAATATTTACATCAGTAAAAAACTTTTAGCACAGGTCATTTTTTAAACTAATATACTTTAGAAGTGAGTATAAATACATGTATAATAGACTTATGGTGACAGGTGCATGCCAAGCATGTATAGGGCCTGGGTACACCCTCCAAATAAGCATTAATTCATGTTTTGTCTATTAAGTAAACACTGGGATTAAATATATCCATCTAACGATAGTAAAAGTTGACATACATCGACTATTCAAATAACTTTTTCTCTTATGATATAGTATGAAAGGATTCTTCGCAGCCGTCGGCCACATCTGAAGCACTTGTCTAAAACATTCTGAATACGCTTTTTAGTATGTTTGATGATATGTGAGCATTTATAATGAAAAAGAGTAACACAAAACAGTTTTGTTAAGAACAAAGGTTGGCGAAGGTCAAGGGGTTAGACACCTAGAACATCATTGAGGTGTTGTAGTGAAGTGGGGAGGCAATGCGTATTATAGAGCTTTCATTTTAGTTTATGCAATAATATAAATGTCTGAAAACTGCCTGAAGTATGTAAAACATTTCCTTTACAAAATGTGTGGGATTGTTGAAACAAGTTGACATCTAATGTAAAAAAGGGTGTATCTGACATGATGTATCAATTTGTATTTGCCCATGACTATGATCTCCTGCATTGGTTTTGTTCTTTATTGTGTAAGGAGCAGGAACAATCTATTATACTGTATGTACTAGAATTGGACAGGCATTTGTTTGGGATAATATTTACTATATGTTTTATGATCCATCAATCTTTTCTTTCTTATTGTCCATCTTTCAAGTCTTTATATTATGTACGAGTTCAGTAGCATTGTGTCCCTTTATTATACTGTATCATTTTCATTATTGGAGTTTTGTTATGACTCTATGGTAAGTTCAACTGGGTTATGTAATTGTTTAAAATAAGCATACTTTCCTAAAATTTCTGGGGGAATCCAGAATTTGGGTGGGTTTTCCCAGGAGCGAGGCAACTATTTTATTTATTACCAGTTAAGATATAGCACACACATATTCCGCAGTGCTGTATAGAGAATATTTGAACATTCACATCAGTCCCTGCCCCAGTGGAGCTTACAATCTATATTCCCAACCACATGTACAGGCACACACAGACATGGTTCATTGTGGGAGGAAACCAGAATACCCGGAGGAAACCCACGCAAGCACGGGGAGAATATACAAACTCCGCACAGTTAGGGCTATGGTGGGAATGGAACCCATGACCTCAGTACTGTGAGGCAGTAATGCTAACCATTACACTGTCTGTGCTTATCACAATAACGGTGAAGTGGCATGATGATAAGATTTGCTATTAAATCGTATAATTGTGGCCCATCTCTTGTGGTATAATGCTACAATTGATTCCCTTATCTGGATATCATCTATACTATATTCTTGGTATGGGTATTTTGGTTTAATTGCGCAGTACCCAGTTATGGAGCAAGGCAGAACGATATTTTATGTGATAATGGGGCAGTTGTATTAAGCTTTGCGAAGAGAAAAACTTGAGATAAAATGGAGATAAATTGGAAGGAGATAACGCACCAGCCAATCAGCTGGGTTTGAAATATGACAGTTGGAAGTTGATTGGCGGGTGCATTATCTCTTTCGAATTTATCTCGACATTATCTCAAGTTTATCTCTTCGCAAAGCTTAATACATCTGCCCCAATGTACTTTGGGACAGATCTATTAAGCCTGGTGAAGTGATAAAGTGGAAGGTGATAACGCATCAGCCATCCAGCTGTATATGAAAAATAACAGTTAGAAGTTGATTGGATGGTGTGTTATCACCTTCCACTTTTTCACCACTTTATCACTCCACCAGGCTTAAGCCATCTACCCCAGTGTGTAGAGACCTCTAAAAACTGCAATTGATGTGTTGTGGAGTCAGCTACAATGCTCAAAATATAGTCCTACTGTAGTTGGGAACTGAAGTTTTCGACCTATTCAGTATATGTGAGGATAATACCAGCATCATCAGCTGCTATTATTTCTGATGTTAATCCTTTCCTTCTCTTCATTAATGTTCTATAAAACAGTGACAGTTGGTAACAGCAAGTACTGCCAGCATTTACTGTAAGGATACTATGATGGCTTCAGTTGTTAGCAGATGACCACTTTATAAAGGGACTTGACTCCCAGTTTCAGAGACCCTCCTGCAGATTGAAATTCGTAAAGTTTTCCCCCACGAAACAAACACTGACCCTAGATAACTGGAATATCTGGTAACCATGTCTGGTCACTGACCAGTTTGGCCAATACAGGAAGTGCCAAGAGCAACTGCAGATACTGCTATGGCTATAATGACACCATTGATAAGTAGTTAATGTCACTGTGTGAATCAGCCCAAGTACATCAATATGTGAAGCAGCCCTGGCACATCACTGTGTAAAGCAGCCCTGGTACATCAATATGTGAAGCAGCCCTGGCACATCACTGTGTGAAGCAGCCCTGGCACATCAATATGTGAAGCAGCCCTGGCACATCACTGTGTAAAGCAGCCCTGGTACATCAATATGTGAAGCAGCCCTGGCACATCAATATGTGAAGCAGCCCTGGCACATCACTGTGTGAAGCAGCCCTGGCACATCACTGTGTGAAGCTGCCCTGGCACATCACTGTGTGAAGCAGCCCAGGTACATCAATATGTGAAGCAGCCCTGGCACATCACTGTGTGAAGCAGCCCTGGTACATCAATATGTGAAGCAGCCCTGGCACATCACTGTGTGAAGCAGCCCTGGCACATCACTGTGTGAAGCAGCCCTGGAACATCACTGTGTGAAGCAGCCCTGGCACATCACTGTGTGAAGCAGCCCTGGCACATCACTGTGTGAAACCAGATGACTTTGTAGAGTGTGCAAAACATTGACTAAAAAAACGTTTAAGATATAAGAAAACATTGTGGTTTTCAGTTTTTTGGAAAGTTTCTATTTTCCAGTGGAAGTTTTTTGATTTAATACATTTTTTTACAGATTTTATAAAGACACATATTTTTTTTTCTAGGTAAGCATTGTAACATAGAACAGTTCTCTCCTTTCAGGGGATCGGCTACGCTCCCCTCCACCAGGAAAAAGTGTGCACTAGCAAAACTAAAAATTATATCAGTATTACTTTTTTGGTGTAAAATGATAACGCGCAGAAAAAAAATCAGATTCTACTTATTTATTTTGCACCTTTTAGAAGATAATAGATAGAGTTGATTGGTTGCTATGGGCAACCCCCCATTTTCAGTAGAACTCCCATCTTAGTAAATTTACCCCTCCGTATCTTACAATATTATGCTTTATATTTTTTTTTATACTTTTTTTTTTTAGTTTCTGTACTAAAATAAATTTGTTAAAATGTTAATTTCTGATTTCTGTAAGTGCTAATGTTAAGGCCCATACACACTGGGCGACTTTGAGCTGAAAGTCGCTACAAAACAGCAGGTTTGAGCGGCTTCCAGCTCAACGCCGCCCAGTGTGTATGGCCCGGCGATGAGCCCTGCTGTGCGCTCCCGCCACATCGCCGGGAAAGCCGTTCATCTGCTGGTTATTCCAACAGATGAGCGGCTTTCAGGACGGCTTTGCATAGTGCTCTGCTATGCAACGCTGTCCTCTCCCCCTCCGTCGGCGCCGGGCAGGGGGAAAGCCCCTCAGTGTGTATGCACTGAGCGGCTTTCCCCGCAGCGATGAACGTGATCATCGCTGTTCATACACACTGGGCACAGTCGCCCAGTGTGTATGGACCTTTACCCATGCCATACATTTGGTTTAAATATTCATTTTTATTAAATGTTCTAGAAGAATGATTACAACATCTTTACCACATTACTACTTTTACGGAGTTATTTTGCTTTGAATTATGTATTAAAATAAACGGGTTCGGACCATTGTGGTTTAAAAGATTTATGATGTAGATTACAAAGTGCTTTACATGGCAAACAGGCTTTTATTTTTCATATCAAGTGAATGTATAGTTTACATTAAATATACATTAAATATACATATTTAATGTATATTCTGTATTAACTTGCGATATAATATTTAACGTTAACAAGCCGTTTATTATATAACCAACGTACAGTATGCCTGGGGAATTTTTCTCTTCTTTATTGTGCAGTTAATTGCTGTACGCTCACGACTACCGGACTATGAATGATCTGATACAGCTTTTCCATCTCTATTTCTTCCAGCATGAACAAAATAACTTTTCAAACATCTCACTTTGATATCAGAATTAGTAGAATGTAACTGATAGATGATTGCAAAGTAATAGGCAGCTAGCTGGTAATACCAGTATCACTATGTCGCCTCTACTATTTTTATTTATTAACAGTTTCTTATATAGCACACACATATTCTGCAGCGCTTTACAAAGTTGAACATTCACATCAGTCCCTGCCCCAGTCGAGCTTACAATCTATATTCTCTACCACATGTACACGCACACACAGACATTTTAGGGTTAATTTTGCTGGGAGCCAATTAGCCTATCAGTATATATTTTTGGGGATTGTGGGAGGGAACCGGAGTACCCGGAGGAAACCCACGCAAGTACGGGGAGAATATACAAACCCGGCACAGGGCCATGGTGGGAATTGAACCCATGACCTCAACACTATGAGGCAGTAATGCTAACCATTGGCTCCAAGCAGACAAAGTTGGTTACCTGGCCCTTATTCAGATCTGACCGTAGTACAAATGTATTCTCAAAATGGGCAAAACCATGCTGCACGGCAGGTGGGGCAGATGTAACATGTGCAGAGAGAGTTACATTTGGGTGGGGTGTGTTCAAACTGAAATCTAAATTGCACAGAAACAAAATACCTCACACAAATCTAACTCTCTCTATACATGTTACATCTGCCCCACCTGCAGTGCACATGGTTTTGCCCATTTTGAGAACAAATATGTACTGCGATCAGATCAGATCCCTTCACAACCTTACTTTCTCAGTGCACCCTATTTCCTTTATATTTTTTAGAAATACATTTAATTTGGCTACTTAAATTTAGGGTCAGATCTCAAGCAAATTGGCGACATTGCCCCTATAAATTGAATAATATGCACAAAGGGGGTCATTCTGGTTGACAAGCAAAGCTGCAAAATTCACAGCTTGCGTATCACCTCCCGCACGAGCACCCGCCCTCCGCACACCAATTTCTCTGCACGCATGCAATAGGGTGTTTAGCATAAACAGCGATTGGATGTGTAGAATAAACATCCATTCACAGCCTTGCATGCAGGGACAAAATCATTTGATGGTCGCTGACCATCGAATGATTTGGCAAGCGCACGCAGACCCAAGACACCTCTCTGGTGTCTTAGATCTGTGAGTGCCCTGTGTGGGAAGCGGACTGGCAGCTGACATCTGCATACGTCAGCTGCCATCCCCCAGCAGCCGCATCATGGGTAAATTTCCATGGGAACGCCCTTGAAATGCTGGGCATTACCATGGGCGCGACAATGGCCCACTGAACCACGCCCCCACCCGCATTAGAAGGAGAGAATGGGCCGACGAATAAGCAAATTGCAATGCCCACTCACAGCAAGTGGCTGCACATGCATATACATGTGTATTTGCATGTGCAGCCGCAAACCATTGCTACCCTGTGCCTACGAGCAGGGTAGCGTATGGATTAGAATAACCCCCAAAGTCTCTTGCTAGTTACAATGCAAGTTACATACCATGTCCCCAGTAGTACCAGTAGTGCCAGTTACATATCATACCCCCAGTAGTGCCAGTTATATATATCATACCCCCCAGTAGTGTCAGTTACATACCATGTCCTCAGTAGTGCCAGTTACACATCATGTCCCCAGTAGTGCCAGTTACATATCATTCCCCCAGTAGTGCCAGGTACAGATGTACCCAGTAGTACCAGTTATATATCATACCCCCCAAGTAGTGCCAGTTACACATCATGTCCCCAGTAGTGCCAGTTACATATCATGTCCCCACTAGTGCCAGTTACATACCATGTCCCTAGTAGTGCCAGTCACACATCATGTCCCCAGTAGTGCCAGTTACATACCATGTCCCCAGTAGTGCCAGTTACATATCATACCCCCAGTAGTGCCAGTTACATATCATTCCCCCAGTAGTGCCAGGTACAGATGTACCCAGTAGTACCAGTTATATATCATACCTCCCAATTAGTGCCAGTTACACATCATGTCCCCAGTAGTGCCAGTTACACATCATGTCCCCAGTACTGCCAGTTACATATCATGTCCCCAGTAGTGTCAGTTACACATCATGTCCCCAGTAGTGCCAGTTACACATCTTGTCCCCAGCAGTGCCAGTTACATATCATGTCCCCAGTAGTGCCAGTTACATATCATGTCCCCAGTAGTGCCAGTTACACATCATGTCCCCAGTACTGCCAGTTACATATCATGTCCCCAGTAGTGTCAGTTACATACCATGTCCCCAGTACTGCCAGTAGTGCCAGTTACACATCATGTCCCCAGTAGTGCCAGTTACATATCATGTCCCCAGTAGTGCCAATTACATATCATGTCCCCAGTAGTGCCAGTTACATATCATATCCCCAGTAGTGCCAGTTACATATCATGTTTACTATCTTCCTCCAGTGTCACTTATCTGGCAAGGTTTATGGACCCCACACAATACCAACCTCAGGACGTATAAATTCAACTACCACAAGTGCCTCCAATAAGGATAATACAACGGGAATCCACTCCAATAAGTATAACCCATATTCATTTATATTTATTTTTCATTATATATTTTTTATCTTTTTGTATTTGGTTCTACTATGTTTATATGTAATTATATTGTGTAAATGTTTTTATACCCATTGAGTGGTTATAAATCCACCTGATATTACGCATTAAGCAAATAAAATTATACATTGTTTTTACATCCAACCATATTGATCCAATACTTAGCACTCCACCTTTTTGTTTTCGTCTACATCCCTCTCTCTACCATAGAAAAATGAAATTGAATGTGTGCAAATCATAACTACTGTATTAGCATATTCTTCTATTAAATATTTAAAATGTTTACTATTACATAAAACATATATGGGGAAATTTACATGTGATGTTGCTATGGGTAACCAATCAGAATCTACTTCTTATTTACTGTGTATAGCATCTTCTAGAACAGTGGTGGGGAACCTCCGGCCCGTGGGCCGTATACGGCCCCCGCAGCCGTCTGTGTGGCCTGCCCACCCCCCGGCAGTTCTGCGGGGAGCCAAGTACAGGGGAAATCTCACGAGAGCTACCGACCTCTCGCGAGATTTCCCCTGTACTTGACTCCCTGCACAGCCGCTGGATCACACAGGCCGGCGACTCTTAAACTGCGGCAGCCGCCGGAGCATGGGACGGCTGCCGCAGGGCAATTTGTAAATGTTTTTTTTTATATATGCCCCCCGGGGCATTTTCTCGCAATAGGAACGGCCCTTGGCCCCAGAAAGGTTCCCCACCCCTGTTCTAGAAGATAATTGACAGGACCCGATTGGTTGCCCATAGTAACATCTCAACTCCCATCTTAGTAAATTTCCCCCATAATTTCTTAGCGACGTGTTTTGTTGTTAAAATTTTTTTTTGTATTTGTCAAGTTTATGGCCATTTTCAAATGATTTTACTAGTCTCCGATGGAATGCAAAGGCAAATGTTTCAAAATCAATTCACATCTGCAGTAAAAATATATTATGGTGTAAAAGTTACTTAAACATGTACAGGTAAGGCCCATTAAAACACATTCAGGAATGTTTTGCCTTGGGGATGCTCAATCAAAAATAATTACTGGTAGTCTTTTTACAAAGGCTGGGGATACTATAGCATAGACGTTGCAGCTGCTGTGTGGGTACGGAAACAAATAAACCTTTTGTGTGGAGCTCATAAAGTATCATAGAATTTAATTTTGTCAGCTGTAGTTTTGTTTGGTGAAGATCTTGCGAATAACACTAACAGGCTTCCAGCATTGTACCTTTAAACATTGGGAGAAACATGGCAGTGAATAGTGAACTGTCTTCATGAAAGAAAGTGTTTTCCATAAGACATATCCCCCATTATTAGACTATACCTTTGGCTTTACTATACTTTAGGCATTTATCTAGCAGGATAAAGAAACAATACACAGGACAGCAAACACCAATTGCATACTTGTATACCATGGAGACAAAAGGAGATTTTAGAATGTTTGCATACGCCCAATACAATGCAAACTCGGCTGACTATAAATATTTTTGGAGAAATGTTACTTTGATAATGACTTCTGTTTCTGGTCATTTTTCTTTGCCTCGATCCATTAGCAGATTAGATTGTCTTCTGACAATAGGCTTTGTCAGTGAGTCCACAGACATGCTTCAACTTGGCCTAACGATTTGTAATCAACTTAAAAGCCGGCGAGTGCAACCTTTGGTTAAAAAAAACAGTGATTTGTCTACTGCTTAGAACATAGCAGCTGACAGTATGCCTTGAAGAGAACAAATAAATGCAGGGGGAGCTGTTACAGAACACGGAGGCCATTGGTAGTAAATTGTAAATGCTTTGATATCAAAGGTTATTCGATAACCACATTAAAAATCCATACTTAGTCCATGTTTATACAGCTAAATATATCTCTATTTATAAATTTGTTAATGAAGGATATTAAATATATTTACAGTTAAAAACCAGAATGGAGAGTAATGGGGCTCACACACGGGGTGGTTTCAGGACATTTTCTAAGTGGTTTCACTAGATTGCATAGAAAATGCACCTACATCGTGCCATGTGTAGGGGCCATAGCTATAGCGATGCATGGCTCTGTGCGCCGCTATTGCTGGATAAATCTAGTTAATTGCCGGTTGGAGCTGGAGAACACTGGCACTGATAGATCGCTCAGTGGCACATTGCAATGCAGTTGTGTGTGCTGAGTGATCCTGCTGAGCTAGCTACATTACTCAGACCTCTCAGCAATCTCAGTGTAGGCCCCATAACACGTACCATGTTCAGAAAGATAGTCATGATAGTCTCTAATAAAGTGATTAGATAGCTTATATGTTTGTCACAGTCAAACTGCATTCTCCCTAGGATAGTGATGGAGATGTGAGGTTCCACATCTACAGAGAGCTCAGAGTAGTGATGGTAATCCCCGTGTCATAAACAGAAAAATGGGCAACAAATAAAGGTCAATCCACACATGAGGGGGACAAGTTGCCTTTGCAACAGCATGTAAACAATGACATCGGAACTCACCCCCTCATTGCGCTCTCTCCAAGATTCATGGATTTTGCATGCAGCCCAATGGTATAGATGGAACCATGCCAGTTCAGCAAATTCCATTGATTATCACTCCAAATAAGTGGCCCCTTTTCATAAGCTTCAACATACTGAAGTAGGAACCAGTATGGGGAGAGACTTGAAAGGAAGAAGGAAACTACCTTGCATTCATGAGGATGTTACTTTGACACGTACCACCTACCTGAACATTGTTGCAGACCAAGTACACCCCTTTGTGGCAACGAAATTCCATGATGCCAATGGAACCAACCTCACAACCTAGAGAACTTAAAGGATCTGCTGCTAATGTCTTGAAGCCAGATATCACAAGGTGCCCTTCAAAGGTCTTGTGGTCAGGGGCGAATTTAGGGGTCAGGCCGCCTCTAGGCACAACATTTTTGTGCCCCCCCCTCCCCCTATTTTAATTTAATCATATATGTATATACATTGTTATTTATATATATATTTTATAAAAATGTAACTGTAGCCCACCTTAATATTTTTTTAAGCACTGTGGACTGCTCACTGTACAGAGCCGGAGGGAGGGAGGCACTTATTAGTACAGTGATTAGCACAGTGTCTCTGTCAGTCTCTCTCCGGCTCACACACTGTGACTGACTGAGCGCAAGGAGGATCTGCGCGCCGCTCAGCTCAGCTGCTGGACACACAGCAGCCAATAGACTGTGTGTGTGTGTGTAGAGTAGCCAATGGGCGGGAGCCGGCAGCAGTGAGCCTGAGCCATTTCTGGACGCGCAGGGGGACCGTCGGACCCAGTCACTAAGCGGTGATGTAATGTGCATGGCAGAGTAGGTGGGCAGTGGCGGGTGATGAGCGGCGCTGCCGCCTACATTTGATAATTTATGTCTATGGCGGCGGTGCTCGTCACTCGCTGCTGCCCACCCGCTGTGCCATTTAACAGAATGTCAGCCTGCCTGCCGCCCTTAATTGGTGCCGCCCTGTCGGGTACCCCTCTCCAGTTTAAATGGATCTAATACATGTTCATTTATTAATAATCTTGCTACTGATGAGTAGTATAACAACTGAATCCATTTAATAAACCAAATGCAAATGTTGACAACACAGCCCATAGATAATTCCACTCAACTGTATCAAAGGGCTTGGCCACATCCAAAGATAAGACCAAGGCCTCCTTCTCCAATCTCTGGCCAATCTCTATTAAAATACATTGCCGCCACTGCAGCGATGCTAGCACATATGTACTAACATGTGTGACTAGCATCACAAAGCGGTGATGGAGGCCCCCTGCGAAACCTGTGATGTGGTGTGCGGAGGATCTCTATCACATCCCTGGCTTCAGCGGCTGTCCCGGGCACCTCCTCTTCCCCCCTGCAGCCGGAAGGACCTCCGGCTGTGAATGAGATTCTGCAAGGGGGAGGAGGAGTTAGGGGACGGGACTAGTGGGGTCTGCGGCGGGTGGTGATAGAAGCCCATAGGCTTCTATTGGGTATCGGGCGATACCCTGCCCAGCGAAGATGCGGTGGCCGGGTCTTAGTACTTTTGAAAAGAAATGGGGGGAGGGGGGGGGGGTTACCGCATTTTTGAGGGGTTTTGTCATATTTTTCCCTTAGTACATCCCGCCCTCAATAGGCATCTCAGATTTTGAGGTGTAGATCTTCCTGGCATGAATCCAGTCTAATCTGGGTTGATTATAGATGTTATTACGGTATTCAACCTTGTGGCAATCATTCTGGCCAATATTTTGGTACTTGTGGAGTATCACGGCTCCCATCGTATGCCATATGTAGTGGCATATGATGGCATACGATGCGATACGATTTTTACAGATTTTTGAGCATTTTTGCTCAAAAATTGTATGCGATCGCATCGCATGCCATACGATGGCATGCGATGCGATGGCACCCGATTTTGCACTGAAATGCATCAGAATGCATTGAAATGTGTATTAAACTAGTGAAATGCCCCCAAATGCCATTTTTCATAGTGCACCACCCCCACTATCAACGTCAACCCGAAGCGTGGCGAGCGCAGCGAGCCCGGGAGGGGCGGCAGTACGCGTCCTACGACCATTTCATACCCCCACTATCCACGTCGGTGTGGAGTTGAGAATAGAATAGTGTGGCGAGCGCAGCGAGCCACCGAGCCCGAAGCGTGGCGACGCGGATACCTGTGAAGTCCGTGAGGGGACGCGTATAGCTGTGAAGGTATCCACGTCCGCTCGCCACGCTTCGAGGCTCGGTGGCTCGCTGCGCTCGCCACACTATTCTGTTCTCAACTACACGCCGACGTGGATAGTGGGGGTATGAAAAGGTCATAGGACGCGTACCGCCGCCCCTCGCGGGCTCGCTGCGCTCGTCACGCTTCGGGTTGACGTTGATAGTGGGGGTGGTGCACTATGAAAAATGGCATTTGGGGGCATTTCACAAGTTTAATACACATTTCAATGCATTCTGATGCATTTCAGTGCAAAATCAGGTGCGATCGCATCGCATCGCATAGAATGCGATTTGATCGTATGCGATGCGATGCGATTTTTAGCATACGATCTGCTTACGATGCAGGTCGTGGGTGCCGTGATACTCCACAAGTACCAATATTTTTACGTCCTTGTTTAACAACGTAATAGGTCTGTACAAGTCCGTAGAAAGAGGATCCTTCCCTTTCTTAAATATCAGAATAATCAATGCGTCTGACATAGTAGGAGGGAGAAGCATTAATATTTCTAACAAAGCCAGTTGACAGCAGAATAAATGTCCTACTACAAACTTTCATTATTATCATAGTATATTTGCTTACAATATGTAGCATAAGCGTCAGGAACTTAGAATTCATGTTAGTAAAGAACAGTTACAGCAGCCGCTGGGTGCATTACAATGATATATTTTGTTAACGCCTGGAGTAACGCAGTTAAAAGATGCTCATATTCATTATTTATATGACCATATTTATAAATACTATAGGAGGTTACTGGTTGGCCGGATTTCTAGCTAGATGAGAGGCAGTAATTTGTGGGTGTAAAACAGGAGGTGTTATGTTTGTCTGTGCACATTGGTGCTAATAAGCACTGGGGTGTGTGGTGTAAGGGTGTCAGGAATATCCTATCCCATCTTGAAAATAAATTCTGGTTATGAGAAGAAAGACCACAAGACTTCTGATTCTGTAAAAATACACAGGCTACGCAGTATAATATGAATAGAGAAAAGCAAATGTGTAATAACGCACCACTATAAGCAAGTCTTCAGGGTATAATAAGGTATAATAGGGGAAGGAATTAGCATACAGAAGATTCATGGATGCAGAGAAGAAGTATGTAATCCGGAGAGCACATGGAGGAGTAGTACAAATCGCACAACGTTCATTGTGGCTTACTATGTGATATTGCATATCACAAAGTACAAAAAGTATGTGCATATGGGTTGAAATCCCAGCAAATTTTCACACCAGTGCTAGTCGTGGGTTGTTCCCGGGGCCAACCTGTTAATTTTTGGCTGGTAAATTTGGGGTATAAGAAGAGCCTGTGAGCTCTGGTCAATGGAGGGAGGGGGGGGGGGCAGGGGCTTAATAGGGGATCGGCGAGAATGATGCATAACCTGAGCCCGGCTCGGTGAGAGGGGGGGCAGACACGTCCCCAAGCACAGGTTTGCAGTGATTTTTTTTTGGGGGGGGGGGGGGGGGGGGGCAACATCACACTTTTTCCTCTGGCCATCTGTTATAAACTTATGCCACTGGTATACGCAATAGCCATTTAAAAATTTGTAAGGAACAAAAATATGTCATAATATCACGGAGGGAGTTTTGGTTGAGGGTTATATCAATAAATGTATTGTTATCTCCTCCGAGCAGGGCCCTCTTCAATCTTGTTGTCATAGCCCTCTTCTCCTCACAGTTAACTTACTGCTCTCTCCTACTCAGCGACCATCTTTGCCCGTATACTGTCCTGCTGGTAAATGCTCATCTGCTGCCTATGGCCGACAGCCCATAGTAGTACGCGGACTACTCCCTCGCTACATACATCTAAGCTGTATTGTATTGTGGTGCTCTTTGTTACCTGTACTTATTTTTGGATATTTATTTACTGTAATGTTAAGTTCTGTCTCTCTGTACTGTTCTATTGTATGCTCTGCGCTGCGAAACACTTATGCGCCTTATAAATAAAATGTAATAATAAAAATTAGTGATTTATGATGCCAGGAAGTTATGGTAGTGAGGTTTATCTCAGTGGGTGATCCAGGGGGTTAATGCAGGTGGTGCACAGTATAGGGAAGTACACACCTGTACATATATGCAGTGGAGTGTGTGCTGCATTCATAGATGGTACCTTGACTATATCCACTGACTGGGTGGTAGCATACACTGACAGGATGGGAATTGTGGGGGCACATAAACTGAGAATTATTTGAAGAATGGGGTCCCCAAATTGTAGTCTTGCTTAGAAGGCTAAATCCACCTCTGTGGGGGAGATTCTCTAAGCAAGAAATGCGGTAAAAACCCAGTTATCAGGGTTTTTACCGCATTTTGGGATGCTGTAAGCATCCCCCGCCGGGATACTGCGGCAGGGGGCATCGCCAAAAAAATCTGGCGATGCCCCATAGAAGCCAATGGGCTTCTACCGCATCCCACCGCCGCCCCGTGCCGACCCACCGCCGCCCCGCACGGACCCCCGCCGCCCCGCATCGTCACCTGTGTCTGGGCAGCACAGCGCAGTGCTGCCCGGACCTGTGACCTCCTCCCTGCACTGATCCTCTTCCGGGTGCAGGGAGGAGGAGAGCCCGGCGCAGCAGCAGCAGCGCCGGGTGTGTGAGTGAGGGGGGAGCCGCCGGGACCTGCTGGGACCCGGCGACTCTCACCGCAAAGGACAGCTCTTAACGCAAGAGCTGTCCTTTGCTATAATTATCGCATATGTTAGAACATATGCGATAATTATAAATGCGATGGGCGGCGTGTGACGGAAACCACTATCGAGCTCTGGCATGAACGGCCTGCCAGGGAAATGCAGTAACAGAAGCTCACTAAGAGCATGATCATTTGCTTAGGGGTGTGGCCACCTGACCAGAGAGAAGTGGTAAGCCAGCTCGTGAGACTCTTCACGGGAGCCAGAACGTGCATCAAATGACCTGCACACAAAAATGAATGAAAATGTGTAAAAAAAAAATTTGCGAAAATTGTTCTAACTGACAAGAAATGGTAAACATCGTCAAAAATCTGTAAAGGTCCATTACACACTGGCTGTTTAGGGATGCAGTTTAAATCCCGGCGGTCGGGAACCCGGCGTTCAAAATCCCGACGCCGGAATCCCGAACACCGAAATCCCGACATAAATTAGTGTGCCGAGCGTAGCGAGGCACCGGGCCCACTGCGTGGCAAGCGCAGCGAGCCCGCAAGGGGGGGTGATCCACGTCCCCCCCTTGTCGGGATTTTGGCGTTTGGGATTCCGGCGTCGGGATTTTGAACGCTGGGATACCGACCGCCGGCTTTTCATGCCGAATCCGGCTGTTTATGCCCAGCGTGTATAGATAACGATGATGGGGAAAATCGCTGGGCTGAAAAACGCTCATTATATACACACTGAGCGTTTTTCCCCAGGGTGGACAACTTTCCATAGAAAGACACAGGGTCACAACAGGGCCGGAGTAGCTGGATAACTCAAATACTTTTGATCCCAGTAATGTGTAGGTAACTGGAGTCTTTATGCAAATTTTACAGTTCCATTGCTATGATATATGATTCTCATACAAATTAAATAGTGTAACAGATACACATGGTGAGTAATGTCTTTGTAAGAATGTAATACACAATCATAACATAGTTACAATCATAATATATAAAATGTAAATGCTCCAGTTAAAAACAAAAACATTTAAGGTAAGCAATGGTAAATTAATGTATGGTTTCTTCTCCTTCAGCTTTCAAAGTGCTTACAATACTGGATCAAGCATGAAAAAAAAGGTGGATCAGGTCCAAGTAATCAATACAATACAATCAATATCAATGTTTCGGGCATCTGTATGTGCTATTCCTTAAGGCAGTATGGTCTGCATTGGCCAAACATCCCTATAAATATCCTGCGGTTTACTGTAACCATAATGTCCAATAAATAGTTGGAAGTATTGAATACAAAATCCTTTGTGTTCACCTGCTACTGAAAATTGCAGTGATGATGAAATACAGATATGCATCACAGGCACCTGTTTGTAAGGGTGCAGATTATTAGATAGTGTCTAGATCAGACCTGGCCAAAAGGTAGATCGCTATCTACTGGTACAGATGGTTCCCCTGTCATCTTTGCCTGGCGCCCGCCAGAACATCCCCTCTGGCGAGCGCCGGTGGACAGGAACGCCATTGAACTGGGACGTGGGTGCATCTCACGCGCACGCACCTCCCAATTTCTCGGCGGCTGGGCAGTGGCATCCTGCCTGTCTCTGCTTCAGAGAGATGGGCATGGTTAGGGAGGGGGGACGGGTGGCGAGGGGGACCAGTGGCGGTGGTGTGGGAAGCGGAGGACATTGGTGGGGAGCTCTGTTGCCATGGGATGCGCAAGCGTTTTGGGCGCACGCCCCCTGGCGGGAGCTGGAGGCTGGCGGGGGCTGGCGATAGTTTCGCCAGCCCCTGTCTGAATGAGGCTGGCTACATCTGTAGCTCATGGGGCATCCACCAGTAGATCTTGACCAATTTAACAAAAACAATAAACAAACAAAAAAGAGAAGTAAAAAAAGGTTTGTCACTGTGTGGTGCACCACACAGTGGTGCACCACACAGTGCACACACCACAAAGGACAAACCTTTTTTCTCTTTTCTTTCTTTTGTTTATTAACAAACTTTGTCCAGTGGTAGCACATCCCAATAGTCCCTCAGATTAGGATCTATTAAAATAAATGGGCAATAAGGGGGCCTACATACCTGACTATCAATAAACTCACAGAACCAACTGGTTTTCTGCGACCAACCATCAACCCCACAAATCTCTTTAACAAAAAAAAAAAACCTGGCATGTAGAGTAAAACGCAATCCTAGCGTATCTACTGTCCATAAACAAACATATATGTTGTCTACTGTATTTTATGTTGTATACCGGTATTATGATATTTTTATATTAATTATATAAATTAACCATATAGTATCCATTCATTATATATTCTATCCTCTTTAATTGTGTATCTATAGTAATTATTCTAAATAAATAATTTTTATTTCAAATTTATGGCCATACTGTATAAGTGTATGATTTTGCAAGTGCTTGCAGATCTAAGACACCTGTCTGCTGTCTTAGATCTGCGGGTCCCTGTATGGGAAGTGAGCGTGCAGCTGACATCTGCTGATGCCCCCCGCACCCATGTTAGTGTCGATGAAACGCTGGGCATTCCCATGGGTGCTACCCCTTTCCACAGCCCCAAGCCCCCTGCCTGCACTGCCAGGTGCAAACGGGCCGGCAAATAAGTAATTTGTCGTGCCCGTTCACACAAAGCAGCTGAAGCTGCACATGCATAAAACTTTATGACCATCGCTCTCCTGTGCGAACATTCTTAAAACTGTATAGAAAAATGTATTTCCAAAAATATTCTAAAATAGTGGCTTCTTTTCAATGTTCGGATTATACTAATTTTAGATAATCTGTTTGTTAGTAAAACTATAATTGTTAGTAAAACTATAATTATTAATCAAGTTTAAGTAACTATTACTTATAACATTTGTTAATGAAAACTAACAATTTTGGTGGACATTTTTGGAAACATATTAAGTAGTTAATGTTATGATGTAATGTTCACATTTTTTATTAAAATTTAACTTTTCTGTACAGAACCTGTGTGCAAAAGGTTCTGATGTATCTTTGTACATGTACATTCAAAGTGATATATTCTGTTCGGTGCCGAATTTACCATTAGGCAGCTATAGGGTGCCGGGATCTGAGCGGGCGCCACCGCGTCTGCCTATCACAAAGCTTAGGATGTCTATGAGGAATACATCCTTGTAATTAGTACAGGTGGCAACTGTGAAATCTCTTAAACACCACCTCCACACTTTCATTTGAGGAGCTGGAAAATGGGCATCATTGGGAGTGTGGGGTGGAGGGGCACTCGATTGAAAATTTGTCTAGGCTGCCGAGAAGCCTTACACCGGCCCTAATTCTGCCCTTAATATTTACACTGAGAAATGTCTAACAGATAATTGAGGCCAAGTACAGCAATGTATAAATAATTGCATTCAATTCTACAGGTAAAACCATGTGCAGAGAGAGTTGGATTTGGGTGAGGTGTATTAAAACTAAAATCTAAATTGCAGTGTCAAAATAAAGCAGCCAGTATTTGCTCAGCACAGAAACAAAACTCACCCAAATCTCCATGGGCGATCTTGACACCAGCAAAATTGCTTAGCACAGGTCTCTACGTGTGTAGGCCCCTTAACTGTCTCTGCACATGTTCTGCCCCACCTGCAGTGCAGCATGGTTATGTCCATATGCAAATAAAATGTGCCCTGGTGGTCAGGTCTGAATTAGGCTCTTTGTCATCTAATATTGGGGCAGATGTATCATAGCAGCGCTTATCGCGCCGCTATGATACTTCCTGCTTCGCCTCAATAGCAAAGCGAAGCAGGAAGGGACATCGACAAGATGTATTAACATCTTGTCTGCCGAAGCGGGGGAGCGTTAACTCCCCCTCCGGCGATGTCCCTTTCTGAAGATAGCGCATCAGTTAATACTGATGCACTATCTCCTGTCCCCCGGCCGGCCGCACTGGGCATGCGCGGGATCTCGCTGTTCACGCGAGATCCCCAGCGCAGCCCACAGCTGACAGCAGGGACAGCGCTGTCCCTGCTGTTAAGATAGGGCTTCGCCAGCATGATGCTGGCGAAGCCAAAGCAGGCTTCGTGCGGAACGGTCAGCGATGCTGACCGTTCATACATTCGGCCTGCTATCATTTTGATAGCAGCGCCGATATGGACAGGGGCGCATAGCGCCCTGTCCTTTACCGCATCTCACCTGCTTCATACATGGGGGAGAAGCGGTATCAGTGCACATAACGTGCGCTGATACCCCTTCTCCCCCATACCGACCGTTCATACATCTGCCCCATTGTTTGATACCAACTGTGAATCATATTCTTTACTATTTGTAGTAAAACTACTTTCAGACTGCAAATGCCGTGTCGCACATGGGATTAGGACACGGGTCCCATCCCCAGAGCAACACGGCATATGTGGTCTGAAAGTTCAGACACCGACACAGCATATTGCCGAGTCGGTGAAGTCACATGGGGCAAACCTGGGCGGTGGCGCGTCAACGGGGGCTTGGGAGGAGGCAGTACTTGGAGCTGACAGTGCTGCCTCCTCCATACTGTGAATGGGACACGGGTCGCTCGACCCAGGCACCCGTTCACACTGCACTTGACACGGGTCATAGCCGTGTTCAACCCTGGTCAATACCAGGGTTGAACACCCATGTTGCTCGACCCGTGGTGGCCTTTTCAGACCGCACCTTGACCCGTGTTGGGGCCGCAAGAACACGGCAATAACCCGGGTCTAGAGTGCGGTCTGAAAGCGGTATTAGATGCTTTGTAGTAAAACAGCTTAAAATACAGAACAGAATAGCATTATCATATGTCATAATTCCACAAATATGAGAACTACTATCATTTTTTAATTGATCAAGAAATTTTTTTAATTAATTTTGTTACAAAACTAATCTTTAAAGTGATTTATAATTTCCTTTTGTATTTCCATGTGTCTGCCTTCCCCAGTAGCCATTAATGAATGTGATCATATTATTAGAGATTCAAAAGTAGTGGTTAATTAATTTGCTAACACTGTGATTAAACTGCCACTGCAATCACATTAATAAAGTAGTAAGATTTAATATTTATAATCATTCAAATACTAACAAATGATTTAATCACTTACTAAAAGACATCTTAATCTGCAGAGATGTGGGAATAGGCAATAAATATAAAAAAATTAAAGTCCACCTGAATTTACCTGACATAACGATATATATCACACTATTCCATCTATAAATAGAACAGATTAATGGAACTCCATATACTGTATTTAACTTTTTACATATGTTTAAATGTTCCAATAAATATAATTTAAATGATTATACACACATCATGGAAACAACGTTAAAATAAAGGGGTTCGTTTATTTTAGTGCTTGTACGTGTATGAAATGTTGTTTTATTAATTACATTTTAAACTAATCTCAAGTGTCCGACCCAATTCAATTTACACTCTTCACCTATTGTCGATTCTGTTCTTTACTTAGCCTTTCTTATCTCAGAAAAATGGGTGCTTATTCACATGCAATGTATAGATATTATATTTTCCCCGCAAACTGCCAGACTCAGTTGAGTTGCTTTTTGTCATTGTATTTTCTTGTTTTAGTGAGGGTTTTGTTTTTTTAAAAGAGCCATCATATATAAGCATTGTACAAAGAATATCACCATAATAGAACAGAAATTTTGGCAGTATGGATGGTGTAGTGATTAGCATTACTGCCTCAAAGCGCTGAGGTCATGGGTTCCATTCCCACCATGGTTTTAACTGTGTGGAGTTTGTATATTCTCCCCATGCTTGCGTGGATTTCCTCTGGGTACTCCGGTTTCCTCCCACAATCCAAAAATATACTGGTAGGATAATTGGCTTTCAACAAAATTAACCCTAGAATGTCTGTGTGTGTACATGTGGTAGGGAATATAGATTGTAAGCTCCACTGGGGCAGGGACTGATGTGAATGTTCAAATATTTTCGGAATATGTGTGCGCTATATAAGAAACTGTAAATAGATAAAATAATAAATAAAAATAGATTTTGGCAGCAGGTATGAACCCCTTTGCTTATAATGCATTGCTGCTCCAAATGGACATTTCTAAAACAAGATAGTGAAAAGAAAACAATTGAAAAGAGAGGGTATATATGACTAAAGGTGCCCTTTGAGCTTAAATAGCATCGCATCGCATCGCATTGCTTGTGCATGCGTTGTGATAAAAAGATAGTACAAAAAGTATGTGCAGCACATTCTTTTTGTACTGTGCGATGAGATGCCGCGGGAGCACACATCGCAGTGGCAGGATCGGAACGTGTATTAAAGAATATTATTGGAGATCCCACACTCACTTAAGTATAAGTAACTTACCTTCAAACTCACTACATCACATTCTAATATTTTAAGCAAACAAAATTGCATCTAAGAGATAATTCAATTAATTAGTGATATTTTTTACTGATTTGTATCCCGTGGGATGGAATTTAGTGCTTCACTCTCAATTAAAATATCATTATTATAACATTTATCTTATAAAGGAACCACAAATGGTTTGCAATGCCCTACATATGGCACACATTAGAACAATGCAGGGTACACAGTACTTTACCATATTACCGTAACTCAAAATCTAAAACAGAGCACAGGTAACAATTAGACACTACATCTGTCACTAAACAATACAACTGAGATGTAAGGAAGCAAGCGAGTTGTCTGAATACTACTAGAGCCCGTCTGCCATTGGAAAAAATGAATGATTACAAGTGAGAAGAGATGTGGGTATAGATGGTCCCTCAATAGGAGAGAGATGTTATTTAATTAAAGAGGAGAGGACTGTGAGAACAGGAGGCAATAGGGCCCTGCCGAAAGGAGCTTACAATCTAGAGCAGGCATGTCCAATCTGCGGCCCTCCAGCTGTTGTGAAACTACACATCCCAGCATGCCTTGCAATAGTTTTAGCATTCCCTAATAGCAATACTATGGCAAGGCATGCTGGAATGTGTAGTTTGACAACATCTGGAGGGCCGCAGGTTGGACATGCCTGATCTAGAGGGAGCGGGAGACAAAAAAGTGACATATGGAGAAAGTAAGGTTTCCTGATGACAGGAAGTAAGCTAAGCAAGGATGGCCTTGGGACTAGGATATGCAGAAGGGAATAATTTGCTAAACAGGTGAGTTTTCCATATCCGTGTGAAGCTTTGCAAGATTGGGAAGACTCTAATAGGAAGCTCGTTCCAATGAAGGGGCCAGGAGAGAAAATCTTTCATTTGCAAGTGGGATGTAGGGACCAGGGCAGAGTATAGTCAATGGTCATTGGCTGACAGGAGAGGGTGGGGGGAGGTACTGTATATAGGGAGATGAGGTTGGAGATGTTGGGAGCAGTTGAATTAGAGAGGGCCTTGTATGGGAGGGTGAGTAGTTTGAAGAGGATATGTGGGGTATTTGGAACCAGTGTAGATTTTGTCAAAGGGAAGTGGCAGATAATGTATGCTTTATTGTACTATCTGGTCTACTTGAAAGTCTGAAAAATAATTCTGAGGTTGTAACGCATACTGTAACTGATAGGTCATACTGATTTTAAAACACCCCGTGTCTTCTACCCTACAGATACCGGTGGATTGGACATTTTAAAGTTTATCAACATATAAAGTAGCTATATTATATTCAGCAAATCAAAGGAGCTGACACTACATTATTTAAGTATAGTAATCTAAGCACAATAAGAGATGCAGATAGAGTGATATTTAACATACACAATAATATACAGGAAGGTTTTACATTATGTAATAAAGCCTATCCCTCAATAAGCAGAAATCACACTACGATATGTTACTAGGATTTACGCTGAATGAATTGCAGTAGGGATCAGTGTTTAGTGGGATCACTCTACACCTCAATTTAAAACTGGGACTTACAGTTCTAGAAAACCTATTTGGATTTTAAATTAAATTAAATAAATAATGTGCTATGTTACTGCATTGAGATAGAATATAATATAATAGACCAAGGCTGGCCAAACTGGTCCTCGAGATCTACCAACGGTCCACATTTTTGAAATCCCCTAGCTGGTGCCCAGCTGTAGTCATTACCAACTGTCACATTCCCTAGATCACCTAGCTGGTGCACAGCTGTAGTCATTACTAACTGTCACATTCCCCAGACCACCTAGCTGGTGCACAGCTGTAGTCATTACTAACTGTCACATTCCCCAGACCACCTAGCTGGTGCACAGCTGTAGTCATTACCAACTGTCACATTCCCTAGATCACCTAGCTGGTGCACAGCTGTAGTCATTACTAACTGTCACATTCCCCAGACCATCTAGCTGGTGCACAGCTGTAGTCATTACCAACTGTCACATTCCCTAGATCACCTAGCTGGTGCACAGCTGTAGTCATTACTAACTGTCACATTCCCCAGACCACCTAGCTGGTGCACAGCTGTAGTCATTACTAACTGTCACATTCCCCGGATCACCTAGCTGGTGCACAGCTGTAGTCATTACTAACTGTCACATTCCCCAGACCACCTAGCTGGTGCACAGCTGTAGTCATTACCAACTGTCACATTCCCTAGATCACCTAGCTGGTGCACAGCTGTAGTCATTACTAACTGTCACATTCCCCAGACCACCTAGCTGGTGCACAGCTGTAGTCATTACTAACTGTCACATTCCCCAGACCACCTAGCTGGTGCCCAGCTGTAGTCATTACCAACTGTCACATTCCCTAGATCACCTAGCTGGTGCACAGCTGTAGTCATTACTAACTGTCACATTTTCAAACCTGCTGCATTCATCCCTACTATAGATACACAGGTTGCCTGAGACACATGAACTGTGGGTAGATCTTGAGGACAGGTTTGGCCTCCCCTGAAATAGATATTTGTTAAAGGATAATAATTAGAGACGTGTGAACTCCTGTGTTTTAATTTTGGTTTTAAAACAACCTACAGGTGGTTTTTTTTTTGCAGATGAAGTAAACAGTGAGTGCTGAGTGAGATGAAGATGCAATTTGTCTATGGAAAAATAGACAAACTGCATCTGTTTTGGCTTAAATTTTTGAATTCATAAAAAATGGAAAAACACATAAAAACATGTATTTTCAAGTTGTTATTATTATTGTTACCTTTTATTTATAAGGCACCAAAAGTGGTTCACAGTACCGTAATAAAGTTATCTTTGTTTCATTTGTATTGTTATCAAACTTATCATTTATAGTAATTTAAAGTCAATTAACAGTTGTCATTTTATTCACCAATATTGTTCAAAGGCTGCAGAGACATGGCTGTCTAAGATGAGTGACAGAGCAATACCACAAACACAAGGAAGTTCATCACAGGATGTGACACTTCTGCAGAAGCAGAACTACCATTGGTGCAGCAGGTGCAGTGCACTGGGGCCCCTGAGGTCCACTTCTGCCCCAGTCACTCTCTTCCTGTCACCCACTTTTTCTCCCTTTGACACTCTGCCTCCCTCTGATAATTCACCCATGTCACACTAGGTTGACCTTCTGTCATTGCCGACCTATTGTATGTAAACCATTTCCAGGTGTCGACCTAGTGACTGTCGACCATAAGTGGTTGACCTAGTGACTGTCGACCTAGGCATTGTCCACCCAGGGACCGCATACCATGCAAGTCTCCATTCTGCTGCATAACCTGCCTCCTTTCCTCCCTGTTTATCATCATCCGTCCAGTTACCATTGATCACCATCAATACCATCATTACCATTGATCACCATTGATACCACCGTTACCAGTGATCACCATCAATACCATTGTCTACCACCACTCACTGCTTACTCCATCTGCATCCCTGATCATCTCTATAGTACAGTACCATTCCATTCTACCACTCACCATTCAGAGAGTCTTCATCCATATTAGCCACCATCTGTGTACCAACACCTGTAACTGCTATCATCAGGGTACTCCCCATTGTGTCTATGTTATTGATACCTGACCCACGCAACAACAAACTACCTGCAGTATATTATCCTCTGCTACTACTTCTTCATCGATGGTCAACATAGGACAATCCAGATAACCTTTATCCTACGGTTTCAGCCGATTCCTACAACATGTTTTCTTCGGTTCCATCCGATTCCAAGTATATCCTCCTGTTAAAGTCCAGTCTTAGCCATCCTTCAGTTCCAGCTGATTACAAGTATATCCAGTTCCTATCCAGCCACAGACATCCTTCGGTTCTAACCGATTCACAGACTTATTATGTTCTAATAAAACATGCTTACCTCTACTGTACACCACTTTCTTAGCCACACCTCTGGGCCCTGGGCTCTACCAAAAAATCCCCACTTCCACTATGTTTCAGCCTCAGACCAAGTTCAACTGTTGTGAATATGTCACACCTTCCCTGTGGAGCGTGTGGCAGGAGGGGAGCGCAATTGACAGAACCGCTTCACCAGTGCAAGCTGCTGCTTAAAACCTGATTTTAGTGAAAACAGGTGCCTTAAACATATAAATACAACAAATAGCAGTGATAGTCCCTATAACTATTGGACTGACTTTACAAAACCAATATTAACTGAAAGGTAGTATTTCACTTATTGTACCACTTCATTCAAAATAACACTGAATAAAAATAAAGCAATATATATGAAATGACATGCAAAATTATTACATTTAAAATGAAGAAATTAAGAAAAAACATTCAGCACAGCTAAATCATCCCACTGTCCATTCCTAGTGTTTAGTCAGTAGATAGAAGTTAATTCTTCTAAGCCAGGCATGTCCAAACTGCGGCCCTCCAGCTATTGTGAAACTACACATGCCTTGTCATAGTTTTAGCATTCCCTAAAATCAGAACTGGGGCAAGGCATGATGGGACTTGTACTTTCACAACAGCTGGAGGGCCATAAATTGGACATGTCTGTTCTAAGCAGTCAAATACCTCTATGGGCAGTATTCAATGAGAAAATTCTCCGTGCATGGAGAGCGTTCTATTTCGCTCGCCATGCACTCTCCGTGTTTTTGCGGAGATTCTCCATGTTTGGAGATTCTCTGTCACGGCACTTTATCCACTATTCAATGTGGCTGATGCTCGCCGCCACTCGCGGCGAGTCTTAACCCCTGCAGCGGACGAGCGTCCGCGGCAGGGAGCTTTCAGGGAGCCGGGGGACGGAAGCAGCCAGAGAGATTAAAGTCTCCCTGGCTGCTCCAGAGGAATGTGGAGGGGAGGTGGGCTCCCCGGGACCCAGGCAGCACAGGCTGCCCCCCCCCCCTATAGCCAGCGGGGGACCCAGTATTCACTGCACCCGATCGTGCATATTAACGATCGGGTGCAGTGAATATATGAATATCTAATGAGCGGCTCGAGCGCTCCGGCCCCCTGCTGGCTGCACTGTGTAAAAAAAAAAAAAAAATTAAAAAAATATATTTTTTAAATTAAATATATATTCATGTGCTATAAGCACATGAATAAAAATAACATGCCTCTTCACAGAAAAAAAAACCTGATTTTTTTACACCAAAATTAAAAAAAAAAAACCTTTTAGTTTAAAAGTTCACATTCCAGATCTCCATCAAAAGATGGAGAATTTCTACACGGAGAGAGACGGCGAAAATCACTTAGAAAGACGGAGAATATTTCACATTGAATAGGGTTGCTCGCTTTTGGAGAGCAAAATGCTCCGTCCAAGGCGAACAAAGCACAAATTCTCCATAAAACACGGAGAATTTTTCTCATTGAATACTGCCCTATATGACAAACTGATGCTCATTACATTTCTATGAGGTGACATCTACCAAAGCTTAATTTAATGTTTTTACTTTTCTTAATCACTAAAACAATGTTACTTATTATGCATTTTATTATATTTTACACCCATGAATTTTGTATTTTGGAGAAAAACAAAGCCTTAATGAAAATATACACATATTTTAAACACATAGCGGAGTGTTGAGCTGAAGACGTCTCCAGATCTATAATAAATTCATGGACCTTCTATCCATTGTACGAGGTTCTAGTCACTGACTGCATTTGGGCAATCACACAATGTATTGAGTCTATTGTGACTGTTGTTTCTTCCTCTCTTATTATAATTGATTGTGGTCCAAAGTCCTAGTTTATTGACGTGCAGGTGACTAGTGTAATTGCATTTATCTGCAGTCATTGGAGAATGTGGCTGCTTAGTGCAACATTAAAGGGGCAGATAGAACAATTATGCTCTGTCATATAGGACTGAACTTCGATAACATCGATAATCAGTTGGCCTGCGAATTCACAGTCGTGCAGTCAGGTCTGAATTTTGCAATTGCAATGACAATTGATATTTTTCAGAAGGGAAGATACTGTAGAATGCAATATAAAAAATACATATAAATATATAAAGCATTGCACATAAACATAACATGTTTTTGAAAGGTAACAGAATTCTGTTGATATAATGTCCCCTCTAGGCAGACATGCACTGTTTTTGGCCAATAATTTGCATAAATGTTGGCTTGAAGATTCCCACAATTTACACATACAGTACTGCAGACTATATAAAAATTAACAAACTGATTGTCCAAATCATTATTGCTTCAACTAATACTTAAGAATAAAATATTTTACATTTTTCACAGTCAAATTTTCTAAGCGATCTGTCTAGATCACATCATGGGCAGATTGGCCCACTGGGAAACCGGGCCATTACTCGGTTGGCTGGCCCAAAACTCTTAAAAAAGGAGCTGGCAGCGCTCGCTCCTGGGATCCCCGCCGGCCGCCTCAGTGATGCCTCTATCACCACCTAGCCGAGACCAGAGCGGTGGAGACAGCACCCACCAAAGTCCAGATGCCGGGATGAAGCTGCCCCTGGTGAGCCATCCCCCCCTTCCGGGCTTTCATCACTTCCGCGGTCTCCCCCAGGGGCAAACGCAGGATTTTCAGAAGTGGGTTTCCAGAGGGGCGGAGCAAAGCATGGAGATGGACACGTAGGTGACCCAGTATCTGCTGAGTCAGTTAAAGTATTATAGATAGACCAAATGTATATAAATAATAATAATAATATATATATATATATATATATATATATATATACAATGTGCACTATCATCAGGTATCCTAATTATAGTGCACAAATAAAAGCACTGAAACGTTGACACGACACGTCGACTTGGTCCTGTCGTCATTTCTTTATTTGGATGAGAAAGCTGAGTGCCGCACCTACTTACCTTGTGAACATGCTTACCTGAAGCTGTGGGGCACCGGTGAAAGCTTCCAGTGCAACGGGAGTGCCGGTCCACCTGGATCTCTCTCTCTCTCTCTCTCTCTCTCTCTCTCTCTCTCTCTCTCTATATATATATATATATATATATATATATATATATATATACACATACATATACATACATATATAAACATACAGTGGCGTCAACAGCAGTGTAGACCCCTGGGCATAGCAATGTATTGGGGCACCTACCGATCCTCCAGCGGTAGGGGTGGGGGAAGCTTTGATGTTCTGCGGGTGGTAGGGGGTATTATATCAACCGCTCAGCATGTAGGGCCTGGATCAGTAATTTCCACTAATTACCCCTTTACTGCACAGATGGTGGGAGAAATGGGCATTGGGCTGAATGAAGGGGCCCTAATACATTACTTCCAGGGTGGTAGAGGATGTTTAATACGCAGAGGAGGGGTGTATAGTGGAGTGGGCTTATTATTCATAATTTTCTGGTGGATGGACAACTTGCTTGACTACAGATATCTCCAGTTCCCGGAAATAGATTTCTTAGTCTTTAATGGAATTGAAAACTAGAGAATCCCACCTACCAAATGATATTGGTGACTAGGGGATCAGAGTTCAGTAGGCAGAGCAATCTGTCAACGAGTATATAAAACTACATACCAGGTGTGTGGAGCTGGAGTAGTAACCAGCTGCTAGAAGGCTGATATCTCTGGTTCTGGGAACAATAGAGACAAGCTACTAGCGTCCATCAAAGGGGGAGAGTCCCAGCTTTTGGAATTTACCCTCAGAACAACTCTCAGAACCTGAAATATCTGACTGGGAATAGCAATTAATAGGCTTGGATGGGGACCACTGCTTTGAAGTCAGATATCTCCGGTTCCCAAGGGCCGATTTTTAAAATTCTTGTACCCATGGAAAGAGGGGACCCTCAGCTTTCAGCTGATCACCATCAGCGCTACCCTCCAGGTGCACATCACTACCACCACCACCACCCCCGCGCCAGTTTCGGGAGCCAATCCGCCCCTGAATCACATAGAAATGAAGCGCTAATCGCTCCCTGTGTACACCCCATAGCGATGATGAGGCACGCTCCCTCTCGTCACTATCCACAGATTAGATCTTGTCTAGTCAGATCGCTTGGCAAGTGAGTTCAAATCACGCCGTGTGTACAGTATACAGTGTACAGTATGAGTTATACTATTTAAAGTAACTTATTTTTTGTTAGGACAAATAGCTTAGTATAAATCTTAACATTTGTATGGGTGATCGAGACACTGGGAAATTCAAGGGAAATTGTTAACTCTAAATCGCTTAGCACAACAGTTAAGCACAGATATCAACGTGTGTATGCCCCTTTAGAACAAAGGACAGGATGACTGATCCAACAATTTGGTAAGTGTTCTGCACAACCATTGTGTGCATACTGGAATGCATGCTTACCAATTTGCTGCCTGAACCGTCCAGCCACACTTTAGTAAGGGTGCCCCGGTGGAAAGTGGTGTTATATCAGGTTATGCATATCTCCCAACATAACCCAACCAAGGAGGGAGAAAATACTTTCTACCTGGACTTCATGCTTAATATATGATTGGCATCCCCTGTGTCGAACTACTTAATTGATAGGAATGGTATTTCACCACAGATGACTGCGATCATAACTCAACCCTTTCAGGTTCAAAGTCTAGTCAGGCTCAACAGCCCTAGCGCTAGTAGTAGATCATAGTAAGAACATTACCATCTTTCAAAATTTATTGTAGACCATTTTTTTAAATTAAATATAAATGCATCTTGTCACAGGAACCAGTTGTGACATCATTAACAGCAGTTCCTGCGGCCGATATATATATATATATATATATATATATATATATATATATATATATATATATATATATATATATATATATATATATATATATATATATATATGGAAACTTGTGGGGATAGCACTCATTAATACTTAGAATTTGGACGGGTGCAGATCCTTTTGAAAATAATTTTTAAGGAAACATTACATCCAGAGGACATAAATGAGGCAGCACTCCTTTAGAAAATACAATAGAACTTTTAATTCATGTGGCAAAAGTTCATAGCCAGAGGGGACTGGGATGCAACTGATAGCATTACAAAGGCATGATAATCAGTGGATATAATCACCAAAGCGACTGGGTCAGTCCAGAATGAAGGCTGTATAAGCCGAAACGGCTCCGTTGACTGCTGCCTGATCATGCTACGCTTTGGTGATTATATCCACTGATTATCATGCCTTTGTAATGCTATCAGTTGCATCCCAGTCTCCTCTGGCTATGAACTTTTGCCACATGAATTAAAAGTTATATTGTATTTTCTAAAGGAGTGCTGCCTCATCTATGTCCTCTGGATGTAATGTTTTCCACCCCCTGAGGAAGTCCTTATGCGACGAAACATGTTGGGCAGCTTCTGAAATCCTACCTCACTGCATCAAGTTAAGCCTCCTTTTTATCACAATTTTTATGATACTTGTTTTATGATTCCTTGTTTCATCTTTTTCTGTGTTTTTTATGACTTTTTAGGTGGTTTTTTAACACAATATTGTTTTTTACCTACATAGTCAAAAAACATTTTTACTTGGTCATCCTACTCTATTGTTTTACTATATGTATTGCTCCCCTCCTATTTTATAGTGGTACATCCCCCCCCCATTTTTTCTTATATATATTTTACATGTCCTGTCTGTGAAAATAAATTTTTCATACCCTTACTATCTTGCATATTCTTGTCCACTCAGTCGCCGGGTTCTTGAAATTCTTTTTCCCCATACCTATGCTCTAAAAGGCGGGACACCACCGCTTTCAACCAAGACCTGTGCTGACACCCCACATACCCAAGGGGAGTTAGTGAGACTAGTACCCCTTTTTACTATCCGTCTTCACTGTTTTATTTGTACCTGGCGCTGACTACCCTTATCTTTCTTGTATCCATATATATATATATATATATATATATATACCCCTGTGTAGACCTTTAGTTATTGGGTCTCTATGGGCCTTTGACAAGATTCAAAACAAATTAGGATAAAAGTAAAGTCCAAAATTTATAAACATTTATTAAAAAGTCTCTTTTTCCACAGGACAGTGGTGGATATTTCAGACCATAAAAAGTTTAGTGGTACATTTTCAAATATTCCAAGTTAGCAAACTGATGTTCCCAACACGTTTCGTCCCTAAAGCGACTTCATCAGGGGTTCGCTATAAACATAAAAATATGCATTTTACAAATATTTAATAACAATATAAACATTCATTTTTTCACTAATAATAAAAACAAAAGAATTGGTATTAAAAATGAACTTCACTTTTGGGTGATTACAATCGCAGTTGGATAGGCCAAGTTATCTTAATACATCACTTGATGGTTAGAAAAAAGTTACATGGATACGGGAGAACAGGTGAAAGTAAGAACAAGTAAAAGGAAAAAACACTTCCAAATATATAGGTTTGTGGACTATTTTAGCCTTTAGGTGACGTACCAAATAGTGTTGACCAATTTCCACAACTTTCGTAAACGGGATATGTTTCCCAACCAGGTGTTGTGACACAATATGATCTTTTTATAGATCCTGAGGTGCCTGGTGGAGATAATGTATTATTTTTTTATTTTAGGATACTGTTGCATATAGGTTTAACTTCATGGTCGAGAAAAGGGAAAATAAATTCTTTGTAGGTAAGGTCTCTCTATTTAATGAGTTACAAAACTTACTTTCTGGTTTTGGGACCTTCTCTGTCAAATATTCAGATCAAAATCTGTTTTTTTTTTTGGTTTAGACTTTTAACTAAAACACCCCCACCATCGTGATAGACCCAGCACAGGATCTTTCTTTGGAGTAATCCTCAAACCCCACAAATCCAGAGGTAGGACAGGATCTTTCTTTGGAGTAATCCTCAAACCCCACAAATCCAGAGGTGAACACCCTATTATGGAGACTAACGAAGCTGTGGGAGGGGGATGCATTGGGAACATATGTCCTTAATAAACCTAAAACTGTGTACTTGTTTACAGTTATCCATCTGACTGCATGCGGTCATAACTTCTAAACAAAAAAAAAACAGATTTTGATCTGAATATTTGACAGAGAAGGTCCCAAAACCAGAAAGTAAGTTTTGTAACTCATTAAATAGAGAGACCTTACCTACAATGAATATATTTTCCCTTTTCTCGACCATGAAGTTAAACCTATATGCAACAGTATCCTAAAATAAAAAAAAATAATACATTATCTCCACCAGGCACCTCAGGATTTATAAAAAGATCATATTGTGTCACAACACCTGGTTGGGAAACATATCCCGTTTACGAAAGTCGTGGAAATTGGTCAACACTATTTGGTACGTCACCTAAAGGCTAAAATAGTCCACAAACCTATATCTTTGGAAGTGTTTTTTCCTTTTACTTGTTCTTACTTTTACCTGTTCTCCCGTATCCATGTAACTTTTTTTCTAACCATCAAGTGATGTATTAAGATAACTTGGCCTATCCAACTGCGATTGTAATTACGTAAAAGTGAAGTTAATTTTTAATACCAATTCTTTTGTTTTGATTATTAGTGAAAAAATGAATGTTTATATTGTTATTAAATATTTGTAAAATGCATATTTTTATGTTTATACCCCTGATGGGCACATCAGTTTTCTAACTTGGAATATTTGAAAATGTACCACTAAACTTTTTATGGTCTGGAATATCCACCACTGTCCTGTGAAAAAAGAGACTTTTTAATAAATGTTTATAAATTTTGGACTTTACTTTTATCCTAATTTGTTTTGAATCTTGTCAAAGGCCCATAGAGACCCAATAACTAAAGGTCTACACAGGGGCGCCAACTTACAACTGCTATCCACATCCCTTTTATCCCCATCCAACAGGGGTTCTTGTAAGTCCGGCAGCCTAGATCCAAATAGCCAACAAATTGGTGGCGCGAAACAAGAGTCTGCGGTACTTGTGAGTTATCCGGGCTGCCGATTTTTTCATCGCGCCCGAAATCGGGGGCATCGCGTCGGTCGTGGCCGTTATAAGGAGCCGCGACGCGATGCCCACGATTTCCCAAAGACAGTAATGTTAAAAGACGCGATGGACCCGATTTCCGACACGATTTCCCATAGACATTAATGTTAAAAGACGCGATGGACCCGATTTCCCATAGACAGCAATGTTAAAATAAAATTACAATGTGAAATTGGCCAATATGTTTTTAAAATAAATGTTTCATGGCCCCCCACCACCGTTAACGCCACCCCGCTATTGACGCCAACCCGAAGCGTGGCGAGCGCAGCGAGCCCGCGAGGGGCGGCAGTACGCGTCCTCCGACCTTTTCATGCCCTACTATCCACTAGGGCGTGGAGTGAGAATAGAATAGTGTGGCGAGCGCAGCGAGCCACCGAGCCCGAAGCGTGGCGAGCGCAGCGAGCCCCGCGAGGGGACGCGGACACCTTCACAGGTATCCGCGTGCCCTTGCGGGCTTCACAGGTGTCCGCGTGCGCTCGCCACGCTTCGGGCTCGGTGGCTCGCTGCGCTCGCCACACTATTCTATTCTCACTCCACGCCCTAGTGGATAGTAGGGCATGAAAAGGTCGGAGGACGCGTACCGCTGCGCTCGCCACGCTTCGGGTTGGCGTCAATAGCGGGGTGGCGTTAACGGTGGTGGGGTGCCATGAAACATTTATTTTAAAAACATATTGGCCAATTTCACATTGTAATTTTATTTTAACATTGCTGTCTATGGGAAATCGGGTCCATCGCGTCTTTTAACATTACTGTCTATGGGAAATCGTGGGCATCGCTTCGCGGCCCCTTATAACGGCCACGACCGACGCGATGCCCCCGATATCGTGTCTTTTAACATTACTGTCTATGGGAAATCGGGGGCATCGCGTCGCGGCCCCTTATAACGGCCACGACCGACGCGATGCCCCCGATTTGGAGCTAAATCGTGGGCATCGCGTCGGTCGGGTGTCCTTAAGTTAACCAAACTTAAGGACCAAATCGGCAGCCCGGATAACTCACATGTACCGAGTCTGCTCCTCATATATATATATGATATGTCACAATTACACAGCCTAAGGAATGGCTAAAGAGCAACTAAAACAGAAATGTAAATAATCACAAAAAAGGTTCCTACAGTTATATATAAAATAGAGAAAAAAAGCATAATTTGTATAAATAATGGTGATAAACTGAATACAGTATGTTATTGGTGCTGGCGTTATGGGATCAGATGTAATACCATTGGAGTTCAGCATCCGTGTGGAAAGTCAGGCAAAAGAGAACATTTTTTTAAAGGGGCAATCATTTACAAGGCAAAACCATGATTGTCCCTTTAAAAATTACCAAGGCCGGCCGGCCGGCATCCCGCAAGGCCACCAAACTCAGACACTATTACACTCGGCAATGATGTTTATTATAGTGGAAGTAGATTTGAATATTAATACTGAGAGCAACTCCAATTTCTATCAGACTGTAAATGAATATGATACATTAATTGTCTGTTCATTTAAGATCAAAATCTTAAATCCCAGAGTCCAGAATGGAAGTTGTGAAAGAAATATGGAGAGAGTACCTAATGAATATTTCTTAGTAAGTTCTGATATTCAAATTGAATAAAGTTTTACCATTCAAAATATGTTTTACAGGATAAATTCTATTTTACACTCAAATGGATACTGACAACTCTCCCACTCTCAAAATATAATCTCCTCCAGGCTTTATATTATTAAATGTCTATGCTTTTTATAGGCAGTACGTTAAGATGGTCAACATGTTGCATTATAATCATTATTATCACTGTTCTAATGGGTTCAGTTTGAATTACCGACACCTGAAATACCGGCAATCACTTGGCCGACACTCTTATACCGGCAGGGTGTAAATACAGATGGTCAAAATCCTGACTGGTACATAGTACCGACAGGATAATGCCGACACAATATACTGACACGATGATAAAGATGTGCCAACACAGCTGAAATGTTGACATAGACACCTTTTTAGTGTACTACGTCCCCTAACATGGCTCGCTGCGCTCGACATGCTTCGGACACACTAAATAATTTTCTCTCTATGCTCACTGGGATGGTAAAGTATGAAAAAGTTGGTTTTTGTGAAAAAATCATGAAAAACTCTATTCAGTATTAATTGTTTCAATTTTTTGGCTGTCGACATTGTGGTTTGTCCGTGTTTTGCACCTGTAAGTGTTTTGATGTCAGTATTTTGATGTCGGTAATTCAATTGTCGGTGTTCTGTACCTGACAGTATTTTATCAGACGACATTTGGTTGTGGGGATTCTGTCAATCGGTATTTCGTCCATCGGCAAATTAACTAGATTCTGTTTTAATAATACTTTCCATATTATCGCAACACGCATAGCGGATTAAACAAGTGTATCAATTCCTTAAAGCAATAGCATCCACAGACACTTGTATCCTCATTGACACTTGCTTTCTATAACATTTATATAACAACTGTGTACTAATTAATCATTATTTTAATAGGTAACATTAGTAAAATAAAAACGAATAATGTTCTTAACCTCCGGCATTAAGTGGCTTCAAACGCGATCTACAGTATAGATATTTTCTCACAGTTTTCAACTGAGGGAAACCTTGACAGAGACAGGCTAGGGAACAGCTCTAAGGTATTGCTGTCAATTATTTAAACAAAATTGGCTTTTAACTATCAGCAGTAGTAGGCCCTGGAGGATACAGGTGTCTTAGGTTATACAATATTCAACATATTATATTGATCTATCACACAGATCAAAAGCTATGTGTGAACAAACCGTGGTATTTGCTTAACATATTTCTTTTGTGACACTCTGACATCTCGCATATTAAAAGACCTTGAGTCAGCATAGTACACAGTCATCCGTTTAGTGTATAGGAATTACAGTATACACACAGGCAGACATTGCATCCATAAAAGTCTTGTGGTAAGTGCCTCAATTTCCTACTAACCTGCCTCCATGTTGTTTGTGGTCAGCTACTGGTCCCGCTGTTTACAGTACTGGCTAGCCTGCAGCATGGATCTTCTCCACAGCCAAGGAAGGAATAAAATGTAAATAGAGTGTGTTCACATCGTTTTGTACGAAGATGGAAAGAAAGGGACATTTTTACAGCTTGTAGTGTGTCCAAAATGACTTTTTCCCTTATTTGTTTACATGCAAATACTCCTTTGCTTGTGTGTCTCCATGATTTGCATTGTCAGTGCAGGCTGTGATCCTGTGCTACCATATTTATAAGTCATGTTTTATTATGGTATAGTGTATTTTATGTTGCTTTGTAGCAATTGTGGATAATATTCTTATATTTATGTTTCTTCAAAATACCATAACCTATTACAGCCTTTCCAACCTTATTCTGCACATTTACATAAAATAATAATTTTATTAGACAATTTAAATGTTTTCAATTTAGGTTTCTATGGAATAATGAAATAATCATGCTGCAGGGTTCAAATGGTAATGTGCTGGTAACTGAAACCCTGTTAAACATACTTACCTACCCCCCTGGAATGGCGAGGAGGGTACTGAAAATTGGGTCCCCCTTCCAGCCCCCTGCATAAACCCCCACACCCCCTCCCTCTGCCGGTGAAATACCGGCATTTACGGCTCTTTGGGGATGGGGTAGGGCTTACAGATGACATGACCTGCCCCCACCCCCCAGAAAAGCTGCAGAGAGTCTCCTTTGCAGGCTTCTCCCGGGGAGAAGAACCTTCAGGTAGGCAAGTATGCTGTAAAATTTCTTGGTATAAAAAATATTTTACCAGCTTATTTTGATCTTCATCATAGTTCATAATTTAGCTGCACAATAATGCAGTGTATGCACAATGGGGGTTATTCAGATCTGATCGCATGGCATGATTTGCAGGGCGGGTAAAATTCGAATGACTGCACATGTGTACTGCTCATAGTACCCATGTGCAAGGCTATCTAGTGATAAAATCCTGCTACTTATTATTATCGTTGGCTGGACACAAGTTGATTGACATGAAGCCAGTGTTCGGGGGTTTTAACCGGTGGTTTTCTGGGAGTGTCAGTAAATAAATGCAGGAGTGCCCAGGAGTTTGAAGCGAAGTCGCGTGACGTTAGATCTGGCCCTACTCAGCCTTTTTCTATTGCACCCGCCAAGGAAGTCCTGGGTTACGCACAGGCTGAACACAATAGAAAAGTAATTCGACGGTGAGTGAGTTTCCAATGGATTTGCAGCTAAATGCAGATTTTGCCGAGCCTTGCACATGGTGGGATTTCACTCTGGTTGGCCAGTAAATACCGGTTCGGAGGGCTCTGTAAAATAGCAGCGGTGTGATCAAGTCTGAGGGGCAGATTTATTAAGCTTGGAGAAGAGATAAACTGGAGATAAAGCGGAGAAAAGGTAAAAGGAGATAAAGCACCAGCCAATCAACTCCCAACCGTCTTTTTCAAACACAGCTAATTGGCTGTGCTTTATCTCCTTTTACCTTTTCTCAAGTTTATCTCCAGTTTATCTCTTCTCCAAGCTTAATAAATCTGCTCCCCAATAACCCCTAATATTTAATAATAACTTTGATACCAGCATGAAAAAAAATCTATGTCTCAATATATCTAAAATTGCCACAGTAGCACTGATGCTATGGTTTAGCCCTATCTGAGCAAAGAAAAGGGGGAAGAAAGACCATAGAGCACAATGGGATGTTAGCAATAACGATTAAAACGGGTATGATGTTACACAAAAACATAAAAACACTGATACAAAATGGAGCAAATAAGGGGATCTTACAAGCAACAGGAAAGCAAGACATGAGTGAAGAATAAGAGACTATCAGGGGAAGACATTAGACAAACAAGAAGCTGACTGAGAGACGAAGAGGTGTGTGTGTGTGGGGGGGGGGGGTATTGAGATAAGAGGGGACCTGTGTCTGGCTGTCCATGGGTCCTGTTCCCACTTTGACAAAAACAATCATGTGCAGACTATGAGAAACGCTGGCAATGTGGAGTGTTTTGTGCATGGACACATTTCTGGCACAGTCTTCAGAGATATGGCAATCACAAAAACAGGTTCATTATGCTATGCCAATGATTGCCGCTTTAACAAAATGGGAAATTCTCTCCTAAAATCTCTCAGTTTCCGATCCTCATACCCTATTACATTTGGCCCCTTATTTAGTTAGCACCTTCTAGAAGATAATAGAATCTGATTGGTTTCCCATAGCAACATCCCATCTTTAACAGAACTCCCATCTTAGTAAATAAACCTAGTATGGTGAAATGTATCAAACTTCCTAAAAAAAGGAAATGTGTTGCCGATATGAATCAATCAACTTCTAGTTCTTATTCTATAGAATGTACATGATATAGGTCACGTGTCCACTCTTCTTGTTTGGTACATCTTCCCTACAGACGCATGGTAGGATGATGAGAAGAAGCACATACTGTATTTTACTTGTAGTCGCAACCCAGTGGCAAATGAGGGAACACCAGATAACTTACCCAAATCTTCACTGTATTTCGCTTCATTCAAATATGTTTTAGACAAATAAATCCAATTGTAGGAGTCTTACTGCACAGAGAGGAACAGCTTTGCAAGTAAAGCATTATCCATGGAAAAAGCTTCAATTCCATTAACATCCTGAGCAATACATTGCTACCATGCAAAGACCCATCTTGAATAGTACGTTCATTAGGATCCATGATAGCCCACAGACAGGAGCAGAGAGGGTTATTAGCCTTTCTTACTGTAGAAGTATAAAAACATAAAACTGAAAGTAGGATAATGTGTGAACTGGCAGAAGACACAATGGACACAGGGGTAGGAGTGACAATGGGATGTGTCCAGCATACCGACACTGGCATCCCAACTGCTGTCAGAAAACCCGCTCCAGAACTTCAAAAAGAGATCAGGATGCCGGAATGCCAATAGCTGACATCCCAAACTAAAGTATGCCGGTGCAGGTTAGGGTCAGGCCGGGGATGGGGGCTATAGGGCTGGACTGCTGGGAGGGGAGTTAGGCTTAGACATTCGCATGGGGGGTTAGGATTACGCCGCAGGGCAGAGGGTTAGGATTTGGCAGGAAGGTACAGGAATTAGGAATTAGAAGGGAAGTAACCTTTTTATTGTATTTAGCGCTGGTGGTGGGTGACCCTAACTTTTGCAGATTAAACTAGAGGGTTAGAGTCATGCTGGGGGGGGGGGGGGGGGGATGTTTAGGCTGCTGTAAGGGAGGATTAGGTTGAGGGTGGTTGAGCATATGTATGTATGGAATCCCTGTCAGTATTTCTATATCTGGATGCCAGGGTCAACTTTTGACTGTGTTCGTCTTTTGACCATCAGCCTCCTGACTGGTGGGTATCATGTGACAATATCAACTAAGACCGAGGCTGAAAAGAGATGCAGGGGACAGTATATGGCAAGAGTGACAGGAAAATAGACAATATACATCGCCAAAATAAGCTTTTTCAAGGTTCCTTTTGAAGGTTCTTTGGAACTTAAAATATTTTTCTTCTGCATTTTAAATTACATTTGACTAGAATAACCACACTTTAAATGTATATAGAGGAAGAGACTACAATTACCATTGCTGAATATTGCATTTATACCATTGACCTGTACCCTTGTATCATTTGAGAAGTTAAATGTTATGAATATCAACTACATTGTTTCATTCTAGCATTACTATCTCCAGCTCCAATCAGGGCCGGTGTAAGGCTTCACAAAAACCCTAGGCGAAACTTCAACTTACTGCACCCCCCCCCTCTCCCCCATATTGCCACCAATACCCACTTTTCAACCCCTTAAGGCATACATTCTGAAATGGCAAGAAGGCTCCCAAAAAATTGGGGGGTACTCCCAGCCCCACCTCGGGAAGGGGGGCAAGTCCCCTGCTTTCCCTGGAGGCCCCATTTGACACCCACAATATAGTACAAGGAGGAGGGGGCAGCAAAGTAGGGAAGTATGCCTCAAGGTAAAGTATGGGGTACTTAATGCCACCTGCATTAAGTTCAAGACATCCTTAATAGACTTGATGGCGCCCCCCCAGATCCTGGTGCCCTAGGCAGCTGCCTAAAGCTGCCTAATGGTAGAGCCGGCCCTGGCTCCAATACTTCAACTCTATAGGACACACCCACCATTAGTGTATAACCTTTATAGATAGACTTCAATGTATTGTTTCTAAATACCAACAGGTTTCATGTTTGATAATCACATACACACCACTGGAACCAATAAAACAGTAGCAATGTCACAAAAAGCCAGAGCGCAGCACATCTCCTGTATTCATTTCATATGTACTCTGTAAAGCAGTGCGGAATATGTGTGCGCTATATAAGAAACTGTTAATAAATAAATATTGTTTGCATTGTATTATTGATATAAAATGTAACTAAAGTGAACAATGCCAACATGTATTCATAGCAACCTAAAGCTATAGATTTAACCCCGAATTGTATTCATCATAATGACCTGTAATGTTTACCTTATATAGGAAATATAATCTTTTTCTACACAACATTTTTTATTTGAATTTATATAACAATTTTTTAGCATATATTTTGCACATCTCTTACAGAGATGTTGGCACTCAAAAGGTTAATGAAGGTACTAATAACATGAAAAATAAATCTACAGCCTTCCACATATTGGGGCAGATGTATTAAGCTTTGAGAAGAGATAAACTTGAGACAAAGTGGAGATAAATTGGAAAGAGATAACGCACCAGCCAATCAACTTCCAACTGTCATGATTTAAACACAGCTGATTGGCTGGTGCGTTATCTCCTTTCAATTTATCTCCACTTTATCTCAAGTTTATCTCTTCGCCAGGCTTAATACATCTGCCCCAGTGGCCCTTATTCAGATCTGATCGCAGTACAAATTTGTCCTCAAAATGGGCAAAACCATGTGCACTGCAGGTGGGGCAGATGTAACATGTGCAGAGAGAGTTGCATTTGGGTGGGGTGTGTTGAAACTGACATCTAAATTGCAGTGTAAAAAAAATGCAGCCAGTATTTACCCTGCACACAAACAAAATAACTAACCCAAATGTAACTCTCCCTGCAGTGCGCATGATTTTGCCCATTTTGAGTACAAATTTGTACTGCGATCAGATCTGAATAAGGGTCAGTGTTAGTGGAGCTTTCTGCTGTTCCAGAAAAATAACAGGGGTCTTGCAGTATAATCCCCTTCCCCTCCCAGCCTCACAGCACTGAAGCGTGTCTTCTAAATGTTTGTATTAGGAACAAACAAACAATCCTAACGGAACTGGTAGCACGCTATATATTTACAATCAATACATTGTTTAAAATGAAAGCAATAGTAAAATATTAAAAATTCCCACAAATGAGTAATACCATCCTTATGATGACATCAGACCTTTCCCAGTAAAATGTATGTGGGGTTATGGTTTATCACAACCCCCAAATATTCTGTAACAATCATGAACGGAATTCCAGCCAGCTGCTCAGAAACAAAGATACGGCAGAGGTAGCTTATAAATGTGTACTTAAAAGGGGGATAAAAAGCCTTGTTACTCCACTGCTAGTTCATGGGCATAAGATAAATTGTATTCAGTTCTTTAATAAAGTGTTTATCCAATATACAATGGGAGAGGAGCAGCACTCACAGTTTACAACTGAATTACTCCATCCATCAGATAATCCATTGCTTTGCATAACATCAATACAGTGACAGACAGCAAAGCTATCCTGCCTAAATAAGTCCTCATATTAAGAGTCACCTGCTAAACAAAGGTGCTTCTGTCATTCAGGTGACTAATGGTGATAATTGATCAACTGTTTGCACTTGTCTCTACACCAATAAAAAAAAAGACACTGAAGGTCCCAACGTTTTTTTTTCTTTTGATGCAAATCACATACATTAGCAGAATATACAATAAATAATGCCACATGCCTCCATTTATTTTAATACCAGTCATTACACTGGCGAGCGGTTCATCTATTTTTCATCCTTTTTAACAATGACACAAGGCTATTCTCTTTAGGCGTCTAGTACAAACTATATACTCTGCAAACTTTACATTTAAGTTGTTATAATGCTATATATTAAGATGTATTTTTCATTTTCAAAGAACACCGACAGAGGAGGTGATTCAGACCTGATCGCAAGGCTGCTAAATTGTGGAGCCTTGCAGTCAGGTGAAGGCCGTTCAGAGTAAAATCCCGCCCAACTCAAGCCTATGAATTGCGTTGCAGGGCTTGAGAAAGTTAGCTGGATCGCCAATTAGCTGCAAATCCATTTGCAAACAGTTTGCCATAGAATGTTCTTTCCAGTGTGTGCAGTCTGTGAGTAGCATGGGCCATAATGCAGGGCTGTTTGGGGTCAAGGGTGCAGGCAGAGGGGGGAGAGGAGGATACAGTAGGTGGAGGGAGAGGACTATTTTGTCCGCTCTCTCTACCTGCTGCCTCATGTTCTGACCATCCCTGCCATGCTCACTTCTTGCCTTCAGGTCTCCTTACCTGCACCTGATGTCACTTGTCTGTCTCCCCCTCCCTCTAGACTGTAAGCACCTTGGAGCAGGACCCTCTTCCCTCCTGTTCTCACAGCACTCTTCTTGCATTTCAATTACAGCTCTCTTACCTACAATCAATACCGGCATCTCTTCTCACTCACTTCCCTACATGTATTGTGTACTAAAAATGGTGCTGCTAATTGTTAATTGTGCTCTGTTTTAGTTATTCTGTTGCTGTTATGTTTAGTTCTGTATACCCTCTACTGTTCTAATGGGTGCTAAATGTAAGGCGCTGCGTACCACTTGTGGCAAGAGCCGCTGAGAGGGGGTGAGCGGGTACTAATTACCCGGGCTTGCTGAAGGAGCCTGGCGGAGTCCGTGGTCCAACCCCCCTCACCTCCCCTTCCATCCCTCCCGGGTGCCGGGTGCTGTGCTGACAAAAAGCTCAGCATGAGCGTCTCACTGACAGCATGAGAGCTCATGTTGAGCCTACTGTCAGCACAGCACATACTGTATGTGTATGCTGCTGCTAAAAGGGGGGGGGGGGTGTGGAAAATAATACCCCCTCTCAATTTAAGAGGGTTTTTTCACTCCCCCATGTGAAATGTTGGGTTTGTGGACTAATTGCGGGAGGTGGCCATGCCTCCTGCGATTAGGCCAAGCCCCCAACATTTTACCAGGGCCTGGCATACCTCTCCGTGACCCTGCTTGTGGTGCCTTATAAATAAAATATAGTAATAATAATAATAATAATAATAGCCTGGGACTGACTCTGCAGCTGTGATAGAAACAGGCTGATCAGGGCTGGAGCTGAGATCACACAACTTCCCCTTAAATGATTAGATGCGCCTGTGTTTTCCAAGACACTCCCACAAGATGTCCAGTTACTTCCCACAAACGCGGGGTTTCTGTCAATCAACTAACGTAATGGCAATGATCAAAAAGGTTTCAGGATCTTATAGCAGAACGGCCTCAGGCACACGTACTACGGCCCATATGAACGCACATTCTATCGATAATCCATCGTGAATTTGCAGCTGTCTGATCTGATCAGGTCTGAATAATTCCCATTATCCTACAGTATATGTACATAAATCATCTAGTTAGGCATCAGCAATGAGCAGGTTGTACAATTAATAACTGTTGATTCCAGGTTACACGGAATCTCTTAATTCTGCCAACAGCAAAACTAGCGACAGGTTCTTGCTTATAATAAAATGACATAAAGAAATTGACATAAAGAAATACTGAATTTAATAAAAAAAAAATATCAAATATAAACAACACATATATCTCTGTGCACAACCTGTGTTTTATTTTAGGTTGAAGTTTTAGGAACACAAATAGGTAATAGTAAGTATGGGAAAAGCATGGGAATCATACCTGTAGGACAATATGCTGCCCAATTCTGGATCCTAGCTCTAGAATTAAACTGTCTAATGATGCCATAGTGGTCACCGACTTCCTAGGCTTCTTTGATTAAATTAAGACTTTATAGCTCTTTGGATAAGGCACTCTAATTTTACATGACTCTTTTCTTTGGCTTATGCTCCTAGTTAAATGGAATCCATGAATTTGTTTGCTCCAACTTTTTCCAGAGGAGTGAGAAACAGCTTCTTCAAAAATTACCTTTACTGCAACTTGACATGTCATAACCAGATGTTAGGAAATGACAGGAGACAAAATAATGGGGATACATATATGATATCCCGGGGGTGGGAATGCCGGCTGTCAAAAGACAAACCCCAGGATCCTGATATGGGGAATCCTCACCCTACCAAACTAACCCTCCCCTCTAGTGCCTAACCCTATCCCCATACTGCGCTGTCTAAACCTATCTCCCAGTCCACAACCTAAATTTTATCCCCCTGCCTAACCCTAATCATCCCCCCTTTAGTTTATCCCTAACCAACCCCCCTTCTGCTTAACTTTAAGTTCCCCTAGTGCCTTAACCTAATACTACCCCCCCCCCCCCGCTTCCTCGGCTTGATCGTAGCCCTCCTCAGCATACTTATGTTTGGGATGCCAGCTATCGGGATTCCAGAATTGACATTCTCATTCATGTCAAATTTCTGGTGCTGGCATCCTAACTACCGGTAATATAATTGCATCCCCAATGCTACTGTGCTCCAAGATTTACCATTGTCATACATTATCTACACAATTCTATTGCTTTTTGTCTTTTAGAGATTCTGGGATTACATGAAATTTCACCTTTCCCACTGGTTCACTGCTGGAATAAACCAAACCTATGACAGGAGTGCTGCATTCAGAAACCATATCCTTCCTGGTGGTTACAAAAAATAATTTGCCCCTTTTTTTTATTGATTACCTTGGTTAAAATATCTAAATGTGCTATAATAGAAAACAGTACAGATAGAAGTAAGGTGATATGTCTACTTTAACCTCTCTGCACAAAATTCTACTATGAATTAATATTATTATTCCTGAAGAGATTGCATATATTTCTCCGAAATATGCTGATTGCTCAAATTTTTACAAAAATGTCAAATAGAAAAATTTCTGAACCACTAGGCTTGGGACTGTGCCAGGTATGACTCCCAACTCATACTCAATACACTAGGTGTATTCGCTGTCTGACTGAAACAGGAGAGATGTCAAAATACATCAACGAGTATTTTAAAATAGGTTCTATTGTGGAATTTTCTTCAGTTTGAGCTTTTTTAGTGGAAAGGAAGGATGTCACACTATATACAGTAAATGTGCATAGTCTGCCAAATGCTATCACAATCTAAAATAAATAGCCCTTCCTTTTAAGCCAATCATACAATTTTATCACGCTCATTCAAGGTAGAGCTGTATCCTCTTACACCTAGCCTATATATGCCGTGATCTTTTTTTTAAAATCTTGCAAAATCTGCACCACAGACCCAGCAAACACCGCTCAAATTATATTGGAGACATTGGGCTGTGACTTCAACCATAAATACGTACAAAGCTGCAGATTATACACAAAGTAACTTGGAGTGATAAAAAGCTGCAGAAGATGCATCACAGCCAGTGGCATAATTATACATTTTGCACCCCTATAGCTAGTGGCAGGTGCTCAATTAGTTTAGTACTACCATTCAGGTGCATGGGAGGAGGGGTAATACATAGTTTCTCCCAGCTCACTGAATGGTATTAGTAACCAGTCTAGAACACTACATGATAATAGAATTCAGAGATATTGGTTACATATATTTGCGCAAATTTTTGTGTAAGCCCACAAGCCGTCATCAAGGCTTCTCTGTATCTCTACAGCAAATTTTTTTTTTTTAAATGTGTGTGTTTGAGCAGATATTTGTTCCTTTCTTGTGTTATATTTTATTTGTGTATGGCTTGCAATTACCTGGAATACTGTCAGATACATTTCAGGACCATGGATAAGGAAAGGCATTACACTAACATTATTTTTTTAATCAAACAACAGGGCAAACTCACTCTATAAGAAAGTACGTTTAGAGCAATGAGTTTGGAACAGATCTAGAGTTTAATTATTCTAGAGGAGCTTAACTGTTCATCTGACAGTTTGGACTTCAAGGTTCATTAGAACTATGGGCCTGATTCTGGTTCACTTGCAAAAGCAAACTCTTTAATGGACAAAACCATGTGCACTGAAGGTGGGGCTGATGTGCAGAGAGAGTGAGATTTGGGTGAGTTATATTGTTTCTGTGTAGGATAAATACTAACTGCTGTATTTTTACACTACAATATTGATAACAGTTTAAGTACAAACCCCACCCAAATCTAACTCTCTCTGCACATGTTACATCTGCCCCACCTGCAGTGCACATGGTTTGTCTATTGAAGAGTTTGCAAGTGAATCAGAATCAGGCCCTATGTCCAAATAACTATACTTTCTGGTATTTTGTAGGAAATCAATTTAGCTACCAAAGCACATCCAGTTTACATCTTGTAGTATCAGAGTCTCAAAGCACCTGTTGTTTGTTGGACTAGCCATATGCCAATGGTTTAAAAAATAACCCCGTAAGCGGGATCTCACCTCTTTCGAAACACATTATAGAGATAATCCACTCAAATGTGGTATGATCTCTTCTATCTACTCTATACTAGTAGAAGCCTCTTCTACCCCTCAGACTCGCCACAAATGGGAGTGGGAGACAGACCTGGGTCCCCCTCCAAATGACTCCTGTTGGATGGAGGTTAGAGAAAGTATAGCAAAAAGTTATATCGGTACTGCTTTCCTAGCACGGGCCCGTCTCATTGATTGTATGCCTTAAGTATAAGGTACTTAAGGCATAAAATCAACACGATGGACCCGATTTTTTACATACATAAGATGCATAAGATGCATGAGATCCATGAGATGCATGAGATAAAAAAATTGTGAGCCCCCAATAACCATTGTTAACGCCACCAGCACTATCAACGCCAACCTGAAGCGTGGCGAGCGCAGCGAGCCCACGAGGGGTGGCGGTAAGCATCCTCCGACCTTTTCATTCCCCCACTATCCACATCGGCGTGGAGTTGATTTTATAAAGTGTGGCGAGCGCAGCGAGCCACCGAGCCCGAAGCGTGGCGAGCACAGCGAGCCCCGCGAGGGGACGCGGACTACTTTACATGTATTCTGTGTCCGCTCGCCACGCTTCGGGCTCGCCACACTATATAAGATCAACTCCATGCCGACGTGGATAGTGGGGGTATGAAAAGGTCAGAGGACGCGTACCACCACCCCTCGCGGGCTCGCTGCGCTCGCCACGCTTCGGGTTGGCGTCAATAGTGGGGTGGCGTTACCAATGGGGGGGCCATTTCACCCATGAGGGGGGGGGGGGTTAGCAAATAAAATTGGGGTTTTGGGGGCTTTTTACATTGATTCCAATGTAAAAATCTCGTTGATCGCGTCGATTGCATCATCTCATGCATCTTATGCCGCACAAACACATAAGATGCATGAGATGCTTGCAATGTAAAAATCTCGTCCATCTCGTCGATCGCGTCAATTGCATTATCTCATGCATCTTGTGCCGCACAAACACATAAGATGCTTGAGATGCTTGAGATATAAGCCCCACACATACAATCTAGATCGTGGGCGCTGTGCTAGGAAAGCAGTACCGTTTTATCTCTACCAGGCTTAAGGAGACTTCTTACAAGCTGTATTACAGATGGTACTACACCCCAGACAGGCTATCCCCAGACAGGCTATCTAAGATGTTCCCCTTTACCTCTCCTGTTTTTTGGTGGGGAACGCTGCTCCATATATGGTGGACCTGCCCCCAGATTACTCCATTTCGGAGGAAAGTCATGGACATCTTAAAATCTCTCTCTGGTCTTCCACTCCCACTAGACCCTTGGTCTTTTTTATTATCCCTTCCTTTCCCAGATAAAGACCTACCTTTAAACAAATTGCTCTCCCAGATATTAACAGCAGCCAAATCACTTATTGCAAGAACTGGAAGTCTCCTGTGGCTCCAAACATTCCTGCTCTAAACCATTTTGTTTGGTTTGTTGAAGGCATGGAAAAGATCACATAATACTTACACGATTGCCCCCATAAATTTGACCTGATTTGGGGTCTTTGGCTTCTAGCAATGGCTGGTCATCCCACGCCTTAATAACCCCACAGTTGATATCTCGATGTACAGGATATCCCAGTGTCTGGACCAACCACTGGAGTCCTACCTAATTATAACTATTTCTGTAATAGATATCTCTCTGTACTTTTCTATATCCGAATAGTACTATCTATCCTCGACCATCTTTCCCCCTCCTATCCCACCACCCTCTTACCCCTTTCTTTTTCTCTTCTTTTGTTATATACTAAACTGAAATTATTGTGGAGAAATGTATATGATTTATATTCTTTTCTTTTGTCATATGTGCTTGAAGATGTATACTCTTCATTCCTTTCTCCTTTAATAAATAAAGAGTTTAAAAAAAAATAACCCCACTGTTAGGGATCCAGGCTCACAACAGAGTGTTTCAAGATTAGTGACATTAATTTATATGGCAGTGGTCACATATAGCAGGATTAACCAATATTTGAGCCTTAGCATAACAGAAGAGAATAACAAAACAAGAGAAATTATGAATTGACCCTGAAGATTCTGAACGTAATAAGTTGCTATTTGAAAATGATCATCATATTCAACAGCCCACCCCTACTGGACAAGTATACTGCTTGAATAATTGTTATATGTCTGTGTATGCAGTTGGAGAACCTTTGAAGCAGGATAATCTAACTCAAACCCAAACCCTACCTCCAGCAAGGCAAGATCTTCCAACTCTCCTTCTCCCTATCAAAATAACAAGTTTTCTGACATTCTTCCTCCATATTGGTGGCGCACTTCCCATTTGTGGCAGCTGGAGATACTTCTGTTGCTTCTGTATGTGTTCACGGATGTTGTGTATAACAGGCTTGGCTTAACTTGTGATGTAATATTTACTTCTCTAATCTTCAGGGAATGGTCCAGGAGTCTCCAAAATATTTGGCAGCTCTCTTGTACTTCTGGAACCGTCATTAGGTCCCACAAACTACCCCAGTCAAGTTGGTGGTCCACTGGCTTTATGAATCATGTCATTGTGGCCCAGCCCCTTGCTGCTCATTGGCACCAATCACAGCATTGGGTAGTGGAATGCAAGTCTTTGAAGACTCCACTCATGCAGCAGCTTCCATCTTGAGCTCTGCTTTGGTATTTCCTAGAAGGAAAAAGAAACATAAGGACACACATGAAATAATAACATGTCTACAGTATACACGTGATGTTAAATGCAAATTCTAGACCAAGAACAGCCCCAGTATTTTCAGGCAGAATTGCTGATCATAAGGGATCAACAAACGTACTTGGGCTCATAAAGCCCAACTTGATAAAGTTTTGGTTCCAATCAAATCTGAGTCACCCCAATCCTATCTTAATTTACATTGCATCAGTATCTTGGACCCACAAACATTAATAGAAAGTCACAATAAACTAATGCATCCACATTACTATATCTAGCATAGATCAATTAATAACCCTTTAACATTGCATCTAATTACCGGGTTCTTGCCGGTTCGACCCAGTAATTGGTGCAATGTAAAGAGGGTTACCAGGTCCTGCAAACCGGTAGCAACACACCAATACAAACCGGTAAAAAAGAAGGGTTCTTACCGGTTTGTTGCCGTGTTGCTTTGAGATGTGAATGGGTTGATTGGGTCAAGCAACCTGTTTCCCGTTCACACCAATGGAGGAGGCAGTGCTTGGAGCAGCACCAGCTCTAAGTGCTGCCTCCTCCCCCAACCCTGATGATGCTCTGCCACACTGCCATGGTTCAGTTTGCTGAGGTCTGAACCGACAAAAATGCAGGATCGCACCAGGATTGAAGTGTTTCAAAGTCCCGGTGGAATTAGGGATGTCCCTTTAATGAAGAAAGTCAGATTGTACAGGGCTTAAAGTGTGGCTTTCCTTATCTTTGACTGCTTCAAAGGCATGTGTGCAAAAGAAAACAGAGGGACCATTGTGTGCTTACAGTGGAAAGTTCAGAGCATGTCACACTCACTGTGCAGGTGGATAGTACTTGTATTCATGCTTGTATGACAAGAGCAGCTAATTTGCCTTTAGTTATTTGCATGACACTTCCCAAATGCCAAATGGGTTGTCATCATATCATATTTTGGAGGAATGCTTCTGAATAATAATTTAATGATTGTGGTCCACAGTAGAAATGTAATTTGAAACTGAACTGCTTCTTCTGCCATACAAATTAAGTAATGCAAGCTTTGTTTTAATAATCTATTCGATTAGATGGTTTTTAATGCTAATAAAAACTTTTTTTCATAACGATCACACTGATGATGGAACAGCCAGGGACAACAGCTTGGGATGGAGAGGGTTGTGAGGGGCAGAGAGCGGCAGAAAGCGGAAGGCATCAGCCAGAGCAGAAGGCAGGACCAAGCAGGTCAAATAAACTTTTGTATGTGTATATAAAATATATGTGTGTTTGTCATCATTATCGCCTTCCTGAGATGCCCATAATGACTGTAGGATAACCGTGGCAAAACAAAAGCATGGGGAAGCTGTTGGTGGGAATGTCTACAATACTGGCTTCAACCCTTTGTAAATCTTAGGCTCTATTCAATTAGCTGTAAGGTTCATCTACATGTCCCTAACCATTATGCTGCAGTGTGGCAGCCTATAGATTCTGGACACTTACAGAGGACTCTAAAGCTGGGTACACACTATGCAACTTTATTGACAATTTATCATTACAAAGTTAATAGTAATAATAAGTCTTACCCATCGTATAGTGTGTAAACAATATGCACGCTCACTCGGCTCGTAAAGTACATCCTCTGTTGTTTGTACATACAGCTCAATCTGAGGATATCTCAAATGACAGCATACGCCTGGATATTGCCATGTATGCATTATAAAGTTTGTCCAGGAGTTCAATGGAAATCATTCTAGACATTGAGTCCAATATAGCCTCTGATGCAGGGCTGTGAATGGGCAGCCCTGATGATTATCGGAGGACTGGGCATATGCATGGTCTGCAGTGTGCATGCGTGAGCCCTCCATGCGGCCACAGACAGCGATGGCCTGTAGACGCAGGCTGCATGCTGGCTGATTTTCTGGGAGGGCTGCAAAAAAATGCAGATGGGTGTGGCCGTTGGGAGGGAGGAACGTTGACATCAGCAGCATCCCCGATCTTCCCACAGCCATCAAAGCACTTAGAAAGTCTAGACTTAGGTGCCGCTGTACAGGTGAAATCCATTTGATGGTACATGATTGCGAATGGGTTTCCCCCCTTATAGCATGGCTTCTATACCAATTAAATCCATGCAGAGGGGTGGTATTTTACTCTGGCATGGAAGGGGGCTATCTGAGGGTCTATCAATCAGGTCTGATTGACCCCCCTTTGTCATTTGCACATCGTATAGTGCAGGGGTGAGCCGCATGCAGCTTTTTTCTGAAAGAGATGTGGCTCCTGCACCCACGGCACTGCCGCATGACTCCTCTGACTGTGCTCTACTTTTCTGTGTGCTCAATGTGATGTCAGGATGTCACATGGGAAGAGCATGTTCTACCCTGCATCAGGAAGTGGGAACAGAGACCGCAAGGGGGTGAGAGATTGGGTGTGGTGGCTAGAGAGCAGAGTGGGTGTGGCGGCCAGACGGCTGATCGGGTGCAGCGGCCAGACATCATAGCAGGTCTTTGGCATCATAGCAGTCTACTTTTATATTGTGTATTATACCACCTCTGTGCATTGTTGCACCAGTATTGTGTATTATGAGTCTTTTATATTGTGTATTATACCACCTCTGTGCATTGTTGCACCAGTATTGTGTATTATGAGTCTTTTTTTCAACACTGCAATAAGTGAAATCAAAACATCAATCTGTTTTTACAGACACACATGAGAGAATCACTGCAGTAGCTTCGCAAGCAAGCCAGAGATTTAACCCCTTCCCGACATTTGACGTACATTTACGTCATGGTCGGGAAGCACTTCCCGACACATGGCGTAAATGTACGTCATGGATTTAAACTGTCACCGCGTCTATAGACGCGGTGACAGTTTCAACATGTCTGCTGTCCCTGACAGCAGACATGTCCGTGCATGCCCAGGGGGGGCTGCGATGCCGCCCCCCCGTCGGCGATCGCTGTGATTGGCTGTTCAGTGTGAACAGCCATTCACAGCGTTTTCCTGTGTCACCGGCGAATAACGTTCGCCGGTGACACGGGATCGGAGGTGATTGGTGCTGTAAAGTACAGCACCAATCACCGCGGGGTGTAAGGGTGACACTGGTGTCACCCCACCTCACCCCGCCCGCCCCCAAAGGCCGTGATTGGTCCGTCGGACCGACGGACCAATCACAGCCATGGAGGGGGGTTTAAACTAACGGTGACTGCACTGCAGACGCCATTCCGGTCTGGAATAGCGTGCAGTGCGGTCACCGTGCCCACCTGCCGCCATATACTGACCAGAACCTTGCTCCATACTTACCTGATCACTGCTTCATCACTGCTTGATCACTGCTTGATCTGTGCTTGTAGTGTGCTGGATGCTTCCTGGATCCTGTTGCTACTTGTGCCTTCCTGTGCTGTGAAATTGTGCTGCTGCAGTGTAATAGCTAGATAGAGAGATAGATAGAGAGAGATAGAGAGATAGAGAGAGATAGAGAGAGATAGAGAGAGAGATAGTGTCAGAGAGTGCTATATTTTGTGCTGCTGCAGTGTGATATAGTTATAGATAGAGAGAGAGAGATAGAGAGATAGAGAGAGATAGAGAGAGAGAGATAGATAGAGAGGCCTAGTGACAGAGTGCTATATTTTGTGCTGCTGCAGTGTGATAGTTATAGAGAGATAGAGAGAGATAGAGAGAGAGAGATAGAGAGAGATAGTGACAGATTGTGCTATATATTTTTTATATAACTGACTGCTGCCCCCTCCTTTTGTGCTGATCAGTATAAATTAACTGATCAGCAACTTTTTGGGGGCGCAGGTTTTTTTTTATATATAGATATACCTGTCAGTGCTGCTGCTGCAGTGTCATAGAGTGATAGATAGTGAGAGATAGAGAGATAGAGAGAGATAGTGACAGAGAGTGCTAAATTTTGCGTCTGCTGCCCCCGCCTTTTGTGCTGATCACTATATCTGAGGTGATCAGCAACTTTTTTGGGGGTACAGAGTTTTTTTTTTTTTTATATATACCTGTCAGTTGCACTGTCAGTTGCACCAAAGGTTGTGCACCTGCTGCACCTCACTGGTAATCAGTGTCGCATCACTGATCACCTTTTTTTTTTTGTGAGTGCTGTGGGGTCTTTTTTAATTTTTTTTTTACACACACTGATTTTGTGGGTGTCCTGTGGCCACTGTGCGCTGATCAGTGACGTACATCACTGATCAGCTTTTTCGGCACAGGGTTGATCTATTTTTTTTTTTTTTTGATCAAATTCCTGTTGCCTTTGAGCGCTGTTCAGTGACAGACGTTACTGACCAACATCTGTGCTCAATTTTTGGCGCAGGACCTTTTTTTTTTTTTTTTTTAACCCCTTCAATTTTTTATTTTTAACCCCTTCATTTTTTTTTTTTTTTATTGGTATAAAGTATTTTTTTTTTTTCTGCACTACATACACACTACACACTACATACCCCCCGGGTTGAAATAAAGTTTGTACCCCCCCCTACACTATACACGTGTTGAAACATTTCACTACCAGTAACACAAAAATAAAAATGGCATCCCAAATGTCCTCCCAAATGTCCTCCCAAATGTCCTCCCAGTCATCCAGGAGAATGTATTCAGTGGAGGAGGCATATGCCATGCTTGCCTCTGACTCTGACACAGCCAGTGATGCAAGCGGGGAATTTGAAGGATTCGTCTTAAGCTCCTCTTCCTCCTCTGGTGATGAGGGACCCCCTCAAAGACGCCCCCGTAGAGCAGCTGAGACCCCCCCCCCAACAATTGATCTCGTATGGACCCCACCACCAGACAATTTTGAGCCCCAGGTTCCTGAGTTTTTGGCCATGCCAGGAATCCAATTTGATTCCACAGGTCTCAGAGAAATTGACTTTTTCAAATTATTTTTCTCTGATGATTTTATAAATTTAATGGTGGACCAAACTAATTTATATGCCCAGCAGTTTATTGCTCAAAACCCCACGTCATCATTTGCTAGGTGGACCCCTGTAGATGCAGTAGAGATGATGACGTTTTGGGGTCTGGTGTTTCATATGGGCATAGTAAAAAAGCCAGAAATTAGGCAATATTGGAGTACAGATGTTCTGTACAGTACTCCATTTTACCGTATGGCCATGACCCGGACTCGATTTGAGACAATTCTTAAATTTATACATTACACCGATAATGCACAGTGCCCACCCAGAGATGATCCCACCTTTGACCGGCTATTCAAAGTCAGGCCGGTCATTGATCATTTCAGTGCCAAATTTGAAGAGGTGTACATCCCTGAAAAATTTATTTGTATCGACGAGTCCCTTATACATTTTAAAGGAAGGGTTAAATTCCGCCAGTACCTTCCCAGTAAGAGGGCAAGGTATGGCATAAAAATGTATAAACTGTGTGAAAGCACCTTAGGGTACACCCACAGGTTTAGGGTTTATGAAGGGAAGGATTCAAGAATTGAACGGCCAGAATGCCCCCCCTCCCTCGTAGGTGTTAGTGGGAAAATTGTCTGGGATTTAGTGCACCCCTTCCTGGATAAAGGTTATCACCTCTATGTGGATAACTTTTACACTAGCATCCCCCTGTTTAAGGCCCTTGGTTCAAGAGGTACAGCAGCTTGCGGTACTGTGCGCAAGAACCAAAGAGGCCTCCCAAAAACGCACATTGCCCAAGTAATGAGAAGGGGTGAAAGCAGGGGAATATGCAACGAAAATATGTTGTTGGTCAAATATAAGGACAAGAGGGATGTCCTTATACTGACAACAATTCACGGAGACAGTACCACCTCCGTCCCTGTACGAGGTACCAGTACCCACACCTCAAAACCTAATTGTATCCTGGATTACAATAGGTACATGGGCGGAGTGGATCTTTCAGATCAGGTACTGAAGCCGTACAGTGCCCTGCGGAAAACAAAAATCTGGTACAAGAAGGTGGCCGTGTATATCATCCAGATGGCACTGTATAACGCTTACGTGCTATTCCGTTCTACCGGCCAGAGGGGGACATTTATGCACTTTCAAGAGGAAGTCATAAAGGGCCTAATATTTGGGAACCAGCAGGCAGAGGGCCCCAGTACTTCAAGTACTGGCCCCCGTATTGTACCAGGGCAGCATTTTCCTGATGAAATCCCCTCCACTGGAAAAAAGGGCAGGACACAAAAAAGGTGCAAAGTTTGCTATAAAAAGGGAATAAGAAAGCAAACTATTTTCCAGTGTGACACTTGCCCCGACAAACCCGGCCTATGTATAAAGGAGTGTTTTAAAATATACCACACATCTATGGAATATTAGGTTCATAATTTCACCGTGCTTCGGGGGTCTTGCTAATGCCACATAGCACCCACCATTCATTCCACCAGAATCTGAGCCGCAAAATCCAAAAATCACTCCTTCCCTTCTGAGTCCTGCCATGCACCCAACTGGTATTTTTTGGTCACATGTGAGGCATTGCCGTACTTGGGAGATATTGGGGCACAGATTTTGGGGTGCTTTTTCTCCTTCATTCCTTGTGAAAATGAAAAATTTTGAGCCAGAACTGCATTTTTGTGAGGGGTGTAGTTTGCAAAATGGGGTCACTTGTGGGGGGGGTTCCACTGTATTGGTGCTTTGGGGGTCTTGCTAATGCGACATAGCACCCACCATCATTCCACCAGAATTTGTGCTGCAAACTCCAAATATCACTCCTTCCCTTCTGAGTCCTGCCACTTTTTGGTCACACATGAGGCATTGCCGTACTCGGGAGAAATTGGGGCACAGATTTTGGGGTGCTTTGTCTCCTTCATTCCTTCTGAAAATGAAAAATTTTGAGCCAGAACTGCATTTTTGTGTAAAAAAATTTAATTTTTCATTTTCACTGCCCACTTGTATCAAAATTGGTGAAACCCCTGGGGGTTTGAAATGTACACTATACCCCTAGATGAATTCCCTGAGGGGTGTACTTCGCAAAATGGGGTGACTTGTGGGGGGGTTCCACTGTATTGGTGCAACATAGCACCCACCATTCATTCCACCAAAATCTGTGCTGCAAAATCCAAAAATCACTCCTTCCCTTCTGAGTCCTGCCATGCACCCAACTGGTATTTTTTGGTCACATGTGAGGCATTGCCGTACTCGGGAGAAATTGGGGCACAGATTTTGGGGTGCTTTTTCTCCTTCATACCTTCTGAAAATGAAAAATTTTGAGCCAGAACTGCATTTTTGTGTAAAAAAATGTAATTTTTCATGTTCACTGCCCACTTGTATCAAAATTGGTGAAACCCCTGGGGGTTTGAAATGTACACTATACCCCTAGATGAATTCCCTGAGGGGTGTAGTTTGCAAAATGGGGTCACTTGTGGGGGGGTTCCACTGTCTTGGTGCTTGGGGGGTCTTGCTAATGCGACATAGCACCCACCAAAATTCCACCAGAATATGAGCTGCAAAATCCAAAAATCACTCCTTCCCTTCTGAGTCCTGCCATGCACCCAACTGGTATTTTTTGGTCACATGTGAGGCATTGCCGTACTCGGGAGAAATTGGGGCACAGATTTTGGGGGGCTTTTTCTCCTTCATACCTTCTGAAAATGAAAAATTTTGAGCCAGAACTGCATTTTTGTGTAAAAAAATGTAATTTTTCATGTTCACTGCCCACTTGTATCAAAATTGGTGAAACCCCTGGGGGTTTGAAATGTACACTATACCCCTAGATGAATTCCCTGAGGGGTTTAGTTTGCAAAATGGGGTCACTTGTGGGGGGGTTCCACTGTATTGGTGCTTTGGGGGTCTTGCTAATGCGACATAGCACCCACCAAAATTCCACCAGAATCTGAGCTGCAAAATCCAAAAATCACTCCTTCCCTTCTGAGTCCTGCCATGCACCCAACTGGTATTTTTTGGTCACATGTGAGGCATTGCCGTACTCGGGAGAAATTGGGGCACAGATTTTGGGGTGCTTTTTCTCCTTCATACCTTCTGAAAATGAAAAATTTTGAGCCAGAACTGCATTTTTGTGTAAAAAAATGTAATTTTTCATGTTCACTGCCCACTTGTATCAAAATTGGTGAAACCCCTGGGGGTTTGAAATGTACACTATACCCCTAGATGAATTCCCTGAGGGGTGTAGTTTGCAAAATGGGGTCACTTGTGGGGGGGTTCCACTGTCTTGGTGCTTGGGGGGTCTTGCTAATGCAACATAGCACCCACCAAAATTCCACCAGAATCTGAGCTGCAAAATCCAAAAATCACTCCTTCCCTTCTGAGTCCTGCCATGCACCCAACTGGTATTTTTTGGTCACATGTGAGGCATTGCCGTACTCGGGAGAAATTGGGGCACAGATTTTGGGGTGCTTTTTCTCCTTCATACCTTCTGAAAATGAAAAATTTTGAGCCAGAACTGCATTTTTGTGTAAAAAAATGTAATTTTTCATTTTCACTGCCCACTTGTATCAAAATTGGTGAAACCCCTGGGGGTTTGAAATGTACACTATACCCCTAGATGAATTCCCTGAGGGGTGTACTTTGCAAAATGGTGTGACTTGTGGGGGGGTTCCACTGTATTGGTGCAACATAGCACCCACCATTCATTCCACCAAAATCTGTGCTGCAAAATCCAAAAATCACTCCTTCCCTTCTGAGTCCTGCCATGCACCCAACTGGTATTTTTTGTTCACATGTGAGGCATTGCCGTACTCGGGAGAAATTGGGGCACAGATTTTGGGGTGCTTTTTCTCCTTCATACCTTCTGAAAATGAAAAATTTTGAGCCAGAACTGCATTTTTGTGTAAAAAAATGTAATTTTTCATTTTCACTGCCCACTTGTATCAAAATTGGTGAAACCCCTGGGGGTTTGAAATGTACACTATACCCCTAGATGAATTCCCTGAGGGGTGTAGTTTGCAAAATGGGGTCACTTGTGGGGGGGTTCCACTGTATTGGTGCTTGGGGGGTCTTGCTAATGCGACATAGCACCCACCAAAATTCCACCAGAATCTGAGCTGCAAAATCCAAAAATCACTCCTTCCCTTCTGAGTCCTGCCATGCACCCAACTGGTATTTTTTGGTCACATGTGAGGCATTGCGGTACTCGGGAGAAATTGGGGCACAGATTTTGGGGTGCTTTGTCTCCTTCATTCCTTGTGAAAATGAAAAATTTTGAGCCAGAACTGCATTTTTGTGTAAAAAATGTAATTTTTCATTTTCACTGCCCAGTTGTATCAAAATTGGTGAAACCCCTGGGGGTTTGAAATGTACACTATACCCCTAGATGAATTCCCTGAGGGGTGTAGTTTGCAAAATGGGGTAACTTGTGGGGGGGTTCCTAAATTTTAGCATCTTATGGTGCCTAGAAACCTACATGGTGCCTAAAAAATAATCTCATAAAAAGGAGGCTCCAAAATCAAGTAGGTGCTCCTTCTATTATGAAGCCTGTGGTTTGGTCAACGTGCACACTAGGGCCACATATAGGATATTTTTGAAAACAAATGAATTGGGGGAATCAATTTTTAGTCACATTTCTCTAGTAAAATGTACTGTGTTCCTTAGAAAAATGTATTAAAATTGCAAATCTGCAAAAAAAATTAAATTTTGAAATTTCACCTACACTTTGTTTTAATTCCTGTGAAACACCTAAAGGGTTAACAAACTTCCAAAATGCTGTTTTGAATACTGTGAGGGGTGCAGTTTTTGAAATGGCATCATTTATGGGGGTGTCTCACATACAAGTCCCTCAAAGTCATATCAGAACTGAACTGGTCCCTAAAAAAATCAGTGTTTGAAATTTTCTTGAAAATTTGAGAATTTGCTATTCATATTGTAAGCCTCCTAGTGTCCAAAAAAATTAAAAGGAAGTTGAAATAATGATGGAAACATAAAGTAGACATATGGTCTATGTTAGTTATTAACTATTTTGAGTGGTATGATTATTTGTCTCACAAGCAGAAAATTTAACATTTTGCAAATCGCTAAATTTTCCATTTTTTCACGACATTTTGGTATTTTTCACAAAAAAACACAGACTGTATCGACCCAAATTTACCACTAATTTGAAGTACAATGTGTCACGAAAAAACAATCTCAAAATCACTGGGATAAGTAAAAGCAAAAAAAAGTTATCCCCACTTAAGTGAGACATGTCAGATTTGAAAAAAATGGCTCTGTCAGGAACGCAAAAACTAGCTCTGTCAGGAAGGGGTTAAAAAAAATAATTGAGAAAAAGGATTGTCAAACTTCCCACTAATAAAAAAATGACAGCAAATTGAAGAGGTAATACAGTTATTTATATTGGGAAGACTACGTAAATTGTGCTTGTAACACCCCCAGCCTAAATAAAAACTGAGGTTGGACACAAGGTCATGCTGCTACAAAAATTCATTCCAAAGGCGTGAACATAAAAACGTGGCATGGCTTTGTGCCAGCTAGGCCACAACCCATTAAAAAATTGGGCGTGGCCTTCTGGGAGCCCATTTTATGCATGGTATCGGCTCTTTGTCTTGCCATAACATATTTTTTGGCTCATTGCTGGCACAGTATGTACCCAGCTTAAGCGTTAATGTGTGTTACCCGCAGGGAGAACATGTGTTACCCATGCAGTGAAATTCATTAATAATTAAATATCTCTGGGCATGAATCACAAAGCTTTACCCATGTGGTAACTGGGTTACCAGTTGCCAGTTGCCACATGTGGCCATGGGCAATTGATTTAGAACCTTAGATCTTAATTATGTGGTGAAACTGGTTCTGAAAGAACTGTAAATTATTTAAATACATTTAAATACATGGAACATAAATTATAAATATCAACCTAAGAAAACTTACAGTATATTCCCAAACAGTAATACGCTACTACCAACAATCATAATGTGTAAATAACAATGACATCAAACTGGTGAAATAAATATCCATACTAACCAGAAATGATTGCAGGCATATATGTGGTAACCAGGTAAGTATGGATGGAGATGTGTTAAGGGGTGAGTAATCAGGCAAGTCAGTGTGGTGGTTATATTCCCTTTTACCTGGTGGTCCTAGATGCAGGTTATTTCATGTTCACTTCAGAAATTTGTATAAAGTTAATGAGCACAAGCTGGCTACGGTTACATGCAATTGTCAATTGGTTCTTGTACATTACAATAACTTGCATATGGTAAATCATGAACACAATGTTTATTATTATGGCACTATGGGCCCCAAAGTCTTCTTTAACCAGAGCAATGCAACATTACCTGATTCAGCAATGGTAATCTACACTTTATTTTATTAGAATACTTACTGATGACTGGCAGATTTACTTTCCCCCTGACCTCGCTTAACCCTAAGCCACCATCCCCGCAGCCTAACCCTAACCCCCCACCCTAGCCTAACCCTAAAACCCCTTCTAAGTGCCTCACCCTAACACTCTCAACTTGCAGCCAAACCCTAACCTTACCACCTCCGCAGCCTAACCCTAAGTGCCCTGCTAGTGCCTAAACCTAACCCACCGACCTAACTCTAGCCCACCCCGCATAATCCGGAATGCAGGCAGTAGGGATTCCGTCAGTCAGATTCCAGCGCCAATCTTCTGGCCGCAAGTTAAGATGCTCACTTCTGTCTTCCCCCACCTGAATCTTAACTGTATCCCCTTTTAACATGCACTAAGAGCATTGAAGCAAAGAACCCTCAAAATATGTATGCACATGACTTCACAATTACATAGGTGCCAATTCAGAGGGCCCTTGCAGAGCAGCAAACTCTGTCGATGGTGGCACAATGACGTCAGCGCCTGCCCCTAATTCGCAGAAAAGTATGTCCTGGGCTACCCTTCCGCAGCTAGCAGAGTTCTCTGTGAGCGGATGTCTGCTATTAGGGGGCAGCCATTTTGTCGTGTCATTTTTCATTACTGCAGGAGACGGAGCCCGGAGGCTATCTGCGGTGCCGGACTGAATGCGGTGGCGGCGGCATGCGGAGGGGTAAGGGGGGGTCTGACCAGAGTGCCCGGGCACCGGGGGCGCCCCGCTGGCGCTTGTTCCCCCAAGCAGCCGCGGTGGCTGCCTTACGGTAGCTACGCCTCTAGTGGGGGTGTACTTCAAACTGATATCTACTGTATATTGCAGTGTAAAAATAAAGCAGCCAGTATTTACCCTGCACAGAAACAATAAAACACCCAAATCTAACTCTCTCTGCACATGTTACATCAGTAGAGAGTGATTGTGCCTTTGCGAGTGAATCAGAATAACCCCTATATCCTATTGAAGAGCATTGCCAATCTGTGTTGCTTTGGCCATTGTGTTTATTCTGCAAAAACTGCCTTTAGTTATTTACACTGTACTAGTGCCCTAGTTTACCCTAACCCATAAGTTGGCAAGCTCCACTTCAGGGAGATGAGCAGGGTTAGGGGGGGGGGGGGGAGCGGGGAGGGGGGGAACGGGATCGGAATGGGGCGGCGAGGTGGCGGGGTCCCAGGGGGAGCTCCGTAGTAAGGGGACAAACGTGCGTCTTGTGCACGTGCGTCCCCTTCCGGCGACTGGCGGGAGCTGGAGGAGGGCGAATCTACCGCCAGCCCCCGCAACGGTGACAGGCACTACATCTGTATTATGATCCCATTGTTACAGTACCCTATGGGCCATTACACATGCTCCAAAGGGATGACATATGAACACCACTAAATGGTGAACTTATGGAAATTAAAACTGTCATGGCAAATTAAGGTTATACCCTCCATAAAATGACATCGATAACTCCAAGCATTGAATTTAACAGTATCAATTAAAATCCATCTAATTTACTCAGCAAAATTTGGGAAGTGTTTATAAAACAGAAATTTGCCTTGCGACTCCCCAAGCTAGGACAAAGGTGCTTTATGGTAACTGCATTACACATCAAACATGGTACTTAAGAATAATGCATGCCCTTGGGTTGAATAAGTTCTCTGTGGTTGTTGGCAGTAGATTAAAGGAAACACATGGCAAGGAGTAATGATTTAACAATATGCTTCCTTCCTCATTTTCAAATGAACAGCTTCAGTGTTAACATAGCAGATGTACAGTATGGTTGTATTGGGGCAGATAATAAGTTATACAGCACTAGTTTTGTTTACTTAAATAATGCATTGACATGACTCACAATGGCAGGACGATATCTAAATATAATGTAACAGTATCATTATATAATCTTTTATATTGATCCATCAAAGCCCGACTTTCTATTTAAAAGTTCTGTCTCCAGATCATTAGAATTACACGTGTCCTGTGAATTCAGAGTTTGACAAAGACCCTTCCTATGGAAGAAATCTCTTTTGGGACATTTCAAATTAGAAAAGAATAGAATTCCTTTGTTCGTCTCAGAATGGAGAAATTTGCATTGTTACAGCAAGGTTCAAAGTGCAGTTAAGAGTAAAATAGCATAATAACAACTAGAGATGTGCGGGCTCGGATATCAGAGATCCGAGCCCCCACGGACGTCATCATTCCGAGCCCGATTCCGAGCAGCGCTCGGAGATTCCCGCCTGACTCGGTCCGTCCGCGTGATTAGAACGTCATCTCCCGGCGTCGGATTTCGCGAGGCTTTATAAGCAGCTGCCGCGCCCCCGCCATCTTCACTCCAGTTAAGTAGTGGGTTGGGAGAGGGTGTGTTGGTGCTGCTGCTGGGGCTTAAACTTGAGCTTGTCCTTGAGCTTTTGCAATCGCTGGTGCTGTCTCTCAGTGCTGCTGTGTAGTAGTCTAACTGTGTACTTGTAGTACTACTGTCTCCTCTGTGCGGTCTACCTCTGGTGTGCTGTGCTGCCTGTAATTGATTATTTTATTTGCTGGGGCTGTCTCCCTCAGTGCTGCTGTGTACTCTGTTCTCAGCTTAGGACAACAGTCTAACTGTGTACTTGTAGTACTACTGTCTCCTCTGTGCGGTCTACCTCTGGTGAACTGTGCTGTAATTAATTATTTTATTTGCTAGGGCTGTCTCCCTCAGTGCTGCTGTGTACTATGTTCTCCTCTGCTTAGGAGAACAGTCTAACTGTGTACCTGCCTGTAGTACTGTCTCCTCTGTGCTGGGGCATACCTCTGGTGCTGTGCTGTGCCATTTATTATATATATAATTATTAATTAATTATATTAAATATAAATATATATATAGTCCACTGGTGCTGCACTGCTGCCTGCACTGAATCTGCCAGTCTGGCGGTCTGTGGTCTGGGGCTCACTGGCTAATAAATAATTAAATACTGCCTGCCTAATAAATAATTAAATACTGCCGTATATCTCTACCTTTGTGGTCTGGGGCTCACTGCCTATACTGCCGTATGTACCGTCTGGTCTGGGGCTCACTGGCTAATAAATAATTAAATACTGCTGTATATCTCTACCTTTGTGGTCTGGGGCTCACTGGCTATACTGCCGTATGTACCGTCTGGTCTGGGGCTCACTGGCTAATAAATAATTAAATACTGCCTGCCTAATAAATAATTAAATACTGCCGTATATCTCTACCTTTGTGGTCTGGGGGTCACTGGCTATACTGCCGTATGTACCGTCTGGTCTGGGGCTCACTGGTTAATAAATAATTAAATACTGCCTGCCTAATAAATAATTAAATACTGCCGTATATCTCTACCTTTGTGGTCTGGGGCTCACTGCCTATACTGCCGTATGTACCGTCTGGTCTGGGGCTCACTGGCTAATAAATAATTAAATACTGCCGTATATCTCTACCTTTGTGGTCTGGGGCTCACTGGCTATACTGCCGTATGTACCGTCTGGTCTGGGGCTCACTGGCTAATAAATAATTAAATACTGCCTGCCTAATAAATAATTAAATACTGCCGTATATCTCTACCTTTGTGGTCTGGGGCTGACTGGCTATACTGCCGTATGTACCGTCTGGTCTGGGGCTCACTGGTTAATAAATAATTAAATACTGCCTGCCTAATAAATAATTAAATACTGCCGTATATCTCTACCTTTGTGGTCTGGGGCTCACTGCCTATACTGCCGTATGTACCGTCTGGTCTGGGGCTCACTGGCTAATAAATAATTAAATACTGCCGTATATCTCTACCTTTGTGGTCTGGGGCTCACTGGCTATACTGCCGTATGTACCGTCTGGTCTGGGGCTCACTGGCTAATAAATAATTAAATACTACCGTATATCTCTACCTTTGTGGTCTGGGGCTCACTGGCTATACTGCCGTATGTACCGTCTGGTCTGTGGCTCACCGGCTAATAAATAATTAAATACTGCCTGCCTAATAAATAATTAAATACTGCCGTATATCTCTACCTTTGTGGTCTGGGGCTCACTGGCTATACTGCCGTATGTACCGTCTGGTCTGGGGCTCACTGGCTAATAAATAATTAAATACTGCCATATATCTCTACCTTTGTGGTCTGGGGCTGACTGGCTATACTGCCGTATGTACCGTCTGGTCTGGGGCTCACCGGCTAAAAAATAATTAAATACTGCCTGCCTAATAAATAATTAAATACTGCCATATATCTCTACCTTTGTGGTCTGGGGCTGACTGGCTATACTGCCGTATGTACCGTCTGGTCTGGGGCTCACTGGCTAATAAATAATTAAATACTGCCGTATATCTCTACCTTTGTGGTCTGGGGCTCACTGGCTATACTGCCGTATGTACCGTCTGGTCTGGGGCTCACCGGCTAATAAATAATTAAATACTGCCTGCCTAATAAATAATTAAATACTGCCGTATATCTCTACCTTTGTGGTCTGGGGCTCACTGGCTATACTGCCGTATGTACCGTCTGGTCTGGGGCTCACTGGCTAATAAATAATTAAATACTGCCATATATCTCTACCTTTGTGGTCTGGGGCTCACTGGCTATACTGCCGTATGTACCGTCTGGTCTGGGGCTCACCGGCTAAAAAATAATTAAATACTGCCTGCCTAATAAATAATTAAATACTGCCATATATCTCTACCTTTGTGGTCTGGGGCTGACTGGCTATACTGCCGTATGTACCGTCTGGTCTGGGGCTCACTGGCTAATAAATAATTAAATACTGCCGTATATCTCTACCTTTGTGGTCTGGGGCTCACTGGCTATACTGCCGTATGTACCGTCTGGTCTGGGGCTCACCGGCTAATAAATAATTAAATACTGCCTGCCTAATAAATAATTAAATACTGCCGTATATCTCTACCTTTGTGGTCTGGGGCTCACTGCCTAAATACTGCCGTATATCATTATCTACCTGTCTGGTCTGGGGCTCTCTGCCTAATACTGACGTACCTGTCTGGTGTGTGGCTCACTGCCTAATACTGCTGTATCTGTATAACTGCCTGCTGGTGCATACTCACTGACATATATAATTGCACACCAGTGGCGCTGTTCTGTGACATAACTCCACAATAATAATGGAGATCCAAAATATGGAGGTTAACAAACAAAGGAAAGATGAAGATGCACTTCCTCATAGTTCTGAAGCTGCTGCCACTAGTCATGACATAGGCGATGAAATGCCAACAACGTCGTCTGCCACGGCCGATGCCCAGTGTGAAGGCAGAGGGCATGTACAATTGAAACCAAACTTCCGTAAAAGGAATAAAACTATGAAATGTAAATCGTTGGAAGAGAAACTTAAACTTGGCAATATGCCATTTACGACACGGAGTGGCAAGGAACGTCTAAGGCCATGGCCTAACTTCATGACTAGTGGTGCAGCTTCAGATGACGAGGAAAGTCCTCCTCCTCCTCTCTCCCCGCCCAATAGGAAATCAAAGAGAGTTAGGCTGACACCGACTCAAAAAAGTCTGACAAAATTTCTGAAAAAGAAACAGAAAAAAATTCAGAAAATAAATCTGGAAATAACTCATCCTTCTAAAGACATATCCCAAATCCCCACAGAGAGTCCGAGGGTGGCGGTGGTTGTGATGCCGGACCTTCCTATCACTGTACGTGAAGAGGTGGCTCCTTCCACCATTTGCAGTATGCCCTCTGCATATGCTGGAAGGATGACCCACAGTCTAGTTCCAGATTTTATTAGTGAAGATGATGTTGTACACCAGGAGGAGGATATTGATGTAGCTGTCACTGAGGAGGAAGTTGTCGAGGAGGATGGAGACTTGGTTTGCTTAAATGACGCACCAGGGGGGAATGAGGCACCTGTGGTGGAAAAAGTTGTTGTCCATGGGATGAAAAAGCCCATCGTCATGCCTGGACAAAGGACCAATAAATCCACCTCTGCGGTCTGGAATTTTTTTTATCCGCATCCGGACAACAAAAGTATTGCCATTTGTAGCTTATGTAAAACTCCAATAAGCAGGGGTAAGGATCTTGCCCACCTAGGGACAACCTCCCTTCAACGTCACCTAAAGAAGCGTCATGGTTCAGTGTTTAGTCCAGAAAGTGCGGCTAGCAGTCCAGCGACACCTAAATCACTTGGTCCTCCTTTTGGAGCCAAATGCCTGAAAAGCACACCACCAACTCCCTCCTCGACAAATTCCTCCTCGATCCGGATAGGGGGGAGTCCTGCAGTCCATCTCACCTGCATGAATGACTCCATAGATTCCTCCGGAGGATCCTGCAGCACTACGCCTACTACTACTACTACTGCCGCTGCTGCTGCTGCTCCTGGAAGTCAGAGGGGAAGTCAGTCATCATCCCAGAGGGGAAGTCGTAAGACCGCTACGTCTTTCACTAAGCAATTGACCGTCCAACAGTCATTTTCCATGAGGATGAAATACGACAGCAGTCATCCTATGGCAAAGCGGATAACTGCGGCCTTGACAGCTATGTTGGTGTTAGACGTACGTCCGGTGTCCGCCATCAATGGAGTGGGATTTAAACGGTTGATGCAGGTATTGTGTCCCCGGTACCAAATCCCGTCTAGATTCCACTTCACTAGGCAGGCGATACCCGCGATGTACAGGGAGGTCAGAAAAAGTGTCCTCAGTGCCCTGAAAAATGCGGCTGTACCCACTGTACACTTAACTACAGACATGTGGACAAGTGGATCAGGGCAAACTAAGGACTATATGACTGTGACAGCCCACTGGGTAGATGCATCGCCTTCCGCAGCAGCAGCATCTCCTGCATGTCAGCTCCTTCTTAGGCAGGCTACGCTGTGTATCACCGGTTTCAAGAAGAGGCACAACGCCGACAACCTCTTAGAGAAACTGAGGGAAATCATCTCCCTGTGGCTTACCCCCCTTAGACTCTCCTGGGGATTTGTGGTGTCGGACAACGCCAGTAACATTGTGCGGGCATTAAACATGGGCAATTTCCAGCACGTGCCATGTTTTGCCCACACAATAAATTTGGTGGTGCAGCATTTCATAAAAAATGACAGGAGTGTGCAGGAGATGCTTGCGGTGGCACGCAAAATTTGCGGACACTTTCGGCATTCTGCCACAGCCTGCCGAAGGCTGGAGCGGGAGCAAAAACTCCGCAACCTGCCCTGCCATCAGCTGAAACAAGAGGTGGTGACGCGCTGGAACTCCACCCTCTATATGCTGCAGAGGATGGAGGAGCAGCAAAAGGCCATTCAAGCCTACACAGCCACCTACGACATAGGCAGAGGAGCGGGGCTGCACCTGACTCAAGCGCAGTGGAGGCTGATTTCCGTGTTGTGCAAGGTTCTACAGCCGTTTGAAGTAGCCACACGTGAAGTCAGTTCCGACACTGCCTGCATTAGTCAGGTGATTCCCCTGATCAGGCTGTTACAAAAGCAGCTGGAGAAAGTGAAGGAGGAGCTAAAGCGGAGCGATTCCGCAAAGCATGTCGCTATTGTGGATGAAGCCCTCCATACGCTTTGCCAGGATACGAGGGTGGTCAGTCTGTTAAAGTCAGAGGAATACATTTTGGCCACAGTGCTCGATCCTCGGTTTAAAGCGTATGTTGTGTCTCTGTTTCCGGCGGACACAAGTCTACAAAGGTGCAAAGACCTGCTGGTCAGGAGATTGTCATCTGAAGGGGACCGTGACATGGCCCCAGCTCCTCCTTCATTTTCTCCCCCACCTGTGCCTGTGAGGAAACAGCTGCGATTTCCCACACAACCCGCTGGCGGGGATGCAGGGCAGGCAGGAGGGAGTTTGGACATCTGGTCTGGACTCAAGGACCTGCCAACGATTGCTGACATGTCTACTGTCGGTGCATTGGATGCTGTCAACATTGAAAAAATGGTGGATGATTACTTTGGTGACAGCATCCAAGTAGACATGTCAGACAGTCCTTACCTGTACTGGCAGGAAAAAAAGGCAGTTTGGAAACCCCTGTACAAACTGGCTCTATTTTACCTGAGTTGTCCCCCCTCCAGTGTGTACTCCGAAAGAGTATTCAGTGCAGCGGGGAACCTGGTCAGTGAGCGGCGAAGGAGGTTGCTCCCGAAAAATGTTGAGAAAATGATGTTTATAAAAATGAATTATCACTTATTCAATGAAGAGCAGGAATTGCCTCCAGAGATTATAACGGGACCTGTGATTGTGGAGTCCAGTGGGGACGAATTGATAATCTCTGAGAATGAGGAAGTACACACTGAAGGGGGCGAGGAATCAGAGGAGGAGGAGGAGGAGGATGATGATGATGATGATGAGTGACGATGACATCTTGTTACTGTAGAGCCAGTTTATACAGGGAGATATTATGAATTGTTTTATTTTTTTGTGGGGGCCCAAACAAACCAATCATTTCAGCCACAGTTTTGTAGGCCCTGTCGCTGAAATGTTTGGTTTGTTAAAGTGTGCATGTCCTATTTTCGCAACATAAGGGTGGGTGGGAGGGCCCAAGGACAATTCCATCTTGCATCACCATTCATTATTCCTACTGCTGAGAGTCATTCATATGTGGGACTTGTCTTTTCAATGCATACAACTGTTTGCATTCCACTTGATTGCTGCACCTTCATGGGTGAGAATGTGATCTCCCTGACCTGGGGGACTCAGGGCTGGGGCAGGAAGGCTCAATTACACTTCTTTTTTTGGGCGGCTAACCTTTTTTTACCTGTCTGGTCTGGTGCCCACTGCTGAGAGTCATTTTTAATGAGGGTATTGTCTTTCAAATGCATATAGCTGTTTGCATTCCACCTCATTGCTGCACCTTCATGGGTGAGAATGTGATCTCCTTGACCTGGAGGAGTCAGGACTGTTGCCGGAAGGCTCAATTACACTTATTTTTGGCCGGCTACACTTTTTTTTACCTGTCTGGTCTGGTGCCCACTGCTGACAGTCATTTTTAATGAGGGTATTGTCTTTCAAATGCATATAGCTGTTTGCATTCCACCTCATTGCTGCACCTTCATGGGTGAGAATGTGATCTCCTTGACCTGGAGGAGTCAGGACTGTTGCCGGAAGGCTCAATTACACTTATTTTTGGCCGGCTACACTTTTTTTTACCTGTCTGGTCTGGTGCCCACTGCTGACAGTCATTTTTAATGAGGGTATTGTCTTTCAAATGCATATAGCTGTTTGCATTCCACCTCATTGCTGCACCTTCATGGGTGAGAATGTGATCTCCCTGACCTGGGGGACTCAGGGCTGGGGCAGGAAGGCTCAATTACACTTCTTTTTTTGGGCGGCTAACCTTTTTTTACCTGTCTGGTCTGGTGCCCACTGCTGAGAGTCATTTTTAATGCACATCAGGGTCAGGATCAGGCACATCATAATTAATAATCAATCAATCATAATCAATCAATCATAATCAATCAATCTATCATAATCAATCAATCATAATCAGAATCAAGCCTGGGCGGCTGCAATTAAAGTTCTTTGTGGGCGGCTAAAGTTTTTTTTAGTTTTCCAGTTACTGCAGTTTTATACATAGCTTGGTTTTTGTAAGTTGAAGACTTGTCAGTGCAATTTTCTTTTACAATATCCTTTATCTTTGCATGGACTTTGTGTATTTGGTTAGCATTCTGAGGTGTACACTGACTGCCTTCACCTTGAGCATGATCAGTTTCTGAAGCGGCAAAAATCCTTTTGTTTTGAAGATAGTCACTTTCTTTGCCGTTAGTTGTACAGGCTGACCTACTAACAGACACAGTTGCTTCGGAACAAGTTGTTGGAAATTTTTTAGGAGATAAAGCTGTACAAACCTTCTGGCCCCCCTTTTCAATTTTTAATTGATTTGCAAACATTTTGTAGTATTTGTCATATGTGCATAGCCTTTTAGAGAGAACTGCTTTTTCCTCATCAGATAACCTTTGTAATGATTTGACCTTCGCATCTCTCTCCTTTTTATTTAATGACAAGAACGATGAATACTTCTTTAATTTCTTCATCAACTGTTCTTTATTCATGAAATGGTCCGATAAAGCCTTTCCTCAAAACTTAAGTAAAGTTATGTTTCCTTGATAATACTTTCACAGCTCACAAAATTCTCATCACTGGCTTCCTTTTCTTTGCCACTTGATACCTTGTTTTCACAATAAAGATTGATTTATTTTTGATGACCAGTTGGGTACAATTAGTTACACATCTTTTTGGGCGGCTAAACTTTTTTGGGGGAGGCTGCATTTAAACTTCTTTGGGGGCGGCTGCAATTAAACTTCTTTGGGGCACAGGGGCACAGGGGGTATCCTGTAGTGGGCTGCCACACATTTTTTTAAATATGGATCTTTCAGCACAGAGACAAACTGCACATCAGGGTCAGGATCAGCCAGGTTGTTAAACGGGGTTTCGACCACTGTTGGAGCACTCCTCTTAAAGTAATCTTTTCACGAGCGTCCATCACTTTGATAGGCTTGTCTCCTGCCATGATCTGTTGCTTATTCGAATTCAGCATTTCACGGGCGTCCTGCACTTTACCCCTTATGCGGAAGCGAGCATCTTTGGCCACCAACTTTTCACGGGCATCTTTTATCCCTAGTTTTTGGCGTGCATCAGTCACACCAATTTTCTGACGAGCATCAAATGTTCTCTGAAAACTGGTGGCAAGTGGACGATTGTTCACAGATGGTTGGAGTCTGGATCTCACGTTTCCTATACCTCCCCTGTTACTGACCCTGCGGTACATCCCGGTGCCCACGGACATTCCCCGTTTCCTGATCAGTTCATCCAGCGACACGTCGGCCATATTCCTCCAACCACACAGCTGCTATATCTAATTTGATAAAAATAAAAATAATACTTGTGCTGTGTGGGACTGTAAAAAAGAATTCCATGCTGCTTGTGCACTGACGTCTGCCACTGAGTGCCACGGCCGAACAGTACCTAATAAGAAAATTAATTATTATAAATTCTGCTGGTGCACAATACTAGTATTGCTGACGTATCTACCTGTCTTGTGCCTAGTACTACTGTCTTATCTACCTGTCTGGTGCCTAGTACTGCCATATCTACCGTCTGGTCTGGGGCTCACTGCCTAATACTGCCGTATCTACCTGTCTGATCTGGGGCTCACTGCCTAATACTGCTGTACCTGTCTGGTCAGGGGCTCACTGCCTAATTTTTTTTGGAGCCTTGAGACTTTTAGGGATGCTGTACTAGCCGACACCTTTAGGTGGACTCTGGTCTGTCTTGTATCAAGCACAGTGGTCTCATGTGCATGAGATTGTTCTCTGTCCTCTTTTAAAACTGTGTCACCATCTTTATGGGTGAGAATGTGATCTCCCTGACTTGGGGGAGTCAGGGCTGGGGCAGGAAGGGTACAGGCTGAGTGGGGGTAGGGCACCCTTGTACTCTGCTGCTTTTGCCGGCTCCGGCCGGTAGCGTCTCCCTGGTGTCCCTGGTGTCTCCTCCGGCACAGTTTCATTTCACCTCTGACCTCTCCTTTTGCGCTCCTGTGCCAGTGCCCCTGTAACTGTGTGGTGCAAAATAGTACCTGAATCTGGAGCTGATTACGGCGGCAGCTTCTGGATTCCTCACGGCTTCCCTCTTGCCTCCCTCATGATGCTGGCTGCTGGCTCTCTCTGTGTGCGCTGCTGTCCATCACCGCCGGGTCTCCTGCACGGAAACGCTGCCCGGCTCTCTCCTCTCTAGCGGGTCTCACTTCTGCACGCTTCCAGGCTGCGCACTCTGCTGCTCTCCTCTCTGTGGATCTTTAGGGTGCCCAGCCTGTCTTCTCTCTCTAAGCACGTGTCATCCTCTCTCACGCTGCTGCAAACCCTCCTCCGGCACAGTTTCATTTCACCTCTGACCTCTCCTTTTGCGCTCCTGTGCCAGTGCCCCTGTAACAGTGTGGTGCAAAATAGTACCTGAATCTGGAGCTGATTACGGCGGCAGCTTCTGGATTCCTCACGGCTTCTTCCGGAGAACCTGTGGCAGGGAATGGCACAACCCAAGGAGAACCCACAAAAGACAAGGCTACTACGGCTAGCAGCAACAAATATTTATTTAAAGGAGATATGTAAATGGGTTGCTGCAATACACTCACGTACTTATGCAAAACAGTCACTTTATATCATTCAGTAATTAAAGCTATAACTAATCAATGACCAGATTAAAGAGAGAACGATTACGCAATAAATTACATCACAACAATAACAATATGACAGAATAATATTACGTCACAACATGTCCGCCAAGTGGCGCTATGCACCCTATATACACTGCGCGGTAGTCCCTGGTGCAAAACAACACAGTTCCTGAATTTGAATAACGGTCCCGCGAAGGAAATCCTCACAAGGTGATTAGGCCATAACTTAGTGTGCACACTACTTTTATGTATAACAAAAGTGATCAAAAATCCTCTCTAAGAGGGGCAGGCAGATTCCCATCCCTTAGGGCAATCTCCTGTATCAGAGGCAAACAGGCAGTCCTGTTAGTGGGGGTATCCAACACCCCAGTACCTGAACAATCAGCTGCAGTTGCCAGCTCCTGCTGGTCACGACTCCTGGCTGGCCACTGCCTGTCTTGGGTGCTGTGTGGTCCTCTGGGTGACTCCCAGATGGGCGGCAATGTCCCTCTCTGCCTAGTTCCGTGCTGTAGGTCTCTGCAGTCACTCCTACTGGGCTCTATCTCCCTTCACATGCTGCTCACCCCTTCTTCTGGTCAGCAGTGCTGGCTGTCATTAACTGCTGGGTCCTTGCTCCCAGTGCCTGGTCTCAGATGTGTGCTTCTCTCTGCACAGCATCTCTGTCTGCATGCTTCCTGGCTCAGGATACAAGCTCTTCACCCCTCTGCACACTTTCTCTCTCTCTCACACACTGCTGCTGGGATCACCTCTGACCTCCCAGCTTCCTGTCTCATGTGCAGGGGAGCTGGGACACTAGGACACTAGCTGAGTCTGTTAACCCCTCACAGACCTGCAGCTTCCACAAGCAAAGGAGGTTTTCCTCTGAGCAGCATTGGCTGCAATTAAAATCTCTTTGGGGGCACAAGAGTACACCAGGGGTGGACTGCCACACTCCCTGGGCAGCCAATCAGGGGGGTGTCAGGCTCCCTGCACGTGGACTGAGCTGGGGCTGTTTAACCCCTCACATCCCTGCAGTTTTCCTCTGAGCAGCATTGGCTGCAATTAAACTTCTTTGGGGGCACTCCAGGGGCACAGGGGGTATCCTGTAGTGGGCTGCCACACAAGCCCATTCACATTTTTTGAAATATGGCTATCCACAGGTTGTTCAGTCTGCCATTTGAGATTGGGATCTTTCAGCACAGAGACAAACTGCACATCAGGGTCAGGATCAACCAGGTTGTTAAACGGGGTTTCGACCATGAATCAATCACATCAAAAAATTAATTAATAATCAATCAATCATAATCACAATCAAGCCAGATAGGGGTCTTGTTAAATATTAAACTGACCAAAACAGATACACACACAACTAATACTGCCTCATCTACCTGTCTGGTCTAGTGCCCACTGCCTAGTACTACCGTATCTACCGTCTGGTGCCTAGTACTTCCTAGTACTGCCTTATCTACCGGTCTTGTGCCTAGTACTGCAGTATCTACCGTGTGGTGTCTAGTACTGCTTCATCTACCTGTCTGGTCTGGTGCCTACTGCTGAGAGTCATTCGTATGAGGGACTTGTCTTTAAAATGCATACAACTGATTGCATTCCACTAATGAGAGTAATTGATTGCTGCACCAATCGCCCACTGCTCCTCGGCTGCACTGTGTAAACAGTGCACAATCAAGCCAGATAGGGGTCTTGGTGCTTGTTTTGAGGTTGTAGCAGGGGAGTGCAGCTACGAGTCGTAACACCTTGAGAGAAGATCAGTACTTCTCTTACGGCAAAGGACATCCTCCTCGACAGAGCGCACAGCTTCACAAGGGACGCATGTGAAGCAGTGAGCAAAGGGAACACCCGCCTAGCGAGCCAGATCACCTGAATCCACCCTAGCGATCAATAGAGTTACAGAAGTCGCAGCCAGATAGAACTCTTCCAGCTGCCACCTAGTCATTGATTAGCCCCCTCCACTCCACCCATTAGGCAATGATTGACGAGACGAATGGTAATAATAAATAATAAATGAATCACCAAATTAAAAATCAGATGAAATTAATTATAAAAATAATCATAATCATAATCAAGACAGATAGGGGTCTTATGAAATATTAAACTGACCAAAACAGATACACACTCTGCACCATCGAGCAGGTGATCACTGACATGCCAGGTGCAACGGTCTTTAGCACCCTGAATGCCAAGTGTGGGTTTTGGCAGATCCCTCTGGACAGAGCCTCTTCCATGCTTACTGCCTTCATGACCCCTATTGGGTGCTACGTCTTCCTACGCATGCCCTATGGCATCACCACGGGCAGCGAAGTTTTCCAGCGCTGCATGGAGCAACAGTTCGCTGGCTCTCCCTTTGACATCATCGCTGTCTGCATCCTCCTTATCTGCACAGCCGGGTCCATCAGTTACTGCCACTGCTGCAACCAATGCTAGTGATGGTTACGCATGCCCTATGGCATCACCACGGGCAGCGAAGTTTTCCAGCGCTGCATGGAGCAACAGTTCGCTGGCTCTCCCTTTGACATCATCGCTGTCAGCTTCCTCCTTATCTGCACAGCCGGGTCCGTTAGTTACTGCCACTGCTGCAACCAATGCTAGTGATGGTTTACATTACATTACATCTTCCATCTGCCACCTTAAAATTGATTAGCCCACTCCCCTACACCCATTAGGCAATGATTTAAGAGACGACTGGTAATAATAAATGAATAATAATCACAAAATTAAACAATCAGATTACATTATCACACAATCAAGCCAGATAGGGGTCTTGTTGGATGTTAAAGTGATCGAAACAGTTACACACTTGCAGACAAACTCTGTGCTGCACAAAATGCCCACCGCTCCTTGGCTGCACATGGTAAACAGTGCATGATCAAGCCAGATAGGTATCTTTTATGGGCCTATTTTTTTAAACTGCCATCATGTCTGCCGCTGCAGTGCCACTCTTACATGAGCCACGTGTTTGTGCCGCACACTTGTGTGGCTTAGCATAGTTATCCAGCTACCTCAGTGCAAACTTTGGCAATAAAAACAATATTGTGAGGTGTGAGGTGTTCAGAATACACTGGAAATGAGTGTAAATGAATGTTATTGAGGTCAATATAGTGTAGGAGCAAAAAAAAACACAAAATTCTGCAATTTTTGCTGTTTTTAGGCTTTTTTAACAAAAAAATCAGAACCCAAAACCCAAATAAATCCAAACACAAAACACTTAGGAGGTGTTTTGCCAAAACCCATTAGAACCCAAAACCTCAAGGTAATCAGAACCCAAAACCCAAAACCCAAAACCCGAAAAGTGGCCGGTGCACATCTCTAATAACAACACACATGATACAAAGTCCAAACAATATAAAATCTAGAACCTAAGAACATAAAGGTCTACTACAGACCATCACAGTTGTACAATCTAATAACATCAGTTAAACTTCGAGGGTGAAGCAAACTATCACAAAGGGCCAGATGTACTAAGCTTGAAAAGTGATAAAATGGAGAGTGATAAACAGCCAGCCAATCAGCTCCTCCCTGCCGTTTTTTTAAACACAGCCTGTGACATGCCAGGCAGGAGCTGATTGGCTGGCTGTTTATCACTCTCCATTTTATCACTTTTCAAGCTTAGTACATTTGGCCCTGACAGAGCTACACAGATCAGTCAAAATATTCTGGAGTGTGTGTGATGCGTTATCCAATAAGGATGTTATATTGCTAATCATTCTCCTCTCTCCCACTATCTCTACAGAATACAATTGTATTCCTAAAACAGAACTGGCCTTTCTTACTAGTCTGTTTAGTTTCTTACTGTCAGAAGTCGAAATACTGCTGCCCCAGCAGACCACTCCGTAGAATATGGCCGATGCCACCACACAGTCGAAGAAGGTCTTCAAAGGACCTCAGTCTCCTCTGCAGATAAAGTCTGCTCTGCCTGTTCCTATACAGAGCAGCAGAATTATCGGACCAGTCCAATTTATTGTTCAGGTGAAAACCCAGATACTTGTAAGTTCTTACGATCTCAATATCCATTTTCTGAATCCTCACTGGAATTGGAGGAGTATACTGGTGTTCTCTAAAATCAATTACCAACTCCCTAGTCTTTCCCGTATTAAGCTGAAGATGGTTCCCATGAAGTTCCCATTACAATATTTGGTACTTATGTAGTATCTGGGCGTCCGATTTAGAAATCGGATCGGATCGCATCGCATGCGACCAAATCGTATGCGATGCGATGGTCAAGATTTTTCCATAGGATTCAATGTTAAAATGGTCTGAGTCCATTTTAACATAGAATTCAATGGGAAAAAGGGGTCCTTTTCCTTTCCCCACTATCCAAGTGGGCATGGAGTTGGATATAAACCTGTGTCGAGCGTAGCGAGCCACCGAGCCCGAAGCGTGGCGAGCGTAGCGAGCCCCGCGAGGGGACACAGAATACTTTTTAAGAAATATGCGTTCGCTCGCCACGCTTCGGGCTCGGTGGCTCGCTGCGCTCACCACGCTATATAAAATCAACTCTATGCCCACTTGGATAATGGGGAAATGAACAGGACCTTCTTAACATTGAATCCTATGCAAAATCGCATCGCATCTGATTGTATGCCTTAAGGTAAGGCATACAATCACAAAATCGGACGCCCAGATACTACATAAGTACCCAATATTTATGTGCATAGGTTCAGCTGGTCACATCAAGAGCACAAAAACAGAAGCTCAAGGTCAAGCACAGGGAAAATAATTTCCTCTGTGTCACTCCTCTTTCCAATTTATAAGACTCCACTGGGCACTACTTCAAACAGCAATACACTATTTGAATTAATTTTATTACTTGTAATTTACTATATGAACCAAAAACCTCAAACTATTATTATGAGTGTGATTCAACTAATTCATAATAAATTGAGTATCTATGTATGCCGATATCCCCAACAATCCCAGTTCATCAGCTTATTTAGGATTACATTCCTCTGTTGCGCATGCATTGTAAAACACAACAAAATGATTTTGTGTTTTTATTTTTGGAAACATCTCAGCTGATACTCAAGTTCACATCATTAAAGTAATCAATGCACAGTATGCTTACATGCCCCCATTTCATCTTCTATAAAATACTGACATACAACAGTCTAACATACAGTATGCTCAGATTGAAATAATGATGCGTTTGATGCACATGTTCAATAAAGAATTGTGTTTTTCATACTAAAAATACAAGTGAATGTGCAAATCTAGGCTTCAGGCTCATTGGGGGGTGTACAATTCTTGCCGCATTTTCTGATCAGTCGGGAAATCAACAATTTTTAAGGATTCGCAAAAATTGACAAAAACAAATGTTTTTTGGGCTAGCCGAAGGAACACAACTTAATTGTCCATATTCCTGCTTCCAGTGCTTTACTGGCACTATGATCTCACATTTGCTGGGAACAGTAGTGCTTGCCTAAAGACCTATCATCTTTGTGCATCAGAATTATGACCTCCCTGTCACCTCACCATCACCACCCAGGAGTACCCAATACATACAGTATATAGTGTTCCCTCTATGAATTTTTTGGGGCAGGGTACCACTGCACGGGGTCAGCGCAATGGGGGCGGACCAGGCCCACCCACGTCACAGTTGTGGGCGTTCCCGGGCCGCCGACGTCATGAAAAGGGGCTGTCCCGGCTGTCACTAAAGGGGGCGGCCCCGACCCCACCGAAGTTGCTGAGCTGCTGGGGAAGCACCGGTCATCGCCGTCTATGGTGTCGCTGGGCTTCCCCGTGCAAACCGTCGGGGCCGGCATCAGGCTGTTTTAGCAGGGCGCTGCTAGAGGGGCATGGCGCATTTTGCCCTTTAAAACAGCCTAGCGGGAACACTAAGTATATAATACATTTCCCAAATAGTCCATTTAGATCAATGCATCACTTCTTTGAACCCATCATCAGCATTGTGTGTAATGATGAATTTGGCCCATTAAGTGAATCCAGTTAGCAGGTATAAAGGCCCCCATACACTATGTGATTTGGTCCTGATTTCACCGATTCAGATGGATCGGGCAGTGAAATCGGGTCTAATGTTTAAGCTGTCCATACACCTACAGATTTATGGCTGGTTGGAACAAAAACATGGTTATGGATGAGAGAAAATGACAGTTGACCATTTGCTTGGAAATGCTGGAAAACTCATTCAGATATTACCAGGTGTTTGTTCCAACCTGCCAGATCTTAAGATAAATGTGTAGGTGTATGGGCAGCTTTAGACACCCAGTCCGACCCTATGGTCCCGTGCGCATCGGATTGGGGTCGGGAGGTCGGACCGGCTGCACATAAGATTTGCTAAATCTTATGTGCAGCCGGGCAGGTGACTCTGTGAGGTGGCTGGCGAGCCGGAGCAGGAAGCTGTGCTCCGGGCAGGTGGATGGAGCAGGGTGGTGGGGATGTTGCTAGTAGGGCAGAGGCAGTGGACACTGCGGGGGACACAGAGGACACAGAGGTAGCAGTAATGGAGAGCAAGGCAGGGGGAGCCGGGAGCTGTCAGCGCTGGAAAAAAAAGCCCATACAATGAATGGGCAGCCTGTGATTGGCCTGCTCCTTACCCCATGCCCCCTGTGCCTGCTCCTTACCCTGTGCCTGATGCCTATGCTGTGTCCCGTCAGCCAGCTCCTTACCATGTGCCCCCTGTGTCTGATGTCTACCCTGTGCCCCATGTGCTTGCTCCTTACCCTGTGCCCCCTGTGCCTGATGCCTACCCTGTGCCCACTGTGCCTGCTCCTTACAACCCCCGTTGTCCCCCCCATGCATGCTGCTTTCTCCATGCCTCCCCCTTGTTTGCTCCCCCCCCATGCCTGCTCCTTACCCTGTGCTCCAGGGATACAGCCAGCGGGCCATGAGGAGGGTGGATGGCAGCAGCAGGAAGCAGAGGAGCCGATCCAGCGGCAGAGGCAGTGCGGGAGCCGGGAGGAGAACCAGCAATGCCGCAGCCAATCAGCAGAGGGGGGAGGAGGGGACCAGCAGCACACATTGTCCATAGTAGCGCTGCGCCTCCTCACCCCAACCCGCAGTTTTTTGTGAACCCGGGGGGCCTTGCACGTTACTCGGCACAGTGGGGAGCCGCAAGCGAGCTGGCGGTGCAGGCATGGCTCCGGCGCCCTCTGATCTTCGGCCACCCAGAGCTCGGGCTCCGCCGGCTCTGCCCTTGCTACGCCCCTGCCTCACCTTCCATAACTATCTCTTTTCTCTTTGTTTCCTTCCTCACAGGCATGAACTTATGATCCTTAGCAATCTGATATAGCTTGGCATAGTCTAGTGTTATGTACGGACATCCGTGACATGACATGTATGAGTTTGTTAGTTAGGAAGTGTGGTGTAATGTAAATAATATTTATTTTTTATTCTTCTCCTTCATACAGTACTCATGCAATGTTACAGAGACAGTAACCGGCATGTTATTGTATCTTTTGTTACGTTTTGTTCTGTTCATTGACATAATAAAAATAATAAAAAAAATATCTTTGCATAACCTGGTACTTGTGTATTTTGGCGGCGCCCCCGATTTCCATCGTGCGATGTTTTAATCGCATCGCATCGCATGCCGTGCACCCGATGGCATGCGATGCGATGCGATTTTTGCCCCCTATACGATGAAAGATTGAATAAGCACCCTAAAGGGTGCTTTTAAGTACCGTAATGGGTGCTTACAATGTTAAATGCACCCCAACGCCACCCCCCCACTATAAACGTGAACCCGAAGCGTGGCGAGGGGCGGCGGTACGCGTCCTCCGACCTTTTCATACCCCCACTATCCACGTCGGCGTGGAGCAGAGAATAGAAAGTGTGGCGAGCGCAGCGAGCCACCGAGCCCGAAGCGTGGCGAGCGCAGCGAGCCCCGCGAGGGGACGCGGATACCTTCACAGGTATCGGAGTCCCCTCGCGGCCTTCACCGGTATCTGCGTCCCCTCGCCACGCTTCGGGCTCGGTGACGAGCTGCGCTCGCCACACTTTCTATTCTCAACTCCACGCCGACGTGGATAGTGGGGGTATGAAAAGGTCGGAGGACGCGTACCGCTGCGCTCGCTACGCTTCGGGTTCACGTTTATAGTGGAGGGGGTGGCGGTGGGGTGCATTTAACATTGTAAGCACCCATTAGGGTGCTTATACAATGTTTAATCACATTGCATCGCATTGTATGGCATTGTATGCCATATACAATGTCATACAATTTTAAAATTGTATGGCATTGTACAATATTGCGCGATATCGCGTCGCATCGCTTACCATCGTATGCCTTATGGTATGAGATGCGCGCCGCCAAACTACACAAGTACCTAACCTTTATCTCATAAAAGAACAATGCCAGTTAGAAGTCTATAGAAAACTTTATACTTTGTTGTCCATTGTATTTTACCTAGCTTTAATACTTCTGGTCACTGTCATCAACATCGACATATTGTATAACAATATTCAGGTGTAATAACTATGCTGGGTTCCAACTTGGTACTTGGCCAGGAGGGCCACACAATTTTTCAGGAGCCTTCTGCTTCGTTGACCCACTGCGTACACAGGGGTTTGTTCTGGTTTACACACAATGGCACAATCACTCTCTGATGGACAAAACCATATGCACTGCAGGTGGGGCAGATGTTACATGTGCAGAGAGAATTAGATTTGGCCTGGTTTGTAACTGATATCTATATTGCAGCGTAAAAATAAAGCAGCCAGTATTTACCCTGCACAGAAACAAAATAACTCACCCAACTCTCTTTGCACATGTTACATCTGCCCCACCTGCAGTGCACATGGTTTTGTCCATTAGAGAAGGAATTGTGCCTTTGTGAGTGAACCAGAATAACCCCTACAATGCTGCACATGACTCACCACTTTTATGGAGGATTGAAATGGTTGCACCCAGCAGGAAAGTGTCTCCAGAAGCAGATCATTCCACATCAAGGTGCTTCTACTTTGAATGATGCACCCCCCTACACACCACAAGCCATCAGGTTATCACATAAGGTACAGTACATTTGTACCCAAATAACCATAGTTCTGCCACCTGAAATACAGTAATGTATATCTAGGAGGTGTAGCCCTTTTTTAACCAGGTATTAAATGGAACCCCAAGAAGGCTTGACTTTTTTAAGGAGTCTGGTCCCCATCATTTGTTATAAAACTCATTAAAATGTTTAAAATGAAAAATATGTGTGCAGGTTCTAAAGGTAATTATGTAAATATGTTCATTAAATTGCTGCATACCCATCTACAGTATTTGTCTACCTTGCACCCACTGATACCCGGAATGGACCTGGGTTAAACAATGTGTGCTAACATTTTTGGGATTGTAGTTGAGCACAAATGCATATAATATAAACCCAATTCCCCAATACTAAAGGACTTTCCTTAAATTAATTTAAACATCTTCACGTTTCACCTAAAATACAATTCATTTAAATCTTACATTAAGACATAAGGGGGTGCTGGTACTCTGTATATTCATTCCATTTCGCTCTGCTTACGAAACACTAACGTTTCTTTAAGCGTTTGAGTGCCAACGTTGCTGTGATCTTCAAAATATTCATTTAAAATGCCAGCACCGCTCACAGTGACTTTTAGTATATGTATATTCAGTACATTTTTGGGTGTATGTGAAAATATAGGGTTGTCCTAACTTTGCAGATATATGCATTTTCATTCTCTGTGTTATATTTCCTGTCAGCAGTAGTAAAGGTCAAACAATATTTTTTTATTTTTAGTTAGCACAATTTTTCTTAGTGTGAAATAGTTTTTTGGGGTTTATGAATAAGGAAAACATGAAGGGCACATAACAATTGTTTTAAATATAACTTTTAACTAATGCATACTGTGGAATGAGAGCTCCATCTAGTGTTATAAATGCTAATCACACAGCACACATACAATATTGCACACTCATATTATTTGCATCAATAAAAGTAGAGATGAGCGCCGGGGCTGAAGATTTGGATTTGTAATTGTCGCTGGGATTTGGATTTAGCTTTGTTAAGCGGCAGTGAAAAGCTTTGGATTTTTTTTTCAAAAATGTTAAAAAAATGCGCAAATCACGTAATTTTTTCGGTTTTTTTTTGTCCCTAGAGCAATATTAACCTTAATAACATTAATTTCCAGCCCATTCCAGACAATTTTGACCACTTTACAGCTCACAATGTTGTTTTCATTCAATTAAGGCCAAGGCCTACAGCAAGCTGGCTGGTTATTAACACAGGGAGCTTATGACAGTATCCGTATGGTGTATTGGGGTGCAGTACACACAAACAATAAAAAGAAAAATAGGGTACTTGTTTCCTAGAAGGGCGCCCATCGCGGGCATCGCATGTACATCGCATGCCATTATATTGGCATGCGATGCGACCGATGCGATGGCCGCGATTTTACATAGATATGCATGGTAAAATATAAATCGCGTCAGTCGCATCGCATGCGGCCGAAAAAATCGCATGCGATGCGACCGAAGCGATTACCGATTTTACATAGGGAACAATGTTAAATGGCCCACAGACCCCAAATAGCCACCCTGAAGTGTGAAATGGCCCCCCCAATTGTTAACGCCACCCCACGATCAACGTCAACCCGAAGCGTGGGGAGCGCAGCGAGCCCGCGAGGGGCGGCGGTACGCGTCCTCCGACCTTTTCATACCCCCACTGTCCACGTCGGTGTGGAGTTGAGAATAGAAAGTGTGGTGAGCGCAGCGAGCCACCGAGCCCGAAGCGTGGCGAGCGCACACGGAATACGAGCCCGAAGCGTGGCGAGCGCAGCGTGCCCCGTGAGGGGACGCGGAATACATGTTAAGTAATCCGTGTCCGCTCGCCACGCTGCGGGAGCGTGTTCCGCGTCCGCTCGCCATGCTTCGGGCTCGGTGGCTCGCTGCACTCGCCACACTTTCTATTCTCAACTCCACGCCGACGTGGATAGTGGGGGTATGAAAAGGTCGGAGGACGCGTACCGCCACCCCTCGCGGGCTCGCTGCACTTGCCGCGCTTCGGGTTGACGTTGATCGTGGGGTGGCGTTAACAATTGGGGGGGCCATTTCACACTTCAGGGTGGGTATTTGGGGTCTGTGGGCCATTTAACATTGTTCCCTATGTGAAATCGGGTCAATTGGGCCATTTAACATTGTTCCCTATGTAAAATCGCGGTAATCGTGTCGGTCGCATCGCATGCGATTTTTTGGCCGCATGCGATGCAATTTTTTTCCTTGCGATGCCTAAGATCAAAATCGTGGGCGCCCTTCTAGGAAACAAGTACCAAAAATTGTTTTACATTTTTACTGTTATTTTTTTGTAATGTGCAGCTTGTAAAACGCTGTGTGGGGGCAAAACAATCACACCAAACTTATGGTGTATACTATTGGGGTGCAGTACACACAAAAAAAATAAAGAGAAGCAATTTTTTTTTTTTTTATGGACAGGGCTTATATAACACTGCGTGGAGGCAGAATAATCACACACATATCTTCTGACAGTAGTATATGGTGTATTGGATTGCAGTGCAGCACACCACACACCACAATGAAAAAAACTGACAGCCTGCCTGTGTACTGTACCCCACTACACTGACTGACAGCCTGCCTAACACATGACCAGTACAATATATAAGTATATAACCCAGCACAAACCCCTCTGCACAGCACAAACGCCTCTGTACTGCACAACCCCCTCTGCACTGCACAAAGTAACTAACCCCTCTATACTGCACAACACCCCTCTGCACTGCAAAGCACCCCTCTGCACAGCACAAACGCCTCTGTACTGCACAAACCCCTCTGCACTGCACAAAGTAAGTAACCCCTCTGCACTGCACAAACCCCTCTGCACTGCACAGCACCCCTCTGCACTGCACAAGCACAACACCCCTCTGCACTGCACAACACCCCTCTGCACTGCACAGCACTCCTCTGCACTGCACAACACCCCTCTGCACAGCACAAACGCCTCTGTACTGCACAAACCCCTGTGCACTGCACAAAGTAAGTAAACCCTCTGCACTGCACAAACCCCTCTGCACTGCACAACACCCCTCTGCACCCCTCTGCACAGCACAAACCCCTCTGCACTGCACAATCACAGCACCCCTCTGCACTGCACAGCACCCCTCTGCACTGCACCCCTCTGCACAACGCCCCTCTGGACAACCCTCCTCTGCAAGCACAACACCCCTCTGCACAACGCCCCTGAACTGCAGAGCTGTGCACAGCTTGTGGAAGCGTGACTGTGAAATTACACCAAAACCTTGGGACGCCGAGACCTTATAGACTCAGCGTCTCACAACAATCCGATGCCAGATTGCTGCGTTCGGGCACTCAGGTTTCCGAACAATGCCGAAAACTCGCAAGCGCGGCTCGTGGGTCGTCGAGCCGGCTGTGTTCAGAGAGGTTCAAATTCTGGGGAATCCGGATCTCTCATCTCTAATTAAAAGAATAGTGTACTAAAATGAACAATAAGTAAATCATCTTGAAACTACGTGTGACTGCAAAGTTTTACTAGAAATCTCTATACAGGTTGAGTATCCCGTATCCAAAATGCTCGGGACCAGGAGAATTTTGGATAGCGGATTATTCCGTATTTCGGAATATTTTAATATGTCAATGATGTATTTTGAAGTATCTTGCATTTATGCTGTATAAACACATAGAATACACACATATATATTTTATTACCCCATGAAATGCACACAAATATATTTTATTTGTTCAAAAAACAAGGTTTCAAAACATGAAACAAAATTTGTGTACTATCTCAGATATTGAATTTGAATGTCAAGCAATCATTGTCTTGCACATATATAGTGCCAGTTACATATCATGTCCCCAGTGATGCTGTTACAAATGTCCCCAGTGAGTTTTTAGCCAAAAAAAACATTTTTTTTTTCACTTTCTGGAATGTATGGTTTTCGGAATAATTCGGATAACGGATATTCGGATACGGGATACTCAACCTGTATATAAAAATCGATGTGTTTTTATGTGTATGTGTGTATGTTCCCTATGGACTCCAAAACGGAGTGACCGATTTTGATGAAATTTTCAGACAATCTTCAGATTAACCCAGCTGGTGATCCTGTGAAGTTTGGTAGCAATCGGATCAACAAAAAAATTTGTTTTGTTTTTTGGCAATTTTCACCAAAGTTGTGCAATGGGTTCCCTATGGACTCCAAAACAGTGTGACCGATTTTGATTACATTTTCAGGCAATCTTCAGATTAGCCCAGTGGGTGATCCTATGAAGTTTGGTGAAAATCGGATAAACCGTTTTTTTTTTGTAAATAGTAAGAAAAACTGAGAGGGGAAAATGGGCATTGACGGGCATTGTGTGTATGTGTGTTTATACAGGGTCATTTAGAACTTTGTGGGGCACCTAAGCAACATACTGAAGGGGTCCTGTAAAGTTGAAGTCACAGCCCAGTATACTGTTACTGGATTAATGCTGTGACTGTTAAAAGTACTGTATGCTACAGCCCCCAGAGTGTCTCATTTGTACTGGAAGTCTATCGCCGCATGGCTTTTAAAGGCAGGTACAAGGTGGTTTGGAACCCTAGGCAAAACTTCAGCTCACTGCTCCCTCCACCACCCACACACCAATACTATGTTTGCAGATGCCTCTCTCAGGGTCATCTTTTGTGATAGTTGGACTCAGAACGCTCCCGCCAAGTTTTGGAGCTCCAAGCAGTAGCCTAAGGCCGGTTTCACACACTCCGGCTCCTGCCGGACGGTGAAATCCCGCACGGCCAGGGAGCCGTGCCGCACACAGTACTTTATCATGGAGGGGATGGCCACAGCCCGGCAGCCGTCCCTTCCAGTGGCGGGATCCGGCTGCAGCCGTGCGGCCGGGCCGTGGCCGTCCCGTGTGAATGGACACAATAGTGTCCATTCACAACTAATGTGTGTGGCACGGCTCCCTGGCCGTCCGGGATTTTGCAGTCCGGCAGGAGCCGGAGTGTGTGAGACCGGCCTAATAGTAGAGGCGGCCCTGCATATAGGACACCCCTGCATCTCCTTTTGTTAACCTCAATGAAAATAATGGTGAGAGCAGGAGATGCAAGTACAAGGAAGAGAGGATACAATGGTGCATAAACATGAAAAGGATAATGCTAACACAAAACCAGCTCAGCCAAGTGAGACCAGATAATGGCAACCAAACCTAGGAGACAGTATGATATTATAGAAAGAGCAACACGCTAATGACAACATATACCATTTTTTTCATCTTTAACTATTATTTACATATTTTTCTACATCTTCAATAATATTCATGGATTCTGTATTACGTGATACCAGTAAATTAACAAAATTGTACCTTATGCAGATTTTTCTGACAAAATAAATATTACTTTTACTATTGTTATTGTACAATGTAGTTATTTAATTAAACTGAATAATATCTCCATAGAGGCGCACACAGCAGGTCAGCAGCACTGGAGCATGTGAAACTTCTAGGAACACTAGATGCCCAGGAGTGTCCAATATGATCAGCCTACAGAGTGCCAAGGAGAGTTGGGGGCTACTAGTAGCATGAGGCAAGAGCAGGCTGAAGGAAGGGCAGAGGGAGATTAGAAGCAGACTGTACATTTACAGGAAGGCAACACCTCAACTAATCAGCTGGACATCTAGCCCGGTGGCAATGAGGCTTGTGGAGAGGAGCATTGAAAATAAAGGGCCGTGGATGCTGATTGCCAGAAGCTGGATCATTTGCAGGAGAGGGGCCGCCATACCTATGGATCAGCAGCCCTGATTTACACAGCCTACACTTTGCAGCAGCAGTGTTGCAGTCGGTGCAGATGGCTGGGTTTGGAGCAACCGCTGCCTCTGCTTTCTGGCACACTTGGCTTGCCGTCAGCCCTGCTTACACCCCATTCCTCCCCGACCGCTCAGTTTTTAATAGGTTTACAAGAATAAACAGCACAGTCGATCAGCCTTGTATTAGAAACTGAGTGGCTGGAGCGCATCATCTGCATATCTTGCGGGCAAAAGGAACATATGCAGCGGCCCCAGGACATTGACATGGTACTGGCCCAGGGGGCATATAGCACCCTGCCCCCCAGGCCAGTCTGTCACTGGCCCGATCTTGTGCCCTGCAACTTTCACCTCTTCCCAAAGATGAAAGAGCACCATAAGGGTCAACACTGTAACTGTGACGCGAGGAGAAAGCTACCATTCGGTTATGGTGTTGACAACAACAACCAGCTTTCTTCTCCGATGATTTGCCCGACTTGTCAAGCATTGGTGCACAAGCATGGAAAGGGATGGGGACTAAATTGGAGAGTGAATAGTGCATTACATTGAGGATAAACTGAGTTATTATATACAAAAAAGTGTTCAAATGTGTTCAGAAATAGAAAACATATAGCCATGGAGGCATTACTTTTCAATCCAGCCCTGTGTATAAATATATATATATATATATATATATATACTTGCAGACTTTGAAAAAGAGGCGCTTGAAGCCCCGAAACATTGGTTTCCACTGCACTATTAAAGCAATTTTTCAGAAGTCATGAAGTGCCGCTGTTTGTACACCATCTACTTTGGGCCGGCGCTACCCGCTCAGCAGAGGATGCAGGGCAGGGAGGTGCCGGGCAGTAGAGGCACTCTCCCTGATATACATCCCCTGCTGTCCTCTGTGGCTGTCAGCTGCCACAGCGCCTGTCACAATACATGACAGGCAGCAGTGGAGACAGCTCAGAGCTTCCTCCTAGCTCCTAACAACCTGGTCAGCGGCAGTGACAGGAAGGGGCATGGCTACACAGATGGAGGGGTAGAGCCACATGGGACAGGAGGTGGAGCTACAGGGGAGCAAGACTGATGAAAAAGGAAGCAGGAGAAGATGAGCTGCCAGACTGAACTATGTGAGTATAATACTGTCATTTAGGCAGATGTATAGGCAACGCTACTGCTAATGTCGGCAACTGGTGTGGGCATGTGTATAGGCAACGCTACTGCTACTGGTGTGGGCGTTATTTATAAGAAGCTCTACTATTGCCAGCAAATGGTGTGGGCGTTAGGTATAGGCAGCGCTATTACTGTCGGCAACTGGTGTGGTCGTTATGTATAAGAAGAGCTACTACTGTCAGCAACTGGTGTGGGCGTTATGTATAAGAAGCGCTACTGCTGTTGAAAATTGGTATATGCGTTATGTATAAGCAGCGATACTACTCTCGGCAACTAGTGTGGGCATTATGTATAAGCAGAGCTACTACTCTCGGCAACTCGTGTGGGCATTATGTATAAGCAGAGCTACTACTCTCGACAACTGGTGTGGATGTTATGTATAAGCAGAGCTACTACTCTCGGCAAATGATGTGGGGTTATTTTTAAGCAGAGTTACTACTCTCGGCAACTGGTGTGGGAATTAATTACAAGCAACACTATTACAGGTTGAGTATTCCGTATCCAAAATGCTCGGGACCAGGAGAATTTTGGATAACGGATTATTCCGTATTTCGGAATATTTTAATATTTCAATGATGTATTTTGAAGTATCTTGAATTTATGCTGTATAAACACATAATATACACACAAATATATTTTATTACCACATAAAATACACACAAACATATTTTAATTGTTCAAAAAACAAGGTTTCAAAACGTGAAACAAAATGTGTGTACTATCTCAGCACTGAATTTGAATGCCAAGCAATCATTGTCTTGCACATATATAGTGCCAGTTACATATCATGTCCCCAGTGATGCTGTTACATATGTCCCCAGTGAGTTTTTAGCAAAAAAAAAATTTGTTTTCACTTTCTGGAATGTCCGTATTTCGGAATAATTCGGATAACGGATATTCGGATACGGGATACTCGACCTGTACTGTTAGCACCTGGTGTGGGTATTATGTATAAGCAGCGCTACTACTGCCGGCAAATGTGGGCTTTATGTATGAGCAGTGCTACTAATGTGGGCATATGCAGGAGTACTCAGGACATTAAGTATGGCATAATGTGTGTCATGATGTATAATTGGCATTATTGTGTTCAGCATATTGTGTAAGGGGCATATTGGCCCTTATACTCTGTTCACATCCCCCTTGTGTTCGCACTGGGGGATCAATGTTGGGGCATAGGCGCAGGCACATTTCTGTGCATGTGCATACACCAGGTGCATGCGGCCATGGCGAATACAGACTGCGGGCGGGGGCTGCCGGTGTATAGCCGTGCCCATGGAAACGCCCAGAGTTTTATGGCATTCCGATGGTAATCGGCACATGATGTGGGTGCTGAAGGCGGTCAACTGACGTCACCAGATCTCAGCTGCCCGCCACTTACCTGAGAGTAATCTTAGATATGTGTGGACCTTCCACCACATTCAGTGGTCGGCAACCATCGAATGATGTAGGTGTTCCCCCAAAGCCTGCAAATGGATATTTATGTTGGAGTATGGGGGGGCTGGGCGTTGGTGGGTGGTGTTTGGTGGACTTGCAATGCTGCAAATTCACAGTCTTGTGAATCAACCAGAATAACCTCCATTGTGTAAGGGGCATTATGGTGTGGGGCATAATGCGTAATGGGCATTACTGTGTGGTATAATGTATAATGGGCATTACGGTGTGGTATAATGTGGTATGGGCCTAATGTGGTGTAAAGTGTATAAACGGCTCTACTGTGGCATAATACATATAAGCGGCTGCATTGTGGCGTAACATGTATAAGGGGTTCTACTGTGTGCTGTAATGTGAATTGCGGACACTACTGTGTGGTGTCATGTGACTAACAGACAACACTGTGCAGTGTTATGTGAATTGGTACTATTTTGTGGTCACATCCCTTCCCCGTGAAGCCACGCCATTATATATTCCATTAAGTGGCTGGGATTTTTTGGTGCTAGGAGCGCTTGATAATCGATCAGTCAAAAAAGATAATAAATCATAAAACTAAAAAATAAAAAATATTATATAAATTAAATTATAAAAGTGCCAGGATAAATAAAACAAAAAAGTTGGGTTTAAAATAAGCAAAATTATATAAGTGCCAGGATACAAAAGAATGTGACCTGTGAAAATTAAAAAGCAAGTTAATATTGCAATGTTTACACTCCCTTGGAGTGGTGGAGTGTCCGTCCCCTATCTATCCCTGCAATGCGGCTATTTTACCTTACGCCGCGTGTCCGCTCTTCAGTCCTGGACATTGACAGCGGGGATTTTCAAGCGTGTCTTCTGCCGGAGATTGTACTCGAGGCAATGTGCTTGTGCCGCAGCTCCTGCTGCAGCGGGTTTCAGCATGATGCTGAATATGGAGGTTCTGCCGGCGTCCCGGCTTACCTTCACTCTGGGTGGGTGCTTCGGTACTTGTTTCCTAGAACGGCGCCCCCGATTTTGATCGTAGTGCATCTTATACAATCGCATTGCATGCAATATAGCGGCATGCGATGCGATTTTTAATTGTACAAGCACCCTGATGGGTGCTTACAATGTTAAATGCACCTCCATTGTCAACGCCACCCCCACTATCAACGCCAACCCGAAGCGTGGCGAGCACAGCAAGCCCGCGTGGGACGGCGGTTCATGTCGTCCAACCTTTTCATACCCCCACTATCCACGTCGGCATGGAGTTGTTTCTAGATAGTGTGGCGAGCACAGCGAGCCACCAAGCCCAATGCGTGTATTCCACGTCCCCTCGCGGGGCTCGTATTCCGCGTCCCCTCACGGGGCTCGCTGCGCTCACCACACTATCTAAAATCAACTCCACGCCGATGTGGATAGTGGGGGTATGAAAAGGTCGGAGGACACATACTGCCGCCCCTCGCGGGTGCGCTGCACTCACCACGCTTCGGGTTGGCGTTGATAGTGGGGGTGCATTTAACATTGTAAACACCCATCAGGGTGCTTGTACAATTAAAAATCGCATCGCATTGCATGCCATTTGCTGCCATGCAATTCTATTGTACAAGCACTCCTGTTAATTTAACGGGAATATCGCATCGCATCGCAAGCATCGCACACCACTAAGTACGGTATGCGATGGGCGCCGTGCTAGGAAACAAGTACCGGTGCTTCTGATGTCGGGGGGACTTCTCCAACGCCTTTCGTACATTTAGTACTGCATGAGACCAGGCAGGGATTAACTCTGGACAGAGTAAGCCAAGGGTAACTGCAACAGGGACCGGATACACTTGCAGAGCAGACAGAGAGTTCTCCACACCAAACTCTATAACCGGCCATTAAGTGGCGCCACAACATATATACGCTTATCAAAAACATTAGGCTTCAGCCGGACCTGCTTCTATGTTTCTTTGTAGTAAATGTCTTGTTATCCCCACTGTGTATAGTGGCAAGCACTTCATTATGTTGTCTTGGAAATTAATGACTGTAATAATATTAATAAAAATTTGAATAATAACTAAATTAAGATTTAAATAATATTTTTCATTTTGAGTCATGTATCACTATAAAACAAATTCTATTACATTAAATACAAATGAATACAAGAACAGTAAAAACCAGGCTCTTCTCTATAAGTCTATCATACTGCAATAAATATGATATACAGTAATATGATTAACATATTATAATGGTGTAACATGCACGGATCAAGTAAAGTAGCTACAATATTCTGAAGTCAATCAATTGCAAATTATGTAAATGTCAGGGGAAAGTTCTAATATAATTTGGGGATCAGTAAAAGCAAAATAAACTATCCAAATTGACCAGCTCAGTGTGTGAATCTTATCAGAAAGAAAAAAACAAAAATGTTCTAAATAATTCAAAACAGTCAGTGAGATTATTTGCTATACTGTATGTTCTCCACAGTTTCTAGGAATAATGTCAAATTTAAGGAATATTATCTGCATCCCTCATACAGAGCTATAAAATTGCATTATTTAAGATTTCAATAGTTTACAGCTGACAGTTTTGTCCTGAAGAACACAATATCTGCTGCCTACAGTTTTATTTATATTTTAAACAGGTCTGTGTAGACATTTATTCAGAGTGAAAGTCGCTTCTACAGAAATCAGTTAGCCCTACCAGCCCTCCAGAGAGGTGGGCTAGCATTCTGCATGCCCCCAGGAACACCCCCCCCACACACACACACACACACATACTCTCCACCTCCACTGGTCAAATGTTGGCATTTGCAGGTCTTCAGGGAAGGTCTAGAATTATGCAAACTCATAATTTTAGAAGGACTTGATGACATAAGGCTTCTCCTCTGACCCTCAAAGTGAAGATGATCAGGGCCGGATTTGTGCCTAGGCCCGTGAGGCATCGGCCTCAGGGCGGCACCAATTAAGGGCGGCAGGCAGGCTGACATTCTGTTAAATAGCAGCATGGCACAGCAGGTGGGCAGCGGCGAGTGACGAGAGACGTTGCCGAGACATGAATTATCCTATGTCGGCGGCAGCGCCGCTCGTCACCCGCCACTGCCCACCCACTCTGCCATGCACATTACATCACCGCTTAGTGGCTGGGTCCGATGGTCCCCCTGCGCGTCCGGAAATGGCTCAGACTCACTGCTGCCGGCGCCCACCCATTGGCTACTCTACACACACACACACACAGTCTATTGGCAGCTGTGTATCCAGCTGAGCTGAGCGGCACGCACACAGATCCTCCCGGCGGCTGAGGTTCAGTTTGTCACAGTGTGAGAGAGACTGACGGAGACACTGTGCTAATCACTGTACTAATAAGTGCCTCCCTCCCTCTGGGTCCTCGGTACAGTGAGCAGTCCAGAGTGCTTAAAAAAATATTGAGGTGGGCTACACTCAGTTAAATTTTAATGAAATATATAAATAACAATGTATATACATATATGATTACATTAAAATAGAAGGGGGGGGGGGGGTGGACACAAAAATGTTGTGCCTAGGGGCGGCCTGACCCCTAAATTCGCCCCTGAAGATGATCATCTCCTCTTTGGGCTTCTTCCATATGTTAAGATGGTTTAACTGGTGTACACAGTGTTAGGATCTGGGGACCTGTGCCTGCCTAGCAACTGGAGGATGCTGGGCGGTGAGGTTAGAGTCCTGGCTGTTACAAACCAGGCAGGATGCCGTTATTGATGCGCCCAGCGGCAGCTGTCTGGGGACCTGTACCTGCAGTCAGCAGCGGTTCCCTGGGATCCAGTGGGTGGCCGCGTACTCCAGTGGGGACTGCCATCAGCAGCAGGGCAGCGTGTCAGGTCCTGGTTGTTGCTAGACAATGGGCTCGTCACTTCCGCCGCCAGTCTATCTGTTGGCCAGTTGCTGAGCAATATTAGAGTCCTGGCTGGTACTAAGCAGCAAGGATACAGTTGTTCACACTGTCTAATTAAGGAGTTTGGAGGCAGGACTGCTGGCCTGCTCAGGATTGGCTGTTTCTAGCTTCTGCTAAATGCCATTTTGTGCTGCTGTCTTCTAGTCATTCTCCTTATCGCGCCGTCTTGTGTTACCACACCACTTTTTACCACCTGCTGGTGACTTCACCCACCTACTTGGGTTTGTCAGTCCATGAGTTACCCTTGTGGTGTGGGTTGTTGTCGAATCATTTGTGTGGTGTGGTAGAACTCCCATCTTAAATAAACCTATTTTTGTCTTCCCTCGGAAAGGGACTCATCGGGCTGCAGGCATGTATTGCATCCGGTATGTTCCTGCATTTGTAAAAATATTGACTTTGAATTTCCCTTCATATAAAGTGCTTTCTCCCCCATCCTGGCACAAAACATGGCACATTGAGAAGGGTAGGTACAGATGGGTCTTCTCCCATCTTGGCAGGGGATGGCGCTGGCGTCGCCAGCCGCCATCCCCCGCCAGCGCCATGGCGATGGTGAGAAGGGGACGCGCGCGCACGAGAGGCGCGCACGTCCCCTTCCGACGGCGCTTCCATCCGTTTCCCCGGGTCCCCGCCGGCTTGCCGGCGGTAACCCGGGGTCCCCGCCGCCTGCCCGCACCCCCCCTAACCCCCCCTAACCCTGTCCGTCTCCCTGAGGCGGAGACGGACAGGGTTTCCGTCGCGTTAGCGACAGAGACTGAGACGCACGTGCGCGTGAGACGCACGCGCGTCTCAGTCTCCTCGCTGGCGTGGCTGCTGGCGGGTCGCCAGCGCGTACGTTCTGGCGACCCGCCAGCAAGGATGGCAGTAGTAACATACTGTATATAATTCTTTCAGAGGTTTTGGCATGACCCATATAGGATAGCCCAGGTTATTTGAGGATTCAAAATGGCAGCTTGTTTCTCCTAGCACCAGGACCAGTTGGCCCATGAAAGCATCTGGGTCCAGAGCTGTACCATAAATCTATCACATGCAGACCTGGATTGGAAGAGGGAGTTATGCATTGAAGATAATCACTTTGTTACAGTATGTTCTCGTTAGGCTCTTTTAGGAACAAAAACAACATGGAAAATAAATGAAAAAAAAAACACATTAATTATTAATTCCTATTTATGGATACTTTGGGATGCCTACAGATAACAATATATCTGAAGTGTAAGCAATCTACTTTATATAAAAAATCCTCCACCTACTGTACTGAAGGACACTCAACTAAAGTATCAACAATAAAAAGCAATCAAAGTTTTTCACCTTGTAAACGCCCTGAGTCCTACATTTATTTCTATCTGATATTCTATAAGGTTGTGTCCTTTGCACTTACCTCATTTGTTTTGTATCCGTATGGTAACCTGCCATTTCATTGACATCTGCACTTTATATTCTTGACGTTAACAATGCTCTTTTCTGTTTACCTCAGCAAATATATATTTAGCATGAGATTTATGACATTTTTGAATGATAGCGAACATTAAAAATGACATTACATGTCTTAAAGTCAAGGCTTGCTTATAAACAAATTATCCATTCTGTATTGCATTGCAGTGCAATACTGATGCCTAACCAACGTTCAATATATATATAAATATATCTAAAAAATGTTATATATATATATATATATATATATATATGTATAGTAGTATGATTTAATGGGCAGTATTCATTGTTGGGCGCTATTTTCGACAGGGAAAATATTCAATGCTATTCGATGCTGCCATTTCCGACAGTATTGAAGGCGAAATTCGACAAATCAGATCCAACTTTAAGAGAAGTCGGATCTGTTTCGTCGGAAATGGACATGGATTGAGGAATTCACGTCCGCTTTTTGACAATCCATGGTCGTTTTCACCAACACACCCCATTTTCGCCACTTAAAAGGTAGAACATTGAATTCCCCCTCTGTCGAGTAAAAATGGGCCAGGATTCTGACTGTCCGAACGTCGACAGTCAGAATCCAAGATCGATTACCCCATAAGTGTTCAAACTGTGTATTTTTAAAATGTTTAGAACCGCAGTGTATCTTTCCTTATAATGGACAATATTGAACATATGAACCAAATCCATTCTTTCTGTTTTGTATGTTCAAGGTTGTCTTTCATTATTTGTCCTTGCATAAGGCAGGATGGAGAGCAAATGCCAAGGAGCCTCCTCAGATGTTAGCATGATGAAAAATATAGAAAGGGCCAATTTTATTACAAGTTAGTTGCCATGGGGCCCCTCCAAACATTGATCCAGCACTGCCTGCAGCCATCCCATGTATACTGTACTCCAATGCTTTTAACTTGAGCTACGTGCTCATACAGTACATGTAAGTAACATACAACAATATTGACTGTCATATTGACTATTATGCAAGAGCATCCTTGACAACTGTTCAAAACTAGTTTCAGGGAGATTTTAAATACTAGTATAATGCGCCAGGCTGTTGAGAGGGTGTGCTGTGCTCCTCCCAGAGGGCGTGTGTAACCCCACCTATGGGTGTACCAATTGCCATGAAGGTGTGTCCTGCAGTGGCAGAAGAAAACTCTAAAACACTCTGGGCCTGATTCAGATGTGAATGTTGCTGCCTGCAGCACTGCACTATATGTTTTAAAGAAAAGTTCTCTTCTTCTCTTACACCCCCCATATTACAGCCAGTATATGCACTACTATGTTACATTACACCCCCCATATAGCAGCAAGTACACATGCACCATTGTATTACACACACACATTATATACAGCTCCTACTCCCCCAGTACACACAGCACTCACCTGGCTGCGGTGCTGCTTCCTGGGAGGTGCAGAGACCCGGGAGTGTGGATGGTGATCCAGCTCACAGCAGGCATAGGAACAGGAATCCACTATGTGGATCGCATCTCAGGTCGCATCTCAAGGACACAACTCATTTCCTTCAAAAAATTCAAACTAACACCTGGAAGGAGTCTTATGCCTTTATGACCCTGGATGTCAAGGCTTTATATACCAATATACCACACAATCTTGGTATTCTACATCTGACCAACAAATTGGAGAGAGATAGCGACCTGACACAGGAACAACAATCTTTCATTATCTCATCTATTTCCTTCATTCTCACTCACAACTATTTTTTGTTCTCCAATACACATTATCTACAGGTGATGGGGACGGCCATGGGCACCAGGTTTGCGCCGAGCTACGCCAACCTATACATGGGCGAGTTCGAGGACACCCATGTGTGGGGCGGCGGGTTCGGTGCGAACCTGGTGTTCTATGGCCGCTATATTGATGATCTTTTTATAATTTGGGATGGGGACTATCAAACAGCACAACACTTTGTCACCTCACTTAATTGTAATCAATTTAATTTATCTTTCACCTCACATTTTAATCCCACTCACATTGAATTTTTAGATATATCCCTGAACATAGTCAACTCTATCATCACCACTTCAAACTACACCAAAACTGTAGATACGCATTCGTATCTGCATTATAAAAGTTCACACCACAAACCTTGGAAAATTAATATCCCTAAGGGACAACTAATGCGGATCCGTCGCAATTGTTCGTCCATAGACTTGTTCAATGAACAAGCTACCGATATTATCACTTCTTTTAAAGAAAGAGGATACCCAGACCCCCTCCTACAAGAAGCCCTTAATGAGGTCCGTAAAATGAGAAGAGAGGACCTTCTGGTCCCCAGAACCAAAAAACAACAAGGTAAATCGCATGAAATGGCATTAATCTGTAAATACAATACAGTACACTTTCAAATCAGACAAATAATCAATAAAAATTATGGTATACTGAAACACGATAGGATTTTGAAAGACCTTTTGCCTAATAAACCTACCATCATATACAAAAGTAACAAGTCTTTAAAGACTATATTGGCCCCCAGCCACTTAAGGATATCTGGTGAAGAACAAAAAACAGAGAATCCAAATATTGATTCATGGCTGATCTCTAGACCCGTGGGGTTCTATAAATGCGGCAAGAGTCGCTGTACTACATGTATATAAAAAACAAGTATAGGATATGACCTTTCTATGGCGCAATGCAGCCTCTAGTCCGTACTAATCCTCGGTTATCACCCAAATAACCAAACACAATAGTAGACAAAAAACAAAGGGTGGACTTTCCAAACTTTTAAGGCGCAATCAGTCCAGATATTATCCGACCGTTTCAAGGGCTCATTCAGTCTCTCTTGTCTGATTGATCCAGGGGTTCTCGGGGGAAATCAGAGACAATAGCAACCATCAGTTAGATATAAATCAACAGGGGACGGTTTTTAACTGTTGGTGAGGAAATGAAGGAATGTAAGTGGGCGTACCCTACTCACAGTGTGACAGATGGTGTAAATACACGTAGCGGGTACTTGTCCTGCCGGTGGGTCTTCTGTGGTCTCTTTCAGTAGAGATGGCGATACAAATATATGTGGCGGGTATTGGTCCTGCTGATGATTTTCCTAGGATTTCCACTCAGCCTCTCAATAACGTATATGCCGTGTAGAGTGAAATAAAAATAAACAACAATGTGTAACTCTATTATTGTGCACAAATTATTTTAAAAGTGTGTCTTGACATTAGAGTGTCTCCATAGGCGCACCTCACTCACTTGGAATCAGGGTGAGGTACACGTATAAAGGTTTCTTTATATTTAAAGATTTAGTGTAGTTCAAGTGATAGGCGCACCTCACTCACTTGAAAACAAGGTGAGGTACACTCATAAAGGTTTCTTGATAATCAAACGATATAAAGTGCAGCTAAAGGTGATAGGCGCACCTCACTCACTTGAAATCGGGGTGAGGCACATTTATAAAGGTTTCTTTGTGCTCAAAGGGTATTTGGTGAAATACAGGTGATAGGCGTACCCCACTCACGGTTCTTATGAAGATTCGAAAACCCGTAGCGGTTTCTTTGCCTTTGTGTGTGTTAGGTTAAAACTTTCTGATAATTATCAGGATTTTCTCCATCCGAGGGGTGTATATGAATAAAAAAAAAAAAAACAATGTGTAGACCTATAACAGGCTCCCCATAAATCTGTTTAGGGCGAAAGCTTTTTATTCACCCACATTAAATTAGTGAGATTACTCAGAGTGCTCTCGTACCGAAACTCACACTGGGTGGTGCTTTTTACAGGTGCATAAAGGTATCTTTCTTATGCGTGCCACAGCTCCGTGAAATCTTATCCGTCACCAAAAAGGAAATCAATAGTACCCCGTGGTGCTAGGAGAACTTGAAATGATGATGGCGTACCCAAACTTACAGTTAGATAAGTGTCTGAACTCCTATCATGGTTTCTTTAACTCTGTATCTGCTGGTCATCTATTTCAGAGGTATTTCTTCCAGATGTATAGCCGGCATGTACAGAGTAAGAAAAAAAGTGTTTTCACAAACCAATCCCACCACATGGGATTATCTCAACACTGTGACAATAGACTCTTTTCTCCTTCATAAAAAAATTGATTTTATTCTTGCTATAAAAGATCCTCCATCCCCATGATGGCTGGATCACACAATCCAAAACAGATAGTAAGACCCACAATGGTCAGACATAGAATATAAAATACCACAGGAAAAAATAAAATAAAAATAGATAATAAAAAAAATAATAAAAAATTCAAAAATCTCTTAAAAAGTTTAAAAAGAGAAATCCAATACATACATCCAATGTTGGGCATAAAGAGATGATGGCTGCTCACTCTCCACACTGGCTGTGTGGAGAGTGAGCAGCCATCATCTCTTTATGCCCAACATTGGATGTATGTATTGGATTTCTCTTTTTAAACTTTTTAAGAGATTTTTGAATTTTTTATTATTTTTTTTATTATCTATTTTTATTTTATTTTTTCCTGTGGTATTTTATATTCTATGTCTGACCATTGTGGGTCTTACTATCTGTTTTGGATTGTGTGATCCAGCCATCATGGGGATGGAGGATCTTTTATAGCAAGAATAAAATCAATTTTTTTATGAAGGAGAAAAGAGTCTATTGTCACAGTGTTGAGATAATCCCATGTGGTGGGATTGGTTTGTGAAAACACTTTTTTTCTTACTCTGTACATGCCGGCTATACATCTGGAAGAAATACCTCTGAAATAGATGACCAGCAGATACAGAGTTAAAGAAACCATGATAGGAGTTCAGACACTTATCTAACTGTAAGTTCGGGTACGCCATCATCATTTCAAGTTCTCCTAGCACCACGGGGTACTATTGATTTCCTTTTTGGTGACGGATAAGATTTCACGGAGCTGTGGCACGCATAAGAAAGATACCTTTATGCACCTGTAAAAAGCACCACCCAGTGTGAGTTTCGGTACGAGAGCACTCTGAGTAATCTCACTAATTTAATGTGGGTGAATAAAAAGCTTTCGCCCTAAACAGATTTATGGGGAGCCTGTTATAGGTCTACACATTGTTTTTTTTTTTTTTTTTTTATTCATATACACCCCTCGGATGGAGAAAATCCTGATAATTATCAGAAAGTTTTAACCTAACACACACAAAGGCAAAGAAACCGCTACGGGTTTTCGAATCTTCATAAGAACCGTGAGTGGGGTACGCCTATCACCTGTATTTCACCAAATACCCTTTGAGCACAAAGAAACCTTTATAAATGTGCCTCACCCCGATTTCAAGTGAGTGAGGTGCGCCTATCACCTTTAGCTGCACTTTATATCGTTTGATTATCAAGAAACCTTTATGAGTGTACCTCACCTTGTTTTCAAGTGAGTGAGGTGCGCCTATCACTTGAACTACACTAAATCTTTAAATATAAAGAAACCTTTATACGTGTACCTCACCCTGATTCCAAGTGAGTGAGGTGCGCCTATGGAGACACTCTAATGTCAAGACACACTTTTAAAATAATTTGTGCACAATAATAGAGTTACACATTGTTGTTTATTTTTATTTCACTCTACACGGCATATACGTTATTGAGAGGCTGAGTGGAAATCCTAGGAAAATCATCAGCAGGACCAATACCCGCCACATATATTTGTATCGCCATCTCTACTGAAAGAGACCACAGAAGACCCACCGGCAGGACAAGTACCCGCTACGTGTATTTACACCATCTGTCACACTGTGAGTAGGGTACGCCCACTTACATTCCTTCATTTCCTCACCAACAGTTAAAAACCGTCCCCTGTTGATTTATATCTAACTGATGGTTGCTATTGTCTCTGATTTCCCCCGAGAACCCCTGGATCAATCAGACAAGAGAGACTGAATGAGCCCTTGAAACGGTCGGATAATATCTGGACTGATTGCGCCTTAAAAGTTTGGAAAGTCCACCCTTTGTTTTTTGCTGTACTACATGTGACTTTGCCGCTAATAGAACTCTACAGATACCAACTGAGGATGAACCCATCCTAATAAGGAACTTTATCAATTGTGAAACTAAATTCACCATATATTTGTTGACTTGTCCATGTAATTTAAAATACGTGGGGCGGACTACACGCCCACTTAAAATCCGCTTTATGGAGCACCGCCGTAATATTACTAAGGGCATAACTAATCATAGTCTTTCCAGACATTTCCTCCATTTCCATCAAAATAACCCCAAAGGTTTACAACTTGTTGGTCTTGAACACATTCCCCCCTCCTTGAGGGGGGGGGGGGGGACAGGTACAAGACCCTCTGTCGTCAAGAGGTCTTTTGGACCTTCAAACTGAACAGTTTACATCCAGACGGCCTCAATGGGCAGTATTCAATGTGAAAGTTCTCCGTGCATGGAGAGCGTTTTATTTCGCTCTCCATGCACTCTCCATGTTCCGGAGCCTCCTGCTCCCACTATTCAATGTTTTGAAGAGTCGCCGCCACTCGCGGCGAGTCTTAACCCATGCAGCGGACGAGCGTCCGCGGCAGGGAGCTTTCAGGGAGCCGGGACACGGAAGCAGCCAGAGAGATTAAAGTCTCCCTGGCTGCTCCAGAGGACTGTGGAGGGGAGGGGGGCTCTCCGGAACCCAGGCAGCACAGGCTGCCCCCCCCTATAGCCAGCGGGGGACCCAGTATTCACTGCACCTGATCGTGCATATTAACAATCGGGTGCAGTGAATATATGAATATCTAATGAGCGGCTCGAGCGCTCCGGCGCCCCCTGCTGGCTGCACTGTGTAAAAAAATAAAAAAATTAAGATTTTTTTTTTTTATTAAATATATATTCATGTGCTATAAGCACATGAATAAAAATAACATGCCCCTTCACAGAAAAAAAAAAATGATTTTTTGACACCAAAATTAAAAAAAAAAAAACTTTTAGTTTAAAAGTTCACTTTCCAGCTCTCCATCAAAAGATGGAGAATTTCTACACGGAGAGAGACGGCGAAAATCACTTAGAAAGACGGAGAATATTTCACATTGAATAGGGTTGCTCGCTTTTGGAGAGCAAAATGCTCCGTCCAAGGCGAACAAAGCACAAATTCTCCATAAAACACGGAGAATTTTTCTCATTGAATACTGCCCAATGAGGCACTGGAGCTAAACAGTGTAATATGAATGCTTCTCTGTTATTACTCCCTTCCCCTGCTTTCATCCACCCCTCTTTTGCACCATATTCCCTTTGAATGATGCATTTTCTGTGTGACATCAAATCGCGTACAATATCCATTATCCTAGTTTTTTCGCCACAATCTACTCTATTTATGTGCATGATGCTTAACTGCATAGGCCACATATTAAATATATATCAATATTGTGGACGATCCCCTGAGATATATTTATGTTTATATTTATGTCCATATTTATATTGATATATATTTGAATGCATAATGACATGTATAACTAATCCAATGATGGTATTATATATCTTATTTGCTCTATATCAGTAGCTAAATGTATATTAAACTTATTACATTTTTATTTATGCTATTTGTCATACTCTCCTTATACAATCAATACCAATAAATATTTAATACCCACAACATTTCTCTCTATCTAGTATACATATTTTTCCTGCATTTTCATTATAACTTTTTATTATTATAATTGTTTATCACCTACAATATATGTATCTCTATATGTCACTATTTTTTCTTTTTTATAAAAAAAACTGAATGATTATGCCAACCAATATGCACAACATAATTGAATTTCCGCCCTCCAGGAATGGTGTTTCCGGCAACAAACGGAGCACAATATAGAGATGTCTCTGATTCCGATCAGGGACATCAGAAGAATCACTTCCGCCAACCATCCGCATCCCTGCCAGCCGGAAATATAGAAGTCGGACACCTCCACTATCCACAGAGGTGCCTGAGTCCTATTAGAGCTTATAGAGCGGCTACTTCCGCCAACCGCACGTACTTCTGCCAACCGGAAGTGCGTGAGGCAGATACCTCCATTAATCATGGAGCGCGGACTATAAGCTTAAACAGATTCACTTGTAGTGATAACTTGTTTCTACAGACATTGACCACATCCCTATATATAACGCTATCCATCCCTACATAGAATGTTATTTATTCTGTATTATCTAGCTCTTTTGAGACGGATCATTGAGATAACATCCGGGATCATGTGACTAAACCCGATCATGTGATATGATCACATGACCACCTTACTGTTTTTTTAAAATCAGTTGTTTTACTATTACTATATGTAATATTAGCTTTTTGCACATTCCTCCTGTGCATACCTACCACATTGTTTACTTTGAATGTATTTGATGTATGTTTTTAACAATATTGAACCTAATGCCTATCCAAGTTCCCACACCTGCAACTAAGGGAACAATTAACTCAGGGTATAAATATAAGGTCTCTGGACAAGACCTCATACCCCAGCTCCTGATGAAGACGCGAGCTAGCGTCGAAACGCTTTGAGCAGCTTCCAGCACCACTCCACTGCACTTTATTGCTTTGTTTGCACCAACCAAGACTGCACTTTAATCCTGCACTTTACCTCCGGACCAGTTCATCTCCCTCCAGGACCTTTATCCTCCAGCAGCCATTTGCAAAATCATGCCTGGTATTCATATACCTTAAGGACTGCCTATTCCATCTCCATTTGATTCCTGGACCTACTGGGCATTATATCCGGATTGGGACTTACTCCATGCAGCTAAATCACCAAGGAGACCGTGCATATCCTCCGTCTCCCCCTGGTAACTATTAATGTGCTGGTGCACACACTGTGGAGCTATATTCTCATCAGAGAGCCTCTGTCTGATTGTTTTTATCATACCATTTTACCATATATGTTTTTATGAGAGCTCTCATTTATTTTCTTGTACAATAAATGTTTTATACCTATGTACATGTGTTAGTGTATACTTCTTTCAGTTAAACCTAGCGCTGTACCCCCTTTTTTCCTTGTACAATAATTAATCGGGAGACCTACACACTCCCTGTACAGCAGCTTTAGTTGTGCCTGTGGTTCTATCCCCCCCTATTTTTAATAGGAACAGGAAGAGCTGTGAGAGCAGGAGCTGGCCTCACGGAGCCCACGGTCAGTGTGGTGGGCGGGGCCAGCTTCAGGGAAGTAGCAAAGCCCTGACTGCCAGCTCTCTGCTCCTCTCCATGCACAAACTTCCGGTCCCAGACTTTGCGTACAGCAGCCTGGCCACCGCTACCCACAACCCCATGGTGGCTGCTGAGATATCTTCTCTGCATTTCCAGACACCCACATGCGCAGTCCGGATTTTTATTAAGGGGGTCTGACAAACCCGGTAGAACTGAGGGGGTTTGCGGGGCAGCGGGCAGGGGCAAACGCAGGATTTTCAGAAGGGGGTTTCAATGAACAAGCTACTGATATTATCACTTCTTTTAAAGAAAGAGGATACCCAGACCCCCTCCTACAAGAAGCCCTTAATGAGGTCCATAAAATGAGAAGAGAGGACCTTCTGGTCCCCAGAACCAAAAAACAACAAGGTAAATCGCATGAAATGGCATTCATCTGTAAATACAATACAGTACACTTTCAAATCAGACAAATAATCAATAAAAATTATGGTATACTGAAACACGATAGGATTTTGAAAGACCTTTTGCCTAATAAACCTACCATCATATACAAAAGAAACAAGTCTTTAAAGACTATATTGGCCCCCAGCCACTTAAGGATATCTGGTGAAGAACAAAAAACAGAGAATCCAAATATTGACTCATGGCTGATCTCTAGACCCGTGGGGTTCTATAAATGCGGCAAGAGTCGCTGTACTACATGTGACTTTGCCGCTAATAGAACTCTACAGATACCAACTGAGGATGAACCCATCCTAATAAGGAACTTTATCAATTGTGAAACTAAATTCACCATATATTTGTTGATTTGTCCATGTAATTTAAAATACGTGGGGCGGACTACACGCCCACTTAAAATCCGCTTTATGGAGCACCGCCGTAATATTACTAAGGGCATAACTAATCATAGTCTTTCCAGACATTTCCTCCATTTCCATCAAAATAACCCCAAAGGTTTACAACTTGTTGGTCTTGAACATATTCCCCCCTCCTTGAGGGGGGGGGGGGACAGGTACAAGACCCTCTGTCGTCAAGAGGTCTTTTGGACCTTCAAACTGAACAGTTTACATCCAGACGGCCTCAATGGGCAGTATTCAATGTGAAAGTTCTCCGTGCATGGAGAGCGTTTTATTTCGCTCTCCATGCACTCTCCATGTTCCGGAGCCTCCTGCTCCCACTATTCAATGTTTTGAAGACTCGCCGCCACTCGCGGCGAGTCTTAACCCATGCAGCGGACGAGCGTCCGCGGCAGGGAGCTTTCAGGGAGCCGGGACACGGAAGCAGCCAGAGAGATTAAAGTCTCCCTGGCTGCTCCAGAGGACTGTGGAGGGGAGGGGGGCTCTCCGGAACCCTGGCAGCACAGGCTGCCCCCCCTATAGCCAGCGGGGGACCCAGTATTCACTGCACCTGATCGTGCATATTAACAATCGGGTGCAGTGAATATATGAATATCTAATGAGCGGCTCGAGCGCTCCGGCGCCCCCTGCTGGCTGCACTGTGTAAAAAAAAAAAAAAATTAAGATTTTTTTTTAATTAAATATATATTCATGTGCTATAAGCACATGAATAAAAATAACATGCCCCTTCACAGAAAAAAAAAATGATTTTTTGACACCAAAATTAAAAAAAAAAAAAACTTTTAGTTTAAAAGTTCACTTTCCAGCTCTCCATCAAAAGATGGAGAATTTCTACACGGAGAGAGACGGCGAAAATCACTTAGAAAGACGGAGAATATTTCACATTGAATAGGGTTGCTCGCTTTTGGAGAGCAAAATGCTCCGTCCAAGGCGAACAAAGCACAAATTCTCCATAAAACACGGAGAATTTTTCTCATTGAATACTGCCCAATGAGGCACTGGAGCTAAACTGGAGCCCTTCTCCTGCTTTCATCCACCACTCTTTTGCACCATATCCCCTTTGAATGATGCATTTTCTGTGTTACATCAAATCGCGTACAATATCCATTATCCTAGTTTTTTCGCCACAATCTACTCTATTTATGTGCATGATGCTTAACTGCATAGGCCACATATTAAATATATATCACTATTGTGGACGATCCCCTGAGATATATTTATGTTTATATTTATGTCCATATTTATATGGATATATATTGGAATGCATAATGACATGTATAACTAATCCAATGATGGTATTATATATCTTACTTGCTCTATATCAGTAGCTAAATGTATATTAAACTTATTACATTTTTATTTATGCTATTTGTCATACTCTCCTTATACAATCAATACCAATAAATATTTAATACCCACAACATTTCTCTCTATCTAGTATACATATTTTTCCTGCATTTTCATTATAACTTTTTATTATTATAATTGTTTATCACCTACAATATATGTATCTCTATATGTCACTATTTTTTCTTTTTCAGAAGGGGGTTTTTTCTTCGGGCTCGGTGGCTCGCTGCGCTCGCCACACTATTCTATTCTCAACTCCACGCCGACGTGGATAGTGGGGGTATGAAAAGGTCGGAGGACGCGTACCGCCGCCCATCGCGGGCTCGCTGCGCTCGCCACGCTTCGGGTTGGCGTGGATCGTGGGGTGGCGTTAAAAATTTGGGGGGACATTTAAGTGTTAATTGTGCCTATTTGGGCTCTGTGGCCCATTTAACATTGATTCCTATGGCCAAATCGCGGCCATTGAAGCATTGAATCTAAAATCGCGGCCAGCACTAAATTTAACATTGAACCCTATGGGAAATCGTGGGGATTGCGGGCATCGCGTCGCGGCCGTTAATGTACTGACCGTGATGCCCGCGATCCCCACGATTTCTTTACCCACGACGCCCGCGATGGAGATCGTGGGCGCCGTGCTAGCTAAAGAGTACCGAATGAACACTAATATTTATACAGTAAATAGTAGGCCGTAGCAGAGTAATATATGGAAGAGGTTTATCATGACTAATTCAGATGTTAGTTAGGCTTTGAGGTAGAAGACTATTGCCGGCTATGAAATCAAGTCAGACACTAGGGATAATGTGAGTCTAATGAACACTGAATTGATCATTTGTATGTGAGTAGTATAAATTGAGTTGCTCACTGAGTTGGACAGACGCTAGTTTTGTTTTGCGAAATTGACACGTTACTGTACATATATCAGTGCCATTAACGCATATACCTGAAACCATATACAGATGTTTGCCTTCTAATGATTTGCATCCCTTTATGTCTTGTGAGGTGGTAAAGGGTGAGCCTGCATGGACAAGCATAGACTGAATACATAAACTGCATGTTCAAAAGGGAAATCCAGTCACTAATCCGACACTAGTGCCGACAGGCGTTATATCATACCCTGCACAAACAAGGATTTTTATACAATTTGCGCTATATACTGTATCCTGGCAGCTCCCGCTGATGGTATAAGTTTCGCCACACTTTTGGAGACAAGACAAAAAGAAGAAGCTCACCAATGTCATTAGCGCTTGGGAATTGCTGAGATTTACACTTACACTTATTTAAGTGTAAAACAATCCATATATGTCCCGATGGTATCATCTCAGAACAAAACTCTTATATAGCTTCCTTGCATAGGTACCATAAAGCTATGATGTTTACGAATTTGGGAGGCTTCTACAAGAGAAATAATAGGTAGTGCAACCTTATGGTAAAGGGAAACACATTGCACTCACAATTTTGAAAATATATCATCACCAACCGGTGAAAACAACAAAGGTCAGCTGGGGGTCGGTCTCACCACACCACTCCTGGCTCTCCAGGCTCCGGAACCTCAGAAGACCATCAGGGTAGAAAGGCACAGAGAATTATCCGCAGTTTCAAGCATACAAATAGGTTGGTTTCCTCCTGCCACGAGTGCACCAGATCAGTGCATTTCAGACATACATGTCCATCTTTAGGAGGATATATATGGATTGTTTTACACTTTAAGTGTAAGTATTTTTTATTTTATTTTTCTATCTGAACTTTTAGCAATTCCCAAGCGCTAATTACACTGGTGAACTTCATCTTTTGGTATTTCATACCCTATCAACCTCTACAGCATGGTGGGATAATGTTATAGTGTGCCGAGCACAGCAAGGTACCATGCCCGAAGCATGTCAAGAGGGGGTGTGGTATGGGACTCCGGCAGTCGGGATCCCGACAGTCATTATCCCGACGTCGGGAACCCGACTGCCCGGAGTCAGACAGCATGGCGAGTGCAAAAAAGCCCCTTGCGGGCACGGTGGCTCGCTACGTGAGCCACCTATTCTATTCTCCCTCTATGGGGGTCGTGGACCCCCACGAGGGAAAATAGCGGGTGGCCGTCGGGCACCCGTCTGTCAGCGTTTTGACAGTCGGTATCCCGACGTCGGGTAAATGATTGTCGGGATCCCGACTGTCGGGAACCCGTCCGGCACCCGTCAAGAAGTTGCAGTACACTTAGGTGTCTATGTCGATATTCGGAGGGAAAAAAATGTGAACAATGATTGTCGACCTTTTGACTGTCGACCTTTCCATTGGCCTAATACTTTTGTTGACCTTCTGATCCATGTTGACCTTAGTCAGGTGTCGATCTTCAGTGGCCGACCTAATGTATGTTGACCTTCAATGAGTTGACCCAATAATCCACATCCTTCAAATGTTATCCAGATCATAGGCCAACATGGGTTTTTCATGTTTTTTTCTTCATTATTTGGAATTTTTTAAACTTCGACATCCACGTGGACTAGATTGCATATGGTAAAATTTGCAGAGGGAGGCACAACTTGACGAAGGTATGCACTACATTAATTGGGGGTCCATGTGCTGGTGTTGACATTGGCACTTAAAATTTTTAAAAACTCATGTTGACCTTTTCATGTGTCAACCATTTCCATGTCATAATTTTGCTTGTATCAACCTTTTGTCACTTTAAACCTTTTTCATGTCATAATTTTGTCAATGTCAACTTGTGTGTGTTGATCTTTTGGTGTCCACCTGATGACTGTCTATCCAGACACTGTCAACCCCTTACTCCTAACAGTTGCAAGGCTTATAAAAAGAGGCATATATGTTGTGGATACTGCAGCTCTAGTGCGATTGTTCATACATATATTAAATGGAAAAACTTATTTGAATGCTGTTCTACAGTTTATGACATTCTCCAAAGAGATGTTTTTCCATGTAGCAGTTCCAACAGCAGAACATCAGATTGCACACAGGGCAGAGTCAGAATAAGACTTTGAGAGAACTGGGGCACTTAAGACAGTGGTTCCCTGGTAAACAGGGGGTATATTAGATTGCGCATACCTCCCAATATGACCGGTTCTGGGAAGGACAAAATGCTCTCTATCTTTGAGGGACAAAATGCTCTCTTAATATATGATGATGGATATATGGGGTGACATTCTATGAGATGAGAGTTGTGTTTTTTGGCGAAATTTGCGCAAAAAACAGCCAAAATTCCGTTTTTGCATATTTAATGAGATGCGAAAAACTGCAAAAATCGCAGATTTTGCTGCGAAATCGCACTTTTACAAAGTCAACTCGCATCCAGATGTTTTCCCATTGAAAAGTATGCTGCGAAATCGCACTTTTACAAAGTCAACTCGCATCCAGATGTTTTCCCATTGAAAAGTATACAATGCGCATATTTAATGAGATGCAAATTTGGAAAATGTGCCTTAAATTCGCCAAAAAATCAGACCAGGTTCTGATATGTGGGTTGGCCAGAACCCTGCACAGATCATTGAGATCTGTGCATGGTTCTGTGGTAAAAAATGTGTTTTTTTTTTTCTTAAAAAAAATTGCGTGGGGTCCCCCCTCCTGGACATAACCAGCCCCGGGCTCATTGAGCCGGACCTCGTTCCAAAAATACTTGGGACAAAATGTGTAGGGGTCCCCCGTATTTCTGAAACCAGCCCCGGACTCTTGGACCGGTCCTGGTTCCAAAAATGCGGGGGACAAAAAATCTGGGGGTCCCCTGTATTTTAAAACCAGCACCGGGCTCCAACAGCCCGCAGTGTCATGCCACAGCCGGGGGACACTTTTTACACAAGGTCCCCCGGCCGTACCATGAGCACCGTGGCTGGTCAGCCTTGGACGGGGCACCTGGAGGAGTGGGGACCCCCCCAATAAAGGGGTCCCCCCCCAAGGCTTCACCCGTCCAGGGCTGAAGCCCGGGGCTGTCATCTGCAGAAGGGAGACCAGCGCTGGATCTTGGATCCGTGAGTATGTGGTTTTAAAAGTGAGATGTGTGTGTGTGTGTGTGTGTGTAATAAAGTTTTACTTTTCTGTGTGTGTGTTTTCTTTTAACATTCTTTTTACAGGTGGACTACAAGTCCCAGCGGGCCCATTAATGCCCCGCATGCTGGGACTTGTGGTAAAAAATTCGCCCATTATCGCACTCAATCGCACTTTTCCAAGGCAAAAATGTGATTTGAAAAAAATTGCGATAATGGGCGAAAAACTGACGTGGGAAAAACTCTTATCCCATAGAATGTCACCCATGGTGTCAATTCCTTAAATATTAAATGTAAGGAATTTCAACACATGCGATTGCAATCATGAATGAAGAGGGAAATCCAGTTTGAGAGGATCGAGTCGCCTACAAGCTTCCGTGCGGTTCTTATCGTGGTTTAAGTGGACCCCTGTCCCTGGGCTTGGTTGAAGCTTAAAAATGCAACGTTCTATCGAACAGCACTACTCCATTAAATTCTGTGAGAGAGTCTGAAGATAGGCTATGGAGACGTTGGCCATGATCCAGAAAGTGCATTGCCGCCAATTGGAAGCTGCATCATGAGAATGCTCCAAGACACACCTGCTTCACAGTCAATGACTACCTGGCCCAGAACGGCATCGCAACACTTCCCCAGCCCCCCTACAGTTCCGATCTGGCCCCGGCAGACTTTTTCCTGTTCCCCTGAGTGAAGACAGCCCTCAAAGGACACAGCCATGGGACCGTAACAGAGGTCAAAGCGGCTTTGATGCACTGTTTGAAGGACGTTCCAGAAAAGTCTTTCCAAGGCGCCTTCTAAGCATGGACCACTCGTTGGCAGAAGTGCGTGGACGCACAAGGGTCTTATTTTGAATTTTTATTGTTTGTAACAATATCTTCAATAAATATATTTTCCTGAATTTGATCTCATTACTTTTTATACAAACCCTGTATAGATAGATAGATAGATAGGTGTATCGAATAAGACTGAATACTTGATTATTTTGCTTTAGGGACAGTTTTCTTTAGTTTCACATATATCTCTGACATACATCTGGAAGAAATGCAATTATTAATGAATTTAATGCATCTGGAGCATGATTTGGATGTGACATGAGTTGCTATCACTATCTTTTTTAAAAAGATAGACAGTTAATGGTTTAATACCATATGGTCAATGGTTACAGTATAGATGATATACCTGTACACCACTAATGATCGAGAGTGACTAGATCGACACCTAAGAATGGTCGATATACCCTAGGTCAACATTGACAGAGGGTCAACATTGATAAAGGGTCAACACAAGCTTTAGGTTGACATGGATATGGGTTGAAAACTAAAGGTGCAAAAACACTGTACATTTTTTTTGTACAATTTTGTTCATTTTGGCCCTTCTGAACGATATTGGTCAAAATATGTTTCAGTGTGTATGCGACGAACGATGCACGACGAATGATGATGCACATACCCACCAGTTGTTCATCAAGGTTGTTCGTTAACTGTGCATGCAGCTCAAATTGGATATCTTTAGAAAAAAACCTATAGACTGTAGCTAGATCTTTTGTCTTTCGTCTTTCGTCAACATCTTTCATTAACATCTTTCGTCCAGGACATTGGGCTCAAGGGAAATTGGTCTTCAATGTCTTTTCAAACAAAATTGGTCCAAAAAATTGTACAGTGTGTACAGTGTGACCAGTCACTAACCTTTCTATGTTCTGTGCATATTGTACCTTCTTTGTAAATCTCATATGCAAGTGCTTTCCAATTTCTAAATCTGTACAAAAATTACTGCCATGGCAGCTAACAGAGCTGCAGCAATTGAAAATGAAACTGTCCTTAAAAACTCTCTAAGGTTGTGATATATTTGTACAAACTTAATAAACATTCTTGATCCAATCTGTTCACTTTTACACCAACAATATGGTGTTGCATTCTTCTTTAAGGTTTTGAGATATTTCTATATAGATATTATACAGTAATATTTCTATTTTTTTTTTTTTTTTTTCATCACAGTACAAACATAAAATTATTTTTTCAAACAGCCCATTTTAAAATCGTTTCATATGAGTAACTATTCACAGCAGAAATGGCACATTATAATATTCTCAGAGATTTCAAAATTGGATGTTGTGATTGTAAAATAAAAGTGCGTACAATGTAATTTGTCAGCGACTGTGCCACTTGCATTAAAGTACATGACATACTGTATGTTTTCTTTTTGGATTATTTTTGCAGGTCCAGCTATGTAGATGGTTCATAGCTTCTTTTACAAGGATTTTGTCACCAATGTCTTACCAGTCAATTAAAGCTTTTAGCGATTTTATTAAGACACCGAATACCAAGAAAATCATAAATAATGCATGAACCATGAACAAGTCACACAGTAGCAACAATTTTTTTTTTTTTTTAATAAATCTAAAACTGCTAATAAATCGAATACATTTTCAACAACATGGTGAGCACAAGACGACCTGCAACTTAATATTTTCCTATGTATAAAAGGAATAAATATAACAATAACATTTTGTAGATGTTAATAATGATCTGCAAGTAAAAATAAAATTATAATTTCAGTTGGAAAAAATTAAGACTTAATTCTTTTTTTATTTTTCTTTAACCACGTGCCTGGTGTGTTTGCATCAGATATAGCCAGTCGATACTTCTGGTTGTGCAACAGATCACTGCTGATCAGACAGAATGGGGGCATCCCCCTCTCCCCTCACACGGTTGCAGGGATCCGCAGCTGATGGGCAAATTAAAATGAAACAGCTTGCACAGAACAATCCAGGCAATTCGGAAGGCGATTACTGATGCTGAGAACCGTATGAGTTCTTGTCTGTAGAACACATTAAGGTCAACGGTGTCTTAAAAGCCAAGATGGCAGAGGCACGTCATCATTAGCAGAGGACCGTGGAAGTGCGTTCAGCACCTGTCCATTACAAATCCTCCAAGTAAGAATTAAAGCAGGCTATCCCAGGTCATTTATGGCCAAAAATCCTGATTTGCCTAACCAGCATTTATAAAGGTTCCATTGTCCAGTCAGAATTGTGTGACATTACTTTTTCATCGGAAACTGTGTTTAGCGGATGTTATGTTGGTGAGAGGGACACAGGAATGTGGAATAACCTGATATGCTCACTTTAATGTGGAGGGGTCCTGAATGTTCATGGATTTACTGCCCCCATCCAGAGTATACTTATACTGAAGGCTGATGATACTATCCCATTGATTTCTTCGGGAAGATACTGTCATTACATTGATAGCAAAGGCTCTGGGAAAATATCAGTGGGAAGATGGTACTAGCCTGAAAGTAAGGTAGGAAGCGGCGACCTCTTGCTTGGATTGGCACCACCATGTTGCGGAATTCATCATTTTTTATGCTCTGCCCTCTATTTAGGCTGATTTCCTGCTCATTACTGGGGCCCGGTGTGGATCTTGATGCTTGTGGAGGAGATTATAATGTAACATAATAAGATCTGGGGAACTTTAATTTGCATTTAAATCTGAAAATAATTAGGGAACTATAATGGGGCACCAAATGATTAACTACAGTGGAGAGGTATCTGAGAAGCAGCAAACTTCCCATATACAAACATGCATGATCATGGTGTGGGGAAAAACAATAACTTAATGAAACGAGTGCTGAAACCACCTGTGTAGAAACAAGGAGCTCTACAAGACATAGAGGAACAATTTGCCAGAGACAGTATTTTTTTATTTTCAAAGTATGCAAATGTAGCATTATTTTCTACTTTTGAGGTCATTCTCATGAGACTCCCCAAGACAGGGTGGTGATTGAGGAGTATGCAAGAAATAATCCTCACCCTGGTTGATCCATTGTTACCGCTCAAGGACACCGCAGCTGGGTTTGCCCTAGAAGAAGACCAGCACGCCATCACCACCACAGCCCACACCACCACCAACCTCATTTGCGAAAGAGATGACCCAGACCGTAAAAAAAACAGGCACTGTCAGGTGGACTTTATTTCCATGCAGATCCAGCAGCTGTATATTATCAGCAGTCAGCTGCATAACTTGTCCAATTTCACGAGAGCAACACAGGGGACTAGAACCTAAATGCCCACAGTATTGACATGCATCTGGTCAACATAAGTTAGGCAATTCAGGCCCAAATAGACACCCTCATTAGCATGCAATGTGAAGTTTCAGGTCTAAGGGCAAAAAGAAGGTCACAGAGAGTCATTTGTCAGCAGCTACACAACCAACTCCCAAAATGCATCACCAACCACCAGGGCTGCCACTAGGAATTTTGGGGCAAGGGGCTGATTTCCAGCCCGGGACCAACTGAATGCAGCAGGTCCCAAAGCTCAGGCTTCTTCAATGCAGGGCACCGGCGGCCAATTAAAATGCAACACCGGTTGGTGAACCAATCATAGCTCATGTACTGGCAGCCATTCTGATTGTCTAATGGTACACAAGCCCTGATTGGCTCAAAAGCCGGTGCAGCATTTAAATTGGCCGCCGGTATCCTGTATCGAAGAAGCCTGTGCTTCGTTCCGTGCATTGAGCGCAGCGCAGGGAGCACAGCGGAGGCAGTCGGGTGAGGGGGGTGCATTTGGCAAAACTTGTACCTTCCAGAGGCTGGGCCCAGGACAGCTGTACCTACAGCACCCTCCTATCGGTGGCCCTGCCAACCACTACCCCAAGGCACAATGGGGGTTATTCTAGTTCACTCGCAAAGGCACAATCACTCTCTTATGGACAAAACCATGTACACTGCAGGTGGGGCTAATGAAACATGTGCAGAGAGAGTTATATTTGGTTGTTTTATTGTTTCTGTGCAGGGTAAATACTGGCCACTTTATTTTTACACTGCAATATCTATATCAGTTTGAAGTACAAACCCCACCCAAATCTAACTCTCTCTGCACATGTTCCATCACCCCCACCTGCAGTGCCCATGGTTTTATCCATAAGAGAGTGATTGTGCCTTTGCTAGTGAATGAGAATAACCCCCTATGTGTGCACATATTGTGGTGTGGCCAAAGGGGCAAGCGACACAGGCCCAAAATATAATTATGTTTGAAATGTTTTGCTTTTTTGTTCAAAATGGAAGAGGCAAGGGGATACAGGATGTGAAAAGGAAAACAGTGGGTGACAGGGAGAGGCAAGGGGATACAGGATGTGAAAAGGAAAACAGTGGGTGACAGGGAGAGGCAAGGGGATACAGGATGTGAAAAGGAAAACAGTGGGTGACAGGGAGAGGCAGGGGGATACAAGATTTGAAAAGGAAAACAATGGGTGACAGGGAGGCAGGGGGATACAGGATGTGGCAAGCAAAACAGTGGGTGACAGGAAGAGAGTGACAGGTGAAAAGGGCAGCAGTAGGCCCCTTAGTTCTCACCGACCCCGGTGCACTGCACCTGCTGCACCAATGGTAGTTTTGCCTCTCCTCGCAGCCTATTACATGGGAAAGTTTTGGGGTAACCTCGCACCTTTGCATACTTGCACCCTATGACATTCTGCCCCAGGTGTTTAATCCATAACATGCGTATAAAATGCATTCTGCATAGATGCAATTCTTATTTTTTTTTATTTGATAATCATTAAAGATTCAAATTTAAAATGCAGAAAATTGTAATAAAATGAAATTCATTGACAATATGGGGAATGTAATGCTCCAAGGCCTGCCGAGGAAGGATTCGCTCGTGACATGCTTAAATAAACCAACGGCTGCTCAGATGGACAATTGTAAATTGTTGGTGACTACGTGCTGTCTCATAGCTACAGGGTTTTCTTTTCTTGAAGTGGTGTCTGTGAAGGAAATCATCTGAAGTATGGAAAATAGTTAATAAGACCTGGCTAGAAGTGGGTCACTGATGAGTCGGAGAAGCTGAGTAGATTTATTACTATGCTAAGCAGCTATTATATAAGCGATGGATGCTTAATTCATCAGCAATCCACTGTGCTGTGTGGGAGGCACAAGGCAAAATGCAGGGAATAAAAAACAATGCGAACCCACAACCTGGAACACATTCTGTTTAAAGCAGAAAGTAATCCCCAAAATAAAAAAAAATGTCCTTTGTCTCGTTGCCTGTGGGAAATTTGGTGTATACGTATTGTATAGGTCTACTCTTGTCCTATGTTTTATATGAGTCTTTAACATAAAGTGCAAGCCAAGGAAAAGATATAAATATAATTATTTAAATTGCTGGACACACTGGTGCACACATCTAATGGGTATAGGTCATAGGCACTGGCGTAACTATAGCATCGCAGCCCCCGCCACCGCGGGGGGGCGCTGTGCATATGGGGGCGCCGGGGGCTGCGGTGCTATAGTTACACCTCCCCCCAATCCCCCGCAGGCTTACCTATTTCGCTGGTCCCGGCGGCTCCGTTCTTCTGCTGAGGACCATCACAAAATGGCCACCCCCATATAGCACACAGTTCTCTGAAACTGTCTGCTGTATGGGGGCAGCCATTTTGTGGTGGTCCTGAGCAGAAGTACGTACCTGCCGGGACCAGTGCGAAAGGTAAGGCTGCGGGGGATTGGAGGGGTTTGAATGGGCGGCGGGGGGGCGCCCCCCTAACGGTGGGAGGGCGCCCAAAACGTAGCTACGCCGCTGGTCATAGGTTCAACACAATGAAGGTCAACATACATTAGGTCCGTCACTAAAGGTCGACACATGAAATTAGTCGACGTGGCTAAGGTTGACAGGGGCTGAAGGTCAACACATGCATTAGGTGGACAATGGGAAAGGTCAACAGTCAAAATGTCGACATGAGTTTTTCAAGTTTTTTTTGTCCCGGATTTCGACGTATGTACCATATCATTGTACTGCGTCCCTGTGCACGGCTTGCTGCGCTCAGCATGCTTATATTCCCTCACCACGCCCTAGTGGATGGTAGTGTATGAAATACCGCCTGTCGACACAAGCAGGCTGAAAAAGAAATGTGTAAAATCATGTCGACCTTTTAACTGTTGATTTTCCCATTGTTAACCTAATGCTTGTGTCAACCTTCAGAACCAGTCCACCTTAGCCATGTTGACCAATTGCATGTGTCAACCTAAGCCCTGTCGACCTAATGTATGTCAACCTTTACAGGGGGGGGGGTCAGCACCATCTGAGGGGTACCTGCGGCACCTGCAGCCCGCTGTACCGCCCAGCCGGAGTGAGGTGCTGCCGTCCATCATCATCCGCCGGGTGGCAGAGCGGGAAGCGCTTCTGATTTTAAATTTCAGCCAATCAGCATGCGGCCAGTGTTTTCAAACCCAGAAGCGCTTCCCGCGCCGCCGCCCGGCGGATGATGATGGACAGCAGCGGGCAGCACTTCACTCCGGCTGGGTGGTACAGCGAGCGGCTCTCTCTCTCCTGCCCAGACGGCGGCACCCGACAGGGCTCTGTAAGTTGCTGTGGGTGGTGGGGGCGCCGCAGGTACCCCTCAGACCACGCGGCCCCCTGCTGCATATAGCCCCCCCGCTGGATAGCGCTGCAGGGACCCCTCAGACAGCACGGACCTTCCTGCTGCATATAGGGGTGGGTGGGGGGAGTTCATCTCTGCTCACCTTTGCTCACCTCCATCGGGGGGGATCTGGCTGCTCTGAACTTCCACCCTGCAGTGGCCAGCGCCCTAGGCAAATGCCTAAAGCTGCCTAGTGGTGGCGCCGGCCCTGGATGCCACCTTTGCAATAAGGCGATTTATGAAATCTCCTCCCTGCAGGATTTTCTACGGTCACCTGTAAGTGAAATGATCAGAAAGTGGAAGTGTTTAGGAACACCAAGAACTGGAAGATCATGAAAAAAAAGATAGAGTGGTGTCAACGACTGCTGAGGTGCATCTTGTGTAAAAGCCTGCTTACCTCACCATTTGACAGATGCCAAGTGTCGGATGGGGTGATGTAAAGACTGTGGAGGAGTGAAAACTTGTTCTGTGGAGTGATGAATCACGATTCTCTGTTTGGCAGTCAGATTGGCGAGGCTGGATTTGGTATGTGCTGGGAGAATGTTACCTGCCTGACTGCATTATGCCACCTCTGAAGTTTGATGGAGGAGTGATAATGGTATGGGGCTGTGTGTCAGGGTTTGGGCTAATCCTTATAGCGCCAGTGAAGTGCAAACATAAGATTCGTACACACGGAGACATTAAGCGATTTTGACTTTAGATCCCTCAGCGACCAAATCAATGAGTTTGCCAGCGATGGTCACTGAAGGAGAAAGCCCTTGGTGGCATGAGCATGCTCCTCTGACCAGCGACTAGTACTGGGCTGCTCACGGGAGCATGCTCCTATCGACCATTGCCTCATACACATGGGGATGTGGTCGCTTAACGACCATTTCCCCGGCGATATAGGCTTAAATGGCTTAACCGGTTTAAGGAATACCCTCTTCTATTACAACATGACTGTGCCCCAGTGCACAAAGACATGGTTGGATGAGTTTGATGTATAGGAACATGACTGGCCCACACAGAGCCCTAACCTCAACTGCATCGAGCACGGTGTTTGCAGCTTAATTGGCCAACCTGAATTGGGCAAAAACTCAACTGACAAAAACGGTAATTCAGATATTATCAGATTTTGGTTCCAACCAGCCAGATTAAACAATAAGGTCAAAATTTACTAAGAATACGAATACGGGTGACCTCTTCATTGGGGCAGTCCCCACTTCCCCAGGACCCCTGCCCAGGCTGACCGCCGTTTTTTTTTTAATTATTTATTTATTTAAAAAAAAAAAGATTATACACTGAAGCCTGCACGGATCTGACTGACCTGTGCAGGCTTCTGGCAAATACACTTAATTTTCCAGGTGTATTTTCCAGGCATATTTTACCGGCCATATCCCACTAATTACCCTCCGTATATTATATACGGCCGCTTAATAAATTAGGAATCACCATTCATTTGAATGGTGATTCCTATTTGTATTCTTTTGATGGCGTATACATTCGTACTCCTAAATACGAATACAAATGTGCCATGAACACCAATTGCAGTATTTGCGGCATAGTAAATGCCGAAAATACCAATACTCATAAAATAGGTGTATCTTGCAATACGAATACGCCTATTTTATGTGTAATTCGCTTAGTAAATTTCCCCCATAATTTTTAGGTGTATGGCAAGCTTAACATGGCAGTTATGAGCTTACTGGCTGGTCTTTTATATCCATCCACTTTATCTCTCTCCAAGCCTTAGTAAATAGACCAGTGGCATAACTATAAAAAGTGTGGCCCTCTGCCCCCAGTAAAGGTAAACCCCTTAACCCTGCCTTACCCCTCTGCTTACTGCCGCCGGGTCTGTGGACAGGACCACCATATTTACTTGTCTGTGGTCCCAGAGCTCTTCCTGCCCGTGCAGATTAAAAATGACCCTCACAAAATATCTTCCCCACACACAGCAGACTGTTTTTAAGGATCCTGGTGAAGGCCGCTGCGGGTCGCAACCACAGACCGGCGGCAGCAGCAGCAAGGAGCCAGCAAAGGGATAAGGCAGGTCCCGGCAGTGCTGAATCGCAGCGATAGACCTGACAAACCACTGGCGCCCACACTTACTCAGTGCCTCCCCGCCGCCGCGAGGTCTTCAAGGCTATTATTACGCCACTGACATCTCCCTATCCAAACCAGTCCCTGCTAATGCCTATATGACAGGTTTACGATTTGTCTATTAAAGTCTGGTCACACTCAAATTGATACATCCTAGTGATAATATATTATACATTCCCTCACTAGCAATCATGATACCAACCATGTAAAGATGATTTGACTGAAATATTGTTTTAATTGAAAATAAATGTTATTATAGCGTTGGTTGCTATATTAAGTGCTCGGCTGTCGGAATATTATATGTGCACAGATTCTAAAGGTTGTGAGATAATTTAATTCAAACGGAATATTCCTGGTGAGGAAAGAATTAGCATACTCCCAAGACAGTAACAGACAAACCCAATAAACGGGTTACTGATAGCACTTACCAAATATATGGAAACGATAATGACAGACATCTAACAGTCACTGTAGCTGTACAGTGCGGTAAATAGAAACAAACATACAGATGTACTTTCCTTTGGAGAGAGCTAATGGGGCCGATTCAGATCCATTCTTTCAGGTCAGAATTCGGCGGGGCTGGCATTAAGGTGCTCGCTAGGAGTGAATATACTCTGCCTAGGGAGCCAACCCGAATCAGGCCAAAAGTGTACAGAGATAAAGTCAGCTTCTAACTGCCATGTTTCAGACTTTGGGGTATATTCATAAAGCAGATAAATACTGTACCCTGTTTGTCCTAAAGCAGGGCTTTTCTCTGCTTAGTATTCACAAAGTGGGTTACCATTAGAGATGTGCAGACTCGGATTCCAGAGATCCGAGCCCCCACGAACGTCATTATATTAAGCCCGGTTCCGAGCAGCGCTCGCAGATTCCCGCCTGACTGGGGTCCGTCCGCGTGGTCAGAACGTCATCTCCCGGCACCGGATTTCTCGAGGCTTCAAAAGCGGCTGCTGCGCCCGCCATCTTCACTCCAGTCTAGTAGTGGGTTGGGAGAGGGTGTGTTGGTGCTGCTGCTGGGGCTTGAACTTGAGCTTGACCCTGAACGCAATATTTTGTACTTGTAGTATTACTGTCTCCTCTGTGCTGGGGCCTACCTATGGTGCTGTTCTGTAATATATATTATATGAATAATATATATATATATATATATATATATATATATATATATATATATATATATATATATATATATATATATATATAGTCCACTGGTGCTGCCTGCACTGGATCTGCCAGTATTATTTAGTTACTCAGTCCACTGTTGCAACTGACAGTGCTACTGCCTACCTAGTGTACCTACCTAGTACATACTAGGCTGCTATATCTAATTTAATTAAAAGATAATACTTGTGCTGTGTGGGACTGTAAAAAATAATTCCATGCTGCTGGTGCACTGACGTGTGCCACTGAGTGCCACTGCCAAGCAGTACCTAATATAAAATTAATTATTATAAATTCTGCTGGTGCACTGCATAAAGCTACTGGTGGTTGTGTAATATAACTACCTTTTGTGGTGACCACTGGCAGTGCTACTGCCTGCCTACCTACCTACCTAGTAGTTCATTTTCTCTACCTACTAGGCTGCTATATTATTAATAATGAATTGAATTATATATAGTCCACTGGTGCTGCCTGCACTGAATACTGTGAATAGAGGTTGCAGTGTTACTGCCTAAGTGTACCTACCTAGTAGTACAACTACATACTAGGCTGCTATATCTAATTTAATTAAAAAATAATACTTGTGCTGTGTGGGACTGTAAAAAAGAATTCCATGCTGCTGGTGCACTGACGTGTGCCACTGAGTGCCAAGCAGTACCTATAATAAAATTAATTATTATAAATTCTGCTGGGGCACATACTAGTATTGCTGACGTATCTATGTCTAGTACTGGTGGTCTAGTAGTGTGCCTAGTACTGTCGTATCTACCTGTCTGGTCTGGGGCCCACTGCCTAGTACTGCCGTATCTATCGCTGCAGTGCCACTCTTACATGAGCCATGTGTTTGTGCCGCACACTTGTGTGGCTTAGCATAGTTATCCAGCTACCTCGGTGCAACTTTTTCCCCTAAAAACAATATTGTGAGGTGTGAGGTGTTCAGAATAGACTGGAAATGATTGGAAATGAATGTTATTGAGGTTGATATAGCGTATCAATCAGAACCCAAAACCCAAAAAATCCAAGCACAAAACACTTAGGAAGGTGTTTTGCCAAAACCCATTAGAACCCAAAACCTCAAGGTAATCAGAACCCAAAACCCGAAAAGTGGCCGGTGCACATCCCTAGTTACCATGGAGATGTTTTTGATTTTGCAGTAACCCCGCTCTGTGCCTGAAGCGCATTGCCATACTTTTGTATGGTGAGAGTAATTCATGAATGAAGCTGAATGCTTTCCTGCTCTCTGCCCATCACCCATGCTGGCTCCGCCCCTGAATTCCCAGCAACTTCTTTAACCTCTAGGGACATCACCCGCCGGTGCATGCAGAGGGGACTGCAGGAAATGATTGCACTGTGGGAGCCCAGGATACCAGGTCACACTGCAGGAATGGTGAGTATACATGAATTACTACTTATCAATTTATATATCACATTGAACTGATGAGATGTGTAGTGATAACTAAAAATTATTTTTTGTCTATAGATCACTCTATGTAAGGCACAGATTTGTAGTTTATCTATTTACGATGTTAGGTACAGATTTGTAGTTTATCACTATAAAAAGCTTAGTACTGTACATCTGCCCCACACAATCCAACTAAATTGATTGTATAGCACATGTACAGCATGTAATCTGTATCACACCGGAGAAGAGTTGGTACTTTGATGTCATCCTCTTGGAGGGAGACACCCAGGTGCAGGCAGCACCCCCTGAACCAGCTAATGACGACATTGGGTATATCAGTGTAGTAAAAACACAAGGATAGATTGTATACTAAACTACAAATGGGAGAAGCTCTGTTGGATCAAATAATACCCCTAACAAGAGTAGCAATAATACATACCGCGCAACTGTCTCACTTACTGCGGGAATGTCACGGTATTTGGAGCCGCGGCCGTCCCGGTATTTGGGGCCGTGGTGGTGGGGGGCAGTTGGGAGTCCCCCCCCCAGTATGAAGAGAATAGATGCTGTGCGCATGCGAAAACCCAGGGCGCGGCCTTAGGATGCGTCATCCCATGAGGCCACACCCCTTTTCATAGGCCACACCCCTTTTCCGCAGTGCACGGGTCTCGATCCAGGGTTGACACAAGGTTGGGAGGTATGATAATATCCTGGCAGGGGGTGTAACCAGAACTTTGTGGGCCTTATAGCAACATGTTGATGGGGCCCCTCCCCATTGCCCAGAGAGAGAGGTTGTTCATTTTATGCCCCATGGTAGCAACCTAGTTCATGTTATGTCCCATAGATGTGCACTAGTTCACATTTCACCACACAGTGACACAGGTTCAAACACTAAAACTTACTTAGGTACTTGTTTCCTAGCACGGCGCCCGATTTTACTATGTACGTCAACGTAGTGAAATCGCATTGCATGCCATTATTGTATGGCATGCGATGCGATGTGATGAGATGCGATTTTACCTGTTATAATGGCATTTAATGTACTATACCATTAAATGACATATAATGGACATATAGGGGGAAATTTACTAAAGGAAATTTGTAAAAAAAATAGGTGTATTTGTATCCAGAAATACACTTATTTTTGACATTTACTATACCCCCACTAAGCCTTTTCATACCCCCACTAAATATCATAAAAAAAGATTGTGCTGGGTCTCGCCATCAAAATAATAACCAACATCAGGCTCTATGAGCGAGCCCTAGTCCTAAAAATATAGGGGGAAAATGAACAAATGTCCCCCATATTTATACAAATAGCATAGGGTAATGCTCAACCAAGATTAGGGTAATGCCGCAGCCAGGGGACACACTTAACTTGATCAACCCAACCAAAACAATTAGCCCCCCCCCCTCCCCCAACTAGTCAGTCCAGGATGGGGACTGGAATCTTGCCAAGGTCCCATAGACTCTTTGGTTCTTTCTGCCAAGTTTGGATTTGAAATCAAGGCAAAACCTGAAATTCAGAGGCATATACTATACAATATTCGCTAGATCCAATAGGATTTGCTTAATTACATTTACAGTCCGAACTGAAAGGGAAGAGCTGAGTCAAATGCAAACCACCCATCTCTTAGCAACTGAACAATACTATCTGGGCAGCATATGGATTAAATCTAAGACTTCATTAACTGGCGTCTGTCCACCAGAGGGAGACAAATAGCTATTAATAGTCGGGCTGCAGAACAGTGACGCAATACAGTATAGCAATCTGAATACTTGTGAAAAGCATGTACCCAATTGTAGGTACTGACAATTATTATATATAACTTCACTCTACATTTTGAAACAATGCTTTGTAATGTGCATATTTTACTTTGAAGTGCTGCTTCTTTTTTATTTAAACTAACATTTTATTTACATCTTTTGTAATTTATTGATAATTACACAATATCACACACATATCAGGTAATTACACAATATCATACACACATCAAGTAGTGTTGTTGTCTATATCGACCAACCACATTGTATTATTTTCTAGAATACAATAGAAAATTGATCGCTACAATAACATTGTTTGCTATGGGTAACTCCACCGCTTAAGAATCTTCAGAAAATCAACCCCATAGTGTAGACTTACTGAATCGATCAAGGGAAAAATGAAAGAAAATTGAGTGTATCGCTTGATTAATATACAGTATTGAACGAGTCATGTTTGAATTTTATTTTTGCCAAAATGAGTTCTATGATCTATTAGTCAATGCCTTTAGTTTAACAATTTAGCTGAACTAATACAAATTGTAAATAACAATAACTAACAAGTACATTGGACTAACAGTTAAAGGTTATTAGTACGGTCTGCTGTTATGGTAAGCTTCAATGCTATAAACCGCCTGGCAACCACTGGACAGGCATGAACAAGGGCGATAGGAAGATGTACTTGAGAAACAAAAGCGCAGGGAAATTCTGTGGGATTTGATCCAGAAATGTTGTGGGTTTAGAGTGTGTGAGGGGGGTATTTAATCCCAAATTCCAACTGTTGGGACACCCCAACAGTCAGAATCCCAGTCGTTTCTGAGGGCTTCCGACAGTACATCGATATTTGGTATTCAATGTACTGACTGTCGAGTGCCGGAAAGTCTGTAAATTGTCGGAAACGGCCGTGAATTCGACAATCTGCGGCCATTTCTGACAAAAGAGATCTGACTTTAATAAAAGTCGGATCTGAGCCACAGAGGAGGCTGTTTATCTCATGCCTTGCTTTAGAGAACATATATATACCTTGTGAAAATGAATCAGGTATACACATTGGCCCGTCAGTCACTTCCAAACTGTGGCCAATCGCATACAATCTAGTTATATACAGGTAAGCCAGATTATTGTGTATACAGTATGTGCTTTTATCTTGTGTTCCTGCCAGTGGCGTAACTATAATACGTGCGCCCCCCGTCCGGAAATTACAGAAGCACCCCCCCCAACCCCGCCTTACCCCTCAAATGTGATGCTGCAACCAGGACCCGCTAATCTCCTTGTCTGCAGTCCGGGTCCCAGTGATCCTCCTGGCTGGTGCTTGAAAATGACCATAGCAAAATGGTTGCTCCCTCCTCTAGCATCCTCAAAAAGTGTCTGTTGTAAGGGGGCAGACATTTTGTTATGGTCATTTTCAAGCAGCAGCCAAGAGGAGCACTGGGACCCGGACTGCAGACAAGGAGATTTGTGGGTCCCGGCGGGTGGCATCACATTTGAGGGGTAAGGCAGGCTGCTGCTCCCGAGCAGTGCAGTGTAACAATAGCCCCACATAACCCTTAACTCAGCGCCTCCCCGCGACCGCGGGGTCTGCGGGGCTATTGTTACGCCACTGGTTCCTGACGTTTTCTGTAACTGACCACCCATGTAACTCCTGGCTTCATAAAGCCAGCTATATACTTAACAAATTGTATCATTTAATTTCTTGTCTAGGATGCATTCAATTATTTATAATTCAAGTTATTTATCCTGTGACACTGCCGCATTGTCAAATGTTTGATTCTACCTACAGTACATATGGAACAATGGGTTTATGATTTAAATAATTCTGATTTATTATACTTTAGTTGTGTATAGAAAACAGGAAGAATAGCAACTTCCCTATTGTCACTGTTCCATATTATATGACACTATCCTCTCACTGACATTTATTTTGAAAAAGAATAAAGCAATTTTTTATTCAACTCACACCCAACTATTTGGGCGGGATGCACTAAGTGAAAAATGCGGTAAAAACCCCATTATCATGGTTTTTACCGCATTTTGATATGCATTTCGTTGCAAGGGTATCGCCAGCAAAAGCTGGCGATACCCCATAGAAGCCTATTGGCTTCTTAATCCGACCCATGCCAACCCGCACGGATTCCCGCTGCATTGCACCCTCACCTTTGTCCGGACAGCACAGTGCTGCGCTGCCCGGACCAGTGACCGCCTCCTCCCTGCACTGTAAATCCTCCTCCGGGTGCAGGGAGGAGGAGGAGGAGAGCCCTCGGCAGCAGCAGCATTGGGCTGGGTAATGGAGGGAGGGGGAGCCGCCTGGGACCTGCTGCACATCTCTGGCACAACCCAAAGGACAGCTCTTAACACAAGAGCTGTCCTTTGCAATAATTATCACATATGTGCATATGCGATAATTGTTTATGCGGTAGCCGGTGATGTGTGGCGGAGAGGAGCTGCGCATCTTAGTGCATCCCACCCTAACTCTGTTGTAATAGTCCTGTAACAGAAGACTTGGTACCAGTGGGGTGTATCTGACCGTCACAGCAACTAACTATTTTTTTTTTTAAACTAAGGTTCATAGCAATTGTTATAACGGTACTGATAATTAATATTTGTATAAAGTTGCACTTTTTTTTTCAAAACATAGGTAACGAGCTAAAGCGAGCAAATGATTCCAGTTTAATTATTTAAAAGACAACAATCAATAAGGTTTCCATTTAACCCAACTCTACTTCTCGCTCGTATTCAAGGATGTCTTCCATATCTTCAACCAGCATCATATTCAGTTCTGTTAGAATAACTTCTAGGGCCTTAAGAAGGAAAATATGCAATTATTTATTGCAGCCAGTATAGTTTCTATTTATATAAAATGTTCTGTATTATTTTTTGAAACAATAACTAAAAATACATTAAATAACACATTACAGTATATTACAATTAAAATACAGTAAAATGTATATATACATGTCATAAAACTTATACCTCTTTCACACAGAAAACCAAATTACCAGGTGAAGTAGTTCTACCCAGTTATTTGCCGTTCAACAAGGGTCTTTTTTCTTGTGGGAAAGGGTCGAATTGGGTTGTAAATCCTGGGTCTCCGATCCAGGAATTTACCAGGATTGAGGGCCCGGGATTTTTGACATGGGTTGACCCTTTCACACAGAAGAAATACCCGTGTTATTCAGCAAATTACTGGGTAGGAATTTCTAGCCCGATAATTTGCTTTTCTGTGTGAAGGGGGCTCAGGCTGGGACTGGTAAAATGACCCACCAATGAAAATGGCAGGTAAAAGATGGGGGATGGGGGGGGGGGGGATTTAATAGGATGAGAGATTCAGAAAGTGAGAGATTTGATAAGAAATCGCCAGTTTTTTAAAGCAGCAATCATTTACAAGTCAAAATCCAACTGGTTTTGAAGTGTAAATGATTGCCGCTTTAAAAAAAAAATGGAGATTTCTTAACAAATCTCTCACTTTCGATTTTCAGACATTTCTGTCAGAATGTGGTATTACAGAGGTTTTCACTAACGAGAACTCCTACTGGAACTAACCACTAGATCTCCCGCTGTTACAACCATAGTAGCAGAAATAATACACACATTTTCTTATTAGAAATTTTTATGCTCATAGCTTGTGCATAATACTAATTCTGGTGCAACAGGGTAAGCGTAATGTGACATACTGTGTAAGTAGTGTTTTATTTACTATTAACTTCATTATCTCATATGTGCTTAAACAGACAGGTTCTTAATATGTCCATTACAAAATCAAATAATCATATTAAATAACTCAACTATAACCAGGAATATGTTATACCCTTATGGCCTGACACTATTTAATTATTATTATTATTATTATTATTATTATTATTATTATTATTATTATTATTATCAGTAGTAGTAGTAGTAGTAGTAGGTAAAGTAAGAATATTTTTTTGCGTTGCCAAGTAAATTTCAGATTATGCTTATTTTGCCAGCATATTGAAATAAAGAATATATTTATTTATTTAAATACTGCATACATGAAAACAAAGCAAATATTTTACTATAGATACCATATATACTTGAGTATAAGCCTACTTTTTCAGAACATTTTTTATGCTGAAAAAGCCCCCCCCCCCTCGGATTATACTCGAGTGAGGGTCCCACTTGAGTCAATACGTTTTCCCAGTTTTTTGTTGTAAAATTAGGTGCCTCGGCTTATATTCGGGTTGACTTATACTCGAGTATATACGGTACTATAATCAGCTCAACCTGTTGTTATTATAAAATGTGTCACTTATACCCCTTTCACACTTAGGGCGGGATGTATTAAAATACATCGCCGCCCTTCGCCGCCTGCCTGCCGCGATGCCAGCGCATATGAACTAACGTATGCAGCTGGCATCATGGTGCGGTGACGGAGACCCCCGCGATACCTGTACTGTGGTGTGCGGGGGGGGGGGGGGGGGGGACATCCGGCTGCGTTGCGAAGGGGAGGAGGGGTTTACCTTCCAGGGTCCAGGAGGACCTTTCAGGAAGGGAGGGGGAGGGGGGGTCGGCGAAGCTGCGGGGTTGCGACGGAGGCGGCGGCCAAAGGTGGCGATACCCTATGCGGCGATATTGGTGCGGCCGGGTTTTAGTACATATGAAAATGCTGTAAAACGGGGGTTTTACCACATTTTCATTTTAATACATCTTGCCCATAGGCCCTTATTCAGATCTGATCGCAATACAAATTTGTTCTCAAAAATGGGCAAAACCATGTGCACTGCAGGTGGGGCAAGTGTAACATGCAGAGAGAGTTACATTTCGGGTGTGGTGTGTTGAAACTGAAATCTAAATTGCAGTGTAAAAATAATGCAGGCAGTATTTACCCTGCACAGAAACAAAATTTCTCACACAAATCGAACTCTCTCTGCACGTTACATCTGCCCCACCTGCAGTGCACATGGTTTTGCCCATTTTGAGAACAAAGTTGTACTGCGATCAGATCTGAATAAGGGCCATATGGTGGAATTCAATTAGCCAAGGTAAATTACTATGGCTTATTCAATTATCCCAGAAGCAGAAAAAACAAAATCCACAGTACGTGCTGTATATTTGTCACTACAAGCATGAAAACACGTGGATCTGGGAATATATTCAAGATCCAGTGGGGTCAATTTACTAAGATGTGTATTCTACTTCACATGTGATGTTGCTATGGGCAACCAATCAGAATCTGCTTTTTATTTATTTAGCACCCTCTAGAACAGGGGTGGCCAAACCGGTCCTCGAGATCTACCAACGGTCCACGTTTTCCAAATCACCTAGCTGATTCACAGCTGTAGTCATTACTAACTGTCACATTTTAAAATATGCTGCATTCATTCCTACTATAGATCCACAGGTTGCCCGAAAAACATGAACTGTTGGTAGATCTTGAGGACAGGTTTGGCCACCAATGCTCTAGAAGATAGTAGACAGGATCTGATTGGTTGTCGATCTTAGTAAATTCCCCCCAGTGTGTTTTAATGGAAAACTGGGCACTAAAATATACAGGACTACTTTTACAGCAAAAATGGATCGCAAGTATTTTAATTAAGCCATACTGTAGCATACAGTAAATATCCATATTTTCCCCCTAGTGCTTGTGGGAAAATGGTTATGTGTGAGCAGAAACAACCTGGGTCAGTGTTCTGGGTTCATTACCATGCTCAGTGCCAGGATTATTATACGATCCAACCTGGGTTGCCTAATGTGTGAACGGTATAACCCAGGTGATGACATACCTCCCAACATGACCCATTCCAGGAGTAACACAATGCTCTGCTCCTGGACTTCCATGCCAGTAGCAGCTGCACCGGTGCGACTGCACCACTATACAAAATACAAATAGGGGAGCCACAACTGCCATTGAGTCCCAGACTGTGGTGTTTGGGGTGGCAGTTGATGTGTCTCCCCTATCTGAATTTTGGACTGTGCTGCAGCTCCATAAATGCAATAGCCACTGACATGGAAGTTCAGTAAAAGAGCATCTTGTCCCTCCTGAAATGGGTCATGTTGGGAGGTATGTCATGATGAACTAAATCATGTCTAAAAAAAAGCTGCAGATTAGCAGGCACATTGGCACTTGGAGATGATATCATCTCCAAGTGTCCACTGTCTGATGTAAGGACAGGGTCTCTGATGGACCCAGGTCTGGTGAGAGCAGTGACAACCTGGGAATAACCCGGGTAACCACCATGTGTAAAAGGGGTTTTGCAACGGTGACCCAGATTATGGGGAGATTCTCTAAACTAAAAATGCGGTAAAAAAAACTGTTATCGGGTTTTTACCGCATTTTGGGATGCTCTAAGCATCCCCCCGCCGGGTTATCGCGGCAGGGGGCATCGCCAGAAAAATCTGGCGATGCCCCATAGAAGCCTGTGGGCTTCTAACATGATCCCCTGCCGAACCCCCATCGCCCTGCACCGCTCCCCCCCCTCACATGTGTCCGGGCAGCACAGAGCTGTGCTGCCCGGACCTGTGGCCTCCTCCTCCCTGCACTTTACATCCTCTTCCCGGTGCAGGGAGGAGGAGAGCCAGCCCCCCCTGCAGCAGCAGCTTCTCAGGCCGGGTAAGAGAGGAAGGGGGGAGCTGCCGGGACCCGCCGCTCATCGCCGGGTCAACGCAAAAGACAGCTCTTAATGCAAGAGCTGTCTTTTGTGATAATTATCGCATATGTTAGATGATATGCGATAATTATGTTTGCGGTAGCCGGCAATGGGCGGCGGTAAGGGGGCACAGATGTAAGAGCATCCAAGTTGATAGACCCAGGTCAAAGCTGTGAAAATCCTAGATCTTATATGTGAAAGGGATACAAGTAATGAATACCTGCTAGGTGACCTCAAAAACATGAACTGTTTGGGGTTCTGAGTACAGGCAGCGGGCATGGCTGTGTGCTATTCTATGCTCCCTTTCAGCTCATTATTGCCAATGTTAGCATTACCACTGGCATTTTTAATTCTGCTCAAGCCTGAGCCTAAGCCTAGGTTCTGCATTGCAGTATGGATTTGTGAACACTTTTTGCTCCATTATATGAGTTTATTGCAAGTTACAGATGGAGCGCCTCTCATTTATCCCCAGCCCTCGCCAGATCCCTTCCGCTGGCGAGAGGCGCTCCATCTGATGGGGAAGCGCAAGCATCTCACACGTACGCCCGTCCCCATCGATCGGCAGTGGGTGGCGGAATCCCTGCCCATCTCCGCTTCAAGTAGATGGGCAGGGTTTTGCGGACGGGGGTGTGTGGGGAGGTATCGTGGACCGGAGGGGAGCGACGCGAAGGCAGTGGAGAGCTCAGTTGTAACAGGGCGCATGAGCATCTCATGCGCGCATGCCCCCTTCCGTCTGATGGCAGGGGCTGGCGCTTCATCTGTACACGCACTGAGATCAGTGGATTATCCTCTGCTGTGATTTTCATTTTTTTTTTAACACAAATTAAATGCCAATGGGTATAAGGCCTTAAAGTGTTTTGTAAAATATGTAACAATTTATTTTATAGTACATCTATCTAAAGTAGGCATGATTAGTGCGAGCATACGTACCACTTTGCTAACTGTGTTTTGGTGAAATAATCTGACAGGATAATTTTCAAATGTAGTCTGTTGTTTTTGCTGAATGTCCATCTGCTCTCTAAGAAGAACATCGAGCATTATACCTGAAAAGCAAAATATAGTTTAATGGACATCAGTACCATAGTTTTATTTTATCCGGTTCGGTCATGGAGTCATTTCAATGCACTCACAGGACCATCAAGAGCTCTGAGGGGCCCAGGTACTGTGGGGGGTGTGGCCAAATCCCGAAAAGCATGCCCACGCTGAATAAAGCACATTTTATTTATAATTGTATCATACCGTCCAACAGACATTGTGATGAATCCTTTCCAAACATCAATGTTTCGTGTTTTTCAATGAATCCAAGCAAGTGCTCCAAAATAAACATGTCCACTATGTGTTTGTTTGCAGTCAATGTAATCTGAAAAGGAAAGATTATATACATTTTATATATATATATATATATATATATATATTAGTATTAGTATTATTAGTGATGATTATTATTGTGTAGTCTAATTGTACTGCTGTCCAGTACTTTATAGGTTGGTTCCAGTTCATAGATCTACGTCAACAGTCAATAAGTTGACACCAAAAGGGTGACCTTTGCAAAGGTCGAAAACACAATGGTTCACACATGAAAAGGTTGACATTAGTTTTTTTATGCCACCCGTGCCCCGCGTATTCTGTCTCTTTAGCTGACCCCACCCATTGTTCCTATGTTTATAGTCATGCTGTCTGCTCACTGTTTTTTGATAACCCACACTGATTACATTGTTGTTTAATAGTTGTTTTGTTCTGTCCCTTTGTTTCTAGTGCCCCCTCAGCGTCTGCGTTGCTAGGCAACGGGAAGCTCCAAGCGGGGAATCCGGAAGTGGTAGAGTAGTGTACTCCCATCAAGTGACCGCCTGCTCAGGAAGCTGTGACGGATGCCGGCGTGCATCGGGAGGATCGGCACCGGTGACAGACAGGGACAGGATATAAAGGTATGCATTTCTGTTTGTCTCTTTGTTCATGCCTTGAAGACGGATTAAAATACCGAAACGTCGTCCACTTGATTGTGTCCCTGTGCACGTTATTTGCAAGTCTGAGGAGTGCCGCAGTCCAGACCTGCTATATATATATATATATAATAAATGTTACCTCCTGGCCCAGTTGGACCTAGTAAGGGAAAGCGGCACTCCACGGTCTTAAAGGTATTTTCTGGTTTAATTCATAATGAAAAGCAGGGTAGTACACATGGTCAATGTTTCAAGACCTTTCGTCTTTTCTTCAAGACTTGTACTGTGAGAATAAAGTGATGCTGTGCTCGTGAAAAAAAAGGCTGATGCAGCCTATCTTACCTTAAATAGCAGAAGTCAGCTGTGTGTAGTGCGCTGTGTGTTCGCCGGTGTCCAGCGGTCGCGTTTCTGGGAGTGCCTGTGACGTCATCCCGCTTCAGCATGTGAGAGTCTCCTGGCAACCACGGACGCTTCTCCCGCCTCTTCAACTGTTAGGACCAACTGTTAAATAAAGTTGGAAATGTGTAATACAAATTGTGAAATAAAAAAATATAAACAATGTTGCTTCTGCTAGTATCTAATAAATTGTAAGTGTATATGTGTGGAAGCTGTTTAAATATCCTCCGTGAGTTTTTTGATTCAATTAATGAAGCATAAAAATATAGTGAAGCATAAAAATATATAGTTATATGTGAGAGCTATGCGATATTTATATTATTTTATTTATATTTTATTATTACAACTACTTTTGTTTTGAGCTCAGCATCATCTAGACTCATTATCCAAATCCACAAGATTTGTGTTACATACATAGTGTTGCACAAAACATTATACATATATATATACATATATGCAAGAATATAATTCTAGTCTTGGGCTATTATATAAACACATTCCAGGCTATTTTATCATTCATGCCTGCAGGTTTCAAGGTGTTTAATCTAAAGATCCACTCGGATTCTTTTTGTGAAAACAGTTTACGCCTGTCCCCTAATGGTGGAACCCAACCTCGAAATAATGATAGAAAAATTTATCGACAGAGGATACCAACGATCCATACTTGAAAAACAAAAAGAAGAGGTTCTAAAAATACCAAGGGATAAATTGTTAACAAAAAAAGATAAAGTAACTGAATTCAACAAAATACCGCTAGTGACTACATATACACCTGCCACCCAAGTATTATCTAAAGCCCTCTGGCCCATCATCTCAGGGGACAAGAACCTGCCCACATTTAAAAATAAAACAATAATGCCCAGTTTCAGACGCGGCCGAAACCTAAAGGATGGATATCTTGATCAAAACCAACATTGCTCCAAAAGAAACACCCACGTTGTTCAACATCCAAGTTAAAAAACCTGGATGCTACAGGTGCCCATCGTGCAATACATGTAGCTCGATGGAACCTGGACAATACTTTAAACACCCCCAAACAGGGAAAAAGTATCAAATAAAACATGTGGTAGGCTGCAAATCTCAATTCATAATATATATCATCATTTGCCCTTGTGGTAAATATTATGTGGGGCAAACCATAAGGACATTTCACGAGCGAATGGCACTGCATAGATCTGCCATTAACGCAACTCTAAAGGGGGAAGCCATAGACCAACCGGTAGCCCGGCATTTTAAAAAACAGGGACATACACTTGCCAGTTTAAAGTGTAAAATAATTGACCATATTCCACCATCAAATAGAGGAGGGGACAGGCATAAACTGCTTTCACAAAAAGAATCCGAGTGGATCTTTAGATTAAACACCTTGAAACCTGCAGGCATGAATGATAAAATAGCCTGGAATGTGTTTATATAATAGCCCAAGACTAGAATTATATTCTTGCATATATGTATATATATGTATAATGTTTTGTGCAACACTATGTATGTAACACAAATCTTGTGGATTTGGAAAATGAGTCTAGATTATGCTGAGCTCAAAACAAAAGTAGTTGTAATAATAAAATATAAATAAAATAATATAAATATCGCATAGCTCTCACATATAACTATATATTTTTATGCTTCACTATATTTTTATGCTTCATTAATTGAATCAAAAAACTCACGGAGGATATTTAAACAGCTTCCACACATATACACTTACGTTTTATTAGATACTAGCAGAAGCAACATTGTTAATATTTTTTTATTTCACAATTTGTATTACAAATTTCCAACTTTATTTAACAGTTGGTCCTAACATTTGAAGTCCGAGAGACCCGGAAGAGAGGCGGGAGGAGCGTCCGTGGTTGCCAGGAGACTCTCACATGCTGAAGCGGGATGACGTCACAGGCACTCCCAGAAACGCGACCGCTGGACACCGGCGAACACACAGCGCACTACACACAGCTGACTTCTGCTATTTAAGGTAAGATAGGCTGCATCAGCCTTTTTTTTTTCACGAGCACAGCATCACTTTATTCTCACTGTACAAGTCTTGAAGAAAAGACCGAAAGGTCTTGAAACGTTGACCATGTGGACTACCCTGCTTTTCATTATGAATTAAACCAGAAAATACCTTTAAGACCGTGGAGTGCCTCTCTACCTTACTAGGTCCAACTGGGCCAGGAGGTAACATTTATTGTATGCAATTTTAAGAAGGCACCCCGGCATTTGCCTTGTCGTTCAGAGTGCCGAACAAACCGGATTATATATATATATATATATATATATATATATATATATAAAAAGATGGATTTGGAAAGTAGCACTCCCACAGGATAATATATATATATATATATATATATATATATATATATATATATATATATATATATATATATATATTGTGGGGTTTTAGCATCAAACGGGTAGGCACAGGTGAGGATTTGGCACAGACTTAGACAGTGACATCACGGCTTGGGTCCAAAACAGGGCTTGCCTGAGTTTATTGCAGCACTCAGAGCAAGAAACTAAAAAAACAGCCTTTACACTTCAGGCAAAACAGAAAATAAAACCTGCTCGTCTGAGCTCTAACTAAACAGAATAAACGTCCCTCTCTATACCAGGGCCACACTATGTGACACTGGACACACACAGCAGATATAGATCAAGTAATGCAGTACTTACAGCCTTGTCTCTCTCTAGCAGCAGCTTACTGCCTCCAACACCCAGGGAGAGAGAGAGAGAGAGCCCTATGGAGAGGGCTGACTCCTTTTTAAAGAATCAGGTGTTCTCCTGATTACCAGCCCAGGACAGAACACCCTTTGTAAGCCGGAGCTTACCACACAGCTTGAAACAGCCTGCAGTCTATATGCCATAAGACAGGATTCTAGGGGAAAGGTACCTGCCGTCTATGACTTTCCCTGCCACTGTCTTACATACCCTCCCCCTCTGTTCGAACCTATGGGGTCGGACACTGTCTGCCAACTGGCAGTATGTTCGGAATAGGGCATCGGCATTACCCTGAAGCCTTCCTGCTCTGTGTTCCACTGTAAATTTGAAATTTTGCAAATTGAGAAACCATCTCGTGACCCTTGCATTTCTCTCTTTGGCTTGGTACATCCATGTAAGTGGGGAGTGGTCAGTGATTAATCTAAAGGAGCGTCCTAAGAGATAGTACTTTAGGGATTCAAGGGCCCACTTGATTGCTAAGCACTCCCGCTCGACTATACTGTAGTTTCTCTCCGCAGGTGTGAGCTTCCTGCTCAAATATGTTACCGGGTGTTCCTCTCCACCAACTTCTTGGGAGAGGACAGCACCTAGTCCCACATCAGAAGCATCAGTCTGTACGACAAACTCTTTTTTAAAATCTGGAGTGATCAGGACTGGTTGATTACAAAGGGCCACTTTTAATTCTTGGAATGCCCTTTCAGCCTCTGGGTTCCAGCTGACCATAACTGCCTTACCTCCTTTGGTAAGATCGGTTAGGGGCGCTGCCATGGTTGCAAACTGGGGAATGAACCTACGGTAATACCCCAGAATTCCCAAAAAAGCCCTGACTTGTTTTTTTGTCGAAGGACGAGGCCAGTCTTGGATAGCCTCCACTTTATTTATTTGTGGCTTTATTATACCTCTCCCGATAACATACCCCAGGTAACGTGCCTCCTCGAGGCCTAAAGTACACTTTTTTGGGTTCGCTGTCAACCCCGCCTCTCTGAGGGAATTCAACACCGCCTGGACTTTGGGTAAATGACTCTTCCAGTCATCACTAAAAATTATGATGTCGTCTAGATATGCCGAGGCATACTGACGATGGGGTTTAAGAACAATGTCCATCAACCTTTGAAAAGTTGCTGGAGCCCCATGCAACCCAAAAGGCAAACAGAGATATTGAAACAGACCATCGGGGGTGACAAACGCTGTTTTCTCTTTGGCACTATCGGTAAGAGGTACTTGCCAGTAACCTTTAGTTAAGTCGAGGGTAGAGAAATATCTAGCATGACCAAGTCTTTCAATTAACTCATCAACTCTTGGCATTGGGTAGGCATCAAATTTTGATACCTCGTTCAGCTTCCGGAAGTCATTACAGAAGCGCAATGAGCCATCTGGTTTTGGAATTAACACAATCAGGCTTGACCACTCACTTTTAGACTCCTCGATAACCCCTAGGTCTAACATTTTCTGGACCTCCCCAGATATGGCCTGTCTACGCGCTTCTGGTACTCTATAGGGTTTTAAGCGTACCCGAACTCCAGGTTCGGTGACAATGTCATGTTTTATGGCTGTGGTGCGCCCTGGAAGTTCTGAGAACACATCATAATTCCTTTGTACTAACTCTTTAGTTTCCTGCTTCTGGGATTTGGACAGGGTCTCTGACACCCGCACCTCTGGGCTATCACTAGAGGGGGCACTTACAGCTGTCAGAGTCTCTCTGTCTTTCCAGGGTTTAATTAAGTTCACATGGTACAACTGTTCTGGCTTCCGTTTACCTGGTTGATACACTTTATAATTTACACTTCCCACTTTTTCGATGATCTCATAAGGCCCTTGCCACTTAGCAAGAAATTTGCTTTCTACGGTGGGCACTAATACCAACACGCGGTCACCTGGGTTAAAGCTTCTTACCCTGGCTGACCTGTTATACACTTGACGTTGTGCTTCTTGGGACTGCTCTAAGTGTTCCCTGACTATAGGCATGACCGCAGCAATTCTATCTTGCATAAGAGAAATATGCTAAATGACACTCTTGTAGGGTGTAGTCTCCTGTTCCCAAGTTTCCTTTGCTATATCAAGCAGTCCACGAGGATGTCTGCCATATACTAGCTCAAAAGGGGAAAAACCTGTGGATGATTGGGGCACCTCACGGACCGCAAACATCAAATTAGGCAGAAGACAGTCCCAGTCCTTCCCATCTTTGCTCACTACCCTCTTCAACATCCCCTTTAATGTTTTATTAAACCTTTCAACAAGACCGTCAGTTTGTGGGTGATACACCGATGTACGTAGATGCTTAATTTTCAATAGTTTACACAACTCTTTCGTGACTTTAGACATGAAGGGGGTTCCTTGATCGGTAAGGATCTCTTTGGGTATGCCGGTACGGGTAAACATGTTGAAGAGCTCTTTTGCTATGGACTTTGAAGAGGTATTCCGCAAAGGAATAGCCTCAGGGTAACGAGTGGCGTAATCCAACACCACGAGAATATACTGAAATCCCCTTGAGGATTTTACCAAAGGGCCGACCAGGTCCATTGCAATCCTGTCAAAGGGCACTTCAATAATAGGTAACGGAACCAGGGGACTTCTAAAATGTGTCATGGGAGCCGTCAGCTGACAGTCAGGGCAGGACTTGCAGTAGTCTTCTACTGCGCGGTGAACCCCGGGCCAGTAAAACCGTTGCAACACGCGTTGTGTGGTCTTTTCAGTACCTAAGTGTCCTCCCATCGCGTGTTTGTGAGCAAGGTCTAAGACCATTCTACGGTATGGCCGGGGCACCGCCAGCTGCTCAACTATCTCCCCACGGATTTTATCTACCCGATACAGTAGATCCTGGTTAATGGCCATATATGGGAACTCTTTGTCAGCATTGGGGTATTGGGGCTCACCATTTATGACTTTAGGATTTTCCCTAGCTCTTAATAAGGTGGGATCTCTAAGTTGAGCAGTCCCAAAATTATCACGTGACATCTCTAGCTCAGGCATGTCACACGCTTCTTCCTGCTCCTCAGCTTCACCTGCAAGAACAGCTAGGGGAAAACTGTCAGATTCAATAGTGGTCACCCCTACCGTTTGAACCTCAGTATCCTGATCAAAAGGCTCAGGACTAATCACAGGGCACACATTCTCATTATTAACATCATTTCTAGTGCAGTGTACATTCTTTTTCCACAAGTCCCAGAACAATGGGAAGTCTCTTCCCAGGATCACACTATGCATCAGGGTCTCTACCACGCCCACTTCATGGGACACAGTTCCACAAGTACTCTTTAGCTGGACTAAAGCTGTGGGATACTCCTTGGTGTCCCCATGTATGCACAAGACCCCTATGTAACGTCCTGTGAGTGTCCCAGGGTCTACCAAGCTGGCATGGATGAGAGTAACTAAACTCCCAGAGTCCAGTAGAGCCCTCCCGGGATAACCATCCACCTTTACATGACATATTTGCTGTCCAGTTTCTGACACAGTCTCAGCAGAGAAAACAGAACGTGCATATAAAGAGCTTCGCCTGGCTGTATCACACTCCATTGGCTCAGAAGTAAGGGGGCAATTGGCAGCAATATGCCCAGGTCCATGACAACGCCAACACTGTATGCGGCCCCAGTCTTTTTGCGACCCAGGTTTGGACCCTACTGTCCCTTGGGAACGCCTCTCCACTGTTTGTTCCCCATCTAGGCCACCTCCCTTTACAACATTATTCACCCCTCTAGTAAACGGAACAGTCTTACCAGATGATCCGGCCGCTTTGCTGTTCTTGAGGGTGGAATGTCCAGGAGGCACTTCTTGGATTAGATTTTCAGTAGCTCTGTACCTCTCAACCAAGTTGACAAGCCCCTCGGCATCATTAGGGTCGCCCTGACCGACCCAGCGCTGAACCTTTGGAGGTAAGGAACAAAGATACTTGTCCAGCACGACTCTCTCCACGATCTGCGCTGGTGTAGACTCCTCTGGCTGTAGCCACTTCCTTACCAGGTGGACCAGGTCATACATTTGGGACCGCGCAGGTAACTGTTCAGAAAAAGTCCAGTTATGCACCTTCCGGGCACGCACACTCATGTTTACGCCTAAGCGAGCAAGGATCTCTCCCTTGAGTTTCGCGTAGACCTTAGCATCCTGCTCACTCAGATCAAAATACACCTTTTGTGGTTCTCCAGTTATAAAAGGTGCTACCACACCTGCCCATTGATCCACGGGTAACTGTTCACGCTCTGCTACACGTTCAAACACTGCAAGATAGGCCTCTACATCATCCGTGAGAGTCATCTTTTGCAGAGACTTCTGTACTGCAGTGCGTGTGGTTGGAAGCAAGGGTTGGGGTGTTTGCAAACTCTGCGCCACACTCTTAGCCACATTCTGTATTTGCTCTTGTAATTGCAGATTAGTTTGCTGCTGTTCCTTTAAGGCTTGTCTGTTGGATTCAAGCAGCAAAACATTGGTTTCAGCCTGGGCACGCATGGCCTCCTCATGCACCTTTTGCTGATGTGCGTTGGCCTGCCGCTGCAGCTCATTTGCCTGCACCAAGTGTTTTAAAAGGTCCTCCATTTTAACAGTCTCCTGTTGCAGTGTTACAGCAGCCTTCAGCCAGGACATACAAGTATCAGCGCACTCCAGACACTCACTTGTGGCTGGTTGCCTTTAGCAACAACTTCCAGCTTGCTGTAGCAAAAGTCCTATAGTTCGATGTATGTCTCTTTAAGTGAGATGCTTGCTCGCATTCTCCACCATATGTGGGGTTTTAGCATCAAACGGGTAGGCACAGGTGAGGATTTGGCACAGACTTAGACAGTGACATCACGGCTTGGGTCCAAAACAGGGCTTGCCTGAGTTTATTGCAGCACTCAGAGCAAGAAACTAAAAAAACAGCCTTTACACTTCAGGCAAAACAGAAAATAAAACCTGCTCGTCTGAGCTCTAACTAAACAGAATAAACGTCCCTCTCTGTACCAGGGCCACACTATGTGACACTGGACACACACAGCAGATATAGATCAAGTAATGCAGTACTTACAGCCTTGTCTCTCTCTAGCAGCAGCTTACTGCCTCCAACACCCAGGGAGAGAGAGAGAGAGAGCCCTATGGAGAGGGCTGACTCCTTTTTAAAGAATCAGGTGTTCTCCTGATTACCAGCCCAGGACAGAACACCCTTTGTAAGCCGGAGCTTACCACACAGATTGAAACAGCCTGCAGTCTATATGCCATAAGACAGGATTCTAGGGGAAAGGTACCTGCCGTCTATGACTTTCCCTGCCACTGTCTTACAATATATATATATTCTTTTTTTTTTTTTTACTACTGCCAGTATAAGGTGGTTTACAAAGCATCCTAAAAATGTGTGTACTGGATTCAATCAACTCTACACAATGACATAGCTTCAAAAGTAGTTTGTTCATTGTATAATGCAAATTGACAACAACAAAATGTAAAGTCTTGTCATTTTAGAGACAATGGGGCAGATGTATTAAACCTTAAAAAGAGATAAACGTGAGGGTGATAAAGAGTGATAAACGCCCAACCAATAAACTCCTAAATGTCATGTTATAGGCTGTGTTTGCAAAATAACAGTTAGGGGCTGATTGGCCGGACGTTTATCACTCCTCATAATCCTCACGTTTATCTCTTTTTAAGGCTTAGTACATCTGCCCCAATGCTATTATTACAATTCACTTGCAGGTCATGTTCTACTATGCTGTTTAAAAAAAAATAAGATACATGATATAAAATGAGGAGCCGGTCTCCCATCCACAGAACACATTTCTAGTGCACACCGAGCCCTGCCATTAGGATTCAGAGAGTCACCGTATGCATCATAATTCTGGCTTTTTAGATCACACATTGATTTTTAAAGTCCAAATTTTGAGTTTCCATCAGAAAATCCTGCGCCTCTTCTATGCTTTTTTGTAACTACAATATATACACTTCTGATAAGAGGAGCACGTCTTCTACTCTGCACAAATTGTGATGATAATCATAGTCTCTTTTAACACAGCTCCTTTTTCAAAACCCAAATGTAAATTGAAATAGACGTCCAAAGAATCATTTATTTTTCTGTTCTTATCATTATGAATATATATATTTATTACTGTATATATATATTACTGCATATTTATTACTATATATATATATATGCAGTGCCGGTGCAAGGCACCGGAGTGCCCCAGGCAGGGAGGGGGGCACCCTAGGCACCCTAGCAAATGTCTAAAGCTGCCTAGTGGTGGCGCCGGCCCTGTATATATGTATTGGCAAATGACACGCTGAGATGGGTCGCTCTAGCACACCGGCCGCATATATTATGGCATCTCTAACTGTATGTGGGCGGGATGTTCTAACATCCGCAGCCCTCTAAGGCCCCCATTCGCAAGGTACCGCATTCTTTTGCTTCTTTGTGCTGAAAATGTGTCATAATGGCGATGCAAGGTGACTAAGACGCACAATGAGACTATGCTTTTTTTTATCGAAGCATCATATGTATAATACAATATACAGCGACCTGTACACAGTAATAGTGAACACATTTTCTAGAAGACATTAGAAACAATAAAAATGTCAACTACAGTTATTATTCTGGTTAATTAGGAGACTTGTATATCTGTGTGTGACTGAATCTGTACACAGACTATAGGATCCCCATTAATCGGCCAATCACACATGACTTATATGCAGTCGCCAACACCAACATCCCCTCAACATGTAAAACATGTAAAACCCCACCCCCAAGGAACATCCATCTACATCTCTATGGGGTAACCATTGTAGTATATGTGTAGTGTGGGACAGACATGTGCGGAGGGAAACCATAGGATCCTTCTTCCCTAAATGTACAATAGTTTATCTTTAATATAATACTAATAAAATGATACTTTGTCTAATGCTATGCACCTAGTGACTAAATGTCTTACTAAATTATCCAATGACATGTATTTTATACCAGATGACAGAAATGCTATTCTTAGAGAAGATAGTTTTCATCCTATATCTTTGATTCATAATACTTCTAAAAGGTCAATTTATGTCTTAATTTAGGATAGCTGACAATATAGTGAAATAATTCACAGGCCAATATTTTACTGATAAATTCATTGCAAGAGGTTACAGGGAATCACATTCAAAAAATATTCCAGAAGCAGTAAGGAATATGCATCACCCAGATTTATTAGAGGGTAATAAAACAAAACAGGAGGCTGGAAGAATTCCTCGAATTGCAACATAAATTACTAAAACGGAGAAAATGAATCACATTTTAAATCAACATTAGAACATACAATCTAATGCTCCAATTGTTGGAGAATGTTTTAATAACAAGAATATGATAGTCTTTCTAAAAGACCAAAGTATAAGCAATTACAGTACGTAGGTAAATCAGAATTTTGACATTTTCAAATAAACAAACAGAATTTCATTTTATAATTTAGTAAGAATGGCACCTAGTATTCGTTGACAGTGTTCGTATTGTAATTCAATTATCAAAGGGGCTATTATTGAACTCTCAAAGATTTAACAGATGTAATAGTATAAATGGTGTATACTTTCTAAAATGCCCTTGTGGTTTGGGCTATGGCAGCCACTTGGCACAATAATGGAATTTAAAAAAAATGTAATCCAATAATAATTGTAAATCAGAAACTTTTTTTAGTGCAACGTCTCTTTGAAGCATGGCCTAACGTGACACAATTACAATAGCAAATAATGCAATCAGTTTCCCTTCCTCCAAGATGAGGCAATTTAATCAAATTGCTTCTTCAACATGCAGCACAATAGACGGAGAAATTCAGCACCGTTTTTTTTTTTTTTTTTTTAATGGTTGAAAAGAAATTTAGATCTCATGTAATTTTTCTGATGCAATTATAATGTTTTGTGTATTTTGTAATCATTTATTAGTAATCATTTATTAAATAAGTGATATGTAACTTTTTAAATCAAGATAAAATGACTTCGAGATAAGGATTGTTAACACTGTGTTGCTACATAATAATGTATAACATTTATATTGTATATTGTTATTTATTATACTCTGGTATTAATTTAGCGCTAGGTACGTAGCACTTACCTGTAATTGTTAACGCATGAGGAAGGGGCCTACATCCCACCAGTCTCAATTAAACACATTCCTGATGAAGTTTAACTACATCTCTCAGCGCGACTTGTGATTTTCTATTACACAGTATTACTCAAGTGTTTGGGGAATTGATTCTTGCATCGCTATCACCAGAGGCAAATTATGTTGATTTACTGAAATTAAAAGTCAGCCCTGTTATCTGAATTAAAAGGAACGGCCCTGATCTCTCTTTCTTTCATGGAAATTTTGTAGGGGTATGTGTCATAGCCATTGGTTAGGCAATTTAAATGGTAAAATACGGACACATTACTAAATCAGAATTTATGCCTTTTAGAAGAACAAAATTGATTTTATATGCATATCGAGGATTAAATACTTAGCGTGTCTGGTATTTTGTTTCAAGGTGTTAAATATTATTAGGAGGTTTTTGTGGTATGGACAATATTTTTTTAGCCAATCAAATATTTAGAGATGTGTTTTGTCGGGGATGCAGTTTAAATCCCGGCGGTCGGGTGTTGGTGTAGTTTGTGTTGCTACTGTATACTGGTTTGTTTTCTGGGTAGCGGTGGTATTTTGTTTTTGTGGATTCCTGCTTTCCCATATTCTGTTTTAGATTTGGCTTAATTGTGGCAAAGAATTTTAGTGGCTGTCTTGCTGTTAGGTGCGCTCCCCACTAATACATGGGTTAGCCTGACTCTACCCAACTGTGGTCAGTGGCAACCCCGTTCCAGGTGGGCCACTTTGTGTCATTGGTTGGGGTGTATGGATACCTTGAGTTATATTTACTTAAGGTCTATTTTGAAAAAAATGTTTTAATTGATTTCAGATTTTAATTATTAAAAATCAATAATAATCGGCCAAAGATGATCCTTAGTAAATAGAACCTCTTAACTATCTATGATTGTCTGTCATAAAGCCCTCCCATCTAGGACTGATTGGGGGGGTAAATGGATAACAACTCTGCTGTGGTGCCATTTGTTCTCTTCCACCAATTAATATTCCTCTTACCTGTATATGACCTCTATGCCCCTCTATTACTGTATATCTCGGTGTGTTTATTATATTAATAGAAGGTTACATTATTGTTATCTGCATGGAACTATATAGAAAGACATCAGACAATAAAGAGCATATTGGGTTGAATTTACTTAAGCTTCTAAAAATGAAAAGAGGTGATGTTGCCCATAGCAACCAAGTCAATTATGTCTACCATTTTCTAAGATGGAATAGAGAAATAACAGACATGGGGGGAGATTCTCTAAAACAGAAATGCAGTAAAAACCCCGTTATCGGGGTTTTACCGCATTTTGATATGCAGCAAAACCCACACGGCGGGTTTTCACTGTGGGGGGTATCGCCAGCAAAAGCTGGTGATACCCCATAGAAGCCTATGGGCTTCTTAACGTGACCCATGCCGCTCCGCACCGACCAGCGATGTGCTGCCAGGACCTGTGACCTCCTCCTCCCTGCACTGAAAATCATCTTCCGGGTGCAGGGAGGAGGAAAGCCTGCCCCCCCTGCAGCAGCAGCAAAATCAGCCGGGTAAGTGAGGGAGGGGGGAGGTGCCGGGACCTGCCGCGCATCGCCGGCATACCGCAAAAGACAGCTCTTAACACAAGAGCTGTCTTAACCACAATTATCGCATATTTTAGAGCATATGCGATAATTATTTTAGCGGTAGCTGGCGATGTGTGGCGGTAAGGGGGTGCGGTTGTTAGAGAATCTCCCCCAGAGTATTATTGGTTGCTATTGGCAGGCAACATCACCTCTTCATTTTGAGACGTTTTAGTAAATGTACCCCTATTATGTTAACATGCAGTTTTAGTGATGACACACAGTAACACACTCCTTTCTTTACAAACCGCTTAAGAGGAGAATTTCTAATGAATTAAGAATTGAATGTCTATATTTTATATGCCAAACACACCTGCACTTAACTAATCTGAGTGTCTCTGAGTCCCGTCTTACAGCTTCCATCTCAAACTTGGGTCCCAGAAAGAGGCAAAATGTAATTTCTCCAGAGATGACTCTTGGATTGCATATAAAAGTCCCTCCCCAGTGATCAGGTGATCAGACACAATTTCACACATGAAAGAGCAGGGAGAGGGTGTCACATATATAATTGTTCTGATCTTCTTATACCCTTGTGGGTAGTATCCCCGCAAAATATGATTATTTAAAATGCTACCTTTTCTGTTCCTTGTGTATAAAAAAAAATAGCTTATGCTTATCTCTTAATAATAAAATAAAAAAATCTACATAGTGTAGTAGTTATTGTCAACTACTAAGGAAGAGGCCCATGTGCCCAGGCCTCCTTCATACGGGCCCATTTCTCTCTGCCGAGAGTAGAGTATGAACACTAGAGCGCTCAAATAGTGCAGCGGCCATTTTTCGGGCAATTTCTGCAGCACTTCTAGCGCCGTGGCTGGACTTTGGACAGTAAAGTTAAAAAATAAAATGGGTGCAGAGTGCGCAGTATGGGCCCCCCTGATCAGGCACCCGTGTGCACCACATACATTCCACCCATTATAAGAATTCCCACGTCATGTAGACTCCAAAAATCGTAAGGGAAAAAATAGTTTAATTGCTGGTGTAAATTAAAAATGTCTGCAAGGTAAAGGTAACACTCCACCCCTTCATTCCCTATATGATTGTACATTCTCTTGGTGTGTGGTGGCAGTTAAGTTCAACTACAGTAGCTTTGCTCCTGTCATGGTTAAAAAATAAAACCAAACTTGGATCAATCAATAGAATATCAGGAGAATATCAGGAGAAACAAGAACAGATGCTGCCAGTCATAGCACTTCTCCAACATCTATTAAAGTTGGTCAAGGGGAAAGAAGGTGTAAAGGGGCCTCAGATGCACACATTTCACAATCTTAAAGAAAGTATGACCTCTTTTTATCATGGTAAAAGGTAAAGTTGCCTACATGCAATACACCACACGCAGTAACAAGGAAAAGCTCAGACCATGGCTGATCATTGTAAACACAGCAATAGAGGTATAGAGAGTCTGCTGTAAACTCTTAGGGGGGTATGCAATGTGCCGCCGCTATTTCCGACATGGGAAATAGCGGCGGATCCTTATTCAATGCTGTCATTAACGACAGCATTGATGCGGGATCACGGCAGAACGGGCCCCACTTCAGAAGCTGTCGGGCCCGTTCTGCTGATAATGGCCGTGGATTGTCGTTATCCGGGCCGCAGATCGACAATCCATGGCCGTTTTCGCGGCCACGTCCCTTTGCGCCCATCGGCAGGTGGGACATTGAATCCCATCTGTTGTTATGCAGTTGATCTGACAGCAAACGGGCCAGGATCCCAGATTGCATACCCCTCTTAGTTTACAAGATATAAACAGACAGTTTTTGTGCATAATCAGGTTACAAATTAATAATTTAATAAAGCAAAACCAGTCAATTTTTAAAAAGCAGCACAGCCAGTTCCATGCACCATCTGAAGCTCGCTCTGAACCTTTACATAGAAATAGCATGTACTGTAGTTATTACACTAGAACTCTGATTAAAGGCTGGTGCTGTACACCAGAGTGGCAACACTAGTCTAGTGATACGAACGCTTCCCAGAAAAGCTTTCACGATAGGTAAAACCAACTCAATCTCATGATAAAGGCTCTTTCCTGCCAAGCATCTCCTGCAAAACGTGTTCGCCGAAAATGCTCTCTGTGGCCCAAGCCTAATAGTCACGTTAAATTATTACACAGCAGTCACCTGTTTTTTGTGAAGTTCAGTGAGCTGATTATCACTGGTCTTGAGGACAGCAATAACAGTATCTTCCATTTCCTCATTGATCAGACTCTGAATAAGATATTCTTGTAGTCTGTCATGTTCAATTTCCAAGTTTAACTCTTCTACCTGGAAAAAAAATGTAATGATTTAGTATAGAAATTAGGTAATAAATATAAATACTGAAATATAAGTGATTCACTATCAACCATGCCCCAATACACACACACACATCCCAAATGAAAACACTCATATTATAAACATAAAAAAAAAACATAAAAAAATATTTGAATTTGTAAGCTATAATGTAGACGCTTCTCTGCTTTTCCCTGATGTACAATTTATAGGAGATTTTTATTTTCAAAAAGTTTTTATCGGAAGTATTAGTACAAAGTATATAGTTCCTAAAGTAGTAGGCAATCACAAACTACCAATATTAGGTTACAGGAGGTAAACAATATGGTATACAATGATATGAACAATACACATTTTGGTACTTGTGTATTATCACGGCGCCCATCGCATCGCATTGCATACCACTAATTAAGGCATGCGATGGACCCGATTTCAGCCTTCTCCCGGGCTGAGTATACAATTTTAAAGTTGCGTTGCATCGCATTCCATTATAATGGCATGCGATGCGACGCGATTTCCCATTGATTCCCATGTTAAATGGCCCCCCCAGACCAGATTTTTAATTGTACACCCACCCTGATGGGTAATTAGTATGTGAAATGCCCCCACATTGTTAACGGCCCCCCACTATGAACACCATCCTGAAGCGTGGCGAGCGCATCGAGCCCGCGAGGGGCGGCGGTACGCGTCCTCCGACCTTTTCATACCCCCACTATCCACGTCAGCGTGGAGTTGATTTTCTAAAGTGTGGCGAGCGCAGCGAGCCACCAAGCCTGAAGCGTGGCGAGCGGACGCGCATAACTTCACAGGCATTTAATATTCTAATTACCCATATACAATAAAAAATCGGGTCGGGGGGGGGGGCATTTAACATGGTAAGAAGGCATCTGGGTGCCTGTACAATTAAAAATCGGGTGAAATCGCATTGCATCGCATCGCATGCGATCATATCACATGCGATGCGACGCGATTTTTCATTGTACAATGCCCTGCGATGGAAATTGTGGGCGCCGTGATAATACACAAGTACTCACATTTTTTTAAGGACAAGTCTCTCGAAGCCTAAAATAGTGTGTCAACTAAAGTGGTGGGTCTATAGCTTTCAGTCGTGTTAGGTACCAGGTTGCTGAAAAGCATTTAGCAATTAATAGTCTGGTCTAGGAGATTCTTTTTAACAGAATAAGAATCTCAAACTTTTTAAAAAGTATTTTTAAAAAGGACTAAATATCAAAGACGTTGCTGTGAACAACACAAGCAGATTTTGCAGAATGGGATACATTGTTCGGCTAGGGTATATTAGGTTGACAATGTCCAGGTCGATGACAAAAACATTGACATGTACAAGGTCAACAGTTTCAAAAGTTTGATGTTGTAACGGTCGAGACATAGAAAGGTCCACATGCGTTTTTCACTTTTTTGGTGCCAATGTTTACTGTACATCTGGTAATGTGGACCCCCAATTAGTGTACCATGTCCAGGGCCGGCGCTACCCACTCAGCAGCTCCTGCAAAGCAGGGAGGCGCCATGCTGAAAAGGCGCTGTCTCCCTCCCTGCTCTGCTAAAGCTGCCTCAGCCCTCACTGTCACTGCCTCCTGCACGCCCCTCCTTTCCCCCTCAGTCACAAGAGGGTTGTAATGGTGTCCTCAGCATCCTGCCTACGCAGATAGAAGGGGAGGGACTGCAAAACAGCAAAAGAACAGTGAGTCTTTTATTATACATGTTTATAACAAATTTTTTGATAATTGTAGATTTTTTTTTATATTAATTTAGATACTTTTTAAATAATGGGCTGGGTTATGTGCCTAAAGGTGGCCATACATGCTGCAATAGCAGCATGCGATGCGATGTGCGCTCCCGCGGGCATCGCATCGCACAGTACAAAAAGTATGTGCTGCACATACTTTTTGTACTGCTTTCGGATCGCATCGCACACACATTGCATGCATGCCGTGCGATGCGACCTAGCCCATAACATATGTAATTCTCGCAGTGTGTATGGGCACCTTTAGTGCCTGCAACATTTTGCGGACACAGCACTGAGATGGTGTATGCATACATGTACATGCACCTGAGATCCTCCATAGGATCGCATGTTGCATACGCTCCCACAATCGGGCTGCAGCTTGTTGCAATGGCAATGTGAAAGGGCGCAAACTTTATGGTTTGCAGGAGGGCGCCGGACACCCTAGCACCGGCCCTGACCATGTCCCCTCGCCAGGTTCCTCGCTCTGCTGCCACTGTGCTTGGCACTCAACCGCTCTTAATCGGAGTCCGTTTGGATGGTAAAGTATGAAAAAGTTAAAAAAGTTACAAAAAATACTACCAAAAACTCATGTCGACCGCAGCCATGTCGACATTTTGCTTGTGTTGACCTTTTCACCATGTTGACCATATGCATGTCAACCATATGGTGTTGACCTATGGACAGTTGACCTAGATGTTGTCAATCAACTGTAGCATCCTGATCCCACATTGTTCACCTCTTGGTTGACTGAATATCAGCATACACGATGAGTATGTTACTGTACATAATCCCCCATTTCTCCTGCACACTATTCTAGAGAGGGAGATCTGGAAGCTTCCAATCTACAGTAGCGATAAATTACATCTCAGTAGAGGTTTTATAATGAGCAATATGGAACTCAACCCACTCTCTTCAAATCTGGATGTACAGTACTAAGCATCCCCGAGTGCCGTATGACGGTCCGACAGTCGGGATTCCAGGGATCAGTATACATCAGAATCCCGTCTGTTAAATGCCGCAGGGATCCTGACTGACAGGGATTATACTCCCTCGTAGGGGTCCACGATCCCCATAGAGGGAGAATAAAATGTGTGGTGAGTACAGCAAATTATGCTCGACCCCGGTCGGAGAACTGTCGGTTGGGATTCCGATGTTGGTATACTAACCGTCGGAATCCAGACTGTCGTAGCGTCATACCACTCCCCCATTCCTTACTCACACAGTTCTATTATAACAATTTGCAGCAGGACTAAATATATACTTCTCGGATATTTGGAGGATGGAAATAAATAGAACTAATTTAATTGAGTAATTTTATGATAATTGCAATAGTTATATTTTACAGCCACATAAACATTGATCTCATTCAATATTATAATGCACTGTGAAATAAAATATATGTTAAGTTAGTATTGATAGAAGAATGAAATGCTTAAACTATCAGATATATTAGTTGTACAGTTACCCCCCATGCTCCAACTCTCAACATCTAAAGTTCCATGCTCTACAAACATTTGTAGCCTGATCAAAAAAAAATTTCAATATTTTTAATGAAGCAATGCATGTTGCTAACAATAAGAACATGCAATCAATACTTGTTTACAGTAAATTCTCTTATTTAGAAAAAAGGATAAGCGGGCATTGTCATCAAGTGTACAATATATGCCATATGTGATATAATTCAGAGCAGTAAGAGTAAAAAAGTATAATTGTAGAATTAATAATATACACAATGATAGTAGTGATTTGTCATTCAAACTCAGTACTCCTAATAGAGTTACATTGATACAGGTTGAGTATACCTTATGCAAGATGCTCGGGACCACAAGCATTTTAGATCAGGGATTTTTTCATTTTTTGGAATATTTTTTTTCTTCTATACTTACCTGTTCCCCTGATGGTGCCCCAATGGTCCCCCGACGTCCACGGTGTCCCCCGGGATCCACAGCGGCCTTCAGGATCCTCTTCGGCCTGACCCTGATGTCACCGGTGCGACCGTGCACTTGCGCAATGCACCCCTGGGACCGGAGATGCCGCTGAAGAGGATCCCGGAGGCCACCGTGTACATCGGGGGGGGGGGGGGGCGAGGTAAGTATGAAAAAAAGGGGTAGAGGAAACAAACAAAAAAACACAAAATATTCTGAAAAAGCACGGTTTTCAGAATATTCCGGGTTATGGAATAAACAGAAAAAGGAAACCTGACCTGTATATCTAATGGGAAAAAAAACAGTTAGTAACAAATTTGCTCCCTTCCCCTAACCCCACCCCCAAACAAGACGTGGGACAGTTAAAGATCTATTGGAGGATCACTATTCACTATACGAGTCATACATGTTGTGTGTGTAATAAGTATGGGATTAATGGCATTTGGGATAGTTGCTATTCAGCTTTCCCACATCTGATCCTGTTTTACCTCTAGGAATACGTAACCAGTTGCTCTGGTTTTATTATAACCCATTGCACGTGTATTTATGGTGTAGTAAGGAAATTAATACTCATACGTGCTGTCTGTATTTGTCATCGATACCAATAAGTATTTTACTAATCCTATTACATTGCTAACAAGGATAAAAAAAAACACACAAGCAAACCATACAGTCAAAGGGGGGGAGGGGGATTCAATTCTGCCCAAAAGTATTTTGGCTTAAAAATAGCAATTCAAATGCAGCACATTTTTTTTTTGGTCTGGAAAAAAAACTTTGGGGTCAAGAGCACATAGGATGGGAGATAAGTTGTCAGAACCATGTGTTTTCACATGCCGAATCACAAAAATGGGTCATTTATTGTGGATTTTTTTTTGCCTTCAGGGAAGCTGAAAGAAAAATCCCTGATAGTGCCGGCTTTTGGGGCTAATTAGATAGCCCCCGGGGGAGCAATTAGCCATAGTAAATTACTAAATTGCCCCCTAATTGTGTTCCTCTAGACTGGGACATAGCAAAACCCCTGGTGTGATCCACTTTACCTTGAGGAATAAAAAACAAGCCACTCACCAATGAGGATAGTTCTTCTTGAATTATTCTAGTGAGAATTTCATCTATAAAATCTTGAAGCACCATCTTCAGGAGAAGGTCATTTATAAAATCTCTTATCATCCTACGGAGTAATGGAGCAGACAGCTCTCTCAATATTTCAGCTAGAAGTTCATCCAGGAGACACAATGAGGTGGATTCCAGAGATCCCCTGTTATTAGAGAATGGATAATTAAGGGGGACATTAATTTTAATTGCTTGGTAAAATGGAAGCTTAATCCCTATCTGCCCCTACAGCCTCTTTACAGCTCCCTTTCCATATCCAGCAAATTTTGAAACTGATAATTTTGCTTTCACTTTCTGATCCTTTGAGTGGCCTCTAGTGGTCACTGGCGGTACTTCACCTCAGAGAGGTGAGGAGAGTTAGCCTTTTATATATATAGATAATATGATGCTTATGTAATAACTGTTGAATAAGAAAATGTTTTGCCTAAAAAGACTGTCAAAATGAATACTGAATAGGATAAATGGCAACACAGTAACCAATATACCTGTAACTTTAAAAAATATATTAGCTAATTTGTCATTTGTATCCCAGATGCATCACTGTTTACAAACACATTTTTACATGTTTAACCTTTGTAGTTTACTATAGACATCTACAGTATTCCCATTGTAATCTATGGCAGAACAGTGGTACAGTTGGTAGCACTCTGCTTCACATTGTTCTGTCTATGAGGAATTTCTATGCTCTCCCATGTTTGCTCCAGTCCATAAAAACATACTGGTAGATGAATCGGTTGCTGACAAAATTGTTCTGTGTTGCTTTGTGGGAAATTTACTGTAGCAAATAAACTGCAATTGGGAAGATTAATGGGAATGATAATATTCTCTACCGCACTGCATAATCTGGCGATGCTATATAAATAAATAATAATACGGTACAGCCTCTTAGGGCCATAACAAATTGACGTGATCTTTAGCAATGCAGAAAACATATATTAACTTTGGTAACCTTTTCCCCCAAATTACTAAGCTGAATACAGAATTGAATTCATAATTAAATCTGTAATGAAAAAAAAAAGAACACTTCTTTCTAACACTTGTTCACCTTCAATCACTTGGAATACGGGGATATACAACTCACCCATTCTGCAGGTTCCACCCTTTTGTCTGTCCTTTGCCATAGTATTTCTTCAGTGACAAACTTGTCTAAAATGCAATGAAAATAAACAGTTGTCATTAAACTCTACTTTAATTCTGATAAATTATCAAACAACAGCACCATTTATACCAGGGCTGGGCAACACCGGCCCTCCAGATGTTGATGAACTACACATCCCAGCATGCCTTGCATCAGTTTCAGCATGGCCACATAGCAAAACTAATGCGAAGCATCCTGGAATGTGTAGTTCATTAACATCTGGATGGCCGGTGTTGCCCAGCCCTGATTTATACACACAAATAGGAAGGAATAATTCAATCAATGTAAAATATACCTTGAGATTAATTAAAATAAATAAAGATGAGCTTATATTGGGGGGGAATTCAATCCTGGCTAAATATTTCGCCAGCGAAAAAATAAAACCGGCAAAGATTTGCCTGTCAGTAATCAATCACGGGTGTTTTCACTAGTTCTTGAGTACATTTTCGCCCATGCCGTTTAATGTTTTGTTTTGGGTAAAACGGCATTGGGCAAAAATGGGCTTAAAATGGCCACAAATTCGCCAAAACCATGTGATTTGTGGCATGCTGGATTTTTCACCCAGTCAAAAAATCGGCACGGACATTGATTATCGAATTTGCCCTAAAAATGGGCGCACAGTGACGATTTTTCACCAGGCAAAAAATTTGGACAGGATTAAATATCCCCATTGTCTCATAGGGCGGTATGCTCTAACATCCGCCGCCCCTCTCCGCTAGCTACCGCATTCATACTAATCACATATACACTAACATATGCGATTAAAAATTCAAAGAACAGCTCTTGCGATAATAGCTGTCCTTTGTGGTGCGGCGCCATCCCCAGACTCCAGGGTCTGAGACCCAGGAGTCCCTTTGCGAATGACCATGCCACTGATCCATGATGGAGCCCTCACACACCACTGCGAAGAGAAGCCCATAGGCTTCTACAGGGTATCACTAGCAAAAGCTGGCGATTCCCACTGCAGCGCTGCCCCTGGTGGAGGCATTAGAGCATATGAAAATGAGGTAAAAACCCAGATAATGGGGGGGTTTATTACATTTTCGGTTTAGAGAATCAGGCCCAGAATGCATATGGCACAAGGAGGCTAGATGTACAGTATAAGGATACATCTGCATCAATATAAAACCCTCACCTGTGAAGGATTATTAGTTATCGCCTCCATAAGGACATCTGGGAGAATCTTGTCCCGCAAGGCTTCGGACACAAAGGAGTCTACAAAGTCCCAGGCAAAATCTTGATTTTCTGTGAAATATCTATATTCCCCAAGCATCTAATAAAGAGAAAAACTCACATTAAAATACCCAAGTTACAATCTAGTGATCACTCTGGACATTATTTATTAATAGAGCAATTTTCAAAGTTTTAAATATTTCATGTCCATTGATTTTAAAAGGTCAAAGACACGTGTGGAGATGATGCTGAAATACTTCAACATAAGCATTCACTGGAAATCAAACTAAGAAAAAGCATTTAAGTCTATATTTAGGTAATATTTAAACTCCTCACATATTTGTTTTAGGAACATTCCTGTATGACCGCAGTCCACAAAGGTTCAACATACAAATCTATACTTGGGAAATGTTTCAATGCAGATACTTTGTATATATTTTTTTAAAACTGTGATGTACTGTAGGTGTAAAAATAATATACGGTATGTGCTTCAAAATTATATGCATGACATCAATCAATCAATCAATCCTACAATCCATTTTCTAATGTTAATTCAATTAATGTTAACTTTAGAAATGTTTTACTGAAATGTTGCTTATTGCAGTTAAGAAGAAACATGGCTTAGATAACTAAATGGACATTGAGGGATTTTGGGATAATTTTTATTCCACGTGTCACATCTGGATTCAATTCGATTGTACTGGTGCATGGCCATCTGTAAATATGGTGTCACCTATAAAGAGTATCTAAATGGGCAAATGGAATTCAATTGTAAGTGTATCTACATTTTCAAGTACTTTTATAGAAATGTACAATTAAATACAATTTGTCAGTGCTCATTTAAATATCTTCAACACAAAGAGCATCAATTGTCCATTGATAAAGTGAAGAGAGATAAAGTACCAGCCAACCAGCTCCTGACTGTAATGTAACAAATACAGGGGGAGATTCTCTAAAAATCTCCGCCCCCCTTCGCAATTATAATTATCGCATATGTTCTAACATATGTGATAATTATAGCAAAGGACAGCTCTTGTTTTAAGAGCTGTCCTTTGCGGTGAGAGTTGCCAGGTCCCAGAAGGTCCCGGCGGCTCCCCCCTCCCTCCAGCACCCGGCGCTGCTGCTGCGCCGGGCTCTCCTCCTCCCTGCACCCGGAAGAGGATCAGTGCAGGGAGGAGGTCACAGGTCCGGGCAGCACAGCTCTGTGCTGCCCGGACACAGGTGAGGGGGCGATGTGGGGTGGTGGGGGTTCGTGCGGGGTGTCGTTGCGGGGCGGCGGTGGGATGCGTTAGAAGCCCATTGGCTTCTATGGGGCATCGCCAGATTTTTCTGGCGATGCCCCCCGCTGCGGTAACCCGCTTACAGCATCCCAAAATGCGGTAAAAACCCGATAACGGGGTTTTTACCGCATTTTTAGCTTAGAGAATCACCCCCACAGCCTGGTAAAGTGACAGTTGGTAGCTGATAGATTGGTATTTTATCTGTCTCTACTCTCCAAGGATTGATGACTATGCCCCCAATAATTTTTTGCACATGGAATGGTATTAAGTGGGTCCTGTAGCTGGTCCATATTGAGCACTGAATGCCCTCTCATCAATGAGGCTACATTTCCAACACAATGGCCTCCATCTTTATTACAGCGAGTAACATGATCTGCCCAGTTCCTGTTGAAGGCAGAGAATTAAGGGTGGCTGTACAATGTAAAATCGCATCGCATCGCATGCCATTGTAATGGCATGCGATGCGACGCAATTTTAATATTGTATGGGAACGTCTTTAAAAGCCTTAAATCAGGTCGGTCGTGTCTGATCGGGTCCCATCGCATACCTTAAGTTATGGTATGCGATGGTACCCGACGGGCGCCGTGCTAGGAAACAAGTACCAAAAAAAATATCTGTACCTTTTTCTAATAAGTATATTTATAAATCCATTAGATAAATGATATGGCAAAGTTTGAAAACATGATGCTAATGTGTCTATAATAATATTTTAGGAGAGCAATAAGAAGGTTTCTGCATACACAGTAGTCTGGTCGGTGATAGGGATATGTCACCTGGAGTCATTACTTACTATGCTGGCCATAGGGTTCTCACGTTCTTTCTTCATTAACATCGTTTTATGGGAAAAAGAACCATATTTAGCACTTTTCCTCCTGGAAAATTAAAATCTGACATTTACATACAGGCTAAAAAGTGACATTTACAGAGAATTATCTCAAGGGCACAATAGAAAAAAAGTCACTCAACACATATCCATAACTCTATCCCTAATTGTTCTCAACCAGGCATAGCTTGCAGCAGGTGTTGGACTGGAACATGAAAGGCATACCCTCCAACATGACCCATTCCATTAGGTACAAAATGCTCTGTTCCTGGACTTCCCTGCCAGTGGCAGTTACAGAGGTGGGGCTCCAGCACAGTCCAATATTCAAAGAGGGGGGTCACATCAACTGTCAGTGAGTCAAGGACAGTGATGTTTGAGGTGACAGTAGGTGTGGCTCCCCTTTTTGAATATTGGACTGTGCTGCAGGCTCACATCTGTAACTGCCACTGGCAGGGAAGTCCAGAAATAGAGCATTTTGTTCCTAATGGAATGGGTCATGTTGGAGGGTATGGAAAGGCTCACTTGGGGGAATGACGTGGTAGATGCCTATTCTTAGGGGTGTCGCCAAGCCAACATGGCTGGAGGTTTGGCTAACAGGTAGAGAGTGCATAGTCTGTCCCCTTTTCTGAACATGGGGCACGTCTAGATTGAAAAATGTCAAATAACAAGCATGGTCAGCTGGATCGCTGCTTCGACGAGCGTGGCTACATCTGTGTCTATTTATACTCTGAAACATAAAGAAAAATGAAAGTAACAACATCAAGAGTAGAAGCCAATGTCAACATTTTATACCATTCCCCTTTCAAATGCCATATAAAATGAATATGATATCATGAAACTATACTGGGTATTCTGACTCACCATTAAGGTTGTTCCAGACATTAAAGCATATGTTATATCTATGGCTCTGATGCAAAACCCATACCGCCCAACTTTGCTAATCCCCAAATAGGGACCTGTCAGACAAAGGGGAGGGGCTCAGGGGAGAGTGGGTGAGGCCATGGGTAAAGGGGGCGAGGCCTAGTGCTGATTCTATGATTTTACGCCGCATGTCCAGTAGAGATGTGCAGGTTCGTATTTACCCGGAAGTCAAAACGGGATCTTATTGGTTATCGGCTGTTACATGATTTGGAGTGAAAACATGTGACAGCCGATAGCCAATAAAATCCCGTTTTGACTTCTGGGTAAATCCGAGGCCGCACATCTCTAATATCTAGCACTTTCCTAGCGACTGGGCAGCCCCCAGCCCTCTTACTGCCCTCCTTTTCTCTTCCCTGCACCAAAGCGATGTGATGCGCAGGTTCACGCCATCTTTTCAGGGATCTCCTGCTCCCCCTCACCCACGAGACATTGCCACCTGCTGGATGGACAGCGAGACAGTCTCCAAATAGCGGGAGTGTCCTGCTGTAATTGGGACAGTTGGGAGGTACGGCAAAACCATGTAGATCAGTGCTTTGGTCAAAAAAAAATTGGCAGTTTTGTGTTCTTAAAGAAAAAAATGCAGTAAATCAGCTTTATTTAAGACGTATATTTCTGCAAGTACAGCAGTGGCTTCAGTAGCTGTTTTTTCAGAGGGGTTTAAGGACGAAACCACATTATCTGTTACTGTGCAGAAATAATGTAAGACCCTGCTTTGTTCTTCTCATGTAGTGTTGTATCGCCGCTAATGGTTCTTTGCTGCTCCAGTAGGCTCTCCAGCATTTTGTATGAGCAGATGTTGTAGCAGCTTACACTGAGCTCAGAATTATGCCGTATTTTGTATGCTTTTGGCTCTCTGCTCTAAACAAAAATGTTACTTTCTATTTCAAGACTGTGCCCTAGGTTGACTCCATTTTCTGAAATTGCAATGCCTGTAATCAGTTCAAGAGGCATGAGATGTGTTTCTATTACACTGCATACTGCTGAAAGAGGTAATATAGACAAAAGCCTGGGACAGTGATTGCAATGCTGAATTTACAGAAGTGACGGGATCTAACAGTATTATATTATGCTCATTCTAATGGTAAATAGTAAGAAATCTGAATTTGTTTGCTGAATCGAAAAAACGCATAGAACCAAATGTATTAGCCTGTGAGTTGCAGGCGCTGTTGTAATACGGCCAAATTGTGCAGCTTGATTTAAAGTGACAATAACATAAAATACACAACCAAATTATTGTGTTGCCTGACATGAATCTGTTCTCAGAAACAATCTTTTACATTACAAATGTAACCTTGTGTTAAAGGGCATGCGTACGGGGTGATAATTGCCTGACATGAATCTGTTCTCAGAAACAATCTTTTACATTACAAATGTAACCTTGTGTTAAAGGGCCTGCGTACGGGGTGATAATAGCCCATTTTGTTAGCGATCTGTCTAGATCAGGGGTTTTCAAACTCGGTCCTCAAACCCCACACAATTCACTTTTTCCAGGTCATCCGACAGGTGCACAGGTGCATTCATTACCCACTGGCACATTTTAAAAGATCCACAGGTGGAGCTAATTATTTCAATTGTGATTCTGTGAAGAGACCTGCAAAACATGCACTGTGTGGAGGACCGAGTTTGAGAACCTGTGGCATAGGTTCCCAAACGCGATCCTCAGGGCACCCCAACGGTCCAGGTATTAAGTATATCCATGCTTGGCCACAGGTGACTTAATTAGTAACTCAGTCAGTCTGATTTAACCATCTGTGCTGAGCCATGGATATACCTAAAACCTGGACCGTTGGGTTGCCTTGAGGACCGCGTTTGGGAACCTCTGACCTGTGGTCTAGATCGCTTAGAAATGAAGCAGGGATCACTCCGTTTGTATGCCCCATGGCGATGGCGATACACAGTCCCGCACGTCGCCATGGCTGGCGCAGATCTTGACTACAGGTAGTCAAGACCTTGTCAAATTGCCTACTTGTGCTAACCCTGGTAACAGAACACTGGTTATCACAGGTCGCCCACACACACATATCGCTACGTGTGTATGGGCGATGTAACCAGCAGGTTACCATGTTTGCCGTTTATATCCGCAAAAAAAATTGAATTTTGTGGGACATTTTGTAGTGGTGTGTCATGGAAGTGTGGTCTGAATTAAATCAGACTATATAAGAGTGAATCCTCTCTATAAAACAAGAGTATTAAAGTAGTGGCACGAGGGCCATATGTAGTCTACAAGTAGATACAAAGCGGAACAGGAGCTGTTCCTGTATTTTAGCTAGTACACATTTTGGCTAGCTGGTCCTGGCTAGTAACAAAGACCAGACTGTGCCAATGATCCAGCCAGGGAGGATGTAACTATGGTGGCGTGGGAGGCAATGGGATCACTGCAAATCCTATTGCAGAGTGTCTGCACTAGCTAATCAGAGAGTGAGGAAACAGATGGTGGAGTGGGAAGACCTCTCAGCTGTCTCAATGTTCAGTCCCTGGATGAGGTCCTTGAATGAAGATTGTGTTCCAGCCCAGCGCCCCACCACACCTGCCATCCATGTCCAGACCTTAGCCGTGGTGAGTGACACTACTTTGTTGGAGGGAGAGAGGAAGGACAGATCTACAGTTCTTTATGCTATATGTGCCGAGTGGGCATAGTTGTGTAAGAGTCACTATTGCAGTGTGGGTTTAATATGTACAAAGCATTGGTGTGTGGCATAATGTGTATAAATGGTACTACTGTGTGGTATTAGGGGTAATACTGTGTAGCATAACATGAATTAGGAGTGCTACTGTGTGTCATAACTTGTATAAGGTATACTACTGTTTGGAATACCTTTAAAAAATGAACACTTCTGCGTGCTATAATGTGAATAAGGGACACTATTATGTAGTGTAATGTGAGTAAGAGTCGCTACTGTGCTGCATAATTTGAATTGAAGGTACAACTGTATTGCCATTCCTCTTTCTCATGAGACCATGCCCTTTTTGGTGCAATCTGCTCTTATTTAAGATATGGGGATGAAGACACTAATGCACTTTCTGGCACATGGCACCAAAATATTTACTCTAGCAGCTGAGGAGTGCAGCTGAGGCCATCCCCATCATGTGACCTCTTCCTCTGCACAACATGGGAAGGTCATTCACAGCTATATAATTACTCACAATGTTACTGAAAATGGACAGGAGAGTACCAGGCAAAGGAATGAGATAAAGATAACCAGTTTCATGTACCAGGGGCCAAGGAAAATTGGGGGATTATAATGAGTCTGATGGCATATAAGCAACATGTGAAAGAGAGCATTGTGTGGTATAATGACACAGTAGAGCACAATTTGAACTGGGGGGGCCTGTGTCGCATAATGTACCTGTGTGTGCACCTATTTGTGCATAATAAAAAACTCAAATATTCAGTACTGAACGACAAATTTCCCTGACTTTTGAGAATGGCCCATTTAGATAATAGTTAAATACTCATGCTCTGGAAAGTTGTGCCTCTGATTTCCCAGAATTAACTTACTTAATATTTATGAATAATGATTCAGGGAAATGTGTGCATTGCCTACAGTAAGTGGCCAAAACTTTGGTTTGTATAAACATTGCATCGAAATTTTACTTACCTGAGACCCAATGCTGAACAAGGGTTTCACAGCTTTTGACAACTGTTTATGCCACATACAGTATTTACATTATTTCCTCTAAGGAAGGCTACTCACCCCTCATGCCGCTTCTGCAGTTGTAGATCAATGTGTGGCTGGATGACTTTTTTGGTCTGTACATTAGATTTGGTCATGGAAGCACCATCTGTAAGACTGCAAATTAGGTTTAGATATTAGAACAGTAAAAGTAGACCATAAAAATCACATACTGTATTAACAGAAGAACACATGCACACACACACACACACACACGCACACACACACACACAAGTTTTGGGGTGAACAGTAATAGAAATGGGGTACAAGGTATAGGACACATATAGTGGGGTGCTATGTGAGTGGGACAAGTCTTACAGGTGGGAGTAATCAGTCATTATTTACAAGGAATCAAAAGGTGCCATTAATTGACCCAAATATCTAGTTATACACAGTTTTGTGTGACCTAAATTTTATGAGAGCATTTATTTTACACAAAAAAGATTGCTTATTACCATTTGTAACACATTTTAAGTAGCCCAAACCTTTTAATTATGACCTCTTTAATTTACTTCTATACTGCTCACATGTTACCTTGCCATTGTCGATGGTACCGGCTGATTTTCCCATTTTCTCCTGCACATTTTTGTTGGATAACATTGCAGGTCACCTGTTTTAGTGATTTTCTTTTTCACAGGATAGGTTGAAAAATGGGAGCACACATACACGCGATAGGCTCATACCTCCCAACTTTTTAAAGTTCCCAATCGGGACTCTTGCGTGTGACTGAAAAGGGGGCCTGGCTTGGAAAAAGGGGGCATGGCTTCATGGCAATCGTGATCAACACCCTCAATTTTGTGTCACTCTGGGGGCGGTGGTCAGCATTTTTAAAAGCTTCTGGTCATTCCACCTGTTCCCCTGTCTCATTAAATAGACACTGCATTGCTAAGCACAGAAGTAGGTGACGGGGGGACTCCAAACTGCCCCCACCAACATGAGACACTGCTTGCCCTGGTTGGGACGTGGGTCAGTCCCAAAAAAACAGTCCCATGAAAATCGGGGCAGTTGGGAAGAATGCTTAGCCTAAAAATCCATGTGTAAAGTTGCTGTGTAATATGTCTATAATAATATCATTTATTTCAATTAAGCATCCAAGATCCAAGATGTGATGCTTCAAAGTGTTTTACTGTCAGGTTTAATGTTTGCAGAAACCCCATTAGAGTCCTCGCACATGGCCATGCTCACTGGTGCATCTTTACACTTTTACTATCTAATCCACTGAAATGATGCTGTAAACAAGTTAAGGCTGTGTCTCAGTGATTCACACCGTACATGATCCCTAGGTAAATGCCAAATGTTTCTTTCATTTATCAGAGGGGGGGGGGGGAGTATAAAATAATTGTAAGCATGAACATTTTTATATAGAGGGTACACATGACACCAGAATTATTTGGACACACATGACCTTGAAATAAATGATCTGTCTTTTATGGGGCATTTGCCTCTTCCATGTTAAAGTTCTTGATTCTTGATTATACTCTCCATTACCCACGTGTCATATGCAGCCTGGGCTTGCTAGCATATTTACATAAGTGACATGTCCCTGACTTCCCAAAGACAAGTACTCTCCTGCCTGTAAATCATTTGTGAGACTGTGGATGTTCTAAGGATGTGGATAATAGTATAGACAGTGTTTACAGTAGGTCACCAGTCAATAGGTATAAAACGGAGAGTGCTAAACCATCAGCCAATCAGCTCCCAACTGTAATTTCCAATTGCATTACAGTTAGGAGCTGATTGGCTGGGTTGGGATCATTGGGTTGACCTAATGATGGTCGACAGTCATTAGGTCGACACCGTTGGGTCCACATACAGCAAGGTCGACAGGTGTCTAGTTAAACATGGCACAAGATCGACAGGTGCCTAGGTCGACATGCGACAAGGTCGACAGGTGTCAAGGTCGACACATGCATTCGGTTGACATGGGTTAGGTTGACAGTCAAAAGGTCAATATGGGGTTTTTCACTGTTTTTTTTTACCCAAATGTCGACACTGTTTTCAGTGGCTCGCTGCACTCGGCAGACTATTTTATTCTCCCACCATGCCCTAGTGGATGGTAGGGCATAAAATACCGCCTGTCGGCACATGTCGGCTCAAAAAACTGTGAAAACCTTTATTCCTTTAATCTTCAAACCTGAAAAAGGAAGATTTTTAATAAAACGAGATATAACTCATGAAATGTCCCTAAATATATTAATTCCTTCTAGCAATGTATTTATTTAGGTTATGCCTAAAAGTAAAGCACATGCTACTACTGTATGCGTCCTAGACTTTTCATTACCGCAATCCTTTCTAGTACCATAACGAGCATTTGTGCCAGATGCAATCCTATAATGACATGTATCAGTTCCGGCAGACTGTTGTTTATTGTTTTTCTATGTATTGGTATTCAACAATGTATTCTTAATAAAACTGTTTGTTCCAAATTGCTGGCTTGTTGCAGACATGGATTGAAGCTTTGTCACAACACGTGGATTTCCTCAATTTAAATCAAATGTTGAATGAATTCGATTGTGCAGATGATCAGGATTGTGGAGAAAGCTGTGGTTATCGCAGAGCGGCTGCAAAGTTATGGCAGCTTTCTTTATTTTCTGTATTTCAGTTGCATTTAAGGCTTCCCATTTTGGTGGGGTTTCATATCATTTCAACAGGATAAAAAGAGTGCCCGAGCATTTAACAAAGGTAGAACAACAAGACACTTGGTAAAAGAATTACACAATATGAAAGACCCTGTAATGAAAATGTCAGACAATGGAGGGAGTGTGGTCCTCGGCAGATGTCAGACAAAAAGTTCTCAGACAGCTAAGAAATACAAATAAAATACATTTTCTCTTCTAAGCTCCCTGCTGCATATAAAACAGCAGGGGGGAGTTTGTAAAGCAAAGGAAATAACACAGCCACAATCAGATTTGGAGAACATGTCCATTCTCAGATTTAAGTCAGTCAGATTTTATTCTGAAATCATTATCTTTAAGAAAAACCGCCAGGACTTACTCGGACACCCAGATGGTAACCCCCCTTCCCTCCGTGGACTAACTAAGTTCCTAGCTAGTTTCATTAGTCTGTAATTACTGACTTTCTAAAGCTGAATATTCTCCAGAGTTGGGATTCTGCAGCAGTAATGTATGTGAGCAGGGCTGGTGCTAAGGTGTTCCGTGCCCATCTGCAAACTATCAATTTTTGTCCTCCTTATGATACTTTACAAAGGGATTGCGTGCACAAGAGGCATGTGTTGCAAAAAAGGGTGGGGCATAGACAAACAATATTACCCCTATTTCAAATTACGCCACACAGTAGCACAACCTTATTCACATTACACTGAATCTGGTGGTCCTGATTCATATTACACAACATAAAGTAGTATTTCCCTTTATTCACTTAACGCTACACAGTAGTTCTGCTTATATGAGTTATAACACACAGTAGTACCCCTTATACACATTATGCCACACAGTAGTGCCCTGTACACATTACACTACACAGTAGTACCCCTTATACACAATTACCACAGTAGTAGTTCCTCTTTTATACATAATACCCACAGAAAATAATTTCCCTTACACATAATGCCCACAGTATTAGCAGCCCCTGTACATAGGGCCTAATTCAGACCTGAATGCAGGGGACATTTTGTTTGCAAATGGATAAAACCATACTGCACTGCAGGTGTGGCAGATGTAACATGTCCAGAGAGATAGAGAGTTAGATTTGGATGAGATGTTTTGATACTGAAATCGAAATTGCAGTGTAAGAATAAAGCATTCAAAATAGACTAGACTAGATCGCTCAGCACACAAGGCTCATACACATTACCCTGTGTCTATGAGCCTTTAGATGCAAGCTAATAAGACTGCATAGTCAGTGTGGGCCAGATGTACTAAGCTTCAAAAGTGATAAAATGGAGAGTGATAAACAGCCAGCCAATCAGCTCCTACCTGCCATGTCACAGACTGTGTTTGAAAAATGTCAGGCAGGAGCTGATTGGTTGGCTGTTTATCACTCTCCATTTTATCACTTTTTAAGCTTAATACATCTGGCCTACAAGTAAGTAAGTAAGTAAGTAAGTAAGTTTTATTTATATAGCGCACTTTCTCCAACAGGACTCAAGGCGCTTTACAGACAATAAAAATAACAATGCACATACTGCAATACAAAGGGTTATCAGTACAAGGAACAGGCAACAATGGCAGTACAAATGTACATCACACATACAGATATGCACAAGACGCATTCTAATAAGGGACACGGACATGGATATACAAGTGTTTGTTATAAGTGTAACAAGATAATATACAAGTGTTTGTTATAAGTATAACAAGATAATATACTGCATTTTTGACACTTGTACATCAGATACTGTATAAAGGGCGTAGAAAAAAAAATGGAAAACAATCTATATGCCAAAAAAGGGTAAATTGCAACAAATCTATTTTATCTCTTATAGCAAATTCCATATGCATCTGCCTCTTGCGCAATCTGGACCCCAGTAGAACTCCTAGCATGGATAAGATCACTGCAGAATTACAGAACCATTTTCCAGCAGCAGGGCAGGCGACAGGGGGGTCAAAGGGGACCGGGCCCCAAGCTTGTGAGGGGCCCCAAGGCTCTGAGGGGCTCAGGGGATGTAAGCATGGCTGCGGCAGTGCTGCCCTAGCAATCGTTTATAAAGGTGCTGTCTGCCCATCTGGCTTCCTGGAAGGAAATTTACATGGACCCCAATCCAGTAACCCCCCCTCAGTCTGGTCACCTCTCTGGCTACCAGTGACATCACACAACACAGCTAACCATAGGATGAACCATTACTGCGCCCTCCCATCTGCCCTGTTGTATTATATTGCATAGTGAATATTAATTATAATTTTTTCTAATAATAAAAACACATTCAATGTTATTAAAATCTGGGTGTGTCATTGGGGGGGCCCCAGAGATATCAGTGTACCCAAGTTTTCTGTTGCCTGCCCTGGCCAGCAGGGGGTGAGCAGGGCATGTGCAATGAATACTGTAAAAGGCCTGCCAGAGGGTGTTCTCCATTGCCAGGACTGTGAACTATGTATGGCGCCCATCCTCTTCCCTTGCAGAGTTTGGTAGTGGGTGAAATGCATTCTTCACATGGTGGGTGGCGGCCTTTAAACTCTTTTGCCACTATGACCTAACCATGACTCACTGCATCATCACTCTGCCCCCTAGTACTGGTTAATATTAGCCAGGGCAAGGTTGGGAAGGCAGTTCAATGGCAGAGGAGGGTCATTAAACAGCTCCTAAAGAATGAAGATGCTACCGAGGCTCTAGATGGGTGGCAGCAAAAACGCTTACAGGCCGCCACCACCCCCAACCTATGCTGTATTATAAAATATTAAACATTTGGTGCCCTGTCTTTATGTTAATGTTTATTTTACAGGGGGGTTGTAGGTACCAGAAGGCCCATAATTATCCACCTGCTGGTACTTGTGGTTCTTCAAGTATTAACAGCATTTCTGGGGAGATTGGCTAGGATCTGTAGTCCACCTGTAAAATACAGTTTTGATCTCTCAGTAATAGACTATCAACTCCCCCCCCCCCCCCCCCCTCTTTCCAATGTTTTTTTTTACCATGTTATTCTGTTATTCACCTTTATTAGCCTACATTGTAGTCTACCTATATCTTCACTACTGGTTTATATATCCACCTCACTACTCAATCTTCTGTTAAGCCACCCGCTGTTACTCACATGGACTTCTATGGTAATGTCCCTATGTATTGTGTGGTATAAGTAGAAAAGCTTGGTGGGTCCATTGACTCAACAGATTTCTCATAATAGAAAAATGTTGCTGATTACCTAACATGGCCATGGGGAAACTAAAGCCAAACCTGAGCACTTTCACCACAGTAGAAGCATTACAGTATCTAATAGGTCTGATGAATTTACAATGTACTGTAGATTAAGGGGATATTCAATCTGTGCTGCCGATTCAATGCTTCCATTACCAACAGCATTGAAGGCTGTCAGATCCAACTTTTTTAAAAGATCTGTTTTGTCGAAAACGGCCGCGGATTGTCGTACTCATGGCCGTTTTCCGACAATCTGCTTCTATTTCTGACAATTTAAGGATCTTCCATAACTCAACAGTAAGCGCATTGAATACCGACGGTTGAGTTTCAGTCGGAACAGGTCAAAAACGGCTATTAATCAGACTGTCGGGAAAATCGGATTCGGGATTGAATACCCCCTTAAGTACTTTCCCATGAAGTTCAGTAAGGCATTGCTTAGGATAATAGCTGTTATCTTTTTGAAACATATACAGTATGCATAATTGACCCTACCTTGGCAGTATTGGTCTGGGCTGAGTTTTATTCCTGTGTTTAGCTGAAACAGCCTTTTCATAAGAGGTCATTGCGATCAGATCATCCCAACCGGCTCGGGGCAAAAGGCCATATTGCTGTCGCACACGTGTTAGGCTGTGAAAATATAAAATTGTCTTTTTAGCACTTTTTAAACAGTTAAACGGTAATTACATAGTTACATCATTAGTAAGGTTAAAAGAAGGGACAGGTTCATGGACTTTATACTTTAATAGATTGGGTTGATGCAGAGGGGGTTCAGGGGAAGGCACGACAAAATCCCCAATGCGGCAGATAAAAATGTGACCTCAAAGCCAGCATTCCGTCCAAACCACAAGTATAATATCTCTGCATCAGTCCCGCAGGAAATATTTACACTACTACGTAAGAACACAAATATTTGAAAAATTCAATTTCTGAATTTAGAGTCCCACAATAAATATTATAATTAGGCATGTAGGGATTCATAAAAAGCAGGCCTGGCCATTCTGTGGCTCTCCAGCTGCTGTGAAACTACATATCCCAGCATGCCTTGCCACAGTTTTAGCATTCTCTAATAGCAAAACTGTGGAAAGGCATGCTAAGACTTGTAGTTTCACAACAGCTGGCAAGCCACAGGTTGGCCAGGCCTGATATAGAGTTTGAGTGGTATTGTCAAATAAAAATCTGAGGGAACCTGGGGGTAAGAACAAAGGTAGAGAAGTTCCTGAAGGCATAGGACAAATACAGTATAATTTGGGTTCAAGGGGTTCAAGCATTCATCCTATTCCTTTCATAAATGCAACTGAGTCCGACCTGGAAGCAGACACTGTCAGCAGGGCTGTTAGTGGGGGTGTGGTATGGGGCTCCGACATTGGGGACCCCGGCACTGGGGATCCCAACTGCCGGTGCTCCAAAAAGGGGGCGCAAAGAAGCTCAACATGCTGCGGGTCTGGAGGCTCGCTACGCTCCCCACAGGTTCTGTTCTCCATCTATGGGGGTCGTGGACCCCCAAAAGGGAGAATAGCCCCTGTGAGTTGGGATCCCCCCTGTCGGAGCACCGGCAGTCGGGATCCTGGGATCACTGTTGGAGCGTCATCCGACACCCGTAAGGGGCTGGTGCCGTCACATAGGGCACAGGGGGGACAACGACAGGGGGACAGAAGTGCCACCACAATCTCTTTTTGCCAGGCTCCTGCTACAATGTGTACTATGCCAGCGGTGGCAAGATCGTCCACTCCACTATGGAGCTCTGCCTCCCTGCTACTTTATATAGTAAAATTAATAAACAGCCATTTCCCAAAGCAGTATCATGTCAGGATGTGGATGTGTCAGACTTGGGCATGAAGGACCCACTGGCGAATTGCAGTGGTTGGGACCCATGCTCAACCACTGCACACTGAGTGTGGGAGCCACCTTAGGGGTTTTAGGATATTCAATATGGGATTCCTGACAGTCTGCCATTTTTATCTGATCCGACAGTAACTCAACGGATGGAATTCAATGTTCCGGCTGTCAAGTGTTGGAAAGTCTGTGGATAGGTGAAAACGGCCACCGATTGTCAATTTCTATGGCCTTTTTTACGACAATCCGTGGCCGTTTTCGTGGTTGTGTCTGACTAAACACATTCGACTTTTAAAAAAATTCGGATCTGACACCTTTCAATGCTTTCATTATCGGCAGCATTGAATAGGTGTCATAGGTGTAATTCAAGTACACATTCTGGAATATGATCATTAGAGGAGGAGGTGGGGTCCCCGAATAGTTCCCTTGTGCCCCGGTGGGCCAGACCAGCACTGGATGTGAAACATTTATTGTGTACAGTTCTCAATCTTGTAGCAACAACTTTCTATTCTTTTCTTAGAAGGGGTTCAAGCATTTATATTTGTGACTATGAAATTGAGTTTTCTCTTGGAGATTTCACTAATTTCTTATTTTGTTCCAAAACATATGTGTTTAATTGTAACTTATATCTGAATGCATCTGTTCTGTGTCAAGCAGTGTATTATGATTTATGTTTGTTTCACACATTGTCATTATAATAGCTGCATAGGCAGTGTAGTTTATTGTTAATTAGCATATTGTGATTTTTTTTTTTATATACCTTAATTGCATTTGTGTAATATATGGTATTATCAAGCTATTGTGTTTTTTTTAAAGCTATTAAGCATATCTTAGTTATAGCTTCTGGGAGTATTTATATGGATATTTATTTTTCCATATCATTGTTCTACTCTTGCCATAATTTATATTTGTATGATCTATCATTTAAGATTATGCATGTAACATATTTTCCAGTCATGAGCAGTGCCATTGTAATGATCAAGGGCATAACCAGACATTTTTAGGGCCCCATAAAAATATTCTCCAAACAATGGTGCAAAAAGGCCATACAAACACATGGGACTATGGGCCAGATGCACTAAGCTTCAAAAATGGAGAGCGATAAACCGCCAGCCAATCAGCTCCTATCAGTCATGTCACATACTGTGTTTGAAAAATGTCAGGCAGGAGCTGATTGGCTGGTTGTTTATCACTCTCCATCACTTTTGAAGCTTAGTGCATCTGGCCCCATGTCATAACAGCCACACATTCTGCTACTACGAAAGTTGGTCTTTTTATTATGATTAATTTATACTTCTTTCATATCTCAAATGCCGAGTCGCGCCCAAAATTTGGACACAATCCGTTCCGGGAGCTACCCGGCATTTGTGGTGCTTAGCTGTTCACAGCGACTTGGCTTATTGCCAGGTCGCTGACATCATCCGGGGGTGGAGCAGTGGTAGTCAGGAGAAGGGGAAGGAGGCAACATTGAGGTGCTGCCTACTCTGTAGAAGTGAACGGGACTCGTTACCCATTCATACTGCCCAGCAATCCGTGTCTGACCTGGGAATAAAACTTATTTTATCCCCAGTCAGATTTCCAGGTTGCTGTACCCAGGATATTCGAAATGTCCCTATCACACTGCATGCTGACCTGGATGGACTCGGCAACAACCCAGTATCGACCTGGGTTATTTGTGCGGTGTGAAAGGGGTATTATAAACCAATGGGTAAATGCAAAGCATAGGGTAATAAAGCAGCCATGGAGTTGCTTTTGGAACTATCTCCAGCATGTCATGGAATACATTTTTTTCAGTTGTACCTTGCAATAATTACTCTGTATAACCCAGCCAAGGCAAAAGCTGGTCACACAAGATTATCATTCCAACCAGCCAACTACTTGACTGGTTGGATAGAAGACCTGGTAATGTATGATACTAGCACCTAACAATAGACCATTTGTTTCCAATTGTCGGAAAATGGACAATATCAAGAGATTTAACAAACTTGTCTGAATCATTTTTGTGCAAAATTACCTTTTTAGATGCCACATTTGTGCTATCCAGTAAAATAAGAGTTATCCATTCAAACCTGAGAATGACACTGATTTATCTGTCCAATCTGTCTGGTGGGAACAAAAATCTGGTAATGTATGGGAGCAAAGGAAATTAACAATTTGTTCACAAATACTGAAAAACAAATAATGATCATTCTAACAAATTGGTTAATTGATAGAACAATTTTATCCGATGAATCATTTTCTTGTCCATTTTCCAGCATTTGGGAGCAAGTGGTTGTTTGTCATATGCTCCCATACATAATCAGATTTTTGCTCCAATTAGACAATACAGCAGATAAATCTTTAGGTGTGTACCTAGCTTTATCCTGGAATACTCTGTTATTACTTACTTATACTAGTTGCACAAATAGAGATGTGTGCAAGTATATTTCCACCAATGGCTGTCTACTGACATCACTCCTGCAAAGTTTAAAACTTGTATTTTCTATTATTGTAATGTTTTCTGAGTCTATGATTGTGCTCGGTAATGAAGAAAAACATTTGCACTAATTACCTTTCCTGGAGATCTGCCCAGGTCCCTCTAGATTTGATTGATGCCATTGTCTTGTTTCTAAAATAGTCATAACAATAGTCATAAATTACAAATGATACACGTTAGATTGCTGTAACACTTTAAATTTTCAACTCCTTACCAACTAGGATTACCCTACACAGTACTGTGGGTTCAGAATGATTTCCCGACATTCAAAATACCGACAGTCAAAATGCTGACATTTAAAATCAAAAACATTTTTTTTTGGGGGGGGGGGGGGGGGGCAAGTGTCTATGTCAACATAGATCAACATAGACACCATATAAGTGTACTGCAGTTTTGAATATCTGCCGCTTAGTAAATATACTGAGCCAAATGTAATATATTGTGAAAGTCAGATAGTGAAAGATTTTTGTGAATTGTTTTTTTTATGCATTACACTGAAAAAACAGGTTGAATGTGCCATGTAAAAGGGCCAGATGCACAAAGCTTCAAAAGTGATCAAATGGAGAGTGATAAACAGCCAGCCAATCAGCTCCTACCTGCCATGTTTGAAAAATGTAAGGCAGGAGCCGATTGGTTGGTTGTTTATCACTCTCCATTTTATCACTTTTGAAGCTTAAGGCCCATACACACTGGCCGACTTTGGGCTGAAAGTCGCTCAAAACAGCAGGTTTGAGAGGCTTTCAGCTCAAAGCCGCCCAGTGTGTATGCCCCAGCGATGAGCGCTGCTGCGCGCTCCCACAACATGGTTATACCAGCCAATGAGCGTCTTTCAGGGCGGCTTTGCATAGCGCTCCACTATGCAACGCCATCCCCCCCCCCCCTCCGTCGGCGCTGGGCAGGGGGTATGCACTAAGCGTCTTTCACCGCAGCAATGAACACTATCATTGCTGTCCATACACGCTGGGCATAGTTGCCCAGTGTGTATGGACCTTTAGTGCATATGGCCCAAAATCTCTCACTTTCTGATTCTCACACCCTATTACAGTACATTTGGCCTACTGTGTCTGTTGTTTGCCTTTCAAAGACTATTTCATAAAGTCAATGCTTGCTCCTCAACTCTCATTAATTCATCTATTTTTTTTTTTTTTATTATTATTATTATTAACGGTATTAAGGAAGTTTGCATTCTAACATTTACTGGAAATTGTTTATGCAGCATAATCAGTAGCATTCTGTTCCCTTATGTTTCAAATGAACAATGGGATTGTAGCATGTGTGATTTACTAATTATCCATTATATATAGGTTCAAAAAAATAATTTTGTGTATTTTAACAACTTTCTATAATTATATTTTTACAGCTTGCCTGAAGAGGATAAACACACAGTACTTAATCCATTTGTATAAGATGACAATCCATGTTAATCACAAGGATGTTCTGGAAATTTTGTGCAGCTGTTAAACATGGCGTTCTGATAAATTCTCCGAAATTTCATGCAGGCGAGTGATTTAGTAAATGACAACGTTATATACTTTTTGTGTAAATTTAATACGTTTTTTTATTTATCATTTTAAAGTGTATTTCTTTGTTCCAACATCCCATTCTATGTAGCTATGATATTTAGCAATTTAAATTTAGAAAGGGTAATTTCACCAGCTCCATTTTCCTATTCATTTTATTATTATTATTATTAATAATAATAATAATAATAATAATAATAATAATAATTTGTATATAGCACTTTTCTCCTAATAGGACTCAAAGTGCTTGCATTAGCCTTTTACAGCACAAAATACAAAACAAACTTAACAACTTAACAAGGGATATTAGTGAAATGCTTGGGTGAACAGGAAAGTCTTGAGTCTATCTTTGAATGTTTCCAGAGTGGAAGCTTCTCGAACTGAGCGGGGAAGTGAGTTCCATAGAGTTGGAGCCACAGTGCTGAAAGCTCGATTCCCAAATTAATTCAGGGAAATTCTGGGTACTGTTAGTAGTCCTTCTTCAACCGATCGCAGTAATTGAGTGGGACAATAAGGGATCAGAAGCTGTTGCAGGTACCTTGGGCCCTGGTCATGTAGAGCTTTAAAAGTCAGTAAGCCAATCTTGAAAATGATTCGCCATCTTATAGGCAGCCAGTGAAGGGAGTACAGAATGGGTGTTATGTGGCTGGAGCGGGGCTGATTGGTTAATAGCCTGGTGGCTGTATTTTGTACCATTTGCAAGCGATGCAGTTCTTTTGCTGGGAGACCGAGGTAGAGGGCATTGCAGTAGTCAAGGCGCGATGATACAAATGCATGTATGACTTTAGGCAGGTCTTCTGAGGGAATTAAGTGCTTGATTCTGGCTATGTTCCTTAGATGATAGAATGAGGATTTAATTGTGGCGGATACCTGATGTTTAAGTGTCAAGCCACTATCCAGGACAACACCAAGATTCCGCACATGTTCCGTATTTTTAAGTTCTGCACCCCCAAGCATAAGTCCTGTTGGTTGGCTCTTCTGCAGTCTTGTCCTGTGACCTATAATAAGCACCTCTGTTTTATCAGGGTTCAGTCGCAGCCCACTGGCATCATCCACTCCTGTAGCTCAGCTAGACAGCCATTTAGGGTTGGTATTGGGTTCTCAGTACCTGGAGCAAAGGACAGGTACAGTTGTGTATCATCTGCATGGCAGTGGTAAACCAGGCCAAAAGGTCTGACTATTTCACCCAGTGGTAGCATGTAAACAGAAATGAGCATGGGAGATAATATGGAACCCTGCGGGACACCACATGGGAGTGGCACTGGTGATGATGAATACACTCCAGATGAAACTCTGTAACCTGCCAGTGAGAAATGATTTGAACCAGCTAAGAACTGTGCCATCCAACCCACAGATATTTTTCAGGCACTGAATTAGAATATCATGGTCCACAGGATCAAAAGCTGTTGAGAGATCCAGAAGGATTAAAATTGAGCAGTCACCTCTGTCTCTTGCCATCAGAAGATCATTAAGCACACATAACAGGGCTGTTTCAGTGCTGAGTCTTCTCCTGAATCCTGATTGGAATGGATTATAAATATCATGGTCTGACAGGTGGGTTTCTAGTTGAGTTACTACCACTTTCTCAATAACCTTTCCTAGAAAAAAAAGGTTTGATACCGGTCTGACTCTGTAGTTGTTCATGCAGTCAGGGTCTAAATTTGTTTTTTTAAGAAGTGGTATAACAACTGGCTCAGGAAAAATGCCTGTTTGCAGAGAGCTTTGAACTATTTTTGCAAATACAGGTCCGATTATATCCATGCACCCTATTAGCAGCTTAGTTGGGGCAGAATCCAGGTCACAGGTGGTGGGATGCAGCCGTCGAGTAATTTCTGCAATGTCTTTTACATCCATTGGGTCAAAGCTGTTCCAAGAAGTCAGGTGGCTTACATTCGCAGGCTTGATAGTTTGGAACTCCTTTGATGACACTGTGGGGATTCCAGCCCAGATGGAAGATACTTTATCTGCAAAGAATTTAGCAAACTCATTGCAACTTGACTGGTAGAGGGCTTCATCAGGCTGCAGGCATGCTGGTTTGCAAACTTCCACTATACGGAAAAGCTGAGCAGGCCTATTGTTTGCCAATCTTAGTGTGCCCATTCTTTTCCCTAGGATTCCCTGTGAGGGGTGGATTATTTAATAAGGGGAAGGCATGACTCATAGTCACTGGAGGTTAACTGTGGCCACTGGAGAGTGGGGTATGTTTGGCCAAAAACGTTTTTGGAGATGCCCCTGTGGCATCTATTATCACTGGAGAATGTATTGCCGCTAGAGGGTGGAGTGTAATATTACAATTGGAACCTATGGAAAAAGAGCAGGGGAGGGGGGAGGGCAGGCTAGATACCTTTACATATTTTCACAACAATTTTTCAAAATGTATTTAAAAATATATTTATTTAAATAGACACATTTTGAGTTGTATCTGGTTAATTTGGTGAAAATATATATTTTTCTACTGTTTCTAGATATTAGACACTTTTTTTTAGGGTTCGGGGTAATTTCTCAATGTTTTCATACATTTCCAACCAGGGGTAGAACTATAGTGGTCTGGGATGTGCCAATGCACAAAGCTCTGCAGGGTAGGTCATTGCTGTTGGAGGATATTGTTAAATAATTATTATTATAATTAGTTTTATTGACATTTGCTTATAACTTCCATCCTCTTTGAATACTGGCATCTCCTAACTGCCCCTGTCTGCTTTCCTCACCCCTTCATTTGCTAATACATATACAACAGTCTTGGAATTAACTTTAGAGCTTTCTGTTCACTCGCTCTGGATGATCTTTCAAGATGGTGACATACTTGGGATTTGAACCCTTCACCTGTTGCACTGCAGTCTATACATGAGCTATTTGATGCAAGGGATTGGATGTGTGGCTAGAAATGCATGTGCTGATCATTTTATACAAATTATCAGTCGGTAAAAAGTCCCATCCACTAAATCACATTACGGAGCTTAATAAATCTGCACCACAGAATCATATTCTCTCTCACACACACACACAAACTTACTTATATTCTTACTTATATTCTCTTACATACAATGCAAACTTATTCAAAGCCCACGCAGGTTCTAACTGCCATTTCATAGACTTAACAAGATCAATGATAGCTAGCCTAGAAGCTGATTGGTTAGGGCTAACGGCTGCAAGGGATTGTCTGTGCTCTGAGTTTCTGCTTGGACAACTAAACGCATCATTTCTTCTGATGCCACATGAAAGTGAGAGTGATGGGGTTCCCAGCAAATCCAGTTTCTCCAGGCACCTGCTTTAAACTGCCTATTGACAGTGCCAAGTATAAGATATGTCCACTACAATTACAGTACAATAATCAAATCATTGTAAGATTTCAAAATTGAGCATAATGAAAATGATAACAATTAGAATTGAATCAAAAACTTCTGAATCTCTACTGAAATTTAAAAAAAAAATGTTTTTTTGATGTTGGGAGATCAAAATAAGCAAAAACAATACAGAATCATTTAGAATATACTTCTACCTGACAACTCTGGCAGGGTTCTGTAAAAATGATTTCACTTTAACAAGCCTGTTTTGTATAGTAATGAAAAGCTGCATAGTTGGAGGTTTCACAGTCATTTCAGATGTCGAGGTTAATAGCATCACTATTGAAGTGAAAAGGCCCATTCATTTCAATAATTTTCACGGAAAAACTAGTTTTACTTTTGGTAGCTCTCAATTTGAAATTATTCTATCTATCTATCTATCTAGATATATATATATATATCTATATATATATATATATATATATATAGATAGATATCTATATATATATATATATATATATATATATAGATAGAACAAGGAAATTTTCCCAGTGTGCCCTACGTAAGAGTGTCTTCCACCAGACCAATAATAGAGTACAGTAATGATTCTGTAACAAGAATATTTAATACAAATGATTTAAAAATTATAATAAAACATCATTTTCATCTGTATATTCATTTCAGTCAGTAAAAGAGAAACCCAACGCGTTTCGTCGACCCAGCGACTTCCTCAGGGGTTACTTAATCTGAGTGGTGGAGAGAAACCATATTACACACTACACGGGTATTGAGTGGTATAAGTCTATTGGATTTGGACTGTACATACCCAATAATGGCTCAGGAGTGTATATAGAGCTTTCAGGGTTCTGACTTCATATATAGCGGATGAGTCCTTATAAGGACTTAGATCCTGTATAATGTAGTGTGGATTTTTCTAAAACATAAAATATGTCACCGTTTAAATAAATGAAAAAGATCAGGAGGAGAGCAAGTGTTTTTAGAGTAACAAATTGGATTAGAGGAATCAGTACATACCAATTTCCAGATGGTGCCTTTTTAGTATAAAAAAGGATAGGGGGAAGGATTCAAGATGAATCAAATAAATCCACTGATTCCTACAAATATTTATATGTGTGTTTAAAAATGTAATTCATAACAATAAATATCATAGATCATTTATAGTGGAATAGTATAATGGTGAATGGTTTAGATTACACCTTAATTAGTATAAGACTAATTCTAATTGGCCCATCATAATAAAGTGGTCCCCAATTGAGGTTTAGCTAGTCTGTAATAAACATAACAGTGGTTCCAGCAGAATATAAGTAAAAAATAGGGATAAGTTAAACCTCTATACCATGATGCAAATAATCAGCCCAGGAATAATTTGACAGAGCAATTAGGCATACAGCAGAAGGACTTTCCATATCAATTAAGTATAAGCCAATGTTGTAACATTCATAATTAGCCACAATTATAAATACAATTATAGCGTTCATAATTAGCCACAATTATAAACAGGTTCAAGGTGCAAAAAGTATTCATTACAGTTCATAAAACAATATGAAGAGGGAAGCCAGCTCTCACATACCTTGTATGAGTTTTCACACCGCCAAGCACTGGACCAAACTGCAGGTAATGGTCACTGTGCTGGCATCGGGTATATATAGGGAAACCACCCTGACGTCACATCCGGAGTGGGTGGGAGAATAACTCCGTCTATTACCGTATTGTGGCAAAATGAGCCACATATAAACTTCTCGACACAGTGTATATTAAGTGCCAGGATAAGGGGTATAAAGTCCGACGTGTAAACTCGCGCTGGCAGTGAATAAAAAACTTTTCACCGCTATGCGCGTCAATAATGTGTTCCAGGACGTCATTTCCGGTACCTGATTATCTGTAGTAGCGGTGGAACGCATACAGCGTTCCATAGAGATAGGGGTAGTTAGGCGATATAGCCGGAAATGACACTTCCGGTATCTACATCGTTCCCTGTTGTAACAGTGGAACGCATAGAGCGTTCCTGAATAATTAGACCTGATAGGTTAGGGTATGAGAACTCCAGAGGACCAGCGTATACGGCCGGAATGAATGGAGGTGGTGACAATGGAACCTCCGTTCATAATATACATTGTGGGAAGTGACCTATAATTTACTAACAAATAAAAAAATGGAAAAAACGAAAAAATGGATGAAATTAAATATGTGAAATGAGATATATACGTAATTGACAGCACTATTAAAGGTAAAAATACATAAAATAAAAAAAATAAAAAATTCAAAGGTATGTGTACCTGGATTGCCTCTACATTCACAATTAATCATGACATCCTCGTTGAAAATTGAATACATATATTACTAAGTGATAGTACAATAAACATGGGATAGATTTGAAACCATTACGCCTCTTCATTAATAATTCATTAGGCATCATAGATAAAATTGATTTGCCAATAGAGACTTAATATAATTAATATAGTGGTGACAAAAATATGGATCTAAACATAGACCTCATAATACAATACATAAGAAAATAAACTGTCAATCATAATCCAAAATAAATGACAGTTTTGTTGGTCTATATTGAGACCTGTGTGCATAATGCAAATATAATTCATAGCTATTGTTACAATTGCCAAAGTGTATAACATCATATTTAACAACGATAGTGGCATTCTATAATAGAATTCGCATATTTTGTGAAAGACACAGTGATATATTCAAGTGTCACATAGAACATATAGTTTGTGCATATGTGCTTATAGACAAAGGGTTATAGATTCCCAATGTGAAGGAAAAGAAATTATTACAATACAAAAACTGTGCAAGAAATAGTGTAATCATCCCAAAAAAGAGACAATATCAACATTTTCATTAAGGCCAAAGGGGTGTAAAGAATTGAGTGAATAGATCCAAAAGGTTTCCCTTTTGGATAGGGTGAGATCCCTATCGCCTCCTCTGGGGTTTTCCAGGATTTGTTCAAGAACGGTAAAAGAAAAATTATGCGTGTTAACTATAGAATTATGATTTTCTAGAAAGTGGCGAGGGAGACTATGCGTAAGAATTTTGTGTTTAATGTTCCGGATATGTTCCTGGATACGGATTTTTAATTGACGTTTTGTTTTTCCCACATATATCTTTCCGCATTCGCATGTGATTCTATATACAACATATGTGGAGTTGCATGTGGTGGCAGAGTTTGCAGTAAATTCTCTTGAATCAATAGTGCACTTGAATGGCTTCTTCTCTACAAATTTACAACAAATGCACTTATTGCAGGGATTACATCTTTTGTTTTTTTCTAGGAAGGTCACTTTCTCTTTTGCTTTGACGGTTTTTAATTTGCTCGGTGCAAGGATGCTCTTCAAATTATTAGCTCGTCTAAAAACTATGTTGGGTTTTGGTGGAAGATGGGGTCCTAGGATTTGATCCTTGAGTAAAATATCCCAATGCTTTGTCAGAATTTTCTTTATTGTGTTATTTTCTTTGGTATATTGGGTGATAAAAGGTTTCTTGGGCTGAATTGAGATCTTATCATTAGTTCTAGGAGGTTTGTTCAAGATTTCTTTTCTTCTTCTGGCCCCTGCTCGTTGACGTGCATCTTCAATTTTTATTGGATCATACCCTTTTTCTATAAAACGTCCTGATAAAGTCAGTGATTGTTCGTTGAAATCTTCCAGTTTGCTGCAATTTCGTCTTAGACGAGTGAATTGCGAGAATGGTACATCATCCTTCCACCGGGGGTGATGGCAACTACTATATGGGATGAAACTGTTTGTGTCGACTTTTTTGAAGTGAGTTTTTGTACTGATGTTCTCTCCACTTGTTCCCATCAACACTAGATCGAGATATTCTATGCTTGTGTGGTTAGTCTGATATGTAAACTTCAAATTGTAGTCGTTCTGTTGCAGATATTCCAAGAATTTTTCAATGCTATTCAGGTCACCGCACCACACAAAAATCAAATCATCTATGTATCGTTGATAGAGTTTAATATGGTGTTCGAACTCAGAGCCATAGATAAATTGCTCCTCCCATGCTCCCATCAGGAGGTTGGCGTACGATGGGGCAAATTTAGTCCCCATCGCCGTTCCCGTTGTTTGCAGATGGTATTTGCCGTCAAATTCAAAGAAATTGTGCGTGAGGATGTATCTTATACTATCAAGCACAAATTTGATTTCTTCTTTAGTGTGTTCCGTGTATTTGGACATAATATCTGACACCGCTTTGATTCCCTTTTCATGAGGTATGGAGGAGTACAAAGCTTGTACGTCTACAGTGAGCCAGATGTAATTGGCTTCCCAAGTATAGTTTGTTAGCTTGTTAAGCAGTGAAGTGGAATCTTTAAGGTGAGATTTATTTTTGAGTACATATGGTTGGAGCAACAGATCTATAAAATGCGAAAGGTTGCTGCTCAACGATTGGATTCCCGCTACTATAGGCCGACCTGGTGGTAGCTTATCATTCTTGTGGATTTTGGGAATATGGTAGAAGATAGGTACTAATGGATGCTTAACATAAAGATAATCGAATTCTTCACTGCTTATAAGGGCCTTAGTTTTTGCCTCCATCAACAGGTTGAACAGGTCTTCCTTAAATTCATTGGTAGGATTATCTGGAAGTTCTATGTAGGTATGTCCATCATATAGCAACTTGGTAGCTTCTTGAAGATATGAAGATCTAGATTGCACAACGACAGCTCCTCCCTTATCTGCATTCTTGATAATTAGGCTGTCGTCTTTTTTCAGGATCTCCAGCGCTTTTCTTTTCTGTGGATTAAGGTTCGTCTTATGTTTAGTATTAGTTGGCTTTATTTTTTTGAATTCGTCATTAACCAAACTTTGAAAGATGTCGAGGTTACTCCCCTTTGACTCGATGGGATAGAACTTTGAGTGATTAGATACCCTAGGTTTGATTTTGTCTTCAGAATTGATGGGGGGATTTTTTAGGAAGTGTCTTTGCAGTGTAAGATTTCGTATATATTTATTTAAATCAATAAATAAATTGAACTTATCCGTCCTATTGTCTGGAGCAAACTTCAGACCTTTTCTTAGTACTGCGATCTTAGTGGGGGAAAGGGTCTTCTCAGAGAGGTTAACAACCCCTGTTTCTGGTTCCCTTGTAAATTTGGGGCTTTCCTTCTTGGGCTTTTTTCGGCCTCCTCTGCTTCCTCTTCTCTGCCATTGAACCCCCGTTTGATCCCTTGAGGTGAATCTAATCTGTTGTACAGAATATCCTCTTTCTGTAAATATGAGTTTTTTCTGTCCCCTAAAAAACGTGCAGATGTTTTTTCTTGGGAGGGTGTTCTGTATCTATGTGTTCTTTCCTTGTAAGATGGTATCCGTTTATTATCCCGTCGGTTATATTCGTAGTCATGTTGTTTTCTATTTTGATAAGAATCCATCCTATATCTCTGATGTCTGTTGTATTCAGTTCTTTCTCTGGTTCCCATCGTGGATGGTCATAATGACGTTCAGGTTCATACTGTTGTTGATCATATCTCCTCAGTTGTCTATGTTGGTATTGAGGTCTATTTTGGTAATTTCTAAAGTTCTTAGGTTCAGTGTTTGCGTTGTTGGACCAATTGTGAATTTGGCCATTTAGATAATCATTTCTGTCTCGAATAAACTTTTTTTGTTTTCTTTGTATAATTTCGTTTTCCAGTTTGTCTAATTTTTGTTGGAGGTCCGATATGTCCCTTTTGAATTCTTCACTGTCTGAATGCTTTTCTACAAGTTTATCGATTTTATTGATCTCGGTTTCGATTTTTGTTAATTCCTTTTTTCTTTCATTTATTAGGAGTACGATTAGTTTATTAGAGCATTCTTCCAAGATACTATTCCATGAAGCAAGGAAATTTTCGTTACCATTGCCAAAAGTTGGTGTTTTGTTTATCCTTAAACCTCTTGGTATACGTTTAACCTCCAGGTATTTTTCTAATGTTGTGACATCATACCAGCTTTTGAGCTCTTTTGTGGCTAATTTTTCCACATTATTTAAATGATTGAAATAGTCTTCATCTTCTGATATAAACACTTGCTCGTCCTCCAGAAACATATTCTTAGCTCTTGCTGACCTTTTGGATCGGTCATTGAATAATGGCATTTTTTACTTTTTTAGCGGCAAATCACAGGGTGTCTAACAGTAGAACAGGTAAACAAGAAGAGTACCCCTTCAATGCGCTATAGATTTATAGGTTGGGGTGGGCAGCAATTAGGGAAGTCCCCTCTGTTAGTAGGGGATAAGGACAGATAGAACAAGGAAATTTTCCCAGTGCGCCCTACGTAAGAGTGTCCTCCACCAGACCAATAATAGAGTACAGTAATGATTCTGTAACAAGAATATTTAATACAAATGATTTAAAAATTATAATAAAACATCATTTTCATCTGTATATTCATTTCAGTCAGTAAAAGAGAAACCCAACGCGTTTCGTCGACCCAGCGACTTCCTCAGGGGTTACTTAATCTGAGTGGTGGAGAGAAACCATATTACACACTACACGGGTATTGAGTGGTATAAGTCTATTGGATTTGGACTGTACATACCCAATAATGGCTCAGGAGTGTATATAGAGCTTTCAGGGTTCTGACTTCATATATAGCGGATGAGTCCTTATAAGGACTTAGATCCTGTATAATGTAGTGTGGATTTTTCTAAAACATAAAATATGTCACCGTTTAAATAAATGAAAAAGATCAGGAGGAGAGCAAGTGTTTTTAGAGTAACAAATTAGATTGGAGGAATCAGTACATACCAATTTCCAGATGGTGCCTTTTTAGTATAAAAAAGGATAGGGGGAAGGATTCAAGATGAATCAAATAAATCCACTGATTCCTACAAATATTTATATGTGTGTTTAAAAATGTAATTCATAACAATAAATATCATAGATCATTTATAGTGGAATAGTATAATGGTAAATGGTTTAGATTACACCTTAATTAGTATAAGACTAATTCTAATTGGCCCATCATAATAAAGTGGTCCCCAATTGAGGTTTAGCTAGTCTGTAATAAACATAACAGTGGTTCCAGCAGAATATAAGTATAAAATAGGGATAAGTTAAACCTCTATACCATGATGCAAATAATCAGCCCAGGAATAATTTGACAGAGCAATTAGGCATACAGCAGAAGGACTTTCCATATCAATTAAGTATAAGCCAATGTTGTAACATTCATAATTAGCCAAAATTATAAATACAATTATAGCATTCATAATTAGCCACAATTATAAACAGGTTCAAGATATCTATCTATCTATCTATCTATCTATCTATCTATCTATCTATCTATCTATCTATATATATATATATATATATATATATATGTCTTGGTCCTTGTTTTGTAGCAGGTAAACAGCATACCATGCACACAGTATAGGCAAGGATGATTACAGCATTGCAGCATTTAGATATCAAAGCATAGTACAAACTCCTCAGTATGTTCCAGTGGTCCCTACCTTAGACCACACCCCTGGCCTATCACCTGGGCAGCTAATACACCATCAGGAACAATGACCTCCTGCCCTGGAAACACTTATATCAGAAAGCCACAGGTGCTGCTAATCAGCCCAACCCTGATCACATCAATATTCCTGCTGCAGCTGCTCTAAAACCTGTACCGTATCCTCCATATTACCTCATGTAGAAGTATGCTATCCCGGCTACTCCCTCTCTCTCTCTCTCTCTAGATATATATATCTCTATCTATATATCTCTATCTATCATATATATATATATATATATATATATATATATATATCCTGGGTCGATCCGGCACTCGGCCACAAAGAGTTCATATACCAGAGTGCCTTTTCAAGGATATTATATCAGCAGGTGTGGAGGTATCCTTACGGGCTCCAACGAACGGCACTTCAAGGATTTGGAAAAAACGTGAATTTATTACAACGTTTCGGGGCGACTTGCACCCCGTCGTCAGGTGAACAGCAATCAAAGAAACAAGTGACAAGGTATTACCTTATATAATACATGTAGGAGCGAGGCCGCCATCCCTCCGCCTCCGTGCGCCGCGCCGGGTCCCATACCGGAAGTGAGGCCGTGACGTGTATCCGAGATACTGCGTCCTGGATCTCTCCTTGTTGCTAGGCGACCGGCTTGGCGTCTGGCTGCCGGGGGTTTGCGGGCCATGGGTGTACAAAACAGAATAGGTGCTGTGAAAGAAAAAATGCAGACATACATGTAAAACATAAAAAGTGATTGCACTTGCTGTTATTATAGAAAAAATAAAAATAAAGAACAGTACTGAGAGTCACATCTGTATAGTGGTAATCAATGCAAGTATTGTTAATGCAGGAATAAAGAGACATCATATATCTTTGCAGGAGGAGAACCACTGAGAAGTGGTCAAATTCATTATACTGGGCAGCCTGAGGGGACAGGGCGTCGCGTTAGTCTCCAAAGTGGCGACTCGGGTGAATGCCTGTTTGAAAGGGGGACTGGGATAGGCCAGGGGGTGTTGAACCAAGAGAATGTGTGCTTAATCTGATCATGGCTTAGGCGTCCAGCTAGGATGATATCTATGTCAGAGCGTTCCAGGTGATCCTTTCATTCAGTCCGTAAGGCACTACGGTGTTAAGGCGGAAAATCCACCTTGCTTCTAGGCGAAGAAGGGCTTTTTGCCGATTGCCACCTCTGGGCATGGGTGGCACATGATCGATGATCAGATATTTTAGTGTCGACAAGGGGTGTTTCAAGTTTTTGAAGTGAACAGCCACTGGTTGGTCAATAGGTTTGTTCTCCAATGCTCCTTTGATGGCTGAGCGGTGGAGAGCCATCCTTTCTTTAAATTGTCGGGTTGACATCCCGACATAATACAGGCCACATGGGCATATAATGACGTATATTATGAACCTGGTGCTGCATGTCAACACATGCCTTATTTTATACATTTCTTCAGTATGAGGATGTTTGAAGGTAGTGCTCTGGATGAGGTGGACGCATGTGGCACACTTGATGCAGCGGTAGCAGCCATTGGGTTTGTGGCTGGATCTTGTTCTTAAACTGGTGTCAAAGCCCGTTATGTCAGTATGCACTAACAGGTCTCTTAGGTTACGACCCCTACGATAACAGGCCATAGGTCGAACATCTGTGAAGCAGGGTAGAGATTTGTCAGTGGCCACTATCGGCCATAGCGCTTTATTGGCTATGGGTATCACTGTACTGCTGGTATCATAGGTGGTAGTCCAAGGGAAAATTTTGGCTTTAGCCTTCCTGGTTGGGGAGTTGGATAAGAGATCCTCTCTGTCCAGCAATAAAACTTTATCCTTCGAAGCCAGGAGTAATTGCAGGTTGTACCCGCGTTCATGAAATCGCGTCACGATAATGTCCAGCTGTGCTGGAAGTGTAGTCACGTCACTGCATATGCGTGCCGCACGTAACATCTGGGAGTATGCAAGGCCACGTTTCAAAGGAGGAGGGTGGTGGCTGCTTGATAATAGGAGAGTGTTCCTATCTGTGTTTTTATAAAAGATGCTGGTACTGATGCTCCCGTTTTTAAGATGTACTGACACGTCGAGAAAATCAATGTGCTCGTGGCTCCAGGTAAAGGTAAATTTTATTGGACCGGGTGCCCTGTTGATGTCGTCCATCATTGCAATACACAGGTCAGGGGGACCATCCCAAAGGACGAACAGGTCATCTATATACCTGGTTAGCAACCTGATTTCACCACTATCCTGGTGCCGGCCAAAAAATCTTTTTTCTTGTTCCACCATAAAGATGTTGGCATAGGACGGTGCCACGGCCGATCCCATGGCACAGCCCTCTAGTTGCAGGTAGATGATGCCATTGAAACGGAAATAATTGCGGTTGAGGACCATTTCTAGTAGTTGTAGAAATAGCTGTTTATCAAACCCGAACCCTTCATCCAAAGTGTCCAGGAACCTACTCATGGCCAAAAGACCCTGGTCGTGAGGTATAGAGGTATAAAGGGATGTAACATCCATAGAACACATGATGGTAGAAGGGGAGATATCTGTAATTTGTCTCAGCCTGTTCAAGAAGCATGTGGTATCCTTCAGATGTGAGCTCTGGACTACCACGTGTGGCTGAATAATGGCATCAAGTAACTGTGAAACAGGTGAATAAAGGCTATCCCGGGCGGATATAATCGGACGCCCCGGGGGAGCTGTAGCATTTTTATGTATCTTCGGCACACTGTACAGTATAGGCATAATGGGAAAATCTGTAGATAGTGCATCGACCGTTCTCTTGCCGATCTTGTTGGCTTGGAGGGCAGTTTGGAGGATGTTCTTCAACTCCACTTGGTATTGGGTAGTGGGATCCACAGTAAGTCTGCGGTACACCTTGGTGTCCGACAGTTGCCGCATGATCTCTGAGGTGTAATCGCTCAAGTTTTGAATTACTATAGCCCCGCCTTTGTCTGCGGGGCGTATAGTGATGCTTTTGTCGTCGCTGAGGTCCCGCAATGCCCTGTGTTCAGCTGCAGATAAATTAGAGTGGAAGACTTGGGAGGCAGCTTGAAATCTCTTCATAGACCCGTCCAGCAATCGTGTATAGGTCATGATGGATGCATTATGGCTCGGGGGGTCAAAGGTTGATTTACTCCTGTTTTGGAGAAATTTGGAAAGTGGACCAGTGGTAGTAGTGTCCTCTTTGTGCTGGAAAAACTCACATAGTCTCATTTTTCGGTTCATCCTATGTAAGTCCAGTTGCCACTCAAAAGAATCATGCCGGTTGGACGGCACAAACGAAAGTCCTTTACTTAAAACCACCTCCTCAGTGGCTGTGAGGCTGCGGTCTGAAAGGTTGAACACCGCTTTTATTTGTTGTTTGCTCGTTTTAAAGAGCCTTTCGTTTTGCTTACTGCGGCGGGTTCTTTTCCGCCGCGTCCACGGCGGGTGGTAACCCCTAAAGGGGGCTTCTTGTTGATTTTACCTTCATCTGAGTCGGCAGGAGCAAAATCACTGTCAGATTGAGATGACATTTGTGCAGATCGGGGAGTTGCATTTTTGCGCCAGGTAGATTTTTGATTTTGGAATCTTGATGTGCGCCCCTGAGGCTCCGTGCCGGTGAGCCATCTGTACACTTGGTTGGATTCGTAATCAGACTGGACAGTGGTCAGTTTGGTCTTTTTGAAGCGCGACAGCTCACGTCGATACATATCACACTGTGTCTTAAGTTTTACTGCAAATTGATCGAACTCCGTGGATGACAGAATTTCTTGCATGTTGAGTTTTTAATGTCTCTATCTTTTCCTTAGTGGACCTCAATTCCTTGGACACTTTGGATGAAGGGTTCGGGTTTGATAAACAGCTATTTCTACAACTACTAGAAATGGTCCTCAACCGCAATTATTTCCGTTTCAATGGCATCATCTACCTGCAACTAGAGGGCTGTGCCATGGGATCGGCCGTGGCACCGTCCTATGCCAACATCTTTATGGTGGAACAAGAAAAAAGATTTTTTGGCCGGCACCAGGATAGTGGTGAAATCAGGTTGCTAACCAGGTATATAGATGACCTGTTCGTCCTTTGGGATAGTCCCCCTGACCTGTTTATTGCAATGATGGACGACATCAACAGGGCACCCGGTCCAATAAAATTTACCTTTACCTGGAGCCACGAGCACATTGATTTTCTCGACGTGTCAGTACATCTTAAAAACGGGAGCATCAGTACCAACATCTTTTATAAAAACACAGATAGGAACACTCCTATTATCAAGCAGCCACCACCCTCCTCCTTTGAAACGTGGCCTTGCATACTCCCAGATGTTACGTGCGGCACGCATATGCAGTGACGTGACTACACTTCCAGCACAGCTGGACATTATCGTGACGCGATTTCATGAACGCGGGTACAACCTGCAATTACTCCTGGCTTCGAAGGATAAAGTTTTATTGCTGGACAGAGAGGATCTCTTATCCAACTCCCCAACCAGGAAGGCTAAAGCCAAAATTTTCCCTTGGACTACCACCTATGATACCAGCAGTACAGTGATACCCATAGCCAGTAAAGCGCTATGGCCGATAGTGGCCACTGACAAATCTCTACCCTGCTTCACAGATGTTCGACCCATGGCCTGTTATCGTAGGGGTCGTAACCTAAGAGACCTGTTAGTGCATACTGACATAACGGGCTTTGACACCAGTTTAAGAACAAGATCCAGCCACAAACCCAATGGCTGCTACCGCTGCATCAAGTGTGCCACATGCGTCTACCTCATCCAGAGCACTACCTTCAAACATCCTCATACTGAAGAAATGTATAAAATAAGGCATGTGTTGACATGCAGCACCAGGTTCATAATATACGTCATTATATGCCCATGTGGCCTGTATTATGTCGGGATGTCAACCCGACAATTTAAAGAAAGGATGGCTCTCCACCGCTCAGCCATCAAAGGAGCATTGGAGAACAAACCTATTGACCAACCAGTGGCTGTTCACTTCAAAAACTTGAAACACCCCTTGTCGACTCTAAAATATCTGATCATCGATCATGTGCCACCCATGCCCAGAGATGGCAATCGGCAAAAAGCCCTTCTTCGCCTAGAAGCAAGGTGGATTTTCCGCCTTAACACCGTAGTGCCTTACGGACTGAATGAAAGGATCACCTGGAACGCTCTGACATAGATATCATCCTAGCTGGACGCCTAAGCCATGATCAGATTAAGCACACATTCTCTTGGTTCAACACCCCCTGGCCTATCCCAGTCCCCCTTTCAAACAGGCATTCACCCGAGTCGCCACTTTGGAGACTAACGCGACGCCCTGTCCCCTCAGGCTGCCCAGTATAATGAATTTGACCACTTCTCAGTGGTTCTCCTCCTGCAAAGATATATGATGTCTCTTTATTCCTGCATTAACAATACTTGCATTGATTACCACTATACAGATGTGACTCTCAGTACTGTTCTTTATTTTTATTTTTTCTATAATAACAGCAAGTGCAATCACTTTTTATGTTTTACATGTATGTCTGCATTTTTTTTTTCACAGCACCTATTCTGTTTTGTACACCCATGGCCCGCAAACCCCCGGCAGCCAGACGCCAAGTCGGTCGCCTAGCAACAAGGAGAGATCCAGGACGCAGTATCTCGGATACACATCACGGCCTCACTTCCGGTCTGGGACCCGGCGCGGCGCACGGAGGCGGAGGGATGGCGGCCTCGCTCCTACATGTATTATATAAGGTAATACCTTGTCACTTGTTTCTTTGATTGCTGTTCACCTGACGACGGGGTGCAAGTCACCCCGAAACGTTGTAATAAATTCACGTTTTTTCCAAATCCTTGAAGTGCCGTTCGTTGGAGCCCGTAAGGATACCTCCACACCTGCTGATATATATATATATATATATATATACGCTGTTTGGTCCGGCACTCACTGCATACAGCAAACAACTGGTCCGGTGCCTTCCTCTGTAGCGATACCAGCAACTAGTATCCCACCAATATAGTAATAAGGGGAACGTTACTATATATGTATATATATATATATATATATATATATATATATATATATATGCAATGCAGAAAGAGAGAGAATGGCGCAACCAAGTCAGTGATTATAGAAAATTTTTACTAAACGAATAAATAACTGACATACATGGTAAAAAGCAGCAAACAGCTTGCCCAACGATTAAGATCCTTCAGAAGCCACCGGGAATCGGTGGAAGCCGGGACTCAGTTTCCCACCGACGGTGCCTCTTTCACTCGGACCAGGAGAGACCAGTTCAGGTCTGTGCACGATGCCGTGAAGGTAGCCACGCCTCTACGCGTTTCGTCACGTGTGGGACTTCGTCAGGAGGTGTGGTTATCCTGGATCCTAGTGTGTCTTATATCCACCTCTCAATCAGCTGGTATTGATTGAGATTGGAATCACCTAAGTGTCATTCACTCAGCTAACTCTCAATGCTAAATAGCAAGCATATATATGCACCGTTTAAGTTTATACTTTACACATTAAAAAGACAAGTATTACAGGTAAACATAACATAAATCATAAAGGATTTTTACATGTTTTAAAACATTACAGATTTCAGAGAAAAAAAACACACTTCAATATTTGGAATATAAAATGCCTGCGGTCGGCTCGTGGACTCGAGCTGCGGCCGGCGGCATCCCACATCAAACGTATTTAAGAAGAATACATGGTACTTGTGAGTTATCCGGGCGTCCGATTTTTTGATTGTATGCCTTAAGTTAAGGCATACAATCAGATGCGATGCGATATCGCATCGCATGCGACCATCGGATGCGATGACCCGATTTTTCCATAGGAATCAATGTTAAAATGATTCCTATGGAAAAAGGGGTCCTTTTCATACCCCTACTATCCAAGTGGGCATGGAGTTGGATATAAACCTGTGGCGAGCGTAGCGAGCCACCGAGCCCGAAGCGTGGCGAGCGAAGCGAGCCCCGCGAGGGGACGGTATTCCGTGTCCCCTCGCGGGGCTCGCTACGCTCGCCACGCTTCGGGCTCGGTGGCTCGCTACGCTCGCCACAGGTTTATATCCAACTCCATGCCCACTTGGATAGTAGGGGTATGAAAAGGACCCTTTTTCCCATTGAATTCCATGTTAAAATGGACTCAGTCCATTTTAACATTGATTCCTATGGAAAAATCGGGTCATCGCATCGCATCGCATCCGATGGTCGCATGCGATGCGATGCGATGTCCCGATCCGACCCGATTTAAAAATCGGACGCCCGGATAACTCACAAGTACCGAATACATATATAGAACATACATTTAAGATATCATAAGAAACTATTATAAAAATCAATAATAAAATTTTTTTTTGCTAAACCTCGCTAACTAACAATTCCAGTCATTTCCCCTAGCAACCATATTTCAAGGGATAAAAGAAGGAGACAAGAAAGATATATGAATAATCAAGCAATCACAGTTTTGCAACATAGTAACACTCTAAAGAATATATCCATGACATAAACAGTATGACCGCGATAAAGCTCCACATTCGCACAACACACCACGGGACCCTATAGGTTAAGACACAGAGGTCCGCAGACCCAACAACTGTGTCTCACCAGTGCACCGTTAAGTGTGTCACACACTGTGTGTGTACTGTCAGTGGAGAAAAGAGACAATATCGCAGCCCTCGTTCATGCCTGCTGGTGAGAGGGTATTAACCGTGTATATCCAGTAGGTCTCACGCCTACTCAGTTTATTTAAAATGTCTCCACCTCGCTCATCTAATGAAATTTGTTCAAGTGCTTTGAAAGAAAAATGTCTGAGATCTCCGTTGTTACATGCCAGAAAGTGTCTGGAGACACTGTGTGTGTTAACCTTATTACGAATATTACGTGTGTGCTCCAAGATCCGCAATTTCAATTGTCGCTTGGTCTTGCCAATATATCGTTTCCCGCAGCTGCAGGTTAACATATAAATGACAAATGTACTTAAACAGGTCATTTTACTTTTTACATTCCAAGACTTAGTCCCCTCACTATTGGAATATTTAAACTTGTCACGGTCAACATATTGACACATTTTACACTTTGAGCAAGGGAAAAATCCTTTTGTTGTATTTAGCCAATTAGTACTTGTGATTGATTTTAAATGACTTGGAGCTAGGTTGGTTTTAAGAGTGGCTGCTCTTTTGAATACCACTTGCGGCCGATTGGGAATGATTGTTTTTAATAAGGGATCCAATAGAAGGACATCCCAGTGTTTGTTAAGTATCATCTTTATTTTATCGCTATCTACATTATACTTAGTGACAAAAGGAACGAACGCAGCCTCATTGTTTCTATCTTTTGTTCGATACACCAATAAATCCTGTCTGTTTTTATCACTAGCTCTCTTTTTACATTTATGTATCAGATGTTGTGGGTAGTTTTTCTCCTCAAATCGGGTGCTATAAATTTCTGTTTGTTCCTCAAATTTTTCAACTGTGGAACAATTCCTTCTTAGTCTTATGAATTGTGAATAGGGGATATTGGATACCCATTTATTAAGATGGCAGCTTGAAAAATTTATATAACTGTTGCTGTCGACACATTTGATATGTGTGTATGTGTCGATGAGTTTTGTAGATTCCCAATTTGAAGTATCTAAAACTAAATCCAAAAATTCAATTTTTACAGCATCATACTTAGAAGTGAATTTTAAGTTAAGATTGTTAATATTTATTTTGGACATAAATTCCTCAAAACTGCTTTTATTCCCCTGCCAGACAATGATGATATCATCTGTGTCGACAGCAACATTTATATAAATTTTTCAAGCTGCCATCTTAATAAATGGGTATCCAATATCCCCTATTCACAATTCATAAGACTAAGAAGGAATTGTTCCACAGTTGAAAAATTTGAGGAACAAACAGAAATTTATAGCACCCGATTTGAGGAGAAAAACTACCCACAACATCTGATACATAAATGTAAAAAGAGAGCTAGTGATAAAAACAGACAGGATTTATTGGTGTATCGAACAAAAGATAGAAACAATGAGGCTGCGTTCGTTCCTTTTGTCACTAAGTATAATGTAGATAGCGATAAAATAAAGATGATACTTAACAAACACTGGGATGTCCTTCTATTGGATCCCTTATTAAAAACAATCATTCCCAATCGGCCGCAAGTGGTATTCAAAAGAGCAGCCACTCTTAAAACCAACCTAGCTCCAAGTCATTTAAAATCAATCACAAGTACTAATTGGCTAAATACAACAAAAGGATTTTTCCCTTGCTCAAAGTGTAAAATGTGTCAATATGTTGACCGTGACAAGTTTAAATATTCCAATAGTGAGGGGACTAAGTCTTGGAATGTAAAAAGTAAAATGACCTGTTTAAGTACATTTGTCATTTATATGTTAACCTGCAGCTGCGGGAAACGATATATTGGCAAGACCAATCGACAATTGAAATTGCGGATCTTGGAGCACACACGTAATATTCGTAATAAGGTTAACACACACAGTGTCTCCAGACACTTTCTGGCATGTAACAACGGAGATCTCAGACATTTTTTTTTTCTTTCAAAGCACTTGAACAAATTTCATTAGATGAGCGAGGTGGAGACATTTTAAATAAACTGAGTAGGCGTGAGACCTACTGGATATACACGGTTAATACCCTCTCACCAGCAGGCATGAACGAGGGCTGCGATATTGTCTCTTTTCTCCACTGACAGTACACACACTTAACGGTGCACTGGTGAGACACAGTTGTTGGGTCTGCGGACCTCTGTGTCTTAACCTATAGGGTCCCGTGGTGTGTTGTGCGAATGTGGAGCTTTATCGCGGTCATACTGTTTATGTCATGGATATATTCTTTAGAGTGTTACTATGTTGCAAAACTGTGATTGCTTGATTATTCATATATCTTTCTTGTCTCCTTCTTTTATCCCTTGAAATATGGTTGCTAGGGGAAATGACTGGAATTGTTAGTTAGCGAGGTTTAGCAAAAAAAAATTTTATTATTGATTTTTATAATAGTTTCTTATGATATCTTAAATGTATGTTCTATATATGTATTCTTCTTAAATACGTTTGATGTGGGATGCCGCCGGCCGCAGCTCGAGTCCACGAGCCGACCGCAGGCATTTTATATTCCAAATATTGAAGTGTTTTTTTTCTCTGAAATCTGTAATGTTTTAAAACATGTAAAAATCCTTTATGATTTATGTTATGTATACCTGTAATACTTGTCTTTTTAATGTGTAAAGTATAAACTTAAACGGTGCATATATATGCTTGCTATTTAGCATTGAGAGTTAGCTGAGTGAATGACACTTAGGTGATTCCAATCTCAATCAATACCAGCTGATTGAGAGGTGGATATAAGACACACTAGGATCCAGGATAACCACACCTCCTGACGAAGTCCCACACGTGACGAAACGCGTAGAGGCGTGGCTACCTTCACGGCATCGTGCACAGACCTGAACTGGTCTCTCCTGGTCCGAGTGAAAGAGGCACCGTCGGTGGGAAACTGACTCCCGGCTTCCACCGATTCCCGGTGGCTTCTGAAGGATCTTAATCGTTGGGCAAGCTGTTTGCTGCTTTTTACCATGTATGTCAGTTATTTATTCGTTTAGTAAAAATTTTCTATGATCACTGACTTGGTTGCGCCATTCTCTCTCTTTCTGCATATGTAATTGGGACACCTGTGAGCCGTGGTCTGGCTCATTGGGAGTAAAGGCTGCAGACATACCTTTAAAAAGGAGAAGCACATTTCCACTCTCCCTGTGACTGTGCGCAGTTGGAGCTCCAAATACTCTATATATATATATATATATATATATATATATATATATATATATATATATAGGTCCTGCCTCCTTAGGGCTTATCCAAGTATGACGATGACTGCTATACCACCATCATAACAAATCCCTTTGATAAAGGTCTATTGTTTGGAAACGTCGGGGCATGATGGAATGAAAGCTTGTATATTTCACTTGTGACCTAAGATGGAATAAATTTTACTTTGAATCCTTTGATTATAAACGGCGAGTGCTCTACATCCCACTACTAAAAAGTGGAAACCCACACAGTATATATATATATATATATATATATATATATATATATATATATATATATACTTGCATACATATTATAAATCAGAATCTTAATCTATTCTATGATTAGCAATAAAATGTTCCCTTGTGCCAATTTTTTCTGTTTCTGGTCATCTTGTTTCTGGAATTTAGACGTTGAGAACTGGTCGGTTTTGTCTAACAGTTTCAGTGAATAGGAAACTGGCATGTACTGTAACTACAATTGGATGGATATGTGAAACTTACTGAGAACACATATCTTGTGTAATACAAAGATGCAAGGCCCCTCCTCGCCATCCAGATGTCTTAATCATTCAGAAAATATTTACATCTCTTAAGAGTATACATATCTAAAATACATATTTATTTAGGTTACCTTGTTTCTGTAGTAGATATACAGTAGGCGTTAGTCAATTTCTTTCATGTCCGATAACTGGATTTGCCTCAGTCCTATTAAGAAAGCCTACAGAAAGAAAAATTTATGTTACAGCCTGTCCTGGTATGAGAGAAATAATCCCTGCTGTTTGGCAGGTTTTATACAATGGTAGAATTGTTTCCTACAAGCTATGGAGTGATTTAAGCATTTAATCAATCTACTCCACCATATGCCTAGTGGAGTCACGCATTGACTGAGGCCTTAATGTTGTTGTGTCCATATAACAATCCACTACTTACATAATACAAGATTACCTGATCTATGGGGACTACACTCAATGCAGATAATACTTAACATATGCAGTATACATATGTATTGTCCATAAACGTCAATCAAAGTATTTACTTCTTATCAAAACATGTTTCTTGCCCTCTTTTTGCCATTGGAAACATATATGATTTCATGTAGTTTCATACAATCTGTTGCTTCCACTCTATACAGTATAGAGAGTTGTACATTGCAGATATGTTACATACCAAGTGTAACTGATAACTGTACAGTTTCAGTAGCCAAGTGATCTCAAAGAGCTCTTACATCTGCGATACCATCTTCATACTGATGCTACTGAAGTCTACATATCCTCCCATGTCCTTTATAATGATGCTACTGTAATCTTCATCTCCTCCTGTGACCTTCATACTGATGCTACTGACATCTTCATCCCCTCCCCTGGCCTTTATACTGATGCTACTCACATCTTCATCCCCTCCCATGACCTTCATACTGATGCTACTGGCATCTACATCTCCTCCCATGGACTTAAAATTGATGTTACTGAAGTCCACATCTCCTCCCATGGACCTTATACTGATGCTACTGACACTGCATCTCCTCCCATGGCCTTTATACTGATGCTACTCACATCTTCATCCCCTCCCCTGGCCTTTATACTGATGCTACTCACATCTTCATCCCCTCCCATGACCTTCATACTGATGCTACTGACATCTACATCTCCTCCCATGGACTTAAAATTGTTGTTACTGAAGTCCACATCTCCTCCCATGGACCTTATACTGATGCTACTGACACTGCATCTCCTCCCATGACCTTTATACTGATGCTACTGACATCTACATATCTTCACATGGTCTTTATACTGATGCTACTGATAGCTACATCTCTTCCCATGGCCTTTATACTGATGCTACTGACATCAGCATTTCCTTCCATGGACTTCATACTGATGCTATTAAAATCCACATCTCCTCCCATGGCCTTTATACTGATGCTATTGACATCTGCATCTCCTCCCATGGCCTCTCCTCCTCCACCCTGCAGCTCATCTCCAATTGTCTCTCAACTCCTTCCTGGATGTCATGGTGTTTTCTTATTCTCAACATATCTAAGACTGAGTTTATTGAAAAATACCTTACTGTTGCCAAATCTGCCCTCTCTCCTGTCCTCATCTAGCTCACATGAGTTGTGTCTATAATGTATGGTGCTAGAAAGTGGTTAAAGACCTCCTTTTCAGTATACAGTACAATTAAAGGTGGGTGGACCGGAGCTCTACACTTGTGTGAACATAGTATGTGTGTCTCCCTTTAATGAGAATATATAATATAATATTATATATATATGGTAATATATTGTAAATATATGGTATATTGTAAATATATGGTTTCTTCTTTGTTCTGGACTTACACAACAACCCGCTCTACTGGCCAACGATTCTTGGTTAACGTTTGCCATAACTGTATGAAATTACCCGTTTTTTAGCCTATTATTGATCCGATTGAATTACTAATTACAGGAAGTGACGCAACTTCCTAGTGTGCATAAATATCTGCTCCCTCCATCTTGTCCCCACCCCCTGAGGAAGTCTATCAGAGACGAAACATGTCGGGCATCTTCTGAGCTCATTTGCTCCTTACACTAAAAGCTAAGCGATTCCACATATTTCTTTTACCTTGATCTTATTGTGCATTTGTAACTTGTGGCCATATATATATTTTTTACGTTTTTTATTACATCTTGATACACATGTTTTAAAGAGATATTTTTCTTATTTTTTTTTTTTTGTTGTTCTTTTCATACTCCTCTTTTTATATGTAAAGTCTCTCCGTATTTTTTACTCTTACGAGATACCCTACCCCCATTTTTCTTATATTGTATTATTGTACAGCCTAATAAATGTATTATTATTTTTAACATACAGCCTACTTTATACATATATTTATATTAACTGAAGTCGCTGGGTTCTAAAATATTTTCCTCATTTACCCCGTACCGATAGAGACAGCACACCACTGTCTCTCTTAGGACCTGAGCAGACACCCCTTAATACCAGTAGGGGGAACAGTTTATTCTGAGTAAGCATCTAGCCTCGCACTCACCTGTTGTATTACCTGGCGCTGACTGTCCCTTTTTTTCTTGTACCCTTAAATATATATATATATGTGTGTGTGTGAGGGATGAAGGATAGTATGATCCTGATGTTGGATTGATTTATGGGTACTCTTTACCTAGAACGGCGCCCATCGCGGGCATTGCATGTACATCGCATGCCATTATAATGGTCACTCTTTTTTTACCTTGCGATGCCCAAGATTCAAATCTTGGGCGCCGTTCTAGGTAAAGAGTACCGATTTATGTGAATGAGACAACCAATGTGGTATCCGATCCGGGTCCTTCCTCACCTTCAGTTATGTCACAGATCGGGTTTGAAACGCGTCGGTGGCAGCACGTGGATGCAGAGATTGCCCTGTGGATATTAGACCAAGCACCTGCCACTTTCTATATGGATTTTAGACCAAGAAGGAGCTGAATCCTGTGTTTTGCCCGGGCTCACACTGGTACAGTATTTCCAGAACTGTCCATTGTCCAGTTCATTACATCTGGTAATTATCTTCAGGGCCTTCTGCACATAACATGTCCTTTTTGGATGTATGTGCCTTACTTGTGATACCATAGTCAAACAATTTCGCTTGTTGTAAGGATTATTGCATTTTTGAATGTACAATTGATGTGCATTGTTTTTGATGTTTTTATGGTATATTAAATTGTGATACGCTATAATGAATATGTGTTTCTATTTCATGTACTACTAAAATAATCTTAGAATTGTGGGAGAGATAAGAACATATGATTTTGCTCCGTGGGAAATAATTTGTGGATTGATGGGAAGTACAGTACTGTTTCCTGTTAATAAGGTGAAGGATATTGCCACATATCTTATTGCCTTGTTTGGGGTGACGAAGCACACTCCAGGTTTTATTCTTCCTAGTGCTAGAGCGCACAGTAATTTTATATACGCCTTTTTATATACGAATGTTCAGTGAGTGTAAGTTATCGCATGGGAAAAGGGGGTCGGACTGGTGCTGCTGTCATTGATCGTGGGGTGTCTGATGGGTGCATCTGCTGCCCATGCCCGGTGCCCAATTACATTGGCTTCAGTGACGGGGGCATGCTTTTATAAACATTATGCAGCGATTAAAATGATTAAAGTATGTTTGAAAAGTATCTTCTTTGTATTATATTCATCATTAATGACAGGGGAGGCACTGCCTCCTCTGCCTCCCCTGATTGCACATCCCTGTAATTAATGTTCAATGCCTTTTTATTTTAGAATAAATGATTTTTTATTCAGATGCTTCTGTAATCAGTTGCTGATATCTTAAACCATTGTCTCCTCTTTGAATCAAAGGACTATTATCTTTTCAAAAACCAAAACAAACATATTATGCCTGGTCTATCTGACATGCAATCAGCATTTCCAGTGCTGTCACAGAGCCATCAGAGAAACAGCAGCTTCCATCAGTGTCTGTCAAAGGAAAACCAGTACACAATGTAAGCACTGAAACTGTTATAAATATCACCAAAACGAACATTTCTATTTGATGGCTGTTCTGACTGTGGGTGACAGATATAAAAAAAGCATAATGCATTCAGAAGCATTTGTAGCAGATACTTTTGCAATGTGATAGTTCAAGTATGAACCATTGTGTTTTTTCAACATTATCAGCTGGGTATCCTTAAGGTCTTAAACTCAAAATGTGTCTTTCAAGTTATCATATTATATTTATCAATTTAAAAAAAAATCATATACACTAGAACTCACTGACTTAATATTTTAAAGTCCATGGTTTGAACTTAGTGAATGTTATGAAATCATGGGACTTGTATTATTACTGCTGTTCTCTGATCTCTACAGGCTCATTAGAAAAAAAAAAAACTGTGGAGAACTAACCAATACTGCACAACAGCGGTAAGACTTGACTTGGGGCATAGCTGGCTCATCGGGGGTTCCTTCTGTGCCGGTGTAACCTAACTTAGCTGTGTCACACTCCTTCTGTGCCTGTGTAACCCACCCTTGCTACTGTATGTCACACTCCTTTTGTGCCTGGTTTAATCTACAGTGGCATTGCTGTGTTGGGTGTGATATAGAACCAGTCCCAGAGAGCTACCAACATTTTCGTGTTCTCCAGACCACCTGTTGACCTGTAGAATGTATCCGTTAGGAATGAATGCAGCATGTTTGAACATGTGACTGTTAGTAGTTACTACACTTGTACACTAGCTATGAGGTTGGGAAATGTGATCTGCTGGTAGATCTTGAGGACTGGTTTGCCCAGCCCTGATCTACACTGACTGTAAAAAATTAAGGGGGGTGGCTTCATGGGAAAGGGGCATGATCACATAATACTACCAATTCACATTACACCACAAAATAATATCCGTTACTCATATTACACCACACAGTGCCACTTGTACACATTTCACCAGGTATAGCCCCTTAGGCATTTTCCTTCAAGTAGAGCCCCTTAGACACACTGCGCCAAGTAGAGTTCCTTAGACACACTGCACCATACTGTGGCCCTTAAACACACTGCAACAGGTATGGGTAGACATATTGCGCCAGGTACATCTAATGCCCACAAGAGTAGCACTGCTTATGCACACAGAACCAACAGGACTAACACCGCTTATACATACAATGCCCACAGCAGTTTTGCTGCTTATGCACATAATGCACACAGGAGTAGCGCTGCTTATGCACACAATGCCCACAGTAGTAGCACCATATATGAACATAATGCCCACAGGAATAAGACCACTTACACAATACATACAAGAGTAGCGCTGCACTGCTTATGCACATAATGCCCATAGCAGTCGCGACATTTATGCACATAATACCTTCAAGAGTAGCACAGTTTACACACACACAATGCCCACAGGAGGAGCACACTGCCGCACAATGTTAACACAGGAGTGGCAATGCTTATGCACATAGCACCCACTTTAGTAGTGACACTTATGCACATAATGACCACATTAGTATTGAAGCTTATGCACATAGCACTCCCCCCCCACACACACACACACACACCCACACACACACTGACACTCTTTCTCCCTACCCTTACCAAGCATCTTGCTGGCTAGATCTATAGCATCCTCTTTCTTTACAGCGCTGGTCAGTGTAGTTCTGCCCCCTAATTCCCATGTAGCTTTGAGCTGCCAGTGGATGCACCCACAGGAGGTCATTCTGGTTGACCAGCAAAGCAGCAAAATTTGCAGCTTTGCGGGTCATCTAAACGCCGCCCGCATGTACAGCTGCCTCCCTGTGTGCTCCTTGGAGTCCAACTTGCAGCTTGGACTCCAAGGATTACACACATCTCTAGAACAGGGCTCTATCCCATTTGAGTTACAAGTTCTCCTGTGGATGTTAAACCTCAATTTTAAAACCTGTAATAGTCTGGATAATTGGGACCCAGGATCTCTTAGGAGACCTTAATAGGTCAATATTGAAGTCCAGGTAATGCTTTAGGTTACCTTTTTGAAAAAAAAAAAGGAGTTTTCCTTCTTCCCCCCCCCCCCCCCCCCCCCCCACACACACACACACATCGCCAACTACCCTCTAAAAAATCAGGTGAAAGTGCATAGGCAGCATCTTATATGTTTTTTTGCCGCCATTCATACATACACTGCCTCTCTCACATAGGCATGCGCACATTGAGTGTTAAGGGTGCACAGGCACCCCCTAATGCTGTGCCCCCACCCCACACTTATTGCTGCTAGTAATACCAGCAATACTTTTTACCAAAGACTTTTGCTTTTTAGACCTGTATTCCATTAAAATAAGCGCCCATCAATCAATTATGTGTGTTTTGCATTATGAATGGTATTACACCATTGTCATATCACTACATACCTGTGTCATCCAGATATGATTTTATTTGCATGTACTGTTACACAGAGTAATTAGAAGATTAACACTGAAATAGGCCGGATATAATGGTGTGGCTGAGAGACGTTTTATATTGTAGTGAGTGCACGCCTGATTGGCGATGTTTGACAGACCCAATGGCGGTGTTAGACATGCCCAATAGGTGGTGCTAGGTGTTAAGTCTGTAACTTATATTATATCAAACCTTCATGAAGGAGGACACAGGAAGTTCAGCATGCTTCTTTACTCATAACTGCAGGGCAGGAACTACATACATTACAGGTATTCATACGCCAACTTATACACAAGAAAATAAGATCTGTTATATCCTTCCACGGGATACTTACACAGCAATAGGAACTATATACACCACACTCCTCCCAACTTAGATAAAAGCAGACAATTTGTAAATGTAGCACTACACAAGGTATATGTTACCCCAGAAGGCTACAAATCAAGCCTTTGGGGTGCCTTACGAACTCTGTCTGGGTAACGATGTTTAAATTCCCTAGCGACAGTCTGTTCCACTGAAGTCACACCAGAAGGTTCAGGGTCAGTTGTTGTCACTAGGGGAACCTCTTGTTCAGGTGACTCCATTCTAGGCATAGGAACAGTCTCTGTAGTCAACCCAGAGGGGTATACATTTTCCTCAGTGTCAGGAACAGTCTCTGTACCAGGCCCATGGGGGTAAACATAAACCCCTACATCACTAGCTTGGCTGTGTCCAGATTCCGACTCACAAGTCATCTGCCTCCTGGCCTCAATTATTTGATCAATGTGTCGACGCCACAATTCCCCTCCAACTTCAATCACATACATCAGTGGGCCAGATTTTGAAGAAACTATGCCCGGTTGCCATTTATCTCCTCTGTAGTCACGGACAAGCACCTCTTGGCCAATGTCGAAGGATCGTGTAGGTTTCTGGTAAACAGTTTGAAACTGTTTGTTTTGTACCTTTCTTCTCACATCTGGTTTTATCAAGTCCCATTGAGACCGCAAGTTTCGCTGCATAAACAGCACAGCAGGCGGTTGACCAGTAGTAGAGTGCTCAGTTCTACGATATATGAAAAGGAAGTTGTCAATCTTATGTTGTAAAGGCAGATGTTCCTGGTGTGCAGACTTGATAGCCTTTTTGAATGTTTGTACAAATCTTTCAGCCAAACCATTAGTGGCTGGATGGTGTGGAGCTGATGTGAAATGTCTAATGCCATTATCTCGCATGAACTTTTTGAATTCATTCGACACGAATTGTGGTCCATTGTCGCTGCATACTTGCTCTGGTAGACCATTTCTGGCAAAGATGGTTCGCAGAACAGCAATTGTTTTCTCAGACGTAGTGGATTTCATATTTATTACCTCTGGCCATTTTGAATGAGCGTCCACTGCAATAAGAAACATACAATTCATGAATGGACCAGCAAAGTCGATATGTACCCGCTGCCATGGAGATGATGGCCATTCCCAGGGGTGCAGCGGGGCTGTGGATGGTGAATTTTGAACTCCTTGACACCCTTCACATCCTTTTGTCAATGTTTCGATTTGCCCATCGATTCCTGGCCATCACACATAGCTTCTAGCAAGACTCTTCATTTTTACTGTGCCCAGATGTCCCTCATGTAAATTTTTCAACACTCTTTTTCTCAGTTTGGGTGGTATTACCACTCTGGAACCACACAGCAGAGTTCCTTGACAGACAGAAAGTTGATCCCTCCTGGCTGAAAAACCATAATATTGAGCATTGCCATGTTTAGGCCAACCTTTGAGAGTTAATTCCATTACTTTAGATAAGACTGGGTCTTTCCTTGTTTCCCGATTGATCATGTCATTGGTTATAGGTAGCTGTTCTATTAACATATTGTGATAAATGTCCAGGTCATCTTGGTCACTGGCTTCATTGCCTTGGGGCAAGGGAGAACGTGATAGACCATCAGCGTTGCCATGTAGTTTTGTTCCTTTAAACTCAATGTCATATGAGTGTGCACCCAGGAATAATGACCAACGTTGAAGACGAGCAGCAGTCATGACTGGAACTCCCTTTTGGGGGTTAAAAATTGACACCAATGGTTGATGATCAGTTACTAATGTGAACCTTTGTCCGTACAAAAATTGATGAAATTTCTTCACTCCCCATACTAGACTTAAAGCCTCTCGATCAATTTGAGCATAATTCTTTTCTGCTGCAGTCAAGGACCGTGAGGCGAATGCAATTGGTTTCTCACTTCCATCTCTTAGTTGATGTGACAACACTGCTCCAATGCCATATGGTGAGGCATCACATGCCAGTCTGATCGGCAGTGTTGGATCAAAATGAGTAAGGACTTTATCAGATGTAATCAATCTTTTTGTTTCTGCAAAAGCTTCCTCACAGTCTTTTGTCCACTTCCAACGAGCACTTTTCTGTAATAAGGCATTTAGTGGGTGTAGGACTGTGGAGATGTCTGGTAAGAACTTGTGATAATAATTGACTAGACCCAAGTAAGATCTTAGCTGCGACACAGACTGGGGCCGGGGTGCTTGCAGTACTGCTTCAATTTTGTCAGCCAACTTGTGTAGACCCTCTCTATCGATTACATGTCCACAGTAGGAAATGCTTTCTTGGAAAAATGCACATTTGTTTTTATTTACTCTGAGTCCATACTCCTGTAGTCGATTTAATACTTTCTCCAAATTATTTAGATGGTCCACGTCATCTTTGCCTGTTACAATTATGTCATCCAGGTAACATTGTGTTCCTGGTATTCCTTGTAGGACTATATCCATTGATCTCTGCCATAGTGCTGGGGCTGAAGATAGTCCAAACACAAGACGGTTATATTGTAATAAGCCTTTGTGTGTGTTGATGGTAAGATATTTCTTGGACGCTTCCTCAATTTCCATCTGTAAGTACGCTTGAGCTAGATCAATTTTGGAAAAGCGGTCACCCCCTGAAAGAGATGCAAAGATGTCCTCTATTTTGGGCAAAGGATACTGTACGGTTCGTAGCACTGGATTTATTGTCATCTTGAAATCGCCACAAATTCGGATACTTCCCATTTCATCCTTCTTTACTACTGGAACTATAGGCGTAGCCCATTCACTCCATTCCACGGGGGAGAGTATACCAGTGTCTTCTAATCTCTGTAATTCCTTCTCAACCCTTGGTCGAATAGCATATGGTACTGTACGAGCTTTATGAAACTTTGGAACTGCCTGTGGATCCACCTCTATATTCGCCTTGATGCCCTTTAATGTGCCAATTCCTTCTTGGAAAATGGATTGTACAGCATCCAACAGTTTTGAGAGCCCTTTAGTAGCTGCATCACTGCTAGATACATTGGAGGTGGTAGACTGTAACGTGTGAATGGAATGCCAGTCAAGTTGAATTTTCCTTATCCAATCACGACCCAATAGTGCCGGCCCACCCTGTGGAAGTACGTATAAATACAGTTCATGATTATTGCCTTTGTATTTAACAGAAACCTTTATCTTTCCCAGTGGAGACACCAGTTCGCCCGTGTATGTGCGGAGATTCACCGATGTTTTCTTCAAAGGAATTGTAGCAAATAAGCGTTTGTAATCCTTTGCATTTATCACTGACAGAGCAGCGCCTGTGTCTAATTCCATTTTTAAGTCAATACCTGCTACTTTTAAGGTGACCCACATCACTTGGCACTCTTTTGATGTTACAGAGTGCACATCTAGGCTGCCTAAGCCTTTTTCTGTCCCAGTACTATCAGTAGAGTCGGATTCATTGTCGGTTACCTTATGCACCTGGGGTGTTGTATATTTTCTCCCAGAGGCTTTATATGCTTTTGAGCGGTTGGGTGTTTTCCCCGACTGACATGTCCTTTCAATATGGCCTCTTTTCTTACAATTTCGACATACTTTGTCTTTAAACCAGCACTGACTGGCTTCATGTGAGGACTTCCCACAGCAGGCACAGGGCTGTCTCTGATTCCAATGAATTGGAGTGGTAGAACATTCTGGAGCCTTCTGTTGCAATTCTGATGCATCTCTGGTTGCAGTCTCCATTGAAATAGCTATGGATAGTGCACTCTCTAAGGTCAGTTTAGGCTCAGCCAGCAATTTCTTTTGTGTATTTGTACTTATCATCCCACAAACCAATCGGTCTCTTAAGGCATCTGATAACCCTGCTCCAAACTCACAGTGTTCAGATAACTTTCTTAATGCAGCAATGTACTCAGACACACTTTCACTTTCACTTTGATTTCTTCTGTGAAACCTGAATCTTTCAGCAATAACTAATGGTTTTGGGTTTAGATGCTTTTGTAAAATGTCCACAATGTCAGTGAATGACTTGGTGGCTGGCTTCTCAGGTGTTACTAAACTCCTCAGTAAACTGTATGTTTTGGCCCCCATCACACTTAGTAAGACTGCTACTTTCTTGTCAGCCTGCACACAGTTAGCATCACAGTACAATTCCACTCTCTCAATATATGTAGCCCAGTCCTCTATAGCACCATCAAAAGCAGCTATTGTGCCAATATATCCTGACATCTTGCCTTAATGTCCTCTTTCCTCTCTTCTGTATAGAAAGAATGATAGAACTCACGTGCTCCTGTATTCAGTGATGGCTGTCTGCATGTGCTGCCCTTTTTCACCCCACAATTGTGTAGAGTCAGTCCTTTGGCATTCCACTGATCACTGGAGCAATACTGAAGAATAGGTTTTATCCTCGTCGCCAGTGTTAAGTCTGTAACTTATATTATATCAAACCTTCATGAAGGAGGACACAGGAAGTTCAGCATGCTTCTTTACTCATAACTGCAGGGCAGGAACTACATACATTACAGGTATTCATACGCCAACTTATACACAAGAAAATAAGATCTGTTATATCCTTCCACGGGATACTTACACAGCAATAGGAACTATATACACCACACTAGGCACACCACTTTGACAGTGCACCCCCTAATAAAATGTGCTGCGCACGCCTATGCTCTCTCATATATCCATTCATACATACACTGCCTCTCTCATACTGTATATCTATTCATACATACACTACCTCTCATATCCATACTGAACATACATACTGCGTCTCTCATATATCCATACAAACACTGCCTCTCATATACACATTCATACATATATACACTGTCTCTTTTGTACATATGTGCGTACATACACTGCCTCTCATATATATACTGTAGTATACATACATACATGCACAGCCTCAAGCATACATAAATACATACTGAACAAACACATACTGTTTCTCTCATATATACATTCATACATGCAATGCCTCTATCATATATACATACATGGCCATATTATGCATACATACACAGTACATATATACAACCATGCAATGCATAACTATATATCCCCTCCTCTCCAGCCACAGCACATAGTCAGTCTTGTATCCCATAATAGTAGCACTGCAGTCAGTACCTGAGAGCTGCACCAGCACCAGGAACAACAACCATCAGTTCCTGCTTCCAGCTGCTGTCACTGCTTACTGTTGCCCCGGCCAGGTCACGGCTGCTACTGGTGGGGAGGCGCTGGTTCCTTCTGCTGGCGCTAAAAGCCTAGCGCTGCTGGCTGGAAGACACCGCTGTCCGGGGGGGGGGGGTTGGAGCCTGATGCGGCTACCACTGAGTCCAGGGGAAGGGGGTGATGCGGACGCCACAGAGTCCGGGGAAAGGGGATGCAGACGCCACCGACTCGGACTTAAGTTGGGGGAGGGGGTTTTGGTCAGGGCACCTCTCATCTGGCTACAGGGGGGGGGGTGAGATGCTAGCAAATGCCGCCCTCCAGTGGCTGGCGCCCTAGGCAAATGCATAAAGCTGCCTAGTGGTGGCGCCGGCCCTGATAGCAGCACCATATCTATGAATAAGCGCAGCACCAGCAGCTGTTTAATCATTGCTACTGTATGCCGGAAATACGGTGGTAGCGGGGGTCCACTTGCTTGCATTGCCCCTCGGGCTGAAAGTTGCCAGCCAGCCCCTGCTTATTATTATATAAGATCAGGGACCCCCAGAAACACAGATGCCTTGAAGCGGGCCTGTTAGCTCAATCATATTTTTGTAAATATAATACAACTGAGATCTCTGTGTTTTTATTATCATGCAATATTAAAATCTCATTGCTGATACTTTTCAGTGTGCTTGGGGAATATTGTACCTAGACTGTAAAATTCAATTTGCCTATAACAAATCTGTGCTGAGAGCAAATTATATAAATGGAGCAGGGTGAGACTGCAAAATAAATAAATGAAATATTAAACTCAGCAAATCATTTAAATTAAATACATCAAAGGATTATTTTAAATACCATCACTTGAGATTATAACAAACAATAACAGAATAACTGAAATAGAACAATTCCTCATGTAGAACAGTTGTGGATAGAGAATTAATACATACTTATCGGTAGAATAACCACCCAAGGTTACCACTGACAGTGGCCTGAAATCGTACTGCACTCAATACTTGATTATAATAATATATCTTTATTTATCATCAAATGCCCACATAAACAATTAACAATTAATGAAATTCACGTGTAAACATTATAGCATAGACAAAAAAAAAAAAAAAAACACATCAGGAATATTGAACCATACTTCATCACCAAAGTTACCAATACTCCCACTAATTATGTAAAATACGTATTGCCTGCGGAGAGAAGCTCTCTATAAAATGACTACACAACATGGAGCAATATATCCTATTTGATGGTAATAAGAACAGCTCTGCACTAGAATGCAAGGGATCCCTCAAAATACTCCACTTTTGAGAGGAGTTGATTGTTATATACAAGATGGATGCTTGGTAGAGCAACGGTAACTATTCTACTTGCAGTTGATACCTCTCTCTGATGGGATTTACGCTCAACCGTAGAGCAAGAGCCAAACCATACTAAAACACCATGGGCCTTATTCAGATCTGATCGCAATACAAATTTGTTTGGAAAATGGGCAAAACCATGTGCACTGCAGGTGGGGCAAATGTAACCTGTATAGAGAGAGTTACATTTGGGTGGGGTGTGTTGAAACTGAAATCTAAATTGCAGTGTAAAATTAATGCAGCCAGTAATTACCCTGCACAGAAACAAAAAAACTCACACAAATCTAACTCTCTCTGCACATGTTACATCTGCCGCACCTGCAGTGCACATGGTTTTGCCCATTTTCCAAACAAATCTGTACTGAGCTCAGATCTGAATAAGGATCCATAAGTGAGAACACGTTCAATAATACCCGAGTAGAGCTCCATTGCACATACCAGATGAATGTAATTTCCTTAGGAAAAACATTTAAGCTGGTGAGCTTTATTTATGACAGTATTTGTATGCATACTCCAGGAAAGATCTTTTAATATATTTATGCCCAAAAATTTGAAGGACTCAGCTGCCTCAACTTCTTGGCCATTCAATGGCAGTTGGTGTGGCTCCCCTATTTGAATTTTGATCTGGTCTGGTCTGCAGTGCATCTGTAATGCAATAAGGATTGCGTTACTGTGGAAAGATCGGCATTGTGTCTGCATCAGTCCCAGTATTTGTAATATATTATATCTCTATGTAATAAAACTCATAGGGGTTTATGTACTAAGATGGCAGTTCTATTTAAGATGGGATGTTAGCAACCAATAAGAATCTGCTTATTTATTTAGCACTAGAAGATATTAGATATAATCTGATTGGTTGCCAATAGCAACATAACCCAAATGTAATACAACCCTAGTATTTCAATTGAAAAAAAAAAAAAAAATTCTACAGTTACACAAAAAAGGAGATTTCCTCTTATCACGCAATGCTAGCTGGAGACATCGCCCACACATTGCTGCATTTTCCATCAGAAAACTACTGTACATAAAGGAAGACATTCTCTATGAAGAGGACAGAGGGCATGCGTGCAGTGGAAACAGCATCATTCATTAAAATGCTTTTACAGACCATTTGTTGAATCATGGGGTTGAATAGCTGTTCCTGTTCATGTTCCCTGTATGATGATCCTAGAATGAGCAGCCATTTATGTCATGGAAAAAAATGCCAGTAGAAATGAATAAAACTAACATAACAAACTGCATTACTTGCTTAGGCTACAGTTATAGACAAAGGCAGCGTTGCTTAGGAACATCCCACCTTTTAAACAAACATTACATACAGTACAGTGCCGGACATGAATGGGTCCTGCAGACAAACATTCCATTGTACTAAATAATAGTACAGAGAGGCGTGAGTTTAAAAAATGAATTACAGTAGGGATAAATAGCACCATGCTTTTCTTTCGTTCTTACTTTCTATTCTTTTTATTTCATTTTCTTTCTTTCTCTTTTTTTTTTTTACTTTCTTTGAATTTTTCAATTTTACTTTCTTTACTTTATTTCAATAACATCTTTTAAATTCAGTCTGCTACTTGTGTTATATATATTTTGAACCATGGAGAAGTGATTTTATTTCTGCGTGCCTCTTTCAAAATCTTGACTATGGACGGAAACAGTAGAAACCAATAGAAATGATGTACTTTGCAACATAAAATATAAAAAGGTTTTCTACTTGTGGAAAGTGCATGGTGTGTACATTAGGAGAAAGGGGGATTAAAGACCCTTCAGGAGAATAGAGACCCTTATTAGCAGACAATCAAGAGTGTTATCATTTGACATTCCACCTATTTGGTGTATATGCCCTTTTGGGATTAAATATTTCGGGAAAACTAAAAGGCGATAAAAAATGTTGGAGCACACTGGAAATATAAAGCATGGTGTACAAAATCATAGAGTCTGGCAACATTTCCATCAAGTGCATAAGGGAGACGCAAGTAGTAAGGTTTAAAGGTCTTGATCATGTGGGGTGTGATAAAAGGGAAATAGACCGATAAAAATTAATTGCAAAAATATTTTTTTTGGAACATTATATTGAAAAACCTTCTGTTAAAAGGTTTACATGAAAATGATGAAATAATAACTTTCATAGAAGACCGGTAGACTCACTAAGGATCCTCAGCCACTGCAGTACAGTAATGATTCCAGTGTGTCTGCTTAGATAGGGGTATGGTACAATTCACAACATCAGAATCCTGACTGTCAGGCCCCCGACAGGGGGCGAGCACATTAAAGCTGTACTCACCACTTATTCTATTCTCCATCTATGGAGGTCATAGACCCCCACAAGGGAAAATAGCCCATGTAAGTTGGGATTCCTACTCGGGCTCCTGATATTCGGGATTCCGACTCACCAAGACAGACTGTCGGTGAGTCATTCGGCACCCCTTAGATCAGTGATGGCTAACCTTGATACTCCAGCTGTTGTTGAACTACACATCCCAGCATGCCCTGCATCAGTTTTAGCATGGCCAAATTGCAAAACTGTAGCAGGGCACGCTGGGATATGTAGTTCAACAACATCTGTCAAGGTTAGCCATCACTGCCTTAGATTGTATGCATTTTAAAGAGAAATTGTCACACGATACCTATATAGCAATTTGGTTTAAATGTTTAAACCAATTGTAATGTTTTTTTTTTTTATTATTCAAAAATGGTCAAAGTACTCGCCCATGACGCCCAATTAACCAAGAACGTACACGCATATAAAAGTGACCTGAGAGTCACTTTATATATGCCTGTGCGCACCACATCTTTCGATGGTCGCCGACCATCGAAAGATGTGGGAGGTTCCCACTGGCATGTGAATAGATGTATATGTAAACCATCCCATGCCATGCGAATGTACGCACCTTGCGAATGGTGGGCCGCCGTACCACCATTCGCAGGGCGGGTTCTGGTTGACTCGCAAGGATGCAAATTTGAAAGGATGCATCCGAAAGAATCAACCAGAATAAACCCCATGGTCTAAAAGTTTACCTTTGTGACTGCATAATCTGTATATTCATATATAATTCTATATACAGTATATAAAACAACTTTGCTTTCTTTGCTTAGTATGATTGTTAAGTCATAGTAATTTTCTTGACAATATTCCTTAAATACAAATGTGCTTTTCTGGGCAGCTCTATTCTGTATCCTGTGAATCCATAAATTGCTGCTGTTCTGTCAGTCTCTTCCATTTCCCATTTTCTTCTCCATAAAGGACACATTAATGGTCTTCTCATTTTAGAACAATCTAAATTTTGATGCCAACACATAAATGGGAGGAACAGTGATCTAGTGCAGGAAACACTTGACCCAGACCCAAAGTGCTATTGAGGGGCACGGAGAGAGGTCACATCTTCACTTAGAAAATAAATAGCTCTGAAGGCACAAAATATTTGATGTACGTAATGGAATAAATGCGCTCCCTAGTCTTGTTTTTCTTTTTCACATCAGAGGCATCTGTAGCTACTTACAGTATATAATGTTTCTGTCACAGAGAACTTACAGATTGCACAAATATTTTAATTCTATTTTTATTCATCTGTCTACCATTTTCCTTTGTCCGTATGATTTTTTTTATTACCAGCTATTTATATAAATCACACATATTCCCCATCACTTTACAGAGAATATTTGCCCATTCACATCAGTTCCACTTCCTGTCCAAGTGGATCTTACAATCCATATTGCCAACCAATCAAACACACTATCAAACACACTATATGATTTTCAACCTTTTTATCTTGCGGCACACTAAATAAGATTTTAAAATTGCCAAGGCACACCATGACATCCCCACAGTGCAAAACACATTGGCCCCCACAGGGAACAAAACAACAGATTGACCACATCTAAAAAAAAACAATCACAATGGTCCCCACAGGTAACAAAAGTAAATTACATTGGCTCTTTACATGAAAATTAGAGACCAATAAATAACAGGTGGTGGCTGTAAACTCTAGATCTGGGGGCACACTTGAGAACAGCTCAAGGCACACTAGTGTACCACAGCATAGTGGATGAAAAACACTGGTTTACACAATACAAAAGCAAGTTTTGTCTCACTCACCTCCATGTCTTTCATCTCTTCCCCTCATTTCCCTGTTCATTCCCACCACATCTCCCTGTATCTCACCTCTATCACCCTCAGGCTCCTGTGGCAGGCTACAACACAAAGTATTCATCTAGCTTCTGGAGTCCCCTAATGACAGTGGCATAACTATTGAGGGTGCAGGGGATGCAATTGCTATGGGGCCCGGTGGTTGAGGGGCCCGCAGGCAATCCCCTGCACCCTTTTAAAATATGTATGTACCGATGTGTGGGCAGTGCACTGCTGTCCTGTGCCCATCTTCAGCGGCGCATTGAAGTTCCTGTCCTACAGTGCTGCCCCACTACCACTACAATGAGCAGGAAGCCCTAGCACAGCTCCAGTGACTGTCAGCAGAGAGCTCCAACGCTCCAGTGCCGCTACAGTGAACAGGAAGCCCAAACGCATCTACAGTGAGCAAGAAACCCCTGCACCGCTACAATGAGCTATCGAGCCCCAGCACTGCTACACCAAGCCAGGAGTTCCGGCGCCCGGTGAGCAGAAGGAGACTCCACTGCAGCACTGCTAGAGGTACAAGAACCGCTTTCCTCCTGCCATACACCTCATTCTCTACCCCTCATCTACTCTGCCACCCCTCATGTCTTCTACCCTCCCTCTCTCCTCCTCCAACCTCTCACCTCCTCTATTCCTACCCCTCTCCTCCTCTGCTGCCGTTCAGGTCCTCTAACCTCCAGCTCTCCTCCTCTACCCCCTCTCCTCCTCTGCCGCCCCTCGCGTCCTCTACCCCCTTAACCTATGCCCCTCTCTCCTCATCTACCCTTCCCTCTACTCATCTGTCGCCCCACTGTCCTCCTCCGTGAACTCTCTCCTCTACCCCCATCTCATCTTTTACCCTCATTTCCTCTACCCATCTCCTCTACCTCCGTTCCTCCTCTACCTCCATTCTGTACTCTCCTTTCTGGTGGTGGAGGAGGGCCCTTTCAAAATTTTGCAATGGGGCCCTCACAGTACTAGTTACGCCCCTGCCTAATGACCAGATGTATCAGGCTTCAAAGAGTGATAGTGTAGAGTTATAAACAACCAGCCAATCAGCTCCTACCTGTCATTTTCAACCCTAGCCTGTATCATGGCACTTAGGAGCTGATTGGCTGGCTGTTTATCACTCTTTATTTTATCACTTTCAGTGACAGACTCCTCTGTCAGCACAGGATCCCTTACGTTGGTCCTGGAAGGGCACATACTGTGTTCCTGAGTAGGGACCTTCAGGTAGACATTATAGTCTTTATTGGTTAATATATAAGGGTATCATTGCAACTGAAATCTACAATGGCATTCAGCATCTTCTGCTCGTGTACAGACATCACTAACAAAACATGAACATTTAACATGATATTTAAGTTAATTAACACGCCTTAACCCTTTGAGTGCCAAGTGAATTTGACAAAATAGGTGTGAAAATTGCCAAGCGAATATATGTATTCATCATAATGACCTGTAATTTTTACCTTATATAGGAAATATATTTTTTTTGACACAACAATTTGAATTTGAATTTATATAACAAATGTGAACGACGCTGGCATTTTTAGCAGATATTTGGTGCATCTCTCGCAGAGATGTTGGCAATCAAAGGGTTAATACTTTAAGGAAAGGCATTGTACCAAGTGTATAATCTGAAAGATAACTGGCAATATTTTTTTCTGTCACCACATAACACTTATACAGCATACAGGTGAGAGAACTTAAAGGTATGTAGTACTTAAATAAATTAACTGGCAGCATCAGTGGTCTGAATGGCGCTAGCTGTCAATCAATTGCACGAAAAAGACACACAGCTAAATAGCAGAGAATTTCAAGTGATTGACAGTTATCGAAGAACAGATTGTATATGCTTCACTATGCAATAAAAATATATATATCTATACATAATTCACAAATAGGCAGCTTGTCCACATACCAAATTATTAATTACAGTGTTTAAAATCCTGGGCCTTTTCATGATACTACTAACTCAGAACACAGAATACAGAAAGTAGTGCAAGTTATCCAAAAGCCAATGAGCTTTGATGGACCAGGTACTTAACAAGATTCAGACTCCTGGAGTAAGTTTGCGGCCAAAAAAGTTCCTAAGATACAGTAATAGGCCAGAGTACCTCAAAACTAACTCAACAAACATAGTACAAACATAATAAGCACAATTTACAAAAACTAAATTGTTTTGATCTATTAAATTACTGAATGATATAAAAAGGGAGTTAAAAACTATTACAATAGATACTGTACTAAGAGGGACGTTTTTCTTGGTGTTTCCCTGTCTAAATTGTATTTTTTTTTTGGGGGGGGTCCAATTTTGTTATTTTCCTTTACTGAAAACATACAGGTTCAGTGAAACCTTGCAGGAGAAGCATAATAAGCCATGGCTCTTGTTGGTTTATCAGAGATAATTGCATAAAAATTAAAGTACTTACAAGAAAAAAATGTAATCAAGTACACATATTGTTCATTCTAGCACCCGCTATCTTTGAAAACCCATGCAGTTCCTCTTCCCTTCCCGGGGGGTCACTGTCTGCTGTAGTTCTTCTAGCACAGTGTGGTCTGTATATAAGCACTGATATGCAAACCAGACCTGTGCTAGAAACACCACAGCAGACAGCGACACCCGAGGCAGGGAAGAGGAACCGCATGGGTTTTTAAAGATGGCGGGTGCTAGAATGAACACTATTCCCCTTATTAATACGAAACACGTTTTACTGGAACCTAATGCATACCTATGCTTCCCCCAATGGACAGATTAGCTTTATTGAATTTTTTTCTTGCACATGTGGTACTTGCTCATTGTTTTTACTGCTTTATTAAAATCTATGTATGTACTGTATCTATGTATGGGCAGTACTGATGGTGCAATGGTTAGCATTACTGTCTCACAGCACTGAGGACATGGGTTCGGTTCCCACCATGGCCCAGCTGTGCGGAAATTGTATATTCTAACCGTACTTGCGTGGGTTATTTGGCTTATAACAAAATTAACCCTAGAATACGTCTGCATGTCCACGTGGTAGGGAACATAGATTGTAAACTCCACTGGGGCAGGGGCTGATGTGAATGTTCAATTATTTTCTGTAAAGTGCTGCGGAATATGTGTGCGCTATATAAGAACCTGTTAATAAATAAATAACTGAAAGAAACCTGCTCTCAAGGATTCTTATGTGGGATTGTTGTGGTTCTTAAAATAGATTGACTGGGCTTTTGCACAGTCATGTCTATGTTTTTATTAAATATATCCACACTTGCTGGTCATGTGACCAAAGAATTTTGGATTAAAAATAGTTGTTTATTTTATCATCTGTTTGTATACTACAGGGTAACTTCTTCACCTAATTATTTGTTATTGTTTTTGCACTAGGTGGTGCTGTATTCAGTAAATATCCCATTTACAGTATATGTGATCGATGGATAGAAAGATCGATCGATCAATAGACAGGTTCACAAACCGTATTTTAAGTGTGGAACTACCATCACACAATCACATGGGAGAAGTTAAAAATAATGCAAAAACTGCAAAGTGTATAGCAATCTAACTATATTGCTGCTCTGAGGTTGTAAACCCTATTTTCCTAAAAGCACTTTGAATAATGCATCCCAAGAAGTACACAGCTATGCAGAGCGGAACTGGGTGCTGTTTTTAAATAGTAGATACACAGTAGGGAAGATTTGTGCAATATCTGATACTTGCTTTCAAAAGAAACCAACCAAAGTGATAAAATAGTCTGCAAGTTTTATGTTGTGCAATTGCTTAGCCTTCCCTGCAGAGGGCACTGCAGAATAAAGATCCAAAACTTCTCTGTGGCTTTGAAGTCTTCCTAGCTTCAAAGCAAAGGATGATTTTGTCTCCAAATAAAGAAGATTGTCACTGTGTATATAATTGTAATTCAAAGCCAGCAAAACAGTCTGCAGTTCTCCTGAAGACTACAATGCAACCTAAGCTATCTGTTAAAATGTGACTGGGTACCATGTAATAATGATTCAATTAGATTGCATATTTTTTAAAGCTGTTCCTATATCATACATATAGTAGAGTGGGTTTCTGTTTTGAAGGAAATGTCTCAGTTTCTTATTTTGAAGAAATAGTCTTCAACTTTTAATGTCAACATTTCTGTTTGAGGAATGAGTAATGGCCCTCATTCAGGTTGGTTCTCTACCCTGCGCGTTCGCACAGGGGAGAGATGCTGTGCGACTGCTTTGTGCGAGCGGGCGTGATGCATTGATTATTTGGTGGCCTGTTTGTACGCAGCAGTGTGGAAAGGGGGAGGGGCGTTCTCATGGTGATTCGCCGGTGATGCGGGTGCCAGAGGCGGGTACCTGCCCTCTTCCCGTAGAGACACTCATAGATCTAAGACAGCAGAGACTGACTTAGATCTGTTGGTGACAATCAAATGATTTCTACCCCGCACACGATGCAAAAGGATGTTTATGCAAAACAGGAAATCTGCGTGCGGTCGGCAGGCGGGCGTTCGTGTGGACAGTGGGAGGCATTTAGATGACCTGCAAAGCTGCAAATGTTTACAGCTTTGTGGGTCAGTCAGAATGACCTCCAATATTTATAGGAAAAGGTAGCAAATGCCTTCCTTGCCTTGTGTTAGAAGTATTGTGTCCAGCTCATACATCAGACTTATCTTTATGTTCAGATAAATGATTGTATCTATCGTCACTCAGGTAAATCCAAATCTTACTGAAGAAAGATGCATCAGCACTAGAGCGCACACAACCAGGATTTAAGGAAACTGTAGATAAGACACTGGAGGGAAAGGAGAGGCATACTGTAAGTTTGGATTTCTGAGGGCTATAGAAGGCATCTGTGTTTGGCACAATGGGGTTTATTTACTAAGTTGGGATGTTACCCATAGCAACCAATCAGAATCTAAGTCTTAAGGCCTATACGCAGATATCATTGACCCCCGCCGCTGATATTGGTGCCCACGGACAGGGCTGCCACTAGGAATTTTGGGACCTGGTACTGATTTCCAGTCTGGGCCCATACGCCCCCCCCGTATCCCTGCATCACCCCCCCACCACCCTTCACTTACCGCCCGTCTCCTGCTCCCTCATCCCCTCCTGCTGAACGCAACAGGTCCTGAAGCACAGACTTCTTCAATGCAGGACGCCTGCGACCAATTAAAATGCGGCACCGGCTGGTGAGCCAATCAGAGCTCGTGTACCGGCAGCCGCTCTGATTGGCTAATGGTACACAAGCTCTGATTGGCTCAAAAGCCGGTGCTGCACTTTAATTGCCCACCGGCGCCTGGCATTGACACACTTGCCGATGCCTGCTCCAAGTTGAGCGGCGGCAGGGGAGCAGTGAGGGGAACGTTGTTAATGAGTAAACTCTCTCCTTGGATATAGATATGGATTGGGTATGCTTGGATATGAGGGAGGGGGTCATTAACGATGCATGGGAGTGCGCATCATTAATGACAGGGAGCGGACACACTAGGTCCTCACTGAGTGATATTGTGACCAATATAGTCTAGTATGTATGGGGCTTTATTTATTTAGCATCTTCTAGAAGATTGTAGTTAGAATCTGACTGAGTACCCGTAGCAACATCCCATCTACAATAGAACACACATCTTAATAAATAAATCCCTATGACTCCAAGGTCAACAAGGCTTGCAATCCACTGGCCTGGATAATGTTACGACTATTATAAAAGATTATTTTAGAAGAAGGAAAAGACAGTGAACAATGGAGCATTATAGGTACGCTTGATTTCTAGCCTCCTGTGACCTTAAATGACATTAGGCTTAACCCAGCATGATATAGCAAACATATATGTTGTGTTACAGAGACAAGTTACATTTAATTTACGCACAGCAAGATTCAAGTACGCTACATTGCCAAATAAGTTGTGTGTGATCTCCCCCCCACATCACACCCATACTTGCTTGCTGAACATCTCATTTCTAAGCCATTCGATTTTAAAATATGTTTGTTGGGCTTGACATTCAGTCTGCCACAAGTGCACTAATAATGTCTGGCAAGGCTCTGTTGTCGGGAAGTAAGGCCTGGCTTAATGTTGTTATTCTCTTTCATCCCTAAGTGAAGCAATGAAGGAGCAGGGCCCTGTACAGGCTTGTCATGCTCTTCCATATCAAACTCTTTAAACCATACAGATGGAGATGCTCACATTGGAGCTGCTGCTGGCGATTCTATAGCCATTCGTCGGCCACCACTGGTTAACTGCTGCTCCCCCAATCTTCCCTGTAGCTGCCCGCACCACCCACTTAGCCTGCCCGTATCAATGAAGTGGAGACGTGCAGGGAAACCACCCCCCACCGCCGTGCTGACGGCTCTCCATCAGATAGAGCTCCTGTCGCCAGCCTGCTTGTTTTCCGGGTTCAGGTCCCTTTGTGACCTCTCTAGAGGGCTGGTCCAATGTAGAGATGGGCAAAAACGGGTCACTAACTAAAGCTGGGATCCAGCAGATCAGTCCGTGAAAAGATCTATATCTTTTAGGCGGATCAACGGTTCACTTTGAAAGAAGGGGTAATTTGATAATAAACTAAGCATAATTTGTTTTACAATCATTTATTGCCATTTTTTTTACTTTTTTTTATAAAAAACAGTGAGCTGAACAAATAAGAACATACATGACCGAGTAAAACAGTGATCGATGGCTGAGTGCAGAATTGCCATCGATGGCAACCATCAATGGCGTCTGCACCGATGGCCATCCCTAGCAGCAGCAGCCCTGTTATTATTTATTTTACTTGCAGTCGCAGCACTGTACTCAGTCTCCAGAGTTAATACATCTCAGCTGCCACAGGTGGCAGTGCTGAGCTCAGGCAAATGCATTGTAATGGAAAACAAAACTGAAAGTAAAAGAACGACGGTTCACCTTTTTGGGATCGGCGGCTCCCTCAATCTTTTATGGGATCCGTTCAAAAGACCTGCTTCGTTCGCGAACGACCCATCTCTAGTCCAATGACAGCAGCCATTCAGCCATTGGGGGGGCGGGGGGGCGGGGGGGGGGGGGTTAAATTCCATCTCCTCTGTGATTTCCTGGCGCTGGTACATCTCTAAGCATTCCCAAGGAGAGCTGTGTCTGCAGTTTGTTCCCAGTACTCTAAGCTTAGGCTCCTGTCATGCTTTTAGCTATCGGATTTGTCCTGCCACTGGATCGTCACCTGACAATCAGCTCCTCTGTATTGAACTTCCATGCGCATTCACAGACGCTAAACATCGCTCCCCCATGCGAACACTCGGGGGAGCAATGAGACGAGAATAACCCCCTAAATATTCTTTGGGCACAGGTGCACAAAACTAGTTCAGGCTATAAAATGTAGCAAAGTAGCAATGTCAAGTAAGAGCACCTACTGCTCCTTTGGCATTGCTGTCCCAAAAAAGGGGTGGAGGTATGGGTGGGTGTGACCTTGTGCAGAGGGGGTTGGCCTAGTTCCACCATCCCAGTTTACTTCACTTTGGGGCATGCCCAACACTCCCCTAGCAGCTGGGCATCCCCCTTCTCCTTCCCTGCACTCAATTCCTCCCTGTACTGAGGAAATGCCGTGCTCATGCACATGAGAGCTGAGCAGAAGTAATCATTGGCTCCGCCCAACAGCCCTCACCGGCGAAACAGTACCACTCATGGGAGGGACAGGGGACAGTCACCAATTAGCGGAACAGTCTAGAGGTATGTCATATGTGTCGTACCCTGCAAAATCATGCACCAGGCTCCAAGGCATGTCCAGGTCTCTGACTGGGAGATGGATATTTTTTTGTTAGCAACTGGGCAGTTACTGTGACATAGCAGGTAGGAGCCAATCAGCTCCTGCCTGCTATGTCACAGACTGTGTTTAAAAAATGTCAGGTAGGTGCTGATTGCTTGTTTTTCACTCCATTTTATTGCTTTTGAAGCTTAGTGCATTTGACCCTGTATGGTGAATATAAGCTAACTATGACAGACAAAATGGTGTTTTTAGGGAACTAAAAGCAAATGTTTGTTTACCTGAGTGCTGAAGATGACTGGGAATCGTCTATCATTATTAATAATGTACATGCCGAAGAAGAGTCAGACTGAATCTTAGCATTCCAGTTAAAATTCGAGCAGATCACAATGTGGTGGCATCCCATTATGCCTCTCATATTTTCAGTCCGTATCTTACAGAATGTTCTGAATTCTCCATTATCCCTGGCATAAGCCTGCTGTAAACACAGTGGAACATTTCATATTTATATGACATTTTTTCTTTTTACTTTCTGATTGCCTTTAGAGCTTGTGTGCTGTTTTTGTATTGACAGTGAATAAGACCTAACTACCTCAGAAACGTGGCCATTTTCATGTGCTTCGTTCTGTGTAGTTGCTACTTACAGTATATGGCTATATGTAGTTAGCGCCTATCGGTGTTTAGTAATGGCTACATGCAGGTTATAGCACAGCTGATTGCCTTGGCATATCTACACCAAAATAGGTAATGGCACCTCTGTAAGCTGGCGATTTTAGCAAATACAATAGCTGATTCAATGTATTGCCTGGATATGTGTGCTCCTAGAGAGATAATGACATTAATGACACATACAAAATTTTTTGGGTCAGTCAACCTTTTTATTAAAAATAAAAATAAAAATCACAAAAAACATTGATTTTTCTGGGTATTTGCACCTAGAGAGCATTGGCATTAATGATGTGTTTTGTTTACTGTAGCCATTGCAATCCTGTGACTGTTTAAGATATATCAGAAAAGATAACTCCGTCAGGAAGTCCTGCTGCTGACACAGCTATACAGCAAATGCAGTGTGTATGTCAGAGTTCCGAATAGCGCTATTGGTCCCCACGGACAGAAGAAGAAGTTTCATTTTCCCTGTTTTCGGCAATCTCCGGCTGAAATAAAAGTCGGAATGATTTCATTCCCTTTCAGCCGACAGTGTATGCTGTCTAGCAAGTGGGTCTGAATTAGGCACTTAGAGGCAAATTCCTTCTTAAATGGACAAAACCATGTGCACTGCAGGTGGGGCAGATGTAACATGTGCAGATAGAATTAGATTTGGGTGGGGTTTTTCTTCAAAGTGAGATCTATATTGCAGTGTAGAAATAAAGCAGTCAGTATTTACCCTGCACAGAAACAAAATAACTCACCCAAATCTAATTCTATCTGAACCTGTTACATCTGCCCCACCTGCAGTGCACATGGTTTTGTCCATCTGAGAAGGAATTTGCCTCTAAGAGTGAACTAGAATAAGGCCCTTAGTCAATACTCGCTTCAAAATGCCCTGCATGGGATTCCGCTCTACCCAATAATCATGGGAAAATAACAGGTGTTACAAGCAGATGTTAACTACAGTCATGTATCTACGGCTGTTGCAGGCGATACTCTTGCCACTGATAGAGCTTTCAGAACATTTACAAAGAATTAATTATGTCACGTAAATTAAAGGGCATATACAATAAGCGCGAAAGTAATGGGTTTTCCTTGTGCATGAACCCCCGATTGTGCCATTTACTCCCAGACGTTTCTTCACAGCACACCTATGGGAATTTATGTGCAGGATAATACCCACTGTGGAGCTCTTCACGGTTACACACAGACACCGGCAACTGTGAAAAGGTGAGTTTGATGTTTATTTGCGACACTCACATAGAATGTACAGTTTTTTCAGAGGTAACAGCCACTCAAATGCTCAGGACCAGATGCCCAGTCTGTCCTACACAGTCCTCTTAATGCTATATAAGTGTACACGGCTCCTACTTTTGCCTGGCAGGCTTGTCCAGCATCAGGAGACATTTTTCGGGCACATATATTAAGCCTGGTAAAGTGATGAAGAGGTGATAAAGTGGAAGGTGATATTGCACCAGCCAATCAATTGTGTCTAAAAAATGACAGCTAGGAGTTGATTGGCTGGTGCATTATCACCTTTCACTTTATCACTTTACCAGGCTGAAGACATCTACCCTAAAGCAACAATGAGTAATCCCTCAAAATAGGGAAGTTGCTTCCTGGAACAGCTAAGGCAGAGGCCATGCTGTGCTCCTTGGAAAACCTGGATTCTGGACTATGCTCAGGTTGCAACCGTAAAACTATGGCTTCTCCAAAGATACAAGCCACATTTTAACTCCTCAAACTGTGGCACTTGAGTCTCTCTGGCACACCACTAATTTAAGCAGACTGGTGGATGGCAATTAGCCAGGTGTTAAGCCCCAGGCCAGTATAAGTCTTCATGACACCCTAGGCAGAACTTCAGTCTACTACCTCCAGTCCCACACTGCCACCAATACCCACTTTTCAGCCCCTCAAGTAAAAGTGTGGAGGTGCCTAAAACACATGTACATCTGTGTGCAGCTGAGTCTGAATCTGCATATGAAGTGCTACGATACCGCAGCTTTATTAAAGTTCAGGTGCAACTACAGATGGAGCCATTCTCTGCCTCAGAGCACAAGACTTCAGTGTCTGGCGGCTGCTGGCGGAGGGCGGGCCTGGTGGACATAGACGCATGAGTGTCTCACACTCTCGTGTGCCCATAGCTGAGAATGGGGCATGTACCCCGTCCACTGGCCGGCGATGCATATTTGTGTGAAAAGATGCATTAAAGATGTCCAGCACTAGCAGAGCCTTGTATCACATGGAGTATTGAGGCTAGTTATTAGAGGACACACCTGTATTTGTAGATATAGGCAGACCTTGGCAGATTGGTGACAAGTCTAACTACTGAGTAGCAGTCTTTGTGATGCACTTAGGTAAACAGATCACCAAATGAGCTTCCATAGAAAAAAATTACATGTATAATACACCAGGGCCAGAATGCAATGGGAGAAAATTTAATGGCTGGGAAAAAGTTGCACAGTCAACTATTATAATGTTCGAATTTTTCCCAGAACTCGGCCAATGCATATATATGTATCTTTTACACTCTGAATGCAAATTATATCCAATTTATCGCAATATTTAGACCAAGATGCATCTTTTTAAAAAAGTTTCGACTGTAGCTGCATAAGAAATGTTATGTTATAGTGTATTCCTTCCAAACAGTGGGGCAGATGTATTAAGCCTGGTAAAGAGATAAAGTGGAGATAAAGTAGAAGGTGATAACGCACCAGCCAATCAGCTGTGTTTGAAAAATGACAGTTAAATGTTGATTGGCTGTGCGTTATTACCTTCCACTTTATCTCCACTTTATTTCTTCTACATCTGCCCCATTGTAACATAATTTGGTATGAACATACAATCACAAGTACACATAATATTGCCATGCTGCATATCATTGTATGTAACTGTATCTGCATAACAAAATATATTACAAATTAATGTTTGGCAGGAAAACAATGTAGCATAACATTTTCTGTGCAGATAAAGTCTTGAGTACACACACAGAATATAGGCATGCCACATATCACTCTAATTAACAGAAGTTAATTGTACATCCGATTGCATCCCTTGTGAATAAGATGCATTTAGTGGGAGACATTTGAATAAACAACATGTACACTACATTACCTATTTTGAGAGATCAAAGTGTATATATATATATATATATATATATATATATATATTTTTTTTTTATATATATATATATATATATATATATAATTTTAATAATGAATTATGTGTTGCACATGTGCTGGAATTTTGTAAAGATTTTGAACATTGGCGAATACAACTCGCCCAAAAAACAAAGCTCTAATTATGTCCAAGTTTAGAGAGTTGTTTTGTGTCCAACTTTCTATCTCAGGCTCCATTACATTTGCCAAGTTGCGGGTTTAACATGGGAAAGCATCTGCATTCAACTTTTTGTCAGCTGCTCTTCGTCGGAGCTGAAAACCTCAGACTTTTAATGACCTGGGGCGCTATGACGTCGCTCGAAAAATCATCCATTAGACAAACTTAGACCAAAACTGGCTCCAATTACATCCTGGTCTATAAATGGTTTGATTAAAGATATATGCGCTAATATATGGGTTATAATTATGGGAAAATTAATATACTAGACTTCAATATCCAGCTTTTGTATTTCCTAGACCTTCCTGAGTCTCCATACGACTGATCACCTTGCATGAACTGGCTGGCAGTAACACACTATAGAATGGTCTTTTGTTTCTTATTGCCATTTTGTACAAGGCAAAGGTAATGGCAAACATAAATGATATATGTTCAACCTTTCTATGGAATAAAGGCCACATTTTGACAAGTGAATTCATTGCCAAACATCACATGTCACATCAAAGACTAAATACTGTTAACCTTTATTTTGCAGAGAATGAATGAAAGTTGTCATACACAATTTGTGCGGGAATGGAGAGTATGTCTGCATTTTACTTTATTTCATTTGTTTTGTCCTGTAAAAGCTGGAAATAGACCTCTGGTGACTTCTGAACTGACAACAGAATCTGCTTGAGCTAATGCATTTATTTTGTCTACATACAGTCAGGGCCATCTTAACACCATTATGGGCCCCCGGGCAAAGCAGTGCAGTGGGGCCCCTCCGTGGGCCACTCCAGGAGCACATACAAATCTAAAATAGTGCTGTATCATTTATCCATAAAAAAAAAAAACTACAGTGTATTTGTCAGCATATGGGTGAGAGAGTGTCAGGGATAGAGATAGGGGGGTAAGAGACAGAGGTGTCCATGATACAGAGAGAGAGAGAGAGAGAGAGAGATAGAGAAGCATGAGAAGGGGGTGAGATTGAAAGGGTGTCAGGGATAGAGAAAGGGGGATGATAGTGGGTGTCATGAATAGAGAGAGGGGGTGAGAGAGAGAGAGGAAGTCCGAGATGGAGAGAGACAATGTCGGGGATAGATGGGTTGACAGAGGGGGAGGGGCAGGCAGAGAGAGAGGGGGGGGGATCAGGCACACAGAGGGAGAGGGTGAGAGAGAGGGGGGTTGGGCAGAGAAAGAGGGGGGCCGGCAGAGAGAAAAAGAGGGAGTGAGAGAGAGAGGGTTTTGAGTATAGAGAGAGAGTGGGTCACGCACAGAGAGAGAGAGATAGGGATAAGAGAGAGGGTGGAGCAGACACACAGAGAGGGGTCAGACAGAGACAGAGAGGGGTGAGAAAGAGGGGAGGTTAGGCAGAGAGAGGTGGGGGTGAGAGAGAAATGAGTGAAAGGTGAGTTCAGGCAGAGAGAGAGAGAGAGGGATGAGAGAGGGGTAAAAGAGAGGGTGGGGATCAGGCACAGAGGCCTTATTTTGGTTCACTCTTTCTGACAAAATACTTCTTAGATGGACAAAACCATGTGCACTGCAGGGGGGCAGATGTAACATGTGCAGAGAGAATTAGATTTGGGTGAGTAATTTTGTTTCTGTGCAGGGAAAATACTGGCTGCTTTATTTTTACACTTCAATATAGATCTCACTTTGAAGTAAAACCCCACCCAAATCTAACTCTCTCTGCACATTTTGCATATGCTCCCCTGCAGTGCACATGGTTTTGTCCATCTAAGAAGTATTTTGTCAGAAAGAGTGAACCAAAATAAGGCCCAGAGAGAGAGAGATGTAAGAAGGGGGGTTGAGTAGAGAGAGAGAGCGACAGGGATGAGAGAGAGGGGTTAAGCAGAGAGAGACAGATGAGGGAGATGGAATGAGCAAGGTGGCAGGCACAGAGAGAGAGAGAAGCATATAAATGGAGACCTTCTTTCGATCCCCCCCCCCCAACCCCAGGTCGTGCCCATTCCTCATGCGCTGGGAGAGCAGACAGCAGCAAGAAGTTACTGATAGACGACCCACGCCAGCAGCACTCTCCTTAACCACACTGCCAGTGCCAGGTGCCGGCTGGATGCGAAGCTGCAGTGAGCGGCAACTCTCCAGTCCCTGTGTTTTTCCATGTTCCTCTAGAGCTCTGGGCTCTGATCAGGCTGCGGGCATAGAACATCAAATGTTCCGGAGCGCGGAGATGGTGGCGGACAGACCTGGGGGTGTATATGGGGAAAGTGGGATGCGGAATGGGACAGTCATAGTAGCTGCTGCTGTGTGTGCTTTGCTGTGCACGGGGGACAATGAAGCAGTTGCCACTTTAAGGCCTGGATCCTCTCAGCAATTTTCTCCGGCCATTCTGCCCCTGTGCTGGGGAATTCTGGGGATTTCAGATGGCTTTGCAGGGTAGCAGCAGGGGATTATGTTAGGTGGAGTGAGAGCCTCATGTAGCATGCCCTTTGACAGAAAGATTGGGCGTAGGGCCCCAAGGATTGTGGGGCCCTTGGGCAACTGCCCATTAAGCCCATTAAGCCCATTAAACCCATATGTTAAGACGGCCCTGCATACAGTAGTTGACTTGCTATACAGTATATTGGCCAATTTCTGAAATTTCACCCTATAGGGTGAATGCTCTTTTTGACCAATGTAGGACACCAGGCCCGCATGAGACTGCACTGTAAAAATAAAAGTCGACTTCAATGTTCTGAATAGTTTCAATTTAGGATTACCGGCTGTTCAGTTATTTTCCCATTTTTAAATGTATAATGGTAATTTCAAATGTTACACAGATGCAGTGGCCAATTGGCAATGAAAGCAACATACGAGGTGTCCCCCCCCCCCCACCTATGGGCCAGCATATCTGTGAGGATGCCTGTGGTCGGGAGAGGATGATTGGTGGGGGAAAATATACTAAGATGGGAGTTCTATTGAAGATGGGATGCCCATAGCAACCAATCAGATTCTTCTTCCTATTTATCTAGTATTTCCTAGACGATACTGAATAGAACCTGAATGGTTGCTATGGGCAACACTCCAAGGTACTTGTGTATTATCACGGCACCCGATGTTATATAAATCACATACGATATAGAATACGATATCGCATACGATTTGCTGATTCGATCCGCAATGTGATTTAGCGGTCGATTTGCCGCAATTTCTTGCCTATCCAAGTCAGCCCGAAGCGTGGCGACGGGACGCGGTATGCGTCCACCAGACCTATTCATACCCCCACTATCCACGTTGGTGTAGAGTTGATTTTATAAAGTGTGTTGAGCGCAGCGAGCCCCGCGAGGGGACGCGGAATACACGTCAAGTAATCTGTGTCCGCTCGCCACACTCGTTTTCCACGTCCGCTCGCCACACTTCGGGCTCAGTGGCTCGGCCGCAAGCTTTTTACATGATTGATTGCCGCAACTGCATAAAAAGGGACCAAATCGCAAGTGTATCACCCTAGTGTATGGGCACCTTAATCCATATACCCTTGTGATCTGCTCAGTTCACCCTAAATTACATTTAGACCTCATCAGCATGAAATGTTGCATTATTTAATTCTCAGAAAATATCTGTGTTAAATACAGCAACCTCTTTCATTTTTAAATCTCCATTGGGCAAAAAATAGATCAATTACATTTCCAGTTCTGTAAATGTTTTTCCTTTGTTATGCTAATGTACAGTATTGTGATGCTTTTTTTGTGTCAACGATAAATAAATTTATGATTTTATTTATCACTTCCAAGATCTGTTGCCCAGTATGTAAATATTCTTTATATAAAACATATTAAAATATTCAGTGCCATGGATCTTGCTAAATTATAATTTTCCATTACCATCACTTTCCTTATATTTATTATGTATTTTTAAGCAACGGGAAGGTAATTCTATCTGGTGTATTGGAGTTTATATGCTGCTGAATCCCAGGGGCGAATTTAGGGGTCAGGCCCCCCCTAGGCACAACATCTTTGCCCCCCCCCCCCATACATATATATAATTAGCTCTGGAGGGACACACTTGGAGGCACATACATTTAGTTCAGCATGACAATTCCTTTGCACTTAATATTTAATAGAAGGGATGCAAACAGTTAAAGTGCTACAGACACATTCTGCTCCGTGGCCGTGCAGCAGCAGCAGTATGATGACGATAGGAGAATGCAGGGAGAATAGTTCCGTATGGTCTGCTCGGACGGAGGGAGGGAGGGACGGGACCATAGCTTCAGGCTGCAGTGCCAGCGCTGCTGCCCAGAGTGGGATAGGTACAGCGGCAGCCGACAGCAGTGCTGCAGATTTAGTATACAGATGCAGCTGTGGGGATGAAGTTGCTAGAGAGAGCTCCTCCCTACACTGAGGAGCGGCGGCGAGCGGCCGCTCTGTAAAAGAGTCAGTGTAACTGACACACTGGGTGACAGCAGGTGCCTTGCTGCTGCCTCCCTTAGTAGGTGCCGCCCCTAGGCCCTGCTGAATCCTATACTATGAGGTCAATTTACTAAAGCTTCTAAAAATTGAAATAGGTGACTTTGCCCATAGGAACCAATCAGATATTGTCTATAATGTTCTAGGATGCTAGAGATCAATGATATATATATATATATATATATATATATATATATATATATATATATATATATATATATATAATTTGATTGGTTCCTATTGGTACAATGACCTCTTTTCATTTTTAGAAGCTTTAGTAAATGTATAAGTTGGAGATCTGACAAAACTATCAAAGAATAATGGGTAAATTCAATTATCCGAGATCCATTTTTTGAGGTAGTAAAGTTAGCTACATTTTAGTTTTACCACACTTTTTTACTTCTGGCTAATTCAGTTACCCCCTTTTATTTTGAAAGAAAGCGCAGCGAATCAAAAATATGTTCCTGGATCCATGTGTTTTCATGTTCACGGCTGCAAAAATGGCACTTATCAGGAATTTTGTTTCTCTTGCCTCCATTCAGGTGAAATAAAATCAACTGTTTGGTATAATAAAATTATCCCATCAAGCATACATTAACCTTGATTATTTTCCATGGCCATTTGAGTGAAAAGTGTTTGGTGGAAATAAAACACGATCTGCATAGCCTTTTTTGGTACTTGTGTACTAGCACGGCGCCCACGATAATAAGTCAGCCGATTTTTTATCGCATCGCATGCCATACACCCGATGGCATGCGTTGCGATGCGATTTTGACCCATATACGATATTCAATTGTATAAGCACCCTAATGGGTGCTTACAATGCTTAAATGCAACCCCACGCCACCCCCCAAGAATAAACGTGAACCTGAAGCGTGGCGAGCGACAGCGGTACACGTCCTACGACCTTTTCATACCCCCACTATCCATGTCGGCGTGGAGTTGATTTTATAAAGTGTGGCGAGCCCCACTGTGAAGCCCGCGAGGGGACGCGGATACTTGTGAAGGTATCCGCGTCCGCTCGCCACGCTTCGGGCTCGGTGCCTCACTGCGCTTGCCACACTTTAGAAAATCAACTTCACGCCGACGTGGATAGTGGGGGTATGAAAAGGTCATAGGATGCGTACCACCGCCGCTCGCCACGCTTCGGGTTCACGTTTATACTTGGGGGGTGGCGTGGGGGTGCATTTAAGCATTGTAAGCACCCATTAGGGTGCTTATACAATTTAGAATCGCATCCCATTGCATTGTATGGCATTGTATGCCATATACAATGCCATACAATTTTAAAATTGTATGACATTGTAGAACATCGACCGATATCGCATCGCATGCGATATGGTCTGCGATGCGATGGGCGCCGTGCTAGTACACAAGTACCCCTTTTTTCTAAACAAATGCTGTTTCACTGAATCAGGTTTTTTGATTGTGTATACAATCATGTTTGATAGTGTAGTTTGTCCCACACATGGCCAAATGTTCCAAGACACATTGACAAAACATGAACACGGATTCCTATATTATTTTCATTGGTAGAAGGGATCACATCCGCAAACTCCAATGTATACGCTCCGACAAACAGATGATCAAAAGCATGCATTGTTGTGGTTACATTAGGGGTTTTCAATAAGTTTCCAGATACCCAAGAGCTATTATACAAACATTACATGTTTTTGAATTATTTACCAGCGGAGTGGGAACACAAAGAAGTCACAGGGAGCTAGGTATGGACTGTACACTGGATGACCAAACTCCTGGATGCATCAATGGGCCAGACAATCAACCACTAGGACAGGGGTTCCCAAACTTTTTTGAATCACGGTGCCCTAGAGCATCAAAATATTTTCAAGGCACCCCTAGGCCAAATGCTTCTTATCGAGAAATTCAGAAAAAAAAATATTAAATTAAGTGCATTGTGTTTATATGTCACAGTTATCTGGTGAGGGACAGGATTTGCTTCTGTTTGTCCACATATATTATGATTGGCAGCCACAAGCACTGGTTTTGCCTGGTACATTGACCATAAATAATATGAATTGATACTGGTCCAACAACCCAAGGCACCCCTGCAAGTGTCCTGAGGTACCCCAGGGAGCCTAGGCACACAGTTTGGGAACCACTGCACTAGGACCTTAGTGCAAGCACATTGTCCTTAATAAGAACGGCACCACAAGTGCAATTTCTTGGACGACACCTGGAAATGGCCTTCAGTACGAGCGGCAGGCACTGGTTAGTATACTAGTCCCCAGTGTTGGTGTGTATTCTCTCATGCCAGCAACCAGAAGATACACAACATTTGGTCTGACTGGACCAACATCAGGCTATACAGCAGCACAGCAGTACATCCATCCCACCAGAGATTGTGGAACATGCAAAAAGTACCGCAACACCCTGCTAATTCATATCCACAAGAGATCAATTGCTTAATACATGATATTTACTACCAATCAGTGGCTAAAACACCTACTGTACATAAGTCTATGAATATTTTCACATATATATACATTTATGAATGTATTCCCATATTCCTTATTAATTGATCTGAACAAAAAAATAATAATTCTGATTTAAACATTTCCAATGAGAAACGGACTAGGAGAAATTATACATTTTGGAGGTCAATGTATATAACTACAGTAGTTGAGCTCCAAAGAGCAGACACATAATTAATATGTGGAGAATACATGCATACATACTCTTCCACCTGGTTCTCATCTTACCTATCTGATCGGTTCTTTCAGTGTTCGCTTCTCTGACTCTACTTCCTATTCACTACCTCTGTCAGTCGGAGTTCCGCAAGGCTCAGTCTTAGGTCTTTGGCAAAAAAAATCAGCTCTTTCGGATTTCAGTATCACTTACTGTATATGCAGATGATACTCAAATCTATCTATCAACCCCAGAGTTGTCACCAGTAGTTATGGGCCGAGTCTCTGAATGTCTCTCTGCCATCTCATTTTGGATGTCTTCTCGCCAACTCAAACTCAATATTTCCAAAACAGAATTACTTATATTCCCGCCAACTAAGAACAGTTACCATCCTGATATCTCCATCACTGTTGACAACTCGACAATCTACCCTACCCCACAAGCTCATTGCTTAGGGGTCATCCTCGACTCTGACCTGTCCTTTCTTCCCCACATTCAATCTGTCTCCAAATCATGTTACATGCATCTAAAAAACATATCCAAAATACGACCGTATCTCACACAAGACACTACTAAATCTCTTATCCATGCACTCATTACATCCCGCATTGATTATTGCAATAGTCTCCTAACTGGTCTTCCCAAGAACAGACTCTCACCACTACAATCCATTTTAAATGCTGCTGAGAGGCTGATCTTCCTTGCAAGACACTCATCGTCTGCTGATCCGCTCTGCCTCTATTGGTTACCTGTATCTTACCGTATTCAATATAAAACACTTCTACTAGCATATAAAGCTATTAACCATACTGCACCAGCATGTATCTCTGCACTTATCACAAAATATCTCCCATCTCGACCACTCCGCTCTGCACAAGATCTGCGTCTCTCTTCTGCATGGATCACTAGCTCCCATTCACTATTACAGGACTTTCTTCGGGCTGCTCCCATCCTATGGAATGCCCTTCCACGCACAATAAGACTCCCACTATCCTCCAAACTTTCAAGTGTTCCCTGAAAACTCACCTCTATAGGCAAGCCTATCATATTTAAGTTCTACACGCATAACCTTCTGAGGCACTTATCTCCTATATATTTGGCTACATCTGTCACTCAAAGTGGGTGTCTGTGTCTATAACGCTCTGTTCCTGGACTTTCCTCTTAATGTGTGATTGCCTTCATCTGTGCTGAACACCTTTCTGAGAAATTAACCTGTTGGTGATGGCAATCATACATTAAGGGGAAGTCTAGAAACAGAGCATTGTGTCCCTCCTGGAGAGGGTCATGTTGGGAGGTATGTGACAGAGAACCAGCCCAGTGAGCCCACAGACAGTGCCAGACAGTGCCAGACACCCACTGCCTTCCCATGTTGCCCAGCACTGCTACTCCAGGTGAGCGCCCCCCTCCCGCGATTTGCGGCAAAACCTCCCCCCCCGCGCGCACCCCCCCCTCCCGCGATTCGCGGCAAAAACACCCGCTCCCCCGCGACCCCCCCTACCGCGATTCGCTGCAAAAAGAACCCCCCCACAACCCCTCCTGCAATTCGCGGCATAACCACCACCCCGCGACCCACCCGCGAATCGCGGCAAACCCTCCCCCGTGACCCCCCCCCCGATTCGCGGAAAAAACACCCCCCCGCGACCTCCCTCCCGCGATTCGAGGCAAAAAGAACCCCCCGCGACCCCCCCTTGCACGATTGGCGGCACCCCCCCTGCGACCCCCCCTCCCGCGATTCGCGGCACCCCCCCCGCAATTTGCAGCAGCCCCAGGATTAAATGGCACATGCAAAACACTGACATGGCTATGGTCGACAATGAAAAAGGTTGACATGAGTTTTTGAAGATTTATTTTTAATTTTTTCATATTCATTGTCATGTGTCGACATGGACACCAATGAAGTGGCACACTTATGTCAACATTTACATGTGTTGACCTTTCTGTGTTGATTTTTTCTTGTGGCGATTTGCGTCACACCCCCCCCCCCACAACCCCCACTCCCGCGATTCACGGCACACACACCTCCCCCGCGATTCTCGGCACCCCACCCCGCGACCCCCCCTCCCGCAATTCGCGGCACCCCCCGTGATTCGCGGCAGCTCCAGAATTAAATTGCACATGGAAAACACTGACATGGCTATGGTCGACAATGAAAAAGGTTGACATGAGTTTTTGAAATTTTTTTGTCATTTTTTGAATGTTTTCATATTTATTCTCATGTGTCGACATGGACACCAATGAAGTGCCACACTTATGTCAACATTTACATGTGTTGACCTTTCTGTGTTGATTTTTTTCTTGTGGCGATTTGCGTCACACCCCCCCCCCCACAACCCCCACTCCCGCAATTCACGGCACACACACACACACACACACACACACCTCCCCTGCGATTCTCGGCACCCCACCCCGTGACCCCCCCTCCCGTGATTCACTGCACACCCCCGCGACCCCCCCCTCCCATGATTCGCCGCAACCCCCGCCCCGTAACCCCCCCTCCCGCGATTTGCGGCACCCACCCCCGCGACCCCCCCCCTCCCGCAAATTGCGGCACCCCCCGCGATTCGCGGCAGCCCCAGGATTAAATGGCACATGCAAAACACTGGCACGGCTATGGTCGACAATGAAAAAGGTTGACATGAGTTTTTGAAGATTTATTTCATTTTTTAATGTTTTCATATTCATTGTCATGTGTCAACATGGACACCAATGAAGTGGCACACTTATGTCAACATTTACATGTGTTGACCTTTCTGTGTTGATTTTTTCTTGTGGCGATTCGCGTCACACCGCGTCACACCCCCCCGCCCCGCGACCCCCCCCCCTCCCGCAATTCGCGGCACCCCCCGTGATTCGCGGCAGCTCCAGAATTAAATTGCACATGAATCACCTAGTGTATTATATAGCTTCCCTTCTGGACTTGCAAATTTGTGGGACTGCTATGCTATTACTGGTGCCTGGGGCGAAATGTAATAGGGTGCGATTTTTTAGACTAAAAAAAAATCGCACCAAATCGCACCTTTAAAAAATCGCGTTTTTTGCCGCGAATTCGCATATGTAATGAGATGCGAATTAGCGGCAAAAAAATGCGATTTGCCGCGATTTTTAGTCATGAAAATGTGCGCATTTTCAGTCATGAAAATGTGCGCATTTTTATAAATGCGCTTTTGTGCAAAAAAAAAAAAAAGTTAAAAAAAAACGGCGTGGGGTCCCCCCTCCTAAGCATAACCAGCCCCGGGCTCATTGAGCCGGACCTGGTTCCAAAAATACGGGGGGACAAAAAGCATAGGGGTCCCCCGTATTTCTGAAACCAGCCCCGGACTCTTGGACCGGTCCTGGTTCCAAAAATACGGGGGACAAAAAATCTGGGGGTCCCCCGTATTTTGAAACCAGCACCGGGCTCCAACAGCCCGCGGTGTCATGCCACAGCCGGGGGACACTTTTTATACAAGGTCCCCCGGCCAAAACATGAGCACCGTGGCTGGTCAGCCTTGGACGGGGTACCTGGAGGAGTGGGGACCCCCCCAATAAAGGGGTCCCCCCCCCCAGGCTTCACCCGTCCAGGGCTGAAGCCCGGGGCTGTCACCGGCGTCCGTGGCCAGTGGACGCCGGCCTGATAGGGTTAAATCCATCATACATATCATTACATTGCTTTTTACCGGCGAACTACAAGTGCCAGCAGACCTCCCCCGCATGCTGGGACTTGGAGAACCACAAGTCCCAGCATGCAGGGCATTAATGGGCCCGCTGGGACTTGTAGTCCACCTGTAAAAAGAATGTTTATAAAAAACACACACACAGAGAAGTACAAGTTTATTACACACACACACCTCAATTTTACACCAGCGTTACTTACCATTCCTGGATCCAGCGCTGGTCTGGCTGCTTTACAGCCGGCTCCCCCCGCACTGACAGGCAGCGGGGAGAACCGCTTTCTCCGTTGCCTGTCACCGGCTTTCTCCGTAGCTTCTGTAGCTCTGTCCCAGTGCTACAGAGGCTGAGAGCGTGATTGGCTGAGCTACAGTATGCGTCTCCATGGAGACGCATAGCTCAGTCCTGATTGGCTGAGCTATGCGTCTCCATGGAGACGCATACTGTAGCTCAGCCAATCACGCTCTCAGCCTCTGTAGCACTGGGACAGAGCTACAGAAGCTACGGAGAAAGCCGGTGACAGGCAACGGAGAAAGCGGTTCTCCCCGCTGCCTGTCAGTGCGGGGGGAGCCGGCTGTAAAGCAGCCAGACCAGCGCTGGATCCAGGAATGGTAAGTAACGCTGGTGTAAAATTGAGGTGTGTGTGTGTAATAAACTTGTACTTCTCTGTGTGTGTGTTTTTTATAAACATTCTTTTTACAGGTGGACTACAAGTCCCAGCGGGCCCATTAATGCCCTGCATGCTGGGACTTGTGGTTCTCCAAGTCCCAGCATGCGGGGGAGGTCTGCTGGCACTTGTAGTTCGCCGGTAAAAAGCAATGTAATGATATGTATGATGGATTTAACCCTATCAGGCCGGCGTCCACTGGCCACGGACGCCGGTGACAGCCCCGGGCTTCAGCCCTGGACGGGTGAAGCCTGGGGGGGGGGACCCCTTTATTGGGGGGGTCCCCACTCCTCCAGGTACCCCGTCCAAGGCTGACCAGCCACGGTGCTCATGTTTTGGCCGGGGGACCTTGTATAAAAAGTGTCCCCCGGCTGTGGCATGACACCGCGGGCTGTTGGAGCCCGGTGCTGGTTTCAAAATACGGGGGACCCCCAGATTTTTTGTCCCCCGTATTTTTGGAACCAGGACCGGTCCAAGAGTCCGGGGCTGGTTTCAGAAATACGGGGGACCCCTATGCTTTTTGTTCCCCCGTATTTTTGGAACCAGGTCCGGCTCAATGAGCCCGGGGCTGGTTATGCTTAGGAGGGGGGACCCCACGCCGTTTTTTTTTTTTATAAAAACACTTTTACACATTTTTATTAACAGAACCATGCACAGATCTCAATGATCTGTGCATGGTTCTGTCAAATTCGCCTGTCAGAACCTGGTCTATTTTTTTTGCGATTTTGGTAACATTGACCAAAAATCGCACCCTATTACATTTGCGAGTTGTATACTTTATAATGGGAAAACATCTGGATGCGAATTGAAATGTGTCTAAAAATCGCACTTCTAAAAGTGCGATTTCGCGGTAAAAAGTGCGATTTTTTACCGCGATTTTCAACCTATTAAATGTGCGATTTTCGGAAAATGTGCGATTTCGGCCGTTTTTGACCAAAAATCGCACATGTCTAAAAAATCGCACTCTATTACATTTCGCCCCTGGTCTTGTGTTTCCCTCCTATATCCCTCTAACCTCCAAGTCTGTCTGTTGTTACCCAGTTTGTTTTATCACAGACAGACATGGCTTTGGTCGACAATGAAAAAGGTTGACATGAGTTTTTGAAGTTTTTTTTTCATTTTTTGAATGTTTTCATATTCATTCTCATGTGTCGACATGGACACCAATGAAGTGCCACACTTATGTCAACATTTACATGTGTTGACCTTTCTGTGTTGATTTTTTTCTTGTGGCGATTTGCGTCACACCCCCCCCCACAACCCCCACTCCCGCAATTCACGGCACACACACACACACACACACACACACCTCCCCTGCGATTCTCGGCACCCCACCCCGTGACCCCCCCTCCCGTGATTCACGGCACACCCCCGTGACCCCCCCTCCCATGATTCGCCGCAACCCCCGCCCCGTAACCCCCCCTCCCGCGATTCGCGGCAGCTCCAGAATTAAATTGCACATGGAAAACACTGACATGGCTATGGTCGACAATGAAAAAGGTTGACATGAGTTTTTGAAGTTTTTTTTTCATTTTTTGAATGTTTTCATATTCATTCTCATGTGTCGACATGGACACCAATGAAGTGCCACACTTATGTCAACATTTACATGTGTTGACCTTTCTGTGTTGATTTTTTCTTGTGGCGATTCGCGTCACACCCCCCCCACCCCCCCGCAACCCCCACTCCCGCGATTCACGGCACACACACACCCCCCGCGATTCTCGGCACCCCACCCCGTGACCCCCCCTCCCGTGATTCACGGCACACCCCCCGCGACCCCCCCTACCATGATACGCCGCAACCCCCGCCCCCGTAACCCCCCTCCCGCGATTTGCGGCAACCCACCCCGCGACCCCCCCTCCCGCGATTCTCTGCAATCCCTCCCCTCCCGCGATTCGCAGCATCCACCCCCCCACAACCCCCCCTCCTGCAATTCGCGGCACCCCCCGCGACCCCCCCTCCTGCAATTCGCGGCACCCTCCGCGACCCCCCCTCCCGCGATTCGCGGACACCTAAGTTGCAATACAGGGCATCTTTCATACAATTCTAACCATATTTCTCATATACAAACGTTCACAAATTAAGGGGGCGCAGCCCCTTACGACGGTGTGAAGAGCGCCCGTAGGGCGCGATGAATCACCTAGTGTATTATATAGCTTCCCTTCTGGACTTGCAAATTTGTGGGACTGCTATGCTATTACTGGTGCCTGGTCTTGTGTTTCCCTCCTATATCCCTCTAACCTCCAAGTCTGTCTGTTGTTACCCAGTTTGTTTTATCACAGACAGACATGGCTTTGGTCGACAATGAAAAAGGTTGACATGAGTTTTTGAAGTTTTTTTTTCATTTTTTGAATGTTTTCATATTCATTCTCATGTGTCGACATGGACACCAATGAAGTGCCACACTTATGTCAACATTTACATGTGTTGACCTTTCTGTGTTGATTTTTTTCTTGTGGCGATTTGTGTCACACCCCCCCCCCACAACCCCCACTCCCGCAATTCACGGCACACACACACACACACACACACACACCTCCCCTGCGATTCTCGACACCCCACCCCGTGACCCCCCCTCCCGTGATTCACGGCACACCCCCGTGACCCCCCCTCCCATGATTCGCCGCAACCCCCGCCCCGTAACCCCCCCTCCCGCGATTTGCGGCACCCACCCCCGCGACCCCCCCTCCCGCAATTCGCGGCACCCCCCCGCGATTCGCGGCAGCTCCAGAATTAAATTGCACATGGAAAACACTGACATGGCTATGGTCGACAATGAAAAAGGTTGACATGAGTTTTTGAAGTTTTTTTTTCATTTTTTGAATGTTTTCATATTCATTCTCATGTGTCGACATGGACACCAATGAAGTGCCACACTTATGTCAACATTTACATGTGTTGACCTTTCTGTGTTGATTTTTTCTTGTGGCGATTCGCGTCACACCCCCCCCACCCCCCCGCAACCCCCACTCCCGCGATTCACGGCACACACACACCCCCCGCGATTCTCGGCACCCCACCCCGTGACCCCCCCTCCCGTGATTCACGGCACACCCCCCGCGACCCCCCCTTCCATGATTCGCCGCAACCCCCGCCCCCGTAACCCCCCTCCCGCGATTTGCGGCAACCCACCCCGCGACCCCCCCTCCCGCGATTCTCTGCAATCCCTCCCCTCCCGCGATTCGCAGCATCCACCCCCCCACAACCCCCCCTCCTGCAATTCGCGGCACCCCCCGCGACCCCCCCTCCTGCAATTCGCGGCACCCTCCGCGACCCCCCCTCCCGCGATTCGCGGACACCTAAGTTGCAATACAGGGCATCTTTCATACAATTCTAACCATATTTCTCATATACAAACGTTCACAAATTAAGGGGGCGCAGCCCCTTACGACGGTGTGAAGAGCGCCCGTAGGGCGCGATGAATCACCTAGTGTATTATATAGCTTCCCTTCTGGACTTGCAAATTTGTGGGACTGCTATGCTATTACTGGTGCCTGGTCTTGTGTTTCCCTCCTATATCCCTCTAACCTCCAAGTCTGTCTGTTGTTACCCAGTTTGTTTTATCACTGTCTACTATTGTAAAGCGCAACGGAATCTGCTGCGCTATATAAGAGACTGTAAATAAATAAAATAATAAAATGTTACAAGGTTACTGCAACCCACCTTTCAATTAACAAATGTTCTGTAACGAAACACAGTGATTTACAGATGCAGAAAAACCTGCGCAGGCATTTGCAAAATAAATAGAAGAATGCTACTCTCAGCTACCCCAAGACTATTGCGTAACCATAACAGTTACATTGTAGAAGGCAGAAATAGTTTCTTTTTCATGTAATTTTTCAGTACTAGGCAAAGAATGCAAAGGATGAAATGCAAGATTTTCATTGTCAGGGACACAGGGATAGAGGATTAAAGTGTAAGTATAATCACCACATACACATACATGGGTGTCTTCAAAACATCAATTATGGCTTTGCCTTGAGCGCTGTGGATTACAAATAGAAATGTACTTTTGTAACTGTGCCAGTCTATAATTACAGAATATCCTAAGTCAAAAAGCCCTTAAAAGTAATATTAAACTAGAACATTACTTATTTGACAAATAAGGACTTTCTTTTACGGTACTTGTTTAGTTTAACGGCGGCAGCATGGCCGCGTGATACTTCCGGGTCTGTGTCCCCTTGCGGGGCTTGCTGCGCTCTCCCACGCTTCGGGCTCGGTGGCTCGCTACGCTTGCCACCCTATATAAAATCAGCTCCATGCCAACGTGGATAGTGGGGGTATGAACTATCCACGTTGGCATGGAGTTTATTTTATAAAGTGTTGCAAGCACAAGGGGACGCCGACCCGGAAGTAGCACGCGGCCGTGAAACTAAACAAGTACCTTTTTTACTGCTGCGTAAACAGGAATCCAACATATACAGATCTTAACACAAAGAGGCACGAAAATGAACAAACTATAAGTCTAAAGACTAAAGGGGTATTCAATCCGGGACTGCGACTGTCAGAACGTCCCAACAGGCTGTTATCGTTTCTTCCTGTACTGTAAATTGACAGACGGAATTCAACGTTCCGGCTGCTGAGCGTTGGGAAGTCCAAGGATCGGTGAAAATGGCTGCGGATTGACGGAAACGGACGTGAATTCAGCAATCCGAGTTGGATCTGCCACCCTTCAATGCTGTGGTTAACGGCAGGATTGAATAAGTTGAGTGACGTTATTTCCCCAGTCAGGAAATATTGGCATAGATTGAATACCCCCCCACCGGCTGGGTACACACCTGAAAGACCACCCATCAGGCCAACTGAAAAGACCTTTTGGTAAATTATAAAAATGTACCAATCAATTTATTGAGGCAGACATCACAAGTTGGCAGGCAAGTAGATTTCGTATCTCACAACACCTATATAAATCTTAAGACTCATTGAAATAAATTTACTAAAGCTTCTTAAAAAAAGGCGATTCTGCCCATAGCACCCAATAGGATTCTGTCTATCATTTTCTAGGATGCAATATAGAAACAATAGAAAGAATCTGATTGGTTGATAGAGACATCATCCCCACTTTTCATTTTTAGTAGCTTTAGTAAATTTAACTCATCATCGTTGATCGTGTCTACACAAGAGAAAGTGTAGTGGAGGAGAGGATAGTTGAGTAGGTTTTCAGAAATAACGTATTTTTTTGTTTCTGAAAGTTGCTGAGTACTGTTATTGTCTTGTTTGTTAATTGATGTTGCTTTTAGTCCTGCTTGCATTAATTGTACAGTGTCACTGCTAGTATTATTTTGGTAAATTGTGTGTTTCTTGTTGAGAAGATACTGGCCTGTATTCAATGGGACCGGTGAGGGGGTTAAACATCGGGGATCACTGAAAACAAGCGACCCTCACCAATTATCCCCTGGCATGGAAATATCACATAGTGGCAAATAGCTACAAATTTATATGCAGCTCACTCACCATCTAATGATTTTCCCAGTCTTTAAAATCGGTAAGTAACCCAGGACCTACTCGGCTAGTGTAATCGAAATAGGCTAATCAAGGTTGGAACTGACGTCACACCCCCTTGCCGGGCACGTCTGCATTTTTCCTAACACTCCCAGGAAATAGATGATTCCCACCCCCAAATTCAGGCTTCCTGTCAATCATATTACAAAAGGCTTACGATTAAAAAGACACTGAATTTTATCACAGTATTGCTTCCGGCACGCACACTAAGGTCAGTACGAATGTGCAGTTGATTGATAATTGGCAATTCCACAGTCCAGTGATTAGGTCTCAATAATGCTGGCCACACATCAGACCAACTTTCCTCCAACCATCCAACTAGTTGGTTGGATGGAATAAAAACCTGGTACTGGATAGGAGCAAATGTAATTTGTAATGAAGTCATTTGTTTCCCAAATCTGAAAATGAAAAACTACTGTCACTCAGACAATGTACTGTAGTTGGACCTATTTGATTTAAACAATTTCACTGAATGTTTTTGTCCATTCTCCTGAGTTTGTGAGAAAATTGCTTATTGGCATTTGCTCCCATACAGTACCAGATTTCCAGTCCAACCAACCAACTAGTTGGATGGTTTTAGGAAAGTTGGTCTGATGTGTGGCAAGCATAACCCCCTAAATTTGTCTCTCTTGACAAATTTGGTAGAATTTGTTGTACTTACTGAGTAACATCTTGGACATTGTTCTCAGCTGCTGCTTATTACATAATTTGTGTTTTGAGGCAGGAACTCCCAGCTTAGTATGTAATAAGCAGTGAGCAGGCAGTGGAATTTGTTGTATCTGGCGACAGTCTGAGCACAAATAAAGGGAGGCAGGTCAGGGATGCCCTAATCAGACAGCAATTACTGTTGTTAATTATAATTAAAAACATATTTGTTTTTCAAAACAATGCAGCTTTGTCAGTTTGTCCATTTTATTTGAGTTAATAGAATTGTTATAGGGTTCTGCACTATAACTGTCTTAGCAGTGTCCTAACAAAAATATTTTACAAATACCAACAGCATTGCAAAAATAGTTTAATAATGAACAATTATATTTGTATTTTCTCCAAATAATATCATACACTAATCAATATAATACATTTTGCATAGTAAATATCCTGAACATTGAAAAAAGTTAATTAGTGCTAATGAGAAAAAACAACAACCATGCATGTAAATATTAGGTATAGCTGTCAGAAATGTATATACGCATTCCGGTCTTTGTGGTTTGGGTAAAATGTGTTACATGTGGTTGAAAAGTTTTGTTACATGTGGGTGTATACGTATATATATATATATATATATATATATATATATATATATATATATATATATATGGAGACAGGACTGAAAGCCAGCAACATCAGATTTTTTTAGGAATAAAGTTTTTATGGCATATTTATTTTAAAGTGCAAAGTGACCACTCTTACAAACACCCTTTTCAGAAGGGTACGGTGACCAGAAGCAAATACAAAGGGCAAAAACCATTAGAAGGGGAGGTGTTAAACACAAATCCCGGAAAGGCAACGGGCAAAAACAACAGGAACAAATAGTGGTTTTCAACTTATCCACTTACACTCCTACTACATCTGAGATGGCTGTCTTGTCCAAGGGCTTGTCTTTTGTTAAAACCCATAAGCAAGATACTTTTAATTTTGAGGTGGAGCTTTTTAAGTTTCATCGTTTGCTCAAATTAAAGGATTACTTCTATAACCAGGTACCTACCGCTATGCCTTCTAGTCGTTTCAAGCCCAAGAGTACGTTTGATCCACCAAACAGTAATCCACATATCGAGACCTTTATTAATTTAGTGAAAAAGGATGTGATTCCCTTTATGAACAAGCAAAAAACATCCTTCACCAACTTGAATAAAGAGGAGAATATGGCTCTCCTATCTCTTAAAGATAACAGTGAAATTGTCATCCGTCCCTCTGACAAAGGGGGCGGGATCGTTTTACTTGATAAGTCGGATTACATTGGTGAGATTAAGCGGCAACTCAGTGACACGACATGTTACAAAATGCTCACGTATGATCCTACCTACTCGTACAAGAAGGAGTTGGACGCCATCATCCTACTTGGTTTTAACAACAACTGGATTGATGAGCCCACTTCCTATTTTTTGACCCAAAGCCACCCGAGGATCCCCCTCATTTATATACTGCCAAAGATCCACAAGACCATGGTCAAACCACCTGGTAGGCCAATTATATCGGCTTGTGGATCTTTGTGCCAGCCCGTTTCCCAATACATTGACTTCTGGCTCCAACCGGTGGTCCAAAACATGAATTACTTCTTAAAAGATACCACGGATTTTATATCCAAAATTAATGCACTTGGCACTTTACCAGACTCGAGCTTGTTGGTCACACTCGATATAACGAGCTTATATACGAACATCATGCATGAGGAAGGCATTGAGTCGGTCCGTACGTCAACCTCCTCTAGTCCACATTACCAGGGACCAGTAATTGAATTTCTATTACTTTTGTTGGATTTTGTTCTTAAGAAAAATTATTTTCTTTTTCAGAACTCATTTTTTTTGCAGCTAAGGGGTACGGCTATGGGGTCGAATATGGCCCCCTCATATGCCAACCTCTTTATGCATCTTTATGAAACCCAACATATCATGTCACATCCATTTTTTTCCCAGTTCATACATTTTTATGTTCGTTATATTGACGATTTATTTCTAGTTTGGACAGGGAGTGTTGACCAACTGACCGACTTCATTGATGTCCTTAATTCATTACCTACCACTATCAGGTTCACTCTATCTTTTAGCGAGACCACGATCAACTACCTCGATGTGTGTGTTTTTAAAAAGATGCAGAAGCTTTCCACCAGAATTTACAGGAAGGAAACTGACAAGAACACTTTGCTTATGGCAGATTCCTTCCATCCAGCACCTTTAAAAAATGGACTGCCTTTGTCTCAATTGCTGCGAGTGGTCCGCGTTACCTCTGAACAGGATGAATTGCGACCTGCATTACTTGAGATGGGACAACGATTTATACAGAGGGGTTATGACCCCAGAGAGATTAATGAAGCAGTCACGTACTGCGAAGATCTACCCAGGGAAGAATCTCTCACTAAAACTAACAGAGACTCCATGGGTGACAGGATAATTTTTTCCTCTACGTACTCTATTGCTTCTAAGCATATACGTAATTCTGTACTCAAACACTGGCATATAGTGCAAAGCGACGAAAGGGTGGGCTCAGCCTGTAAAAACCCACCACTATTTTGTTACAAAAGGAGCAGCAACTCTAGAGACATTCTGGCCAAATCGGACATTGGTCCCATAAAAAGCAGATCCTGGCTGCCTACTAAGACGGGGGCAACCAGGTGTCATGGCTGTGTCAACTGTCAATTTATCTGCTCCGGTGACACCTTTACAGACCCCAGAAATGGGAAGAATTACAAGCTTCGCTTCCACATGACATGTGAAACACGCTATGTCATATATGTCATCGTATGTCCCTGTCAGATGGTCTATGTAGGTAAGACGATACGCCTACTCAAAGAACGTGTTGGTCAACATAGATCGTCCTTGAAGAAAGCTATGACAACCATTGATTGCAATACACCGCCTGTTGCTAGGCATTTTTTTCATAAAAAACACAACATCCGGGACTTTAGGTTCATGCCTGTGGACCATGTCCCACCACTGAGACGAGGAGGGGATCGGGATAAGCTCCTTTTACAGAAAGAGTGTATGTGGATACACAGGCTACAGTCCCTAGCCCCAGGGGGACTTAATGAGGAGTTCTCGTTTAATTGTTTTCTTTAGTGAACCTGATAGTGGTCATTTAGGCATCTCTTTATTTAACTTGCTTATCATGCCTTTCTATTTTTACACTTTTTTTCTTCACCTCTTTTTTCTTATCCTCTATATGTGTTTGTAATGTTCTGTATATATATTTGTGCTGTAGGGGAGGTTTAAAGGCTTGCCAATACGGTGCTGCTATATATATTTATTCATGCCCGGCCATGCGTATAGCTAATCACGCTCATTAAACCCGTCAGCGTGGCTTGTGCTTTGTTTATGTTTTAGTGGTGACCTTGGTAACCACGCAGCTTTACCTCCGTTCCTTTGCGTCCTCTGACGCGTCTATCACGTTCCACTATCCGGCCAGTGCACGTCACTGGATACACGGACGTAGGCGCGCGGCGGTTACTTCCGGTTTCCGGAATCTGCCGTTTTTCGCGCTTGTGGAGATTAGCCAATTAAACCTGCCCCTTTACAGCATAAATACCTGCACTGGTTGCTTGACCCAATTGCACATGACTAAGGTGCCAGTGTGCACCGAAACGGCCGTCGTGTTGAGGTCTTTGGTGGAGGAGGACTGGCTTTTATCTACAACATGCTGCTATCGCTAAGTATCTAAATGCTCTTTCAGCTGGACTCCTCTTTTTGTACTTTTTTTGTCACTTTGCACTTTAAAATAAATATGCCATAAAAACTTTATTCCTAAAAAAATCTGATGTTGCTGGCTTTCAGTCCTGTCTCCATATACTACCGTTTTACCTGAGCCGGGCACTCAGTGGCTGAACTATTTTGTGTGTGCAGTTTATCTCTCTCACTATATATATATATATATATATATAGGCAGGTGTGGTGCGGCACTCTCGGCATAATAAGACACACGAAGTCAGCTTGTGGTCAACGTTTCAATTTTATAGGCAAAATTGTCATCAGGATCCTGATGACAATTTATTATGCCGAGAGTGCCGCACCACACCTGCCCATATCTCTACCTGTGAGGGCACCGGCTCAAGTTACAAACCTGTCTCTGGGAGTGCCGATTCTTGGACAAGTTATATATGGGATGCAGTTAAGATCCCGGCGGTCGGGATCCCGGCGTTCAGAATCCCGACGCCGGAATCCCGACCGCCGAAATGCCGACACTTACTCCCTCCTGGGGTGTCCACGACACCCCTGGAGGGAGAATAAAATAGCGTGCCGAGCGTAGCGAGGCACCGGGCCCGCTGCGTGGCGAGCGCAGCGAGCCCGCAAGGGGGGGCGATCCACGTCCCCCCCTTGTCGGCATTTCGGCTGTCGGGATTCCGGCATCGGGATTCTGAACGCCGGGATCCCGACCGCCGGGATTCAATACTGAATCCGTTATATATATATATATATACCTTGCCCATGGATACTTTAAATTACAGCTATCTAAATTGGTTTTGTAGTCAATTAGCACACAAATATTATATATTTATAATAATATTAATTTATTTAATTTAAAACAAAGCTAAAAGCCTCCATGCAGCAAAACGACATTTTGCGCACATCGTTAGGTGTTTACGCACGATTTCCTCAGAAGTTGGTCCTATAATCAGACATGCCGCCTTTCTGATCAGCCGTGAGGGCTTTTAGGCACATGCGACCGGTCATTCTACGGCTCATACAACCGGCATCATTTGAGTGGCAGTTTTCAGGCAGCTTAGGTGCATACAATCAAAAATGCCTGAAAGTTTGTATTTTTCCAAAAAATAATGGCAAATGCATTTTACCAAGATTGAGTCTGATTCAGCACGCTATGCATAAGTGTGAAAACTGCTATCAGATGATTTTCTCACTTCTGCGAAGAGTGCATGTGCAAAGCTCATAGTGCGGTTGTATCTTGGAAGAATGCACGGGCTACCCTTACCGTTGCAGGTGAAGCCATTTCTGCAGTTCAATTGCAAATAGATTGTGATCACATCACAAGGTGGTACTTTACATGCTGGGTGATCTTGCCCTGTGCTTGACGGCCTCCCAGCATGCGAGAGACAGCAATTGCAGGTTTTTTTGTATCACGACTGAATCTAAATCAGGCCGATGACGCACAAAATTGTAAATGATGTCTTCTAACAGAGAAAAGTTTACAGATTCATTTAAGATAAATGCTTTAGTAATGACATAAGTGCGATACAGTCAGATGTGAAGAAAAAGTCTATTTAAAAAAAAAAAAAACCCTATAAGTGCTGGAATTATATTATCCTGAAGAAGTCTAAAATATTCTCCTGAAAAGGCCATCTGAACAGTAGGCTTTTTGGAGATTTTGGCCGGTATTCAATCTGGGATCAAACTGTCGGAAGGTCCCAACAGTCGGAATCCCAGGCTGCTCGACAGATACTTGACAGGAAGAATTCCACCTGTCGAGTGTTGAAAAGTGGGCGTGTCGGCGATTGTTTGACAATCTTCAGCCATTTTAGACAAAACAGATCTGACTTGTTTTAAAGTCGGATCTGTTTTGTCAGACTCCGCCTTCAATGCTGTCGGAAATGGCAGCATTGAATAGCCAAAGCCGATATTTTGCCAGTCGGAAATAGCGGCCAAGATTAAATACCCCCTAAGGTTTTTATTTGGTTTGCAAATTGTTTTAATTCTTTAAGGTTTAGAATATTTGGCTGTATTTGTTACCGTTAAGGAAGACAAGCTTTCTATAACATTTTAGTTTTTGTAGTTGCAGGGCTACTAGCATGCCTATATTCAATTAAATGCAATATGCTGTCTGTTGAATTAGGGGAGTATGTTTCCGGATATGTTACTATGGCAATGCGGTTCGATGACTTCATAATACTTTGTTTGAAACAAGGTATCCGAGATTAATTATTTATTCAGGATTTTATCACATTTTGTTTAATATGTCTGCTAAAAGAAGACATGACATTAAATTGCTAGCTGTATTATTATGTGTATGACACCTAAGATACAAAATTAGGATAATTGTTAATTAATAACTCTTTGATGTCTAGATCATAATTTAAAATAGGCACAATAATTGGAATATGCCAAAATGCCCTTTGGAAACTTTTATGGGATAATTAATTTAAGCAGAACACTTCTTAAACAATAATTGACTATTAGATGTTAAATTGCATTTAAAATGCTGTTTTGTAATGACGTGCCTTCTTTCTGCCAATGTACCTGGTTTTATGGGGAAGCGCATGGATTCTTTGGCCACTTGGGGTCATATTTTATACAGTACTAATTAAAAGCCCAGCAAAATTTCGGCTTCTGCAGTGTACTTTCACTTTGAACTATGGCAGTTTTTTTACTTCGACTTTGAGCGGTGACAGTTTTTAGCCCACAAACTCTCCACCGCACCCCCAGTCCCCATCTGCTCCTACCTCCAATCTCTGTTGTCACAGCTCCCTCTCTCCAAATCGAGCAAGTTTGAAACAGATCAGTGTTCCTGCAAAACTGGCTTTCACTTTCTGTGTGACATCTTTTAGTACGCAGAGGAGTAATTTGATTCATCAAGTTGCCTCTAGATCAGTACTTAAGCTCATAGAGGTGAGGAGTGGTTTGCCTTTTATATATATAGATGATTAGGTAGAAGGAGATTGCCAGGTAAGATAAATGTATTGATAAATGCAGATTTATATCGCTTTCACAGTGCAAATGCCAGATTGTGCCTGGGATTTGGACACTGGTCCGTTCCAGGAGCAAACCCGACATTGCAAGGTGAAGCTCCCCTAAGTGACCCGGCAATAAGCCGGATTGCTGACATCACATGGGGCGAGGTGGAGCAGCGGTGCGTCATTGGGGGTCGAGGCACAGCTTGGAGCTGATGCTATCTCCTCCCTATATTGTAAATGGGACCCAGGTCGCTTGACCCGGGTTACCCATTTAAACTGCCCAGCAACCCGGGTCCGACCCGGGTAAAACCCTTCCTTTAACCCGGGTCGGAATGCCGGGTTGCTGGACCTGGGTTTTTCCTTTTGGTGCTTTCACAAAGCACAGAGACCCGGGTCGACCCGGCAACAACCCGATTTGGACCCGGGTTATTTGTTTGGTGTAAAAAGAGTATTAGTGCAAATGTGACTAATTGGGCACATAAAAGATTGACCAGAGCCAGCACTGCGAAAAATAATTTTCCTTTACAGCTGCCATCTCTCTTACCATGAGTGATCCGCCAGCCCTGACTAGCTTACCATTGCAAGCATAATATAATAACTTGACATCTAATAAGGACCATCCATGATGCCCCCTATCGTTCATACTCTATTACCTAGGCTATTATTGCATTATTGATTCTCTTTATAGTTGTTGTGGATTATGTGACATTACATTGTTAAGTGGCTGTATTATTATGCGCTTGACACAGAAAGACTTAAAGCTGAGATAGTTGTTAATTAATATATGCTATCTGTCTAGATCTTAAAAAAGTCAAAATGTCAGATATAAACTTTTATGTTTTAATTGAGTAGAACCCTACTCAGACAATAATTGACTATTAGATATTTTAAAGGAAGCTTTGTACAATGACGATTTTCTTTAGTTTCTAAAGTTAAATCATTAATATAATAAAAAGTTATGTTTTTATGTGACTCACGTTTTTATATACGTTTTCTGCTGCCAGAAGAGTCATAGAGGAGATGAAAAATAATTCCATTTTTACCAACTATCTTATGTTCCAGTAACCAGAGGCTTACGTGGCACTGGTGGGTCCAAGAGTGGCGGGCAAGGGCATAAATACAATAGGTGCAGGGCTTGCAGCTGCTATGGGGCCCAGAACTGTGAGGGGCCCACCGTCCCTGTCAAAGTGACATGTGTTATATACATTTTTCATGATTGTGTGGTACAAAGGGCCCTTACTTTTGCTATGTGGCCTGCAAATGTCTAGTTACACCCCTGGTGGCGGGGTTTCACTTTGCCTCCACAGCAGCACATGCTGTTTTCGGCATTACCATGACATGTAGTTTTCCAAACCTGGAGACATTTTTTTTTATTAATATTTTAATAATATTTGAATAGAATAAAAATGTTAATACGTAGAGGTGCACCCCATTAGTGACATTCCTTCTCTTCAGGTATTTGTTAGACTTCAGGTATGCTACCTGGTCTATAGCTCACAGCAACTTTGCTTTCAAAGGTGAGGCAGTTACCAGCACACCTGTTGTAAAGCACCAATGAAAACACAGGCTATAAAACAGGAAGCTAGAAAAAAGGTACTACTACTACTACTACTAATAATAATAATAATAATAATAATAAAAGTAATAATAATAATAAAAAATGTCTTATAGTGTTGAAAACTGGATGGTATGGTAATGCCAAAAACAGTATGTGATGCTGTGGAGGCAAAGTGTATAAATGCAATACATAACTTTGGTGTTTGAAAGACTCATGCCAAGTAGCAGTGGCTGTGTGTTGCACAGCGTAGATTTCTCGTGGCATACCGTACTGAAATGCTGCAACTGGAACGCCAAGTCATGACATGCTGAAACTCGGAGGCTTGACTATCATGTTATGATATTAGATGTAAGACAAACCTGAAGGTTAATTGGCTCCTGAACAAAATTAACCCTAGTGCAGTGGTTCCCAAACTGTGCGCCTAGGCTCCCTGGGGTGCCTTAGAGCACTTGCAGGGGTGCCTCAGGTTGGTGGTCCAGAACCAATTCAAGTTATTTATGGCCAATAAAATAGGCAAAATCAGTGCTTGTTGCTTCCAATTAAGAATATGTTGGTAAACAGAAGTGGATCATGTTTCTCACCACATAACTGGACCTAAGGAAAACATTTAAATCACAACTTCTTTAATATCTTTCCTGAAATTAGTAACCAACATTTGGCCTAGGGGTGCCGTGAATAATATTCTGATACTTTAGGGTACCGTGATTCAAAAAGTTTGGGAACCATTGCCCTAGTGTGTAAGTGTGAACATGGGGAGACATGATTGGCCAAGTATTTCTTATCGGCCATCATCTTCCATGTTTCTATGAGTAAGCCGCTAGGTATCATGCAAATCTGATAACTTTGGGCATCTATTTTTTGCCAAAAATGTGCTTTAGCCTCAACACAATGTAATTAGAATGCACAAGGAGACTATACTGATTCATTTGATATGACAGGCTTATTTGATAGGGCAGCATGGACTGTGCAATGCATGGGTCTTTAAACTGTGGCCCTCCAGATGTTGTGAAACTACAAATCCCAGCATGCCTTGCCACAGTTTTAACACTCCCTTATAGCAAAACTGTGGCAAGGTATGCTGGGATTTGTAGTTTCACAACATCTGCAGGGCCACAGTTTGAAGACCCATGGTGTAATGGTTAGCATTACTACCTCACAGGTCATGGATTTGATTCCAACATGGCCCTAAATGTGCGGAGTTTGTATATTCTCCCCGTGCTTGGGTGGGTTTCCTGTGGGTACTCTGGTTTCCTCCCACATTCCAAAAATATGCTCGTAGGTTAATTGGCTTCCAACAAAAAATGAACCCTAGCATGTCTGTGCGTGTACATGTGGTACGGAATATAGATTGTAAGCTCCACTGGGTCTGGAACTGTTGTGAGTATTCAAATAGTCTCTGTAAAGCGCTGTGGAATATGTGTGCGCTATATAAATAACTGTTAATAAATATATCAATATGACAGTTTATAATGTGTATGACTGAGTCTGTATACAGAACACAATGAAACGTGTTTTGAAAAAAAGACTCAACACAAGTGTTATGTATTAATCAAACCTTTCTTTATTCCTGAAGATTACGTGTTTCCATTTTTCTTTACTATGCATGAACTACAGTATATTCATTTTTATGTACAATGCATATTGTATTATAAAGTATAGGTATAGCTGTATCTATCCAATGCATTCAGTACTTTACAGAGCATTTTCCTTCCAAACATTTTGATTGAAAAACCTTGTGCCACTGTACGATGACTAGTTATGTCCTCACAATCATTGTCTAATAATAAAACAGGCCTACTCAACCACATAATAACCTTTCATTAGAAGAAGAGGTAGTATACAGTATTTGATTTTTTGTAGATAACAATCAACACATTGCATGTTTGCTGAGCCTCTCACCAACTATCTAACTATAATATACATACAATATTGTGTTTTTTTTACGCATCATTATCATTCTGCTATTGTTGGTGTATCAAAATATTTAGTCATTTTAACATCCATGTAATCTAGGGATGCTTTGGAATGGAGTTCAGATTTAAAAATCTGAATCTTGTATTTCATGAAAATGGAAGAAAACAGCTAAAATTATGTATTTTTTTGCAATACAGTATTTCCTGATATAAAATCAGAATTTAAAACCACAGAATAATCTGAACTGGGACTTATTTTGGATCCGCACAATTAGTGTAGATTCTCTAAAGAACCAACTTTCCCATCTGTAATGTAAACAAATTGCTAGCTTCATGAGCAATGGCAGCAGTGGTTAAAACTACAATTGATGTTTTGGTACTCTTTACTTAGCACGGCGGCCATCGCGGGCATTGAATGCACTAAAAATCGGGTGCGACGCGACCGACGCGATGCCCGCGATTTCCCATAGGGAACAATGTTAAATGTCTCAATTGACCCGATTTTCCTGTCCAATGCCTCAATTGACCCGATTTTTCCATAGGAAACAATGTTAAATGGCCCACAGAGGCCAAATAGCCACCCTGAAGTGTGAAATGGCCCCCACAATTGTTAACGCCACCCCACGATCAACGTGAACCCAAAGCGTGGCGAGCTCAGCAAGCCCGCGAGGGGCGGCGGTACGCGTCCTACGACCTTTTCATACCCCCACTATCCTCGTCGGCGTGGAGTTGAGAATAGAATAGTGTGGCGAGCGCAGCGAGCCACCGAGCCCGAAGCCCGCGAAGGGACGCGTTTACCTGTGAAGGTATCCGCGTCCGCTCGCCACGCTTCGGGCTCGGTGGCTCGCTGAGCTCGCCACACTATTCTCAACTCCACGCCGACGTGGATAGTGGGGGTATGAAAAGGTCGTAGGACGCGTACCGCCGCCCCTCGCGGGCTCGCTGTGCTCGCCACGCTTCGGGTTGACGTTGATCGTGGGGTGGCGTTAACAATTGTGGGGGCCATTTCACACTTCAGGGTGGCTATTTGGCCTCTGTGGGCCATTTAACATTGTTTCCTATGGAAAAATCGGGTCAATTGAGGCATTGAACAGGAAAATCGGGTCAATTGAGACATTTAACATTGTTCCCTATGGGAAATCGCGGGCATCGCGTCTGTCGCGTCGCACCCGATTTTTAGTGCATTCAATGCCCGCGATGCCCGCGATTTTTTTACCTGCGATGACCACGATCAAAATCGTGGGCGCCGTGCTAGGTAAAGAGTACCGATGTTTTTTATTTAAATATGGGGAAAATGTAGTAGGGTGCAATTTTTAGTAATGTGCAATGTTTTGAGGGAAAAACAGCTAAAAGCGTGAAATTAAAGCAGCGGGTGTGACCCCCGATCTACGTTATATTCCTTGGCCTCATACGGTACGGGCACATTCTTCTGAGGCTTTTATATATATTTGAATCTATTGTAAAAATGCACCATGAAATTCCTCTTTGCTTTATTTTTTAAGTCGTCTGACGGAGGACTTCAAAGGAGAAATAACTTTTATTTATCAATTACCCCAATAGAAAGCGCAGGTTCCCTCATTTACTCTTTTAGCTAAAATCTCACATTTACCGAAAATCGCACATGTAGTAGCGTGCGATTTGCAGGAAAAATCACCCCCCCCCCCCCCAAAATCACACATTTAAAATTGCATCCAGATAGAAAACGTCAAAATCACAAATGTAAAAGGATGCCGGTTTTTTTTTATATCACACTCTAAACTTTACCATAAATCGCAAAAAAAATAGACCAGGTCCAGGCTGGAAAGTTTGACAGAACCATGCACAGATCAGTGAGGTCTGTGCATCATTCTGTCCAAATAAGTGTGCACAAATAATAATAATAATCAAAACAACGGTGTGGCCTTTCCCGATCATAACCAGCCCCAAGGTCATTGAGCCAGTCCTAATTTCCCAATTACGAGGGAAAAAGTGATGGGGTCCACCCGTATTTAAGAAACCATCACAGCACTCTTGGGGGTTTATTCTAGTTCATTCTTTCTGACAAAATCCTTCTTAGATGGACAAAACCATGTACACTGCAGGGGGGCAGATGTAAAATGTGCAGAGAGAATTAGATTTGGGTGAGTTATTTTGTTTCTGTGCAGGGAAAATACTGACTGCATGATTTTACACTGCAATATAGATCTCACTTTGAAGTAAACCCCCACCCAAATCTAATTATCTCTGCACAAGTAAAATCTGCCCCACCTGCAGTGCACATGGTTTTGTCCATCTAAGAAGGATTTTGTCAGAAAGAATGAACTAGAATAACCCCCTAGGTCTGGTCCAGGTTCTAAAAATACAGGGGACAAAAAAGTAGGCGTCCCCCTGTATTTTGGAACCAGAACCGGGCTCCAAGAGCCAGCAGTGTGATGCCTCAGCCAGGGGACTTTTTTTTTTTTTTGGTCCACTGTCCGAAACATGAACACCTTGAAGCCCGGGGATGTCCTCGGCGCCCCTGGAATTATTATGTCTTAAAAAAATAGAATATAAAAAATTACATTGGTTTATGCAGTGGAACTACACGTCCCAACAAGCTTCACATGCTGAGACTTGGGAACCACAAGTCCCAGCATACAGGGCGGTAATGGGCCCACTGGGACTTTTAGTCCCACTACAGAACCAAAGAACAAATGAATGCACATACACCATGAAAAGTACAACTTTATTCACATACATGCTCACACGCAAACACACACTCAATTACACGTACTCACCATGCCTGCGAGCAAAAAAGTCTAAACCCTTCTTTGGGGTCTAACCATGGAATGATCGCAGGTTTGAAGTAGCCAGAGACGTACTCCGTGGCTGCGATGTATATAGGCTTATCCAACCTGGAGCTGACGTCACACACCCTCCTCTACCCCACCCTCCTCCACCTGCGTTTTCCCTGACACTCACTGTATTTTTCTTGGCACTCTCATGAAACGACCGGATACGACCCACAGACACCTACTTCCTGTCAATCACCGTGCGAACAGCTTGGGAATAGAAAACGTAGCAGGACTTCATCACTGGCCCGCATTGCACACTGACATTATGTCCCAAATGTATGCGCAGTTCATTGATAATCAACCGCTGTGCAAAATCGCAGCCTAACTATCTGAATCGGGCCCATAGTCTGAGAATGACCAGGTTGGTATTGCATTATAAATTATTGCGGTTTTAAAAATATGGCAATTTTTCGAAGAAATCCGGAACCAGCGGTAACTCGCACCCCTGTAGCTGCTTGTGTCTGTCACTTGTTCTCTCACCTTCCCAATGCTGCCTGCTAAAGCCAATTCCTTTCTTCTGAACCATGGCTGCATGTTTAATTTCATCCAGACAGGCAGATTTTTGTTCTCGCATCGCTGCAAAATCAGAAAGGAACGAAGTTCACAGGAGCCTAAAATGTCACAAATTACAGTGATTGACATGCAGTCTATTTGGCAACATAACTTTTCCGTACAAATTGTTGGATTAAAACTCAGTGACTTGACCTATGTTATTACAGTGAGTTTTAAAAAGAATGACTGACATTTTGCTATTTGAGCTATTGTACTCAAAAAAAGGTCTTTTAATGCTTAATTGTTAGGTCTCGAGATGTGTTTTACTGTGTGTAAAGGAGGGAGATGTACTTACTTTTTTGCTTTTAACAGTGTTTTAAGTGAAAATTAAATTTCCAGTGTTCTGCTTAGTTATGTATCCAGAGACATAAGGGGAATGGTTTCCAGTGGAGCTTAAGCTCCAGGAGCTGTGGATGAGAAAAGGTGCGCCAGCGACCCCCTCTACTCCCTCCGCGGCTGCACCGGAGAACAGGCAGAAGATGCTGGAAGCAGGGAGCCAGTGCCAAAGTCTCTGTCAGTGGTGGCAATGACCTCCAAAAATGGACAGGCAATGAGCACCCCTGGCAATGAGCATGTAACCCCCATACCCCGGCAATGAGCATGTAACTCCAGCAAGCAAGGCAAGGAGGATGTAAATCCGACTAGCACAAGCATGTACCGTCTAGCAACGAGCATTTAACTTCCCACCTTTCAATGAGCTGGCATGCTACAATGACAATGACCAAGTAACTCCCTTGGCAATGACCATGTAACTCCCCCTGGTAATGAACATATAACTCCCCTTGGCAACAAACATGTAACCCCCCTGGCATTGAGCATAGATGGTGGCAGCCCTGACCTGATAGTGCTCACATGGCAGCACCCATGGAATAAAGTAGCAACACATGGTGACACTCCTGAAGTAAATATAAGAAAGGACAGCTCCCCTGAACTGATATGGCAGATTTAGCAGCACCCCATGAATTATACGGTACACTTGGTTCTCCCCTGGAATTATTAATGACACATGGCAGTACCCTGGGAATTATATGGCACACATGGGGCACCCCTGTAATTATACACAAAACATGGCAGCACTCCTAGAATTATACACAACATTTGGCAGCACCCCTGGAACTATATACGACTCATGGCAGCACCCCTGGAGTTATACGGCACACATGGGGCACCCCTGGAATTATATACAACACATGGCGGCACCCCTGGAATTATATACAACACATGGCAGCACCACTGGAATTATACAGCAGTATCACTGGACTGGACTTGTACAACACTACCAATGGACTTTAAGGGCAATACAACTGGACTGGATTTATGCAGCAGTATCACTGGACTAGACTATATACAGAACTTTCACTGGGCTGGACTATATACAGCACTATCACTGGACTGGACTATATACAGCACTATCACTGGACTGGACTATATACAGCACTATCACTGGGCTGGACTATATACAGCACTATCACTGGACTGGACTATATACAGCACTATCACTGGACTGGACTATACAGCACTTTCAGGACTAGATGGCAGGACGGCGGGTGGGCAGTCAAGCGGGCGGGCAGGCAGCCAGGACGTGCTGCTTTTTCACTCTCCGTGTGAAGATGGCGTCGAATCTCGCAGGGTCCCGAGACCCGCGCGCAGAGTCTGGGTGGGAATTCCCGAACAGGCTTAGAAAGCATGGGGGTGTCTGGGGTATCCAGATTCTCCTAATCGAAACCCGCTCATCCCTACTACAAAGTAACTTGTAGTTCCACAAAATATATTAGAAGAAAAAAAAAGTGGCATACACAATCAGAAGCAGATATCGGCCCACTCTGGCCCATAGGTTCCACCCACAGCACCTTCTGAAGAGTTGAACAGCACTGGTACAGGGTATTCATTCTTTTGTTGGGTAAGGGAGAAGTGGCTGTAGCAGTATTTTAAGTTTCCTAAAAAATGCAAAAATGTACACTGTGAAAGGCAAAGTTTATATTCTGTTAAATCCTAGCATTTTTGTTTTCCATGAATATTTATATGCAGCTCTACGCATTGCTTCTCATGTGTAATTATAGTACCCTAGAAGAATTGTATACAGCATACAATAAGAAGATAAACTAAAAAGCTTAATTTTATCATTATAGGTAAATTATATATAAGAAAATAACTATACTTAAACTACAGCATTTTCAGCATGATGTAACAATTGTCAGATAAATGGAAGTACAGTATACCGCTAACTTTATAGTTAAAAGATGAACATAGATAAACTCAATATACTACTGAGAGTGACAAAGAAAGAACCAATTTATGCATGAAATAGACTGTAATTTGATGGAAATAGAACGGAACAGCATCTGCAGAGCCGGTAACAGTGCGTTGCAGAGCTATCTCTGCCATATCACCAGTGCTGTGCAGTCAGGGCAGATAGAGCCGGTAAGTGTGCTGCAGAACTATCTGTGCCATATCATCAGTGCTGTGCAGTCAGGGCAGATAGAGCTGGTAACAGTGTGCTGCAGGACTACCTGTGCCATATCACCAGCGCTGTGCAGTCAGGGCAGATAGAGCCTGTAACAGTGTGCTGCAGGACTACCTGTGCCATATCACCAGCGCTGTGCGGTCAGGGCAGATAGAGCCGGTAACAGTGTGTTGCAGAACTATCTGTGCCATATTACCAGTGCTGTGCAGTCAGGGCAGGCAGAGCTGGTAACAGTGCTGCAGATCTATGTATGCAATATCACCAATAATAATAAGTGAATTGCACCTGAAAACAATATTGGTGTTGAGTGTGTAAGAACCCAGTTGCAAATGCCCTGCAGTCTCTTTAGCCTCCTGCAAACTAAGGCTTCTACTTTAACAGCCACGTTTGTGAGGGCAAATTAGGTCTGCCACCACTCTGGTGCTGCCAATTCTCACAAGGGACAAGGCTGCTGCAGGAGGCTAAGCACTGCAAGGAGAGGGTCTTGTTAATGTTGATATTAATATAACCAGAAGGACAATAAGTGAAATGCGCAGCTTACATACTCTATCCGTAATCTGCTTACCATTTTAACCTAGCTACGTGCGAACAAAGCATAGCGGACCCTTTCCGTGTATTGTACACGCTAGACCAGGGGTGGCCAACCGGTCAGAGGTAAAGAGCCAAAAAATATCGGTAGTCAAGCTAAAGAGCCGACATCATGCGCGCGCCGAAGGCGCATGCGCCAAAAAAAGCGGCGTAGTCTATTTTGACCCCATGGGTGGGTGTGATACAAATATGCCTCCAATAGTGCAGTGCCATATATTTATATGCCCCCAATAGTGCCAGATACACATATGCCCCCCACACGGTGCCGGGTATGCCCCTACGGTGCCAGAAAGCTGGTATGCCCCTACGGTGCCAGAAAGTTGGTATGCCCCCACAGTGCCAAAAACTGCTATGCCCCCACAGTGCCAAAAACTGCTATGCCCCCACAGTGCCAAAAACTGCTATGCCCCCACAGTGCCACAAACTGCTATGCCCCCACAGGGCCACAAACTGCTATGCCCCCACAGGGCCACAAACTGCTATGCCCCCACAGTGCCACAAACTGCTATGCCCCCACAGTGCCACAAACTGCTATGCCCCCACAGTGCCACAATCTGCTATGCCCCCACAGTGCAAATTTCCCAGCAGCAGCACTCACTGTTGTTGCTGCTGCTGCCGGGCAGGGAGAGGACAGTCTGGCGTCCCCCTGCAGTCCTGTCATGTCACCGATGGGAGGAGAGCACAGCACACTGCGCGTCTCCTTCCCCCCTCACTTCCTTGTGACTGGGCCATCCACCAATCAAAGCTCGCTGGCCGGCTCCTGATTGTCTGCTGGCCCGCGAGCTCTGATTGGCGGACGGCCCAGTTACAAGGATGCACAGTAAGGGGTAGGAGAGATGCGCGATGCGCACTCTCCTCCCCTCAGAAGGAGAAGGGATTCAGGGAACTGGCAGCAGGGGGGACTGGGACGGACGGTGGGCGGCAGGCAGCAGTGGGAGCAGGAGCCACACTTTACAAGGGGGAGAGCCGCATGAGGCTCAAGAGCCACGGGTTGGCCACCACTGCGCTAGACCAATACCAGTAATTAAGTATCCTTTCGCAGTACTTAGTACCTAAACTGCGAATACCTTTAAGGACAATGTCCGTAATACACCTTTATCGCTAGATGCGAATGAGAGTCGAGACAAGGATATAACTCAAAGTGAGGAGATTGATTCTCCAAATAATGTATTAGTCCCTAGCGGACAACAGGGGGGTACAGAAAGAAGAAACACAGTATAACACGTGATACAGTTCGCTTAACAATACTACGTACAAGTGAGACACTACTAGGGGGAAAAAAAACAGGTACAGAATACAATCAGCCAATTAAACAATATAATAAAGCACAAGGAATGCAACCGTTTACCGTCTCATCAAATATGTGCAGCGCAGTCCGGTCGGAGCTCGCTACGTTCAAATAGAACTTTAGCCCGGTCAGTGACGAAGGGATAGATGCAGTGCCGAAGTGACCGGGCCAGCTCAGGGATAGCTATCTTTATAGGGTCCAAAGAGGGGGGGGGCAAAGGCCGTTTCCATTGGTCAAGGGTTCAAATGTCAAGTCCTCAGGGATTGGAGCAAAGTACTACACTTGATTTGGATTGGTGCAGGGGGAGTGTACTTTGGTGTCCTTTGTTTGTTGGCATCGTCGTCGGGGTCCTAAAAAGCAACAAGAACCGGTTATAACTTGATTCCTTTGGCTTACACAGTTCTAACAGAAATAGTACATGGAAAGATGGATTTTGTCCGTAATTATCAGACCTTATGATTTGCAAAGTTTTCGCTATGACCGGAGTGCTGCGCATGAGAAACGGAACATAACAATACTAAACATTATACAGAAATAATTGTGTATTGTTGGTTAAACTACAGTATGTGTAGTGCACTAAACCTTTAATTAACTATATTTTATTTGGTGTAAGTATGATATTATGAATTTCTGTGTATTAGTATGGCTGCGCTTATGGTCCACTTCGTTATACAGACTCATATTATACTTTATTTGCGCAACTCTGCGAACCAAAATGGCGGCCATACTATCCTAAAATGGCGTGTATGCAATTCGACTTTAACAGTCTGTAAAGGAATGACCACACTCACAACCCCCATGGAGAGTACAGACCCACAAATGCAACAATTCACAAGTTCTAACTAAGTATACTAGTCCGAATATATAATGGGTGTAACAATACACAAGCTCTAACCAAATAAAGCAATACCCTTGTAGGGGCTAATTTTAACAGTACCAGGTCCTCACTGAGAAATGCAACAATGCACAAGGATGTTATAAACAGTATAAACAAGGATGCAAGATATCTTGGACTTATCTGAAATTGCTGGATGGAAAGAAGCAGCCGAGAATCTCCTAAAGCAGGCAGAGAACATGCTGAACCAGTATAGCAGGCAGGCAGACAAGATGCTGGGAAACATGCTGGCAAGCTGGAGCAGAACTGGCATGCAGGATGCTATAACCAGCTCCTGTGAGAAAGACAAGCTGTTTTTTTTTTAAATCGCCCGCCTTCTTCCGGCGTGGAAAACATCAGCCGCAGCCCATGTCTGCATCCCCTGCTGCCGTTCAATAGGTGGAAGTTCGGGGCATTGCCTAGCAACGTCCCCGATGCTTCTGCCCTGCTTGCCCGGCCAAAGCTGGAAGAAGATGACTGCCTCCAGAACCTAGCCCTGAGACTCCTGTGGAATCTTCAGTGCAATGGAGCACTGCTAGTTCCCATCTGCCACAGGGACCCCGCCGATGACTTCCCATCCACCGCAGGGACCCTGCTGCTGAGTTCAAATATGCCGCAGGGAACCCCTGCCCACCCCACGCTGCCCAACCCCGCTGCCTGCCACCCATCCACCTGCCACCACTGCAGCAGTGGGGCCCCGGATGTGTGGGGGCCCCGGGGCGACCACTCCTGTTGCCCCGTGGGTAATCCACCACTGGCTGGGAGCTCACTTGTTAATGAATTGTTTTCAAGTATAATATTACTATAAGAATTACTAGTGAATTGTGTATTAATTACTCGCTTACAGGGGTGCTAGCCCTGGGGTAGCTAACTCCAGTCCTCGAGATCTACCAACAGTTAATGTTTTCTAGATCTCCTCACAGAATCACAAGTGAAGTAATTAGCTCCACCTGTGGATGTTTTAAAATGTGTCAGAGAGTCATGAGTACAAATTTGCAGCAGCTAGGTTGTCTAAAAACGTGAACTTTTGGTAGCTCTTGAGGACTGGAGTTGGCTGCCACTGTGCTAGCCCATTCAGCTCTAATCACAATGTGTTCTGGGATCACTAAGATATTACTAAGGTACTAAGGAGAAAAAAACAAGAACCATACTTGCTACCCTCCCGAAATGGCTGGAAGGCACCCATCGTCGCCGTGTAATAGCGGCATTTCACAGGGAGGGCGTGACCACGATGATGCGAACGCAATAGCCATACCCTAACACAAGGCTCATTTGTTGAGCTCCGCCTCCAATCCTGTCCCTTTCATGGCATGCCCACCTTGCCCCTTTCCTCCTCTATCTGGTTGCCCTCTCCAGGAGAGAACAGCCTAAAAGTAGGCAACCCTGGGCTAGTTTGAGTTCCTATTGTAAAAAAATCTAAAACTTCACAGCATCTTGTACTTTCTTCAGATGCCCCACATTCTCTAAAGCAATAATATCTCTACAGCCCCCTGACTGACAGATTCCATTTATCTAAAAGTAATCTTGTTACCGGGAACACTCTATTGTTGCTAAATAGGAGGGTTTCACGATAATTAGTCTTCTATATAGCAGCATATGGTGTCAGTACTAAAACCAGTGTTTAAACAAGATATCTTTATTCTAGGCCATAGCTATTACTGTGCCAGATAGGGAGCTGCCAGAATGAATCTGTTGAATGAGCCTTCAGAAGGGAAATGACAAGGTAACTTAGAAAAAAAACACACGGAGATCTCTCTAATATTAAAGAACAATATAAGCCGACAAGAATGAGGTAGAACCGCAGAAATACGCTCTATTTTTTCTAACTGTGACTGACCAAGAACTCATCTGTGGGAATGGCACTTTCCAGTTTACTGATTCAGAAAGAAATTGATGTAATTATTAAAAAAAGTGAGAGCTTTTGTGTTTCTGGAAAAATAACTATATATGACATATGATTTTGCTTGCAAGTTGTAGAAGGAAAATTGAACGGTTGGTACTGCCCGGTCACTTTGTCAGTGTGACACTTAGGGTCCGATTTAGATTTGGACATTATGTATATCCATGTAATGTGATTGCAGAAAATTAATTGTAAAATATGGCCTGTGTCTCGAGTATATATTATCGTAAAGTCTATTTGTGATTGGAGGTGTGTGAAACTATTGGGTTGAATATATTATACCAGTGGTTCTCAAACTCGGTCCTCAGCACCCCACGCAGTTCACGTTTTCCAGGTCACCTGACTGGCGCCCTGCCTTTACAGACTCCTACTTCCTGTCAATCACCTTGCGATTGGCGTGCGAATAGAAAAAGTTGTAGGTTAGTGACGCAAGACGGCCTCGCGCATGTGTACTATGGACCATTTGGATGCGCAGTGTATCCATAATTGTCCACTGTGTAAATTCACTGCTGTGCAATCAGGTCTGAGTCGAGTCCATTATGACTGGTTAATTAAGGATTCCTGTGGCATGAGCACCCAAAAAGAGGGGTATGACCACAGCAAAAGGGGGTATGGTTTTGTTGGAATGCTGTGATTGTGAGCCACTTTCATCATTGTGTAGGGCATTCCCAGCATGCTGTGAGCTGCTGGCCATGCCACCAGACCCTCTGTCTCAGGTGGTGCCAAAGAGGGATGGGATACTAATTACTCAGGCCTGTGTTTGTTGGAGGATTCGCCACTACAATCCCCCTTCCAACCTATCAGCCTGCAGCAGTCACTCTACCCTGCCAGCACATGCTGCGTACGGGGCTGCGGTGGGCCCATGGAGGCTGCTGCCACTAAGCAGCAGCAGCAGTATCCTCTATCTGCAGTGAGACAAGCACACTTACCACTAGGGATGCCAATCCCGGGTCATTCTTTCAATCCCGGGATTCCCGGGATTGGCATCCCTAGTTCGCATGCATGTAACTAATACCCACCCCCACACCGGCCGACATTGGCAAGCAGGCGGCCCGGGAGTGGAGTGGGTTCGGAGGTGCACGGTGCCTCTGGGCGCGTTCACCTCATCAGCAGCCGGTGAAGAATCAGGCCAGGCAGGCTGCAGGTGAAGGCGTGAGCGGGCGCAAGTGAAGGGGCGGGTGGGCAGGCGCAAGAGAAGAGGTGGGTGGCGGGCGGAAAGAAGAAGGGGCGTGCGGGCGGCCAGGAGAAGTGGCTGGCAGGAGAAGGGGTCACAGCAGAGTGGGCGGCGTGGCCTGTGCAGCGTGACGGTCACGCTGCGTAGGCCGCACGCCAGGGTCAGGAACAGCATCTGAATGAGTGCTCAGATACTGCCCGGCATTAGACTGCGCATGAAAACCCAGGATTGGATACTCCCGGACTTTTTAGGGCCAAATCCCGGGATCCCGTTGATCTCGATCCCGGGATTGGCCACCCTACTTACCACACTATATCACCATCTATGTGGCATGCAGGCGTGCTAGATTTAAACATGCTTATTGGCATGTTTAAAGTTTTAACACTAGTACTGTTATACTGGTATTACAACAATGTCAGGATCTGGGCCCTGGCATTGTAAAGTTGACATACTAGTAGTAGTAGTAGTACGTTTATTTATAAGGTGCCACAAAGTGCCTGCAGCGCCATACATAGCAAACAAAAAAACAAATTACAAGGTAACGTACAGGGTGTGATGATAAAATACAGCATAAATAGGGGTATAGCTGGTAGAACTAAAATCAGCATCAGTTTAGAAGTAGGTGTCGAAATTGTCGAGGAGACTGAAGATGAAGTAGAGGAAGGGAAGAACAGGACAGGAGCACAGTTGAGGTAAAGAGGTAGGGTGAGTATGTGAGGAAGAAGGGCCCTACTCATAAGAGTTAACATACTAAAAATAGGTGGGTGGACTAACGAAAAACAATAGGATAAGTAGGAATGGATGGAGGGGTAGGGTAGGCAGGATAGGAGGAGCAAAAGAGGTTAAGAGGAGGGATAGGCTAGTCGAAAAAAGTGTGTTTTGAGGGAGCGTTTGAAGGAGGTAAGGGAATCAGAAAGCCTGATAGGTGGTGGGAGGTTGTTCCAGTGCAGGGGGGCAGAGCGAGAGAAGTCTTGGACACCGGACATTAGCTGCGGATATACAGTAGGGCCTGATTCGGAGTGGATCACAAATGCTAAATCTTTCTCAAATGGACAAAATCATGTGCACTGCAGATTGGTAAAGGACTGCTAAGATGAATGATGCTTAAGTCACCAATGCTCTAATGATTCCATAGCTGAAGAGTTCCACTGGCATTAATATAAGCACAAAAGCAGTGCAGCGGGAGCTTAATGAAATGGGTATCCATGGCCAAGCAGCTGCATGCAAGCCTCACATCACCAAGTCCAATGCAAAGCGTGGGATGGAGTGTATAAAGCAGCCTGGCACTGGACTGTGGAGCAGGGAAAACGTGTTCTGTGGAGCGATAAATCACTATTTTCTGTTTGTCAGTCAAATGAGCGAGTCTGGGTTTGGTGGATCCCAGGTGAACGTTATCTGCCTGACTGCATTATGCCATCTGTGAAGTTTCATGGCATAATGGTACAGTATAGGACTGTTTTCCTGGGTTTGTTTCTCAGTTCTCTATGACAGTATAAGCACTATACCAGGCATGTCCAACGTTGGCCCTCCAGATGGTTTGAAACTACACATCCCAGCATGCTTTGCCACAGTGTTGCTATTAGAGAATGCTAAAACTATTGCAAAGCATGCTGGGATGTGTAGTTTCAAAACATCTGAAGGGCCAACGTTGGACATGCCTGCACTATACAGACCTTTGCAGATTTCAAGTGTTCTGAGACTCTACTATGCTTTGCTAGTCACAGCATTACTAGCTCAGATCCAGTGTTATGCATTTCCGACCATTTTCTCAGGCATAACCAGTCCCAGCATAGTTTGATTGTCAATAATTATTGGTCCCAGCCCAGTTTCATTGTTAAGCATTACTGTGCCTGGTTTCCATGTTGAATGCCACCAATCCCAGTCCACCTGTTAGAGTCTAGAAATGAACCCCAACTGTCTCAGTGGAGTCTTTTGAATTACCATTTCCAGTAGAAACATAGAATTTGAATTTGACAGCAAATAAGAACCACTTGGCCCATCTAGTCTGCCCCTTTTTTAAAACATGTTACCTCAAACCATATTTGATCCTTATTTTTTTGTAAGGATATCAATATGCTTATCCCAAGCATGTTTAAATTGTACTACTGTATTTGCGTCTACCACCTCTGATGGTTGGCTATTCCACTTATCTACTACTCTTTCTGTGAAAAAATTCTTCCTCACATTTCCCCTGAATCTTCCTCCCTCTAGTTTCAGTGCATGTCCTCGTGTTCTGTTGCTCCTCTTTCTGTGAAGAATGTCTCCCACCTGTACCTTCCTCCCTCTAGTGTCAGTGCATGTCCTCGTGTTCTGTTGCTCCTCTTCCTGTGAAGAATGTCTCCCACCTGTACCTTGTTAAAACCCTTGATATATTTGAAAGTTTCTATTATGTCCCCCCTTTACCTTCTCTGCTCTAAAGTATACATATTAAGATCTTTTAGTCTTTCCTGGTACGTTTTGTGATGTAGGCCATGCACCATTTTAGTTGCTCTTCTTTGTACAGTCTCTAATGTATTTATATCCTTCTGGAGACATGGCCTCCAGAACTGAACACAATACTCTAGGTGAGGTCGTACCAATGACCTATACAGTGGCATTATTACTTCTTTCTTTCTACTGCTGATACCTCTCCCTATGCAACCAAGCATCTGACTTGCCTTCTTCATTGCTTTGTTACATTGCCTACCTGCTTTTAAGTCCCCTGAAATAGTGACACCTAGATCCCTCTCTTCCTCAGTAGTTTCCATTATAGTGCCATTTATACTATACTGAGTCTTTTTGGCATTAAACTGTAGTTGCCATTCTCTTGACCATTTCTCTAATCTACCTAGATCCTCAATCATTTGTTTTACCCCTCCTGGTGTGTCTACCCTGTTGCATACCTTTGTGTCATCTGCAAAAAGACACATTTTACCCTGAATTCCATTTGCAATATTACCAATAAAGATATTAAAAAGCACCGGTCCAAGTACAGATCCCTGGGGTACTCCATTTGTAACCTTTCCCTCCTTTGACTGTACTCCGTTTACCACAACTCTGTTTTCTGTCCTGCAACCACGCTCTTATCCATTCAACTATCTTAGAATTCAATCCCAAGCTTTCAAGTTTATTTAACAGTCTGCGATGTGGGACAGTGTCAAAAGCTTTACTAAAGTCTAGATAAGTAGTTATCAACTCCACCAGTCTCCATGTCCTTTCTCCAGTGTTACCGGTTCCAGTCCGTTTTCAGCTCCACCAGTCCCAGTCTGATCTCCAGCATCATCAGTACGTCTAGTCTCCATTATCAATTGCGGTTAGCAATTGCACCATCATCTGTGCTACTAGAGGTTCTGCTGCATAATCAGACATGTTCTCCTTACTGCAGGCATTAATGTGTATTCCATGTTAATCACCCGTACCGGTCTCATTGGTATTTATTTCTGACTATTAAAATGCACCTTGTGTTATGGCAGTGGTGGTGTCGACACATGAACTGCCGACGTACCAATATGTATATGGTGTAGCAAGGTGTTAAGTGCAATACACAGGAGTAACAATACTCAAAAGGTGGTTCACAAAATAAATGATACTGTTTGATGCCCACTGTTATGGCAGTGGTGGTGTCGACATATGAACTGCCAACGTACCAATATGTATATGGTGTAGCAAGGCGTTAACTGCAATACACAGGAGTAACAATACTCAAAAGGTGGTTCACATATAAATAAATTATACTGAAAAGGGGGCGGGGGCGTATGCAAATGAGGGCGCGGCTTATGCTAATTAGCCGCGACCTCATTTTCATACGAGAATAGACGCTGTGCGCATACACACAGCGTCTATTCTACTAGATTGGGGGGTCTCCCAACTGCCACCCCCCGCAGCGGGACAATGCCTGCCGCGGGTGGGACGTCGGGACAGGACCCGAAAATCGGGACTGTCCCGACGGAATCGTGACAGTTGGGAGGTATGCCTTCAGGTGACACCACAGATCCCAGCAGCCTGCCTACGCTGTAACCAGACAAACTCCATAGACAAACAAACACACAGGCTGTGCAGTTTCTATCCTAGCTATCTAGCAAGGATTCTAACTGACAGACAAACACACATGGGCTAAACAGTTTCTATCCTGACTAACTAGAAAGGATTCTAACTGAACTGGCAGAGATTCAAGGTAACACTGACAGGAAGCTGTGTGACAAATTCAGCAGCACTTGTCTAGCCAGAAAGGAAGACTTATAAAGCAGGTGCTGCCCACGCCCCCACTCAGACATCACACACTGTGAGCACCAAAACCAGGGCCAGAGTTCCTGCTGTGAACAGATTGCCTGTCACCACTGCAACAGCAAAAACCCGGACCGGAGTGCATGCTATGCTCAGGTTACTTACTAACACCTTGATTGTCATTAATTGTTATTCCTGGATTGTATGCTGTAAATTCCAGCTCACAGCCTTTCTAGCCATAGAGATTTGTGTTGCCTGTTCACATTGCTTGGATCTGCCATTAATATGTGTCTGGATTTATGTTTCCATCTGCAAGAGTTTAAGATTTCTGTTTCTGTTCCTTCAAGCTTCCATTAATGGTGGCTAAGGTACTCCTTGAGGAAGGATTGGGTTGCTGGAAGAAATGAAGTTAACTTTGGAGGTTATTGTAGAAAATGGAATGGGGCAGCAAATACAGAACCGGTCCTGGATTCTGTGAATGACTGCGGAAAAAAATCTACCGGAAACGTGTTTGAATTGGGTAATGGCAGTGGCCGTCCAGATGCAGGTAGATGCCATACGGAGAAATTGATCAGGAGGAAAGGTGGAGGGAAGGAGGCATACTGCTACAAGGGAGGGGGCCTAAGGACAAGAGTATTCCAATAAAGCATACAGTATATGGTCATGAGAAAATTCCAGAAGGGGAGTGCGACAACAATCATGGACACCAGGAGCGCAGTTCCAGGCTTATGTTGTAAGAAAGCCATGGTAATTGAGATTTTGATCCAGCGCACCTAGATTACTCTCCTCGGAGAGTGGCAAGCAACTAATCATAACTTTCTCGTTGCCATCCATGCCAGCTCTATCGCGCGATATTGTACAATGCCATAAAATTTTAAAATTGTATGACATTGTGTATGGCATACAATGCCATACACTGCGATGCGATGTGATTAAACATTGTATAAGCACCCTAATGGGTACTTACAATGTTAAATGCACCTCCCCGCCACCCCCCCCCCACTATAAACGTGAACCCGAAGCGTGGCAAGCGCAGCGGTACGCGTCCTCCGACCTTTTCATACCCCCACTATCCACGTCGGCGTGGAGTTGAGAATAGAAAGTGTGGCGAGCGCAGCGAGCCACCGAGCCCGAAGCGTGGCGAGCGGACGTGGATACCTGTGAATGCCGCGAGGGGACTCCGATACCTGTGAAGGTATCCGCGTGCGCTCGCCACGCTTCGGCATCGGTGGCTCGCTGCGCTCGCCACACTTTCTATTCTCAACTCCACGCCGACGTGGATAGTGGGGGTATGAAAAGGTCGGAGGACGCGTACCGCCGCCCCTCGTGGGCTCGCTGCGCTCGCCACGCTTCGGGTTCACGTTTATAGTGGGGGGGTGGCGTGGGGGTGCATTTAACATTGTAAGTACCCATTACGGTGCTTAAAAGCACCCTTTAGGGTGCTTATACAATCTTTCATCGTATAGGGGGCAAAAATCGCGTCGCATTGCATCACATGCCATCGGGTGCATGGCATGCGATGCGATGTGATTAAAACATTGCGCGATGGAAATCGGGGGCGCCGCCAAAATACACAAGTACCGCAACTTGCAATCTTACTTGCAACTGGAAATCCCTCTGCATCCAATGAGATCTGATCAGCCTGTACTCTGATGTACATCTTCTACCTTTTGGAACCCTAACCAAAAAGGGGGCATTATCTTATATGTGAGGGTCATGTTCTCAACTTGGTGGGCATGGCCACTTGGCATGACCCTATATTCAGCATTTGGTTGCATGACCCTATATTCAGCATTTGGCTGCATGACCAGGGCTCCCAGAGCAGCTGGGCATCCCATGACTCACCTCCCTGCACTGAATAGAAAGCATGCAAATGAGGCATCTATTAATTGTTCACTCTCCGCTTTGCAGAGACATGGGCAAGGTCTACAGTCAAAAGGTCGACATGGGGTTTTTTGGTGGTGTTGGTGGGAGAATAAAATAGTGGGATGTGGTGCTAAATGTCCATGTGTACTGTGTCAAAATTCGGGTAAAAAATACAGTGAAAAACCCCATGTCAACCTTTTGACTGTCGACCTTGCCCATGTCGACCTAATGCTTGTGTCGACCTAATTACCTGTCATCCTAGACTCATTTGGACCTTTCTGAATGTCGACCTAATGGTGTCGACCCAATGCTTGTCAACCATTCTCTTGTAGACCTAATGATCCATACCCAAACAAACATATCTACAGAAATAGCCAGTGCAGTCTAATGGCCCATACACGCCCAGTGTGTATGTCCCAGTGATGAACGGTGAGCACTACTGCACGCTCCTGCATCATCACTGGGAAAGTCGCACATCTGCTGGTAATACCAGCAGATGAGCAGCTTTGAAGAAGGCTTTGCATAGCTCTGCCATATGCAAAGCCGTCCTCTTCCCTCCGTCGGCGCCGGGCAGGGGAAATCCGCTCAGTGTGTATGCACTGAGCGGCTTTCCCCCAAGCGATGAACGCTGTCATCGCTGTTCATACATGCGGGGCATAGTCAGAAATTCCAAATGTATTGAAGAAATGAAATTCAGTTTACAGTATAATTTCAAAACAGTTTTTGTATTGTTTCATATTGAATACCTGAGTATATTATAGTACAATGTTCATGACATGTTTCACTGCAACAGCAGTTTCCTCAGAAGCAAAATTACATTTCTGAATAAACTCATGATTACATGGACTCAGGTTACTTGGACTATGTGTTCCTGACAGCTGAAATTATATAGATTAAACCTTGAATTTTTGGCAATATACAGTGAGTTCTTCTGATGATTATACATTAGCTGTAAAGTTTTTGTTCCGACAGGTGTGCTAGTTAAATGCTTTGTTATTTTGATGGATGAGGACAAATTTATTGTCCAAGAAAGTTGTGCTTTGTTGGAGAGAATGAGGGTAAGGTTGGTTAATACTCAAAAAATCCTTGTAGAGTTACTGTTCTTTATCCATACTGTACCTCCCAACTGTGCTGATTACAGCTGGATAGTCCCATTATTAGTCCCTGTCCCTTGCTCCTTCAGTATCCACGCCACCACTGGTTGCTTTTAGGCGAGCCACCATGCCCAAAGCGTGGCGAGCGAAGCGAGCCTGCAAGGGTTAATTTGGGTCCCCTTGTTCTGACCTTGCTCCTCCTCTCTCCGCCCCCTCTCCTCCCCCTGTCACATCACAAGGTCCCTTAGCCCACTTGAATTTAGACCTAACCTTTCCGTAAGCCGCAGCTTCATCGGCTTAGATGTGCAGCTAGTGGGCGGAGCAGCAGAAACAGGTGGACCAGCTGACATCATCTTTGTCTAATACCCTTTACCCTTGACTGACAGAAGGGGTAAGCAAGGACTGCCCTCACTACCAAGTTAGAGGCACATTAATGGTGGGAGTGACACTGACTCCAGGCTATTTGGACACTGTTTTGGGCTGAGAGACAATCCAGGGAAACCAGCCCTCGTCAGCCCCATATTTAAGCCCGGGAGGCGGGCAAAGTAAAATAGCCGCTTTGACAGAGTGACAGAAAGACATTCTACAGCAAGTAATATAGCAGCCCGGTATATAACAATAGTGCACAGCCTGTCAATTTCACACCCCCACACTCCAGCTCCCAGAACATGTGACCTCCGACCACCTAGCCCCCCCTCCCCCCCCTTTTCCCAGTTACAGCCCTGATTGAGGTTAATAATATTTTAGGAACAATATTAGGCCCAAATTGCATATTAACTTTCTTTTTCTTTTTTTAAATCCCCCCCCCCCCCCCCCAAAAAAAAAAAAATGTGATGGTGGTTTTGCGAAAACAAATCAATTATTCTGGCAAAAATAGAACACGGGGTCTTTACTATATGTCAACAAGAGCCAGTCATCTCTGGCTACTGCAATCATCGCCCTTATATAGAATACAGATAATCTTAAACAGCCTTCACCCTGTGAGCAGAAGTGATATATGACCTTGACAGGGAAAGAGTTGCTACCAAACTGCATTTTTGGAGACATTAGCTTGAGGTGGCAATTTGACATGTGACCATATACACAAACCGTAACAAAAAAATCTATTTTACCTCCATAATACTCATTACATATATCTGCAACAGGCAAAATGCTCCTTGATTTCTGGTCTTTTCATTATCCAGTGGAATTGTAAACCCACTGTCAGAAACAAGATTCATGCTGTACCTCAATTTCATTCTCTCTCACAATGGATGAGCGTTTATTCTTCCAAACCATAACATGCCTCTTATTTCTCCAAAGCTACTGATACACTTGACATTGAGAGGTTCTAATACAGTACATAACATATTTAGGAAATTTAGGATGCTTAGCTTGACTTGTCACTTTCTGTAGATTACACACATACAGTAACAACCACTCCCAATCTTTTTGAAATCATATACAGTAACCCTTCGCATTTTATTATCTATTCCTCTTTTGGAAGTCCCAGCAGTGGATTTTTATTTTGATACTTATCTAATATTTGTGACCGGAATCCCAGTTCCTGCGCTGCTTGCGCACGCCACTTACCGGCACGTTAGTGTATTCTGCGCCACAAATCAGCCACTGGCGCACTCTGTGGTTACTGGCATGATGTCTCTGTGTCATAGTCCTGTGTGGCTGCCTGTCACCCAGCACCCCCTGCACTATCCACGGGGCATTGGTACCACCTTAGGGGTCAAGCCGCCCCTAGGCACAATATTTTTGTCCGCCCCCCCCCCCCCCCAATAGAGAGGGGGTGATAGGGCACAGTGAGTAATAGAGGGCGAGAGAAGAAGTGAAAGAGAGGGGAGAGAGAGAGAGAGCGAGAGGGGGAGTGAGGGGACAGTCGGAGAGAGAGGGGGGACAGTGTATATATACTTGCTAGCTCTGCTTGTCCTCCTCGTCCTCTGTCCTGTTCAGCGGTCTACACAGGTGGGTCCCGGCTCCCAGCAGTGCACAGCTCTGGCCTCCCGCGAGGTCGCAAGATGGTACACGGCTCCCGGTGGTCCGCGGCTTCTGTCTCCCATGAGAGGCAGCAAGCTGGTCCCAGCAGAGCATGGCTCCGGGCTCCAGCAGGAGGTGACAGGTGGATCCCGGCTCCAGGTGTTGCGATGGCAGACGGGTCAGCTGTTTTTTTTATCTGCTAAATGACAGGGGGGTAGGTCGTGCTGCCGCCCATGATAGGTGCTGCCCCTAGGCCCATGCCTTACGGTCCTACTGACAAATTCAGCCCTGACCATAACACCCTGGATCACCTGACTTCTGAACACCTGTCCACTGACTCCAGCCTAGTCGCATGATCCAGATAAATCCAGGTGTTTATTTGCTGGTTCTGGGAGATTATAAGCAAGCCTACCAGAATGCTCCTTGCCTTGAACAACTTCCGCTGCAAGCTCTCTAGAGTCAGCACCCAAGGATTCTGGTGTCCTGTTGTTCCGTCTACATGGTTATTCACCTGCTGCCAGAAACTCCTCCTGTGCCCAGCCCCGGATATCTACACAGGCTTCGGATACCATTGGCTCCCAGGGTGCACCATCCAGTGACTTCGACCCGCAAGCAAAAACTTTATTGTCAATAGTGAATATTTTTATTTCTTCATATTCTGAATGAATATTCAGGGCAGGATTCTATTTTCGGTGCCCTTGTTCTTATTGTGGTGAGGGAAAGTTTGCATAGAGATGCCAGGAACTTGATACATTAAAAAATGGCTCACTTTCATCTAGGGCCCGCTTGGGGAACTATTGGACCTCTGGAGGGCTATGTACAAAGCTGTGTAGATTGTAATCATAGGTAAAACTGAAGTTCATCTTTTGTCAGATTCTGGACAGATCCTTCAAAGAAAACTTCAATAACAGGAAAATGAAAAATAGTACAAAGTATAAGATATTACTTGTTTGCACAACACTCTATGGCTTTGTGGAATAGATTCTATTATTTCCAGGATGGTTTTGACTTGAAAGATATCGCTTTTTTACATTTCTAAAGCAAACCTTGATTTGTCGTTTTCTTTACAAATCTCTGTTCATTACACTTCATTCTTAATGTTTCTCCTTCAGCTCAATATCAGTTTATATTCTTTTGTGCAATATGCTGTAAATAAGTATCTCATTTCTGTTTAGAAATTTCCAATTTTAGCATCCCGATTCTGTTTTTCGTCATGTAATGCCATGTTGAATATGTCTTTCAGGTCGTATTATGCCAGCTTCATATGTGACCTCTAGAGATCCAGTCCTCGCTGTATGTATCTCACAAAGATTTGAATCTCCATCTATTTATTTGTTCTGTATTACCATTGTTTACCCATTGCTCACTTTCAATTGACTGGAATAAAACCTTGACATGGCTGAGAGTTCTTTCCATAAACTTTCTTTTTGTTATTCCAGTTCTCTGCAGATTGGTGTTATGATCTTCCAACAAAACGTGATTGTTGTGGTTTTGCGAATATAGATACATATGTGTTTTAGGATTTTATATTTACGATGGAAAAACTCACTTGTCCTGTGCCAGGGGTGTTACTCATTACTGGAATATATATAGGGGTGATGGGGACTCCTCTCCTGGGCGCAAGCTTTACTTGGGATGATTAGCAATTCCGTAACAATTCACAGCTGCGTAGGCAAGTGCATACAAATATAAATTAGACCTATTGGGCGGGATTCTCTAATAACCCCCAGTGCACATCGCCGGCATTCGCATTGTTAATAATCGCAAATGCAGTAACATATGCGATTATTAACTCAAAGGCGATGGCCGGCGATGTGCAGTGGGTTCCCCCCTCCCTCCCTGCACCCTTACCTGACTGTAAGGGCTCCGTTTCCTCCTCCCTGCACTCGGAAGAGGTGCAGGGAGGAGGAGGTCACTGGTCCGGGCAGCACAGCAGGAGGCTGCCTGGTTCATCGCGGATCGGCGGGGGGTGCGCGGGGCGGCGGGCGACGCAAATGGGAAGCCCATAGGCTTCCATGGGGTTACGCCATATAGAACTGGCGTAACCCCCCCCCCGCA